>NC_060123.1:705110095-705735095 GCF_021461395.2 Schistocerca americana
AGAATCTCAGCATTCCAGTACACAAATGCATTCAGATCAACTGGGATAATATACTGTGTTTGTATGTTAGACAAATTTCCTGAAAAATTAAATTCATAAATTAAAATCAACTAGCACTGTCAACCATCAGAAAAAGTACAGATAAAATGTAATGGTTCAGATAAGATCAGTTAATATATATGTAATGAACATATCCTATTTATTTCTAATGTAATATCAGAAATGCTGAACTCTGTTTACAAATACTCTTTTACAAAAGAAAAACCAGGGGTACTGTCCCAGTTAAATTCTCACTCTGCTGTGAAAATGAGTGGTATAGGTGTTCGATTCAGTGGTGTTGAGAAACAGCTGACATAATTAAAACTGAATAAGGCCCAGACAATATTCCTGTCAGGTTTTAAACAGAATTATCCCTGTCAGGTTTTAAACAGAATTTGTAGTTGTGTTTTCCCCAAGTTTAATCATAATATATTAAGAGAAAAATAGTCATGTAATTTGAAGTAGCCACAGGTTACACTCATCTAACATGAGGGTGACAAAAGTTATCCAGAAAATTATCAACCAATATCCTAGACATCTATCTGTTGCAGAACCCTGCATGTTTTGAGATCAAACAGAATGACCTCCTCCATGGCAGCCAACATGGATTCTAAAAGCTACAAACTGGCACATTTCTCACGAGATTTCCTGAGTGTCATGAATGCAGGCAAAGAAGTAGGTAGACACAGTATTTCTCGACTTACAAAAAGCATTTGAGTCAGTACCAACATTTCGTAACAAAAGTATGATCACATGGGTTAATAAATGAAATTTTTGATTGGACTGAGAGTTTCTTGTTAGGAAGAATGCATCATATTTTCTTGGATGGAGAGTCATAAACAAATGTAGAAGAAACCTCAGATATTACCTAGAGAAGTGTGTTGGGGCATTTGCTCCCCATGCTGTTTATAAAAGACTTGGTAGACAATATTAATTGTACCCTCAGACTTTCTGCAGATATGTAGTTATTTATAATGAATTACTGTCTGAAAAAATGCTTTAAATTTGCAGAAACATTAATTGTGCACTCACAAAATGCAAAAAGTTTGTATCACATGACTATGATTGGAGGTGACTTCAGTCCACCATGTACAGACTTGGACATCTATGGATTCACTGCAGATTGTACAGAAAGACAGTCTTGTGAAATACTTTTGAAAGCATTTTCAGAAAACTGCCTTGAACAACTAGGTGACTGCCCACACACAATGGAAATATTTTAGACCCAATAGCGACTTTATTGACAGTATGAATATACAGACAGGGTTAGTGATACTGATGTCATCATAGTGACAATGGTTACTAAAGTTAATAAATCCATCAGGAAGGCTAGGAGAGTATTTATGCTAGAAAAGTCAGGTAAGCTGTTGTTAGCATCCCACTTACATAATGAGTGGACATCATTTAGTTCCAACATGACAGACAGAGAGAAATTATGGGAAAAATTAAAACTGACTGTAAATTGACTCTGGAGATGCATGTGTCAGGTAAGTGGATTAAGAATGGAGAGGCCCCTCTGTAGCTTAATAATCAAATTTGGAAAATACTGAGGAAATAGACTGTTGCACTCTTGATTAAAAAAGAAAGCACAAGCATCAACAGGGTAAAGTTACCAGAAACTCATTCATCCATAGGAAGATCAATGTGTGAAGCTTACAACAGCTTCCACCATCATGTCTTAGTGAAAGATCTTTCAAGAACCTGAGAAAATTCTAGTCATACATAAAATCACTAAGTGGGTGGAAGGCTTCTGTTCATTCACTTGTACAACAGTCTAGCAAAAAAAGGCAGGCTGAAGTATTGAATTAAACATTTAAGAAAGCATTCACACAGGAGGATCATAAAAACCTACTATTGTTTGACTCTGGTGTAGACTTTTGATGTCTGAGTTTTACCCACTATTCCAGCCTTTCTCACAGATTTTCTGTGGTGTAGAGATCAGGTGATTTTGCAACCCAATTGAGATGTAATATAGTGGGGGAGTGTTCAGAAACCAGTCAGATGTTCTTCCAGTGTGATGATCTTTGCTGTTGTCATCTTTGTGCCTATGTGTGCAATGGCCTCTGATGACCAACTACATGCATTCACTGCATGCAGTTCCATCACAATGTTCTCTCGCTAAGAGGTTGGGATGGACCTTCAAACACTTTCTGCAGGAATCATTGTGTTTGGAAGTGATTTTGATTCACAAGCCATGAAATGCATCTGCAGTCTCTCTCAGTTGGGATCCTTTCTGGCCACAGTTGTGACATTGCATTTTGTGGCCATGTGTGTTACACCACTGTTTGTAAACACACTGAACAACATGCTGCAAAACACCAACAAATGCAGCAACTGCTCATACTGTAAGTAACAGGAATGGTCAAACACGATGGCCCTTTTCCGCCACTCCATCACGTACTTACATTTACCGATTTTTACACTCAGTTTCTGCTTGAAACGCAAATGTCTCACTGAGTGTTCTGCCTTATGATCACATAGAGGCAGTGCATGTGTGGCTGAGCTCATGACTCAGTCACTGCAAAATGTATAAAGGCTTAACTATTCATTTGTGTGTGCACAGTGGGGTCATTAATTTCTGGTGAGCTTAGATGGTACTTTGGGAGGCACCCGATCTCATGCATTACACAATGATTAGTAGAGTATAGATGTAGGTGAAAAATTAGGCTATGTAAGGAAATATGTTTTTAGCAGAGTCATGGATATCCAATAATATTATTTTTTTTGGGGGGGGGGGGGGGGGGGGTGGAGGGGGGGAGGGGGGATGGAAGCTAGACTCTAAAATTGTGACTTTTTTATATGCAGGGTGACAATTATTGAACTACATGAATAAAACGTAAATTCATCATTTTGATTTTCAGCTGCTTGTGTTGGCCATCTTTGCAGTTAAAACTGTTGGATGTGAGGTCCGCCAGTTATCCAAAACACCGCTTTTTCTCAGTACCCAAACATGTTTTGGAACCACTGTGTCATCATCAGTGGGTTTTCGTTTTTATTTAATCAGTAATGTGACCGTTTTTATTATGATTATAAAAATATGTGCATCTTTAGTTCAAACAATAGAGCATTCCATTTTGTAAATACCTTTACATTTGCTGTGTATGAATTTTCTGGATCACTCGTGTGTTAATTACTACATGTAGCTTGTCATTTGTAACCAAACAATATTGATGAGAAAGTTTTTGCTGGGAGTTAACCTATCTTCCAGAATGTAATTTAGTTTGTCGCAATGTTTTCGCACCTCTATTCATTTTTACTTATGTTTTCGTGTGGCAAGCACTTCCATTCTCCACATCATGCTGAGGTGTTCTGATGCACATGTAAATATAACAAGTATTTTCCACAAATAACATAGTAAAATACTTTCCACTTCACCGAAACACAGTGTGATTGTGGTTTGTTGTATGTCCCAGACCAGTCAGTGTTTGTTTGTTCACCAAAGAGTTTGGCACCAAATTTTAATTTTGTTTGCATTTTATCTTTGTGTGTGTGTGTGTGTGTGTGTGTGTGTGTGTAGACTTTATCTGTTTGTGCTGTATTTATTTGTAAAGTTCCTTTAATGTGTTAAGTAGATGTGCCTATGTAGAGTGTAGTGCATTCACTTAGCCTTTACAAATGTCTGCTTGTGTCTGTGTATGTGCGGATGGATATGTGTGTGTGTGTGCGAGTGTATACCTGTCCTTTTTTTCCCCCCTAAGGTAAGTCTTTCTGCTCCCAGGACTGGAATGACTCCTTACCCTCTCCCTTAAAACCCACATCCTTTCGTCTTTCCCTCTCCTTCCCTCTTTCCTGACGAAGCAACCATTGGTTGCAAAAGCTAGAATTTTGTGTGTATGTATGTGTTTGTTTGTGTTTCTATCGACCTGCCAGTGCTTTTGTATGGTAAGTCACATCATCTTTGTTTTTAAATATATTTTTCCTGTGTGGAATGTTTCCCTATTATATTCATATAAGTAAAAACAAATATAGATGTAAAAACATTTCGACAAACTAAATTACATTCTAGAAGATAGGTTAACTGCCAGCAAAAACTTTCTCATCAACATTGTTTGCTTGCAGATGACAAGTTATCTGTAGTAATTAACACACAAGTGATCCAGAAAATTCATGCACACTAAATGTAAAGGTATTTACAAAAAGAAATGAACTATTGTTTAAACTAAAGATGCACATAATTATATAATCATTTAACAAAAATGTTCACATTACAGAGTAAATAAAAACAAAAACCCACTGAGGATGACACAGTGGTGCTGAAACATGTTTGGCTACTGAGAAAAAAATGGTGTTTTTCATAACTGGCATAGCTCACACCCAACAAAATGTAAATTAGTTACAACCTACGGAGCATACACACTTTATCCAACATTTAACATCACTACAGATATTCAGATATGCCTGCCATCATTGGTGATGATGTGGTGCACATGAATATTGAAATTCTGCTTAACCCGCTGAAGTATTGGAACACTGATGCTGTTAGTGACCTCCAGAATGGCTGTTTTCAGATCAGCAGTGGTTTTGGAGCTATTGCCGTACACCTTGTCTTTAACATAGGCCCACAAAAATGAGTCAGTAGTGTTCAGATCCAGAGAATATGGCAGCGAATCAAGGCCAACACCAGTAGCCTCTGGATACCCCAGAGCCAGAATGCATTCCACAAAGTGCTCCTCCAGGACATCAAACACTCTCCTGCTTCAGTGGGTTCAAGCTCTGTCTTGCATGAACAACATCTTGTTGAAATCAGGGTCACTTTGGATAATGGGCATAAAGTCACCCTCCAAAACCTTCACATACCATTCAGCAGTCACCAAGTAATATTCTACAGATTAATCCGTGACTGGACATATCACACCACACAGTCACCTATTGAGGGTGAAGAGACTTCTCTATGGCGAAATTTGGATTCTCAATCCCTAAAATGCACCATTTTTGCTTATTAATGAACCCATCCATGGCCAACTGTCCAGTTTCAACATCCTAGCCAAAACCGTTCAGAAGTTACGCCGATTTTATTTCGTACAGTTCAGTAATTGTCAGCCTGTAAATGAACTGTTGAGTTTCAGAACACTGTACTCCAGATTCCAGGGATAGGGATTGTCTGAGTTGGGGGAATGGTGGTTGGGTGTCAACTGCCTCCTCAGGGCCCCCTTGCAGATGCCTATGAGGAGAGTGCTACTGGTTTATTGTTAACGAACTGTAAAGGTTTTGTTTCTAAGCATTTCTCCTCTTAGCAGTGTTGAGTCCTTCTTATCAGCTTCATGTGACTGAGTATACTTCTACATATCTGTAGTGTTATGAGTTTTGAAACCCTGCATTACGGCAATCAGTGCTTTGTTAAGAGATTCTCGATTTGGTCTTTTTCCTGATTCAGTTTCTAACAAAGAACATTCTACCCATACATTACTGTACTGGTTGGTAGATAATCAAACAGATTTTTCAAAGTAATTGACTTTCTGCTCTTGTGTTATGTTCATGCCAAGCTTTACACATAAGCAAAATATCAATCATATTAATCTCCAGAATTTTTTGATCATTTTGTCTGTGTGATGTGTTTGACATATAAGAATGGAAGTTTAAGTTCTCTAGATTTGTAGTTTTGATGTTCAAAACACCTCATTTGTGTTTCTTATGTAAATTGTTCAGTATGTGCCAAATAAGGTCCCAGCACCTCTCCACAAGCCTTGTTTTATGATTCTCTGGAATTATATCTCTCATTTAATATTTCTCAGCTCTGTAGTAGAGATGATAATTTCTTGCAGCACAAGTGCCTTCGTGTTCTTTTCTTTTTCAGCATATAGTTCCTACAAGATAATTAGTAATCAAATATGCAGTTGGCTGGTATCTGATGCAATTGCACTGGTTAATGCTTTGAGTTGGTCATTACTGTAGGATAATACCTGTCCATGGCAAGAGAGCAATATAATGAAAGTTAATTCCATTATTATTTAAACAAACAGTTCTTAAACTCATATTATGTAAGTTCATTTTATCGTTCTCTAATTAAACTAACATTAAACTGTAATTCTGCACATACATGCTTACCATGGTAACATGAAAACAGCTATTCTTTACATATGTACAAAGTATGCTGCACACCCACTTGTGTTATGTAAAATGGCATCCCTGCTTGACAGTTAAGGCACACCTCTCTCTCTCTGTCTCTGTCTCTCTCTCTCTCTCTCTCTCTCTCTCTCTCTCTCTCTCTCTCTCACACACACACACACACACACACACACATATACACACACACACACACACATCACAAATTCACTCTCTCTCATATATCTCTCTGCACAAACAAGAGGATTAACCTATCATCATTATTTATGTTAATTTTTGTACTTGACTTTCTGTTTTTATACAGTTTCAATCATAGCTGATTTTCTTCTAAATGAGTTTATTAATATATTAATAATTAATGGTATCAAAAATTGTCTTATCATTCCTCCTTCCCCATCCCATATGGACGCCCATTCTTTTTTTCTATCCCCTCCCTGTTTACACCTTCATTTCTACCTTTGTTTCCTTTTCTCCCCTCCCTCTCACTAGCTGTTGTATGTTCTATCCTCTGAACTCTATTTATCTTGTTACACAGCCGTTGTATCATCTGTCAAAAAATCTGCCTCACCTCATGTGTCCTTTCCTACCTCTCCCCACCTTTAGCTACCCAGGCAACTGCTCACAACAATCAACTATAGCTGAGAGGCTGCCTTTCCTCTATTTTAGATGTTATTCCATCCAGGTATTTCCATTGTTGTTATATAAGGAAGTGCTGTTAGTGGATGTAAGAAATGACAAATGTTAAATTATTTCAGTCAGCTTTAGAGAATCAAAAAGGCATAATAATTATTGTTTACCAGCATTGGTTTTGTCTTTAATGAACCATCGTCCAGAAAAATCCCATCCGGACTCAGCTCCTGACTTTATTTGGTAGTATATATTTTCACGTGCTTCATTTGTTGATGCATACTGTGCTGTCTCAATATCATCTCTGGAAAAAAATATTCAACATGCATAACTGATCACATTAATATGTCAATAAAAATAATCAGTTTTGAAAATATAATGTAATTTGATAGATAAAGAAATCTACTCACTGATTGGTGGCAGAAGAACACTCATACAAAGATATTGAAATTTGCAAGCTTTGAAGCCAGTGGCTCCTCTTTCTGGTAGAAGGATTGAAGGGGCAAAACATGGGATGAAGAAAAGTTGTAGGAATTGGGGAGCATTTGGAAAAGTTGGTTCAGGGGAGACTTAACAGATGGGATTAGAAAGAAGACTGATTATTGGGGCTGCACCATAGACATTTGAAAACATGAGAGCTTAAAGCTGCAAATTACGGTAATAATCAAGGCAGAAATTACTGACAAAACACTGCATGTGCTAATAAGACTGAAAGGCTAAGTTCTTCTGTACAGTATCATGATTTATGTAGGCTATGTTTCTCAGCTTAGTATTTTTGAGAAACAATTCTTTCTACATCTACACCTCAATGACTACTCTGCAATTTATTCTTAAGTGCTTATTAACATGATGAGATAAAAAAATCTACTAACCAAGGGGCAGCAGAACATATAAATAAAGATATTGAAATCTACAAACTTTTGGAGTCAGTGACTCTTTCTTCTGGCAAAAGGGTTGAAGGAACAGGAAGAAGAATAAGGGGAATGACTGTTGAGCTATAGGAAATGGGGAGAGTTCAGAAAAGTTGACCAGAACACCGGGTCAGTAAGTCTCTTACTGGACAGGATGAAAAGGAAAGACTGATTGTAAGAGTCTGCACTAGATGAGATTTGAAAACCTGAGGGAGTAAAAGTGGAAGGTAGCATAATAAACAAGGCAGAGATTACTGACAAGACATAGTGATTGAGTTAATAAGAGTGGAAAGCTAAGTGCATTTTATGTGATAGAGATCAGAGATGGAGAAAAACAGTCTTGCTAGAAAGTAAAATATATATAAAACTAAAAGAGAGTGAAGAAAGTAATAGTTACTCAGAAGGAATACTTAGACCAAAGATATTAACATATATTAAGATCAGGTGGGTGACAACAACCAAGGACGTGCTGTAAAGCTAGTTCTCACCTGCGGAGTTCTGAGAAACTGCTGTTTGGGGGAAGAAACCAGATGATACATGTGATGAAACATGCACCAAAGTCATGATTGTCATGTTGTAGAGCAACAGGATATTGTGTGTTGCCAGTATACTCCCTCTGTCTACACCCATTCATCCTAACTGAGAACCTGGTGATAGTCATGTCAATGTAAAAGGCCAAACAGTGTTTACACGACAGCTGGTACACAACATTTGTTGTTTCACAGGTGTCTCTCCCTTTGATTATATAAGTTTTGTCAGTTATAGTGCTGGTACATGTGATGATAGAAGGGCGCATGTGGCAAGTAGCAAGTCACAGTGGTAGGAGCCATAGGGTGAGAAAGTGGGTGCAGAGGGATCATAGGATCTGCAGAACTCCAGGCTCTTTGTTCCCTAAATGGGGATAACTCCATCATTATCCTCCCAGTAGACAAGAGATCTACTACTGTCATTCTTGATTGGTCTATGCCAGCTGTCTAACACCCTTGCATACAGCATCTACCATCAAGATGCTGCCCTGTAATACAAAGTGACCTACAGTCCCTCCTCAAAACATGGGCCCCTCACAAGGCCTAACAACTAAATTCATAGAACTTCTTACCTCGTCAAAACCACACACACCAACTTTTTACTTTCTCTGTAAGGTCCACAAACCCAGTCAGCCTGGCTGTCCCATAGTTTCTGGTTTCAAAGGATCCATGGAATGCACACTGAGGCAACAAAAGTAATGAGATATCTTCTAATATCATGTCAGATTCAACAAGTTGTTGGAAGTTCCCTGCAGAAATATTGAGCCATTTTGCCTCTGTAGCTGTACATAACTCCAAAAATGTTGCCAATGTAGGAGTTTGTGCACGAACTGGCTACTTGATTATGTTCCAGCAATAGTTGATGGGATTCATGTTGGGCACTCTGACTGGCCAAATCATCCCCTCTAATTGTCCAAAATGTTCTTCAAACCAGCCATGAACAATTGTGACCCAGTGACATGGTACATTGTTTTCCATAAAAATTCCACTGTTTTTTGAGAAGATGAAATCCATTAATGGATGCACAGTGGTCTTCAAGTAGCCACACATAACTATTTCCACTCAACAATAGTTTCAGTTGGACCAAAGGACCCAGTCCATTCAATGTAAATACAGTCCATACCATTATGGAGCCTCTACCAGCATGCACATTGCCCTCTTGACAGTTTGGGTTCATAGCTTCGTGGGGTGTGCACCGCACTGAACCGTACCATCAGCTCTTACCAACTGAAATTGCTACTCATCCAACCAAGCATCATTTTTCCAGTCATCTAGGTTCCAACTAATATGGTCATGAGCCCAGGAGAGGCACTATGTGTGATGTTGTGCTGTTAGCAAAGGCAATAGCATCAGTTGTCTAATGCTATAACCCATTAATGCCAAATTTCACCACACTGACCTAATGGATGTGTTTGTCATATGTCCCACACCAATTTCTGTGGTTATTTCACAAAGTGTTGTTTGCCTGTCAGTGATTAAAACTCTGTGTGAACATTGCTGCTGTCATTGTTATGTGAAGGCTGTTGGCCACTGCACTGTCCACAGTGAGAGTTAATGTCTGAAATTTGATATTCTTGGCATACGCTTGATAGAGTGGATCTCAGAATATTAAATTCCCTAATGATTTCTGAAATGAAATGTTTGATGCATCTAGCTCCAACAATTATTCCATATTAAAAGTCTGTTAATTCCCGTTGCGTGGCCATAATGATGTTGGAAGTATTTTCACATGACTCAACTGAGTACAAATGACCATTACGCCAATGCGCTGACCTTTTATAGCTCATGTGCATAATACTACAGCCTATGTGCATATGACTTATTACATGACTTTTGTCACCTCGGTGTACATCTGCCTTAGTGATCAACACCTGCAAGCTACAGTACAGAGACTTCCCTCCTATCTTAAAGTCACCAACCATTTCTAGATCATCTGAAATCTGACTCTGTCGCACTCCCACTATACACCTAAACATAATCAGTATTGTAGTTGTAAATTGTCATAGCTGCGTTTCAAAATAACCAGAGCTCAAAGTGCTAACAGAAAGCACTGAAACTCAAATTGTCATAGGTATGGAAAGCTGACTAAGGCTGGAAATAAGTTCATCTGAAAATTTTACAAAGGACTTCACTGTGTTCAGAAAGGACAGATTAAATAGAGTAAGTGATGGAGTGTTTATTGCTGTCAGAATCAGTTTACCTTGTAATAAAATCGAAATATATAGTTCTTGTGAGTTAGTACTGATAGAGTTTACACTTGAAAACTGGAATAAATTAATATTTGGTTCCTTTTACCAACCCTCTGACTCAGATGATACAGTTTGCAAACAGTTCAAAGAAAACTTGAATCTCATTTCAAATAGGTACCCCACTCATACAGGTATAGTTTGGCGGTGACTTCAATCTACCCTCAATATGTTGGCAAAAATACACATTTAAAGTTGGAGGTAGGCATAAAATGTCATCTGAAATCATTCTGAATGGGTTCTCAGAAAATAATTTTGAACAGTTAGATCAGGAGTGCACTTGAAGTTCAAATGTTTGTGAAAACATAATTCACCTCTTAGCAACAAATATTTGTGAACAAATAGGGAGCAGCATTATGGACAGAGGGATTAGTGACCACAAGATTTTGTAGCAAGACTGAATACCTTAACATCTGAACCTACCAAAAATAAATGTAAAATACATCTATTTAAAAAAGCAGATAAAAAAGTTGCTTGAGGCCTTTCTGAAAGACAGACTCCACTCCTTTCCATCTGAATATGTAAGTGTAGACCAGATGCAGTTTATCTTCAAAGAAATAGTACCAATAGTGATTGAGAGGCAAACACCAAATAAAATAACAGAGATAGTACTGATCCCCATGGAACACAACAGGTCAGAAGACATGAAATGTATTCTCAGTTGTGAATATGGACAACCATCAGTTGTATAATGGAAATACGATGATCCAAATTTGTGCTGGACCAGGAATCAAACCCAGATTTACTGCCTGTCACAAGTGATTGCCCAACCGTTAGGTTATCCCAGCATGACTCATTACTAGATCTAAACTTCCATATGTCATCAACAGTGTGTCTACAACCTGTACTTGTACATCCATTATGTATATTCCCACACAGGGGGAGGGGGTGGGGGACATTTTACTTGAAAGTTGCTTGCCCAGTGTCAGCAGATAAATACAATATTACAGTGATTGTGTTATTATTATGCATGCATCTCCAAAGGAATATTACATCCTAATTTGGAGTAATGTGCACTACAATATCCAATTTATCTGCTGATACCAAGCAAGTGCGCTTCAAATGGTGTGTCTCCCCTGTACAGTTATATGCATAATGGATGTATGAGTTTAGGTTGTAGAAACATAGTTGACAACATATGGAAGTCTGAGTCTGGCTGTGAGTCTTGCTCGGATAGCCTACTGGTGAGGCAGCTGCTACGATAAATGATAAACATGGGTTTGATTCCTGGGTTGGGTTGTTCGGGGGAAGGAGGCCAGACAGCGAGGTCATCGATCAATTCGGACTAGGGGAGGATGGGGCAGTAAGTTGGCTGTGCCCTTTCAAAGGAACCATCCTGGCATTTGCCTGGAGTGATTTAGGGAAATCACGGGAAACCTAGATCGGGATAGCCGGACACGGGATTGAACCGTCATCCTCCTGAATGTGAGTCCAGTGTGCTAGCCACTGTGCCACCTCACCCAGTAGGTTTGAGTCTTGTTTCTGCACTAATTTTCATTGTTGTCACTCCATTCTACAGCTGATGGTAGTCTACATTCAGAACTATGAATACATTTTGTGTATTTCATTATGGCTTTAGTCACTATAGTTCTTGTTCCTTCAGACATCCATGCAGGTCTGAAGAAACACTGCATCATAATTTAGAATAACATAGTGAGTGCAATATCACATATGTCAGAGCATTGTTGCAGAAGCAACAAAAAAGACATGTCAAATTTAAAACAATGCAAAACCATCAAGACTGGCAAAATGCTACACAAGCTCAAAATTTAGCAAGAACTGCAATGAGAGATGCTTTTAATACTTTCCACAAAGCAACTCTGTCTTGAAATCTGACATAAAATCCAAAGAGTCTCCGGTCATGTGTGAAGTACAGCAGTGGAAACACACAATCGATACCTTCACCATGTGATAGCAATGGTGATTTTACTGATGCCTGTGCCACTAAAGTGGAGTTACTTAATATGGTTTCCTGAAATTCCTTCACCATAGAAGGCAAAGTAAGTGTTCCAAAATATGAATCAAGAATAACTGCTAACATGAGTAGCTTAAACAATATTAGAGAAGGAAAGTTGCCACTCACCGAATAGAGGAAATGCTGAGTGGCAATAGGCCTATCGTGATGTGCCTCTCTGTGACTCAGCACCTCTGCTATATGGTGAGTGGCAACTTTCCTTCTCTAATATTGTTACATTCCATCCTGGATTTTCCATTGTTTGATGAGTAACTTAAAAGTAGAAATCCTAAGTGTGGCAAAGCAACTTAAATCACTTAATAAAGGTGAGGCCTCCAGTCCCAATTGCATACCAGTCAGGTTTCTCTCAGAGTATGCTGATACAATAACTCCATATGTTGCAATCATATATAACCAGTCAGTCATTGAGAGATCTGTACTTAAAGACTGGAAAGTTGTGTAAGTGACACAATATGCAAGATAGGACTGATACTGATGGAGGGCATCAAAGAAGTTCGCTGGACATAGTTACCTCATCAGCCTAGTTCAAGAGCAGATTTCCTGGGCCATAACATCCAGTCCTGATACTGCTGATCCCTCCAAAACACAACTTAGTAGTACAAATCTTGTCACTCAGTATTATACGGGACTTGAAAGTATTAATCAGCTTTTTTGCATGGCTATCTTTACAAAAAAATCATTCCCTGAAACGAGGTCTGTTCTGTCTCACATTTTTCCCACCACACCTAGAATAGCTTTTTGTTGCCCTCCAGTCTCTGCAATATCCTTGTCAGATCCTGTGCTTCTTCTGCACCCATTTCCCTACTCTACTGCTTGTATCGCTGTGATCATCTCCATTGTAGACTTGCACCTCACACCCTTCTATCACCCCCTGTACCAGACCTGTAACTGGCAAAATATATGCAATCAAAGGGAGAGAACCCTGTGAAACAAGAAGTCATGTACCAGCTGTCATGTAAACACTGTTTGACCTTTTACACTAGCATGACTACCACCAAGTTATCAGTTAGGATGAATGGGCATAGGCAGAGGGTGTATACTGGCAACACACAATATCCTGTTGCTCTACAACATGACAATCATGACCTTGGTGCATGTTTCATCACATGTACCATCTGGATTTTTCCCCCAGACACCAGTTTCTCAGAACTCCACAGGTGAGAACTGGCATTACAGCATGTCCTTGGTAGTCGTAACCCACCTGCCCTAAATTTACGTTAATTTCTTTGGAGTAATAATGGAAAATCCAGGATGGAATGTAACGGTATTGTGAAAAGGAAAGTTGCTACTCACCATATAGCAGTGATGCTGAGTCTCAGATAGGCATAACAAAAAGACTGTCACAAATATAGCTTTTGGCCAGTAAGGCCTTCATCACAATTAGGTGACAAACACACACATACACACTCATGCAAACACAACATACACATCACTACAGTCTCAGGCAACTCTGCAGTCTCATGCAACTGTGGAAACAGTGTGAGCAGCAGCACCAATGCATGATGGGAGTGGCAATAGGGTGGGTTAAGCAGCAGTCTGGGGTGGGGAGAGGGAGAGATAGTAGGGTAGGGGTTGTAGACAGTGACATGCTGTTGGGAGGCATGCAGGGATGAGGTGGAAAGAGGGTAGGGCAGCTATCTGCAGTTGGGAGGTTAGACTGAGAGCAGTGGACAGATGAGGGATGGGGGGCCTGGGGGGGGGGGGGGGGGCAGCAGAAAAGGAGAGAAGTAAAAAGAATGGGTGTGATGGGGAATGATGGCTGTACAGTGCTGCAATGGGAACAGAGATGGAGTTGGATGGGAGAGAACAATGACTAATGAAGGTCGAGGCCAGAAGAATTATGGGAACATAGGAAGTATTTCAGGGAAAGTTCCCATCTGTGCAGTTTAGAAAAGCTGGTCATGGTGGGAAGGACCCATATGGCACAGGCTGTGAAGCACTCACTGAAATGAAGGATGCCATGTTTCACCGTGTGCTCAGCAACAAGGCAGTCCACTTTTTTTCTTGGCTACAATTTGTCAGTGGCCATTCTTGCAGACTGTCTGCTTGTTGGTTTCCATGCACACATAGATGAAGCACACTGGTTGCAGCTTAGCTTGTTGATCACATGACTGGTTTCACAGGTAGCCCTGTGTTTGATGGGATAGGTGATGTTTGTAACCAGACTGGAGTAGGTGGTGGTGGGAGGATGGATAGGACAGGTCTAGCATCAGCGTCTACTTCAGGAATGTGAGCCATGAGGTAAGTGGTTGGGAGCAGGAGTTGTGTAGGGATGGACAAGTAAATTGCGCAGGTTCGGTGGACAGTGGAATACCACTGTGGGAGGGGTGGGAAGGATGGTGGGCAGGACAATTTTCATTTCAGGGCATGACAAGAGGCAGTTGAAGCCCTGGCTGAGAATGTAATTCAGTTGCTCCAGTCCTGGGTGACATTGACATATGAGTGGAATGCTCCTCTTTGACCAAATAGAGGGACTTTGTGAGGTGGGGGGAGACTGGAAAGGTAAGGCATGGGAGATTTGTTTTAGAATAAGCTTGGGAGATAATTATGGTTCCTGAAGGCTTTAGTGAGACCGTCGGTATATTTCAAGAGGGACTGCTTGTCATTACAGATTTCATTACCGTGGGTGGCTAGGCTGTATGGAAGGGACTTCTTGGTACGGAAACGGTGGCAGCTGTCAAAGTGGAGGTATTACTGGTGGTTGGTAGGTCTGATATGATGGAGGTGCTGATGTAGCCATCTTTGAGGTGGAGATCAACATCCAGTAAGATGGCTTGTTGGCTTCAGCAGGAATAGGTGAAGCTAATGGGGGAGAAGGAATCGAGGTCCTGGAGGAATGTGGATAGGGTGCCCTCACCCTCTATCCAAATTGCAAAAATGTCATAGATGAATCTCAGCAAGGTGTTTAGGAAGGATTCCTCTAGATGGCCCATGAAGAGGCTGGCATTAAATGGTGCCATAGCCAAATTCTGGATTTGTTTGTAGGTAATGCCTGCAAAGGAGAAGTAATTGTGGGTGAGGATTTAGTTGCTCATGGGACTATGAAGGAGGTTGTTGCTTTGGAACCTGTCAGGTGTTAGGAAAGGTAGTGTTTGGTAGCAGTAAGGACATGGTCAATAAGGTTGCTAGTGTAAAGGGAGGTGGCATCTATAGTGATGAGCAGGACACCATGCAATAAAGAGACAGGAACCGTGCAGAGTCTGCGGAGGATATGGTTGGTATCTTTTATATAGGAGGGTAGATTCTGGGTAATAGGTTGAACATGTTGGTCTATGAGAGCAGAGATTCTCTTAGTGGGGAACAGTAACCAGCCACAATGGGACATCGTGGGTGGTTGGCTTTATGGACTTCAGGAAACATGTAGAAGGTAGGAGAACAGGGAATGATAGGGGTAAGCAGAGGGATGGACTCTGGGGAGAGGTTCGGGATGGGCCTAAGAACTTGAGAAGTGACTGGACATCCTCTGGATTTCTGGAATGAGGTCACTGTGCCAAGGTGTGCAGGTGGCAGAGTCCTTCTGCCAGATAATCATCACAGTTCAAAACAACAGTGGTGGAGCCTTTACACACAAGTTGTATAGTAAGATCAGGATCTGTTTTAGATGGTGGACTGTGGTTCTTTCTGTGGATGTAATGTTAGTTGCCATGTTGAGGGATTTGGGGAATGATGGTGAGGCAAGGTTCAAGGTTAAGAAATTCTGGAAAGTTAACAGGGAGGGGGGGGGGGGGGGATTTGGGGGCAATGGTGGTGGATCATGGGTGGATGGAGGAGTGAAGTGAGCTAGGCATGGTTCAGCATTGGTCTTTGGTTCAGTCTGATTGCTAGGGTTCATGGCAGAAAAGTGTCTTCACTGTAGAGACTGGGAGAAGGAGAGAAGGTGTTTAACAAGTTCTACATGATTGAATTTGGGAATGTGGCAATAGGTGAGGCCTATGGAAAAGACTGATATTTCTGTGGGGCTAAGACTTCTTTCCCTGTTATGTATCCTATGTTCCCATAACCCTCCGGGCCTCAACCTTTGTTAGTCATTGTCCTCTCCCATCTAGCCCCTTCTCTGTTCCCATTCCAGCACTACACAGCCCTCATTCCCACATCACACACATTCTTTTTTACTTCTCTCCTTTTCCATTATCCCCCTCACCCCTCCCCACCTCTCCACTGCCCACCGTCTAACATCTCGACTGCACATAGCTGCTGTATGCTCTTTCCACTTCATCCCTGCATGCTCCGCAACAGCATGCCTCTGACTGCTGACCCTACCCTACCATTCCTCACCCCAACCTTTTCCTTACCCCCATCCAGTCGCCATTCCCTTCATGCCCTAGTGTTGCTGCTCACTGTGTGGCCTCAGTTGCCTGAGACTGCAGTCATGTGTGTGTGAGTTGTGTTTGCATGAGTGTGTATGTGCATGTTTGTTGTCTAATTGTGATGAAGGCCTTACTAATCAAAAGCTATATTTATGAGAGTCGTTTTTTTTTTTTTTTTTATCTGTGAACCAGTATCTCTGCTATACTCTGAGTAGCAACTTTCTTTTTTACAATATTGTTTCTTTGTTCTACATGTTTCTTCTGTGTAACTGTTGCTTTCTTCAATCTATTTTAGTTTTCTATATATTTAACTTTCTGATATGACTATTTTTCGCCATCCCTGATTCTACCACATACAATGCACTTAGATTTTCACTTTTATTAACTCATGCACAATGTTCTGTCAGTAATCTGTGCCTTGTGTATCATGCTACCTGCCACCATTATGCTCTCAGATATTCAAATCTTGTCCAGTGCAGACTCCTACAGTCAATCTTTCTTTTTCACCCTGTCCATTAAGCCTCACCTGACCCTGGGATCTGGGCAACTTTTCCAAACTCTTCCCATATACTGTGGCTCAGCTGTCTTCTTCCTTTATTCCTATTCATTTCCCTTCAACCATTTTGCCAGAAGGAGGAGTCATTGGCTCCAAAATCTTGCACATTTCAATATCTTTATACATCTGTTCTCCTGCTGCCACTTGGTAAATAATTTTTTTTTATCTGAACATGTTAATAAACACTTAAGAGTGAATTGCACCATAGTCATTTAGAAGTAGATGTAGAAAGAATTGTTTCTCAAAAATACTAAGCTGAGGCACATACCCCACATAAATCATGATACCATCTCCAAATTATACTTGCAAAACAGATCAGCTACCAGAATAAATAGTGGAAAATAAAAAAATAACTATTTTACTGCAAAGCATAGGTTATACATTTGCTTAATAAAGAATTAATATATCTAGAGAGATTCTTCACCCAGTACAAAAAATTATGGAAATGTATCTTAAGACAACTTTATGAATAAATTCACAATTTTAGACTAATGTTACAACAGTGTCACATGCAAATGAGAGTGCTGGATTTCATGTCATTATGTGTACAGGTAAGAGACATTTTGTTGTTGTTGTTGTGGTCTTCAGTCCTGAGACTGGTTTGATACAGCTCTCCATGCTACTCTATCCTGTGCAAGTTTCTTCATCTCCCAGTACCTATTGCAACCTACATCCTTCAGAATCTGTTTAGTGTATTCATCTCTTGGTCTCCTTCTGCGATTTTTACCCTCCACACTGCCCTCCAATACTAAATTGGTGATCCCTTGATGCCTCAGAACATGTCCTACCAACCGATCCCTTTTCTGGTCAAGTTGTGCCACAAACTTCTCTTCTCCCCAGTCCTATTCAATACTTCCTCATTAGTTACGCGATCTACCCAACTAATCTTCAGCATTCTTCTGTAGCACTACATTTCAAAAGCTTCTATTCTCTTCTTGTCTAAACTATTTATCGTCCATGTTTCACTTCCATACATGGCTACACTCCATACAAATACTTTCAGAAGCAACTTCCTGACACTTAAATCTATACTCGATGTTAGCAAAATTCTCTTCTTCAGAAACGCTTTCCTTGCCATTGTCCGTCTACATTTTGTATCTTCTCTACTTCCACCATCATCAGTTATTTTGCTCCCCAAATAGCAAAACTCCTTTACTACTTAAAGTGTCTCATTTCCTAATCTAATTCCCTCAGCATCACCCGACTTAATCCGACTACATTCCATTATCCTCGTTTTGCTTTTATTGATGTTCATCTTATATCCTCCTTTCAAGACCCTATCCATTCCATTCAACTGCTCTTCCAAGTCCTTTGCTGCCTATGACAGAATTACAATGTCATCGGCGAACCTCAAAGATTTTCTTTCTTCTCCATGGATTTTAACACCTACTCCAAATTTTTCTTTTGTTTCCTTCACTGCTTGCTCAATATACAGATTGAATAACATCAGGGAGAGACTACAAGCCTGTCTCACTCCCTTCCCAACCACTGCTTCCCTTTCATGCCCCTCGACTCTAATAACTGCCATCTGCTTTCTGTACAAATTGTAAATAGCCTTTCGCTCCCTGTATTTTACCCCTGCCACCTTCAGAATTTGAAAGAGAGCATTCCAGTCAACATTGTCAAAAGCTTTCTCTAAGTCTACAAATGCTAGAAACGTAGGTTTGCCTTTCCTTAATCTTTCTTCTACGATAAGTTGTGGGGTCAGTATTGCCTCATGTGTTCCAATATTTCTGTGGAATCCAAACTGATCTTCCCCGAGGTCGGCTTCTATCGGATTTTCCATTTGTCCATAAAGAATTCAAGTTAGTATTTTGCAGCTGTGACTTATTAAACTTTTCTTTGGGATTGGAATTATTATATTCTTCTTGAAGTCTGAAGGTATTTCACCTGTTTCATACATCTTGCTCACCAGATGGTAGAGTTTTGTCAGGACTGGCTCTCCCAAGGCCGTCAGTAATTCCAATGGAATGTTGTCTACTCCGGGTTCCTTGTTTCGACTCAGGTCTTTCAGTGCTCTGTCAAACTCTTCACGCAGTATCGTATCTCCCATTTCATCTTCATCTACATCCTCTTCCATTTCCATAATATTGTCCTCAAGTACATTGCCCTTGTATAGACCCTCTATATACTCCTTCCACCTTTCTGCCTTCCCTTCTTTGCTTAGAACTGGGTTTTCATCTGAGCTCTTGATGTTCATGCAAGTGGTTCTCTTATCTCCAAAGGTCTCTTTAATTTTCTTGTAGGCAGTATCTATCTTACCCCTAGTGAGATAAGCCTCTACATCCTTACATTTGTCCTCTAGCCATCCCTGCTTAGCCATTTTGCACTTCCTGTCGATCTCATTTTTGAGACGTTTGTATTCCTTTCTGCCTGCTTCACTTACTGCATTTTTATATTTTCTCCTTTCATCAATTAAATTCAATATTTCTTATGTTACCCAAGGATTTCTACTAGCCCTCGTCTTTTTACCTACTTGATCCTCTGCTGCCTTCACCAGTTCATCCCTCAAAGCTACCCATTCTTCTTCTAATGTATTTCTCTCCCCCATTCCTGTCAATTGTTCCCTTATGCTCTCCCTGAAACTCTGTAAAACCTCTGGTTCTTTCAGTTCATCCAGGTCCCATCTCCTTAAATTCCCACCTTTTTGCAGTTTATTCAGTTTTAATCTACAGGTCATAACCAATAGATTGTGGTCAGAGTCCACATCTGCCCCTGGAGATGTCTTACAATTTAAAACCTGGTTCCCAAATCTCTGTCTTACCATTATATAATCTATCTGAAACCTGTCGGTATCTCCAGGCTTCTTCCATGTATACAGCCTTCTTTTATGATTCTTGAACCAAGTGTTAGCTATGATTAAGTTGTGCTCTGTGCAAAATTCTACCAGGCAGCTCTCTCTTTCATTTCTTAGCCCCAATCCATATTCACCTAGTACGTTTCCTTCTCTCCCCTTTCCTACTACCAAATTCCAGTCACCCATGACTATTAAATTTTCATCACCCTTCACTATCTGAATAATTTCTTTTATTTCATCATACATTTCTTCAATTTCTTCGTCATCTGCACAGCTAGTTGGCATATAAACTTGTACTACTGTAGTAGGTGTGGGCTTCATATCTATCTTGGCTACAATACTGCGTTCACTATGCTGTTTGTAGTTGCTTACCTGCATTCCTATTTTCCTATTCATTATTAAACCTACTCCTGCATTACCCCTATTTGATTTTGTGTTTATAACCCTGTAGTCACCTGACCAGAAGTCTTGTTCGTCCTGCCACTGAACTTCACTAATTCCCACTATATCTAACTTTAGCCTATCCATTTCCCTTTTTAAATTTTCTAATCTACCTGCCCGATTAAGTGATCTGACATTCCACGCTCCGATCTGTAGAACACCAGTTTTTTTTTTTTTTCTCGTGATAATGACATCCTCTTGAGTAGTCCCCGCCCGGAGATCCAAATGGGGGACTATTTTACCTCCGGAATATTTTATCCAAGAGGACGCCATCATCATTAAATCATACAGTAAAGCTGCATGCCCTCGGGAAAAATTAGGGCCGTAGTTTCCCCTTGCTTTGAGCTGTTTGCAGTACCAGCACAGCCAGGCCGTTTCGGTTATTGTTACAAGGCCAGATCAGTCAATCATCGAGACTGTTGCCCTTGCAACTACTGAAAAGGCTGCTGCCCCTATTCAGGAACCACACGTTTGTCTGGCCTCTCAATAGATATCCCTGCGTTGTGGTTGCACCTACGGTACAGCTATCTGTATCGCTGAGGCACGCAAGCCTACCCACTAACGGCAAGGTCAAGGTCCATGGTCCATGTTGGGGGGGGGGGGGGGGGCAAGAGAGATATCAGATACTTAAAATGTAAGTATGTGGCAGAATCGACATCTCAAACTTTAACAACTAAAACTGATAACTAAAAGCAAAATGTGTGCAGCTTAAAAGCAGGAGTCAAGACACTCTGGTCATCAGGCAATGAGGACTGATGAATTGCAGCACATAACGAATGGATTTCAGGTGCTAATATCTGAATAAATAAGGAATAAAAGAGAAAAATACAGGGTGTCCCACTTGAAAGAGGCCCCACAGTCAAACATTTGCTTAATTTACACTTAAAGGTGTCATCCCTTGCTCATGGGGAAATAGAGTTGAATCACAAAAGATGTTGGAAGTGTCCACCGTTGACTTGTAAACATAGTTGAACATGATGCTGCAGATTCTTCAATGTTGCTGTCAGGACCTCTGGTGTCACTGCCTGGATTCAATAGATGATGTCCCCTCATAAATCTTTCAAGTTGTGTGGTTTGTTCCTGTAGACCTTGCCTTTTAGGCCATCCCATAGGAAAATATCAGGTAATGTTAAATCAGGTGATCTTTTGAAATCACTCTGTTGGGGAAAAATGATTCAACCTCAGACACGGTCACTCGAGATGTGTGGCATATGGTACTATCCTCATGGTACCAACTGAGGCTAAGTTCTTCATTGTCCAACTGGTTCATAAATTGCTGAAAACATTTTGATGTAAACTACACTTTTCATAGCAGACAAAAAAACGCACTGTGATATTGGACAGAACACACCAGTCTTTTGTGAACGCATGGGTTGCTCTACCAGTGCATGTGGATTTTCATTACACCACAAATATGTATTGTGAGAGTAGAGAGAGGTGGAAACATGCAAATCACTGAACCACATGTGCTGCAATATTTCTGACCCATGAGCAATAAATTGCTGAAACCAGTGGCAAAACATAATGCATTTGTCTTCAGCATTGAAATTCAGTTCATGAACAACTGTAACCTTGTATGGACAAATATCAGCTTTTCTTCACAGCTCTCTCAGTGTGCTCCATGACATTCCACATTCCTGAGATAAACATAAATGGTTCAAATGGCTCTGAGCACTATGCGACTCAACTGCTGAGGTCATCAGTCGCCTAGAACTTAGAACTAATTAAACCTAACTAACCTAAGGACATCACACACATCCATGACCATAGCGGTCACGCGGTTCCAGACTGAAGAGCCTTTAACCGCACAGCCACATCGGCCGGCAAGATAAACATAGAACAGACTTGCAGGAGAGACCAACAATCACTGTTTCATGCCAACAGCCCCTATCATGAGGATAAAACACCATTACACTGCTCCCCATCTCATTCAATAATTCTTGTATGCACCATTTAGATGGTATATGGTGGTCACCACATGATTCAACAAACATTCGCTGACATGTCTTAATGGAACAAGTAATCAATGTAATGTTAATGAACAAAGTAAGAGCATATGGACTATCAGACCAATTGTGTGATTGGATTCAAGAGTTCCTAGATAACAGAACACAGCATGTCATTCTCAATGGAGAGAAGTCTTCTGAAGTAAGAGTGATTTCAGGTGTGCCACAGGGGACTGTCATCTGACTGTTGCTATTCACAATATATATAAATGACCTTGTGGATGACATCGGAAATTCACTGGGGCTTTTTGCAGATGAAGCTGTGGTGTATCGAGAGGTTGTAACAATGAAAAATTGTACTGAAATGCAAGAGGATCTGCAGCGAATTGACGCATGGTGCAGGGAATGGCAATTGAATCTCAATGTAGACAAGTGTAATGTGCTGTGAATACATAGAAAGATAGATCCCTTATCATTCATTTACAAAATAGCAGGTCAGCAACTGGAAGCAGTTAATTCCATAAATTATCTGGGAGTACGCATTAGGAGTGATTTAAAATGGAACGATCATATAAAGTTGATCGTTGGTAAAGCAGATGCCAGACTGAGATTCATTGGAAGAATCCTAAGCAAATGCAATCCGAAAACAAAGGAAGTAGGTTGCAGTACGCTTGTTCACCCACTGCTTGAATACTGCTCAGCAGTGTGGGATCCGTACCAGATAGGGTTGACAGAAGAGATAGAGAAGATTCAACAGAGAGCAGTGCGCTTCGTTACAGGATCATTTAGTAATCGTGAAAGTGTTATGGAGATGATAGATAAGCTCCAGTGGAAGACTCTGCAGGAGAGATGCTCAGTAGCTCAGTACAGGCTTTTGTTAAAGTTTCGAGAACATACCTTCACTGAAGAGTCAAGCAGTATATTGCTCCCTCCCATGTATATCTCGCGAAGAGACCATGAGGATAAAATCAGAGAGATTAGAGCCCACACAGAAGCATACCGACAATCCTTCTTTCCACGAACAATACGAGACTGGAATAGAAGGGAGAACCGATAAAGGTACTCAAGGTACCCTCTGCCACACACCATCAGGTGGCTTGCAGAGTATGGATGTAGATGTAGATGTAGCATCCAATATTGTTTCACAAGAAACATTCTCTTTGACAGGTTATTGATACATTGTCACTAAACATTGAACACTGAGCTCCTGGCAAAGCAATGTAAGGAAACACATTGTTGTGTCAGACGATTTTGCAGTTGCAGTTGCTGTTATGGCATAAAGTCAAGCACCAGTACACCAGTCAGGAACAAGAGAGCAGAGAGGGATGTGAAGAAGACATCAGCCAGTTGCACATTGACCGACCTCTCCCCAGGACAACAATGCGACAGCAGTGTCTCCTATGCAAAGAAAACATAAGTGTTATGCCCTATTGGCCACAGCCCAGAAGCTTCAAGACTAGCGACCTCAATAGAAGTGTCAACTATATTACTTCACTTGTATTAGGAATTGTATTTACTGAAGAGATTTCTCATTTTACATGTCGCTCTTTGCTTGCAACGTATCTACATACTTCTCAAAGTTAAGTATTGTCATTTGTCTTACTGTAATAAAAACTCATTATTCTGATTTGTTTGAATGTTGTCTAGCAATCAGAGAAAGCAGGTTTCCTAAATTTGCCATAATTGACTACTAGGCAGAATTCAACAGTTGCCTAGTCAAACATCACAGTTACATGGCGGAATTTCTGTGGCATTACTACAAATGAGAGTGGAGCCTCTTTCAAGTGGGGCACCTTGTATTTTAGCTTGTAAGTATTTTTACCACCATGAACTATGGAAATTGCCAAGGGGAGGTGGCTTGCACACTGTGGTGATGTAGATAGCTGTATTGTAGGTGCAGGTGCAACCACAATGGAGAGGTATATGTGGAGAGATCAGACTAACCCACAGTTCCTGAAGAGAGTAGCAGCCTTTTCAGTAGCTGAAAGCAAGTAGAAACTATAGTGGTTATCTTTTTTACCAAGCACATACAACTCTACTGTATGGCATCTCCCTAGGTAAAATAGTCTACTATTTGGATGCCCAGAACAACTCAGGAGCACATTGTCATCTGTAAAAACAAAACTGGCATGTTATGGGCCATAGTGTGAAATGTTAGATCCTGTAATTGTGTGAGTAGTTTAGAGGAGCGGATAGGTGAAAGTTAAATGTTGTGGGAATTAGCTAAATATGGTGGTAGGAAGAACTGGACTTCAGGTCAGGTGGGTAGAGGGTTATCAACACATCATCAAATAGGGAAAATGCATGAGCAGGCATAGTAATGGATAAGAAAATGGGATTGTGGGGAAGCTACTATGAAGAACATAGTTGATGTTTATCAGAGCCAAGATAGGCACTAATCCAACACCTATCACAGCTGTACAAGCCAGTGAAAATTTATTTGTAATGGGTGTCTAGAGTTCAGCAGTAGGAAAAGGAAGAGAAGAAAAAATAGCATAACAACATGGACTGAAGTAAAGGAATGAATGAGAAAACAACCTGGTAGAATTTTGCACAGAGCATAATTTAGTCATCACTAACATTTGGTTTAAGTTTCATGAAGGAAGTTATACGTTGAAGAGATCTGGGGACACCAGAAGGCTTTGGATTGATTACGTAATGGTAAGACATATTCTGAGGGCAGATTTTAAACTATAAGACATTTCCAGAGGCAGATGTTGACTCTGGCCATAATTTATTGGTTATATACTCCAGATTCAAACTCAACAAATTTGAAAATGGTGGGAAACTAAGGAGATAGGATCTGGATAAATTGAGGTAACCAGGGATTGTTGATAATTTTAGAGGGAACATTAGATACCATTGGACTACAACAATAGCAGATAAATGGGGGTCTTAGATAGAGGAAATAGGGAGTGCAGCAAAGGACTACATCTGCAAAAAAGCAAGACCTAGTAGAAATCCTAGGATGACACCAGAGATATTGACATTAATTCATGAAAGGAGGAAATACAAACATGCAGCAAATGAAGTAGGCAACAGCGAATGCAGCTGTCTAAAAAATGAGTTTGACAGAAAGTGCAAAATGATTGAGTAGGAATGTCTGGAGGACAAATGTAAGGCCGTAGAAGCATGCACAGACCTTTGGGTACAGATGTATGTATATCAGGATTTCAAATGGCAAGCAAGGAAAGGAAAGCTGAAAGTTGGAAGGAACATACAGAGGGTATATATAAGGGTAACTAACTGGCAAATGATATTTTAGAAAGAGAAGAGAAGTTGAAGATGATATGAGAGAAGATCTTGATGGAACACTGAAAGTCTTAAGTGAAATCAAGTTCACTGGTAATGGATGAAATTCCCTTAGAAAACGTGAGATCTGTAGAACAGCCAGCCAAAACAAAAATTTTCCACCTGGTGTGTAAGATATATGAGACTGACAAAATATCCTCAGATTTCCACTTTCAAAGAAGGCAGGTGCTAACAGGTGTGAGTATTACCAAACTTCAATAAGTCATGCAAAATATTCATAACATTTGTGGATTTACAGAAAGTATTTGACAAGAGTGATCTGACTACACTCTTTGAAATTCTGAAGGTGTCAGGGATAAAATGCAGAGAGAAAAAGGTTATTTACAGGTTGTACAGAAACTAAACCACAGTTACAAGAGTCAAAAGACTTGAAAGGGGAACAGTGGTTCAGAAGAGAATGAGACAGATTTGTAGCCTATCTCTGATATTCAGTCTTTGAAATGAGTAATCAGTGAAGAAAAGAAAGGAAAACTTTGAAAAAAGGGAATTAAAGCTTAGGGAGAACAGATTAAACTTTGTAGTTTGCTGATGACATTGTCGTTTTGTCATGATATGACAAAGGGTTTGGAAGGACATATGAATGGGGTGGATAATGTTTTCAAAAGAAATTGGAAGACAAATGTCAACAAAAGTAAAATAATGATAGTGGAATGCAGTCAAATAGTAGGGTGGTGGACAGTGAGGTGCTGCTGCGGAGTGCGAAGGAATGAGATGGAGGGAGAGGTCAGGGCAGATGTGTGCAGTCAGGTGATTAGACGGTGGGGGAGGGGGGGGGGGGGTTGCAGATTCATAGATTTGGAGAAGGCTTTCATCATATGATATGATAGATTTGGAGAAGGCTTTTATAATATGGTATGGAATAAAATGTTCCTCGTTCTCAGGCAATATGTTGTCAGGTACAGGAGTGGAGGGGTAATCCATTTTCTTAATATGAATATGTGAAGCAGAGTGAAATAGTCAGCACTGACTGCAAAATCAGGAAAGATGATAGGCAACACTGATGAGTGGCACCACTGATATTGAGTATACAAATAGAAGAGGCAATGAGGGAATTGGAAGACTGTCTCTATATGGGAGGTTTTTGTCTGAGAGAGTACAAATCAGAATTATATGGATTACTGATTACATAGCAGTACTTGCCAAAAATGAATGGGAACTGAGTCAGGTGGTAGACTGAGTGCTAGCTTGTGATTATAATTTGCACATAAACAAAAAAGGAACTAAAACAATGGTGGGCACAGAAGGTCAAATTTTAAACTCGAATGTGGAACACTTGAAGAGGTAAATGAATAATTCTACTTTGTAAGTAGAATAGATAAATAAGAATAAAGAAGAACTGAATAAGAATAAGAAATAAGAAAGAATAAGAAATAAAATATAATTAAGAAGAAAGAAGAAAGAGCTAAGAAATCACTAATGGCAGGGATTTCACAAGGCCAAAAAGATTTCTATCGAAATAAATAGCTATTATGAGCCAAAATTATAGATGTTCAGATCAGAAAGAGATTCACAAAATGTTATCAGGTACAAAACATGGGCAACTAAAAACACAGAAATGAAGTAATTTAAAAATTTTTGAAATGTGTCATTAGAGGAGACTGTTGAAAATGCGGTGGATTAGTTATTAATGAAGGAGTTATTAATGAAGGAGTTGTACAGTGAATTAAGGAGAAAAAATGAATTTTGAAGAACATAGTGAATCAAAGACATGGCATGCTTGGCAGATATTTAGACATGAGGTGTTCCTGAAAACTGACTTAAAGGAGTGGTAGAGGGAAATAACTGCAGGGGCAGTCATAGGTATGAGTACACATTTCAGATCATTAATGATGAGGCATATAGCAGTTGCAGCTGGGCTGAAATGAAGAGCAGGAAAGCTGGAAAGTGACCAGAAAGTGACCCTGCATCAAACCGATTTCAGGGTTGATGATCTAAACAAAACAACAGCATCATAGTGATCTGTACTTCAGTTATAAGTTATTAATGAAGTTTTACAGTGAATCAGCAAGAAAAAATGAATTATGGAGAACACAGTGAATCAAAGACATGGCAGGATAATACATACATGTGCCTACATTGCCCTTTTATTAGAGCCCTATTGGGCAGGCAGGGGATGAAGAGAGAGGGGGGGAGGTTGGGAGGGGGGGGGGGGGGGGCAGGCAAACTCCATCCCGTCCTACACACTTAATGCCTTGTGGAGAAGAACTGCACAGAGGAAGTGCTCCCTACTTCCTTCGTACAGAGTGGTTTCAATGCATCTATGGATGCTCTGTGCTTCATACCAAAAATGTGAACCACAGATAAGAAATGCTTAAATGTTTTATGTAGTTGGAATCATTCCTCATTGTTCTAGAACATAAAAACTGAACTTGTCATAATGAAATGATACACACTATTACTGAATAGCTAATACTGCAATACAATATTGACTCAGTTGCATAAATTGGCAGCTAATGGGGAAACCATAAATGGCCCAAAATCTTTTCACCTCTACCAGTAAAAGACCAGGTAGCTGAAGAAATGATCTGATAAAACACTCACCTAACTTCCCGGACACCTACCTTTACCCACAAAACACACACACACATTGTAAATCTTGTTTAACTGATTCAGAAGTCTATTTTTATACTTACGTATAAGACTCAGGCCGGGGACCAGATGATGGTGCGTAGTAGCGGCATAATGTATAGCTCTTTCCATTTTTCTCAACAGCTACAGTTCTGTTTGACATCCAAAATGAAAACTCCTTGTCCATAGTATCTATGTACTGCTTTATTGTCATTTGTGCTTCATGTGGCTTCACATAAGTAGTATAGGAATAAATCATGGGTACAAACATAGGTGGCTGTGAACGTTCTAAGTAGTATACACGACCACCATTTGGTATGTGGCCTATATCTTCTACCATATGAGCAAAGTTGGCAATAATGCCTTTTGCTGTTTCCTTCATGCCACATATCAGAATGCCATTAACAATCCAGTAGGTGTCCCAGTAGTAATATTCCCGAAAGCGTCCTCCAGGTATTATGAAACCATTTGGGACATATATCAGGGAATATCTGTCAGGATTTTCTTTCACATCATCTGAAATTCTTCGAGCCAACACTTTCCACATGTCATTTAAATAGTAGCCCCAGTTTCTCAGATCTGGATCCCTAATAGTGTTTAGACTAGATGGATTTTTTACCCAATCTGGAGGAGTCCATTCTTCCAATTCCTTGCCCTCTTCAAAATGATCAGAAACAAAGTTCCGTATTTGTTCTTGTGAGGGTGAGCCATTTGTTGAGTCCATCAAGGTTTGGAATTCAGACAGAATTTCTTGTGATGGTTTTTTCTGTTTCATGTCCACAAAAGTTTTGTCATCGCTGTAAATTTTGCTCTTCTGCACAGTGTCTAATAAGGATCCCTGGCAGTAAATCTGGCTGTAAAAAAGCAGAATACAAAAAAAAATTAAATGCCGTTTTCATAATAATTTCCAGTTTGCAAACTAACTATTTGTATAAGGTGAGTCTGAAGGCAACTAAAGAAAATTATGGAGGTTTCTTCATGACTTATTCTGAGTAACTGTGATTTATTCAGGTTTTTACACTAGCTACCTTTATTTCAGTGTGAATACTTTCACAACAATGAAGAAGCCTGTAGTATGCAATCACTGAAAATACAACATGAAGCATTAAGTGATTCAAGAAACTTCACGTGCAAAAATACTCTAAAAAGCCAAGTCACATGGCACAGCTGACAGGGAGATGCCTAAATGCAAGAGTCTTTCTTTATTCTTCACACAGAGTGGCTGCCTTCCTTCACAAAGTGTGAGAGCTATGTGTATCTGTTACATATGGGTAAGTTTAATGGGTACATGTGTAGCAGAGTGCCATATTTCTGTCAGATGACAGCTAGAGAAGAGAGAGGGAGAATCTCCAACCTGGAATACAACTGACTCGTTTGAATAGCATCCAGGGCTTTGCTGAATTCAACAGTGTTACGTGCCCTCACTTCATGAGGTCCTACTGATAGGTTTGGAATTTAATTCAGAATACTGGCACAAGACTGTTGATCAGGAACTTTACACCACCAGCTCTCCTTCCATTTGCCATAAAGGCAAAGTACTCTGATGTGGTTGCTATGGCAGCAGGAGCAGCTCTACACAGTGTTTTTGTGCCACTCTTCCATTACACTGAATGGACCTGTACATGAGGTACAAATCAGAGAACTCTTCATCAGTAAACCTATCCATAAAGTTTTGTGTCACTGTAAGTATATAACTAAGATTGGTAGAGAAATGAATGTGAGACAGAAACAAGTAATACTGAATGTGTGTTTGAGGATGAAGAGTAAAGTGGGCATTACTGTTGTCAATAGCAAATTTTGTATTACTGGTGGCAACAGTAAGTATCATGACTGAATGGAACAAATTCGTTACTAAGAAAGAGACACAGCTCATATTGTCAACATCTGCAGTGTTGTGCAGATATTTTCATTACAATAAAGATGCGTAGGTGAATGGGAACAAGAAATTAAATAAAGTGAAATTACTATTTAATAAGCCTCATGAGGCTTTGGATGCCTTATTGAAAATACTCAAAAAATATCTCTGAAAAACTTGAAATTTTGTCAGTGAAGTGTAGGCTCAGCTCTTATATGCAAAGTAACATGAAACTGCTTCCATTCATTTCATTCATTCATTCATTCATTTATGGCAATCCACAGATACTGTCACATAGGGGTACCTTCAGGAATTTTCTATCAGTTAAAGGATACATCAACAAAGAGAAGCAGTTGCTATTAATTAATTCTGTACATTATTTTAAAGAATAAGTTTTATTACAGTTCTGTGAACTATTTTTGCTTGTTCAGACTAAACTGAAAATAATAAAATTAGCAGAGCATATGTTAATCTTCAAAAAGCTATGCTGAAGAGAAGCTGTTTTTTCTATTACTGCTTGCTTATTTATTTTTGTAGTTAAGCATCATTTTTTGCCAAAAGAAACATGGACAACTTGTTCCTGTTGAAGAAACACACCACACGCATATTTCTTACAATAAGGAAGTAAGCCTCAGAAACTCACCGGTTTATTGTTTTTTGTATTGAAAGGTAAAACCGCTTGACAAAATTAGAATATTATGAGATGGAATTGTTGGTCAGCACTTATCCCCAGGCTTAAGAGAATGAGTATTTAGTGCTGACAGTACACATTAAAAAGTACAAAATTCTACCATAGGTTAGAGAAAAAATAATTTGTTCCTTCTTCACGGAGCAGAGGGGAGAAGGTTGAGAAGGGCAGGATGAAATCCTCAAAATAAGTGGGTCACTATCAACCTGATATTAGCACAAAGATGTTAGAGGCCATATGTGCATGTATTGTGCATGTTTGAACTGCTTTGTCCAACAGCTTAGTCTACTTACGAATTTACTTTTAAATATGATTGTTTGCTACTCAGTTCCTCCTCCATGTGGTGAGTAGCCTTCCACCCTAATTTGTGATGTTGAAGGTACTTGTGGTTCAGAAAGCTAAGAGAGTGTTGGGTATTTTTATTCTTATCTGTCAGCAGCACTAAATATACTGTCTCCTTCAGATAAAGTCTGTCTCAGAATTCTGTTGTCTGTTTGCTCATATATCAGAAGAATTATCTTTTTGGGCAGTGAACTTTAAGTAAACAATCTGAATATCAGAAATGAGCAGTAAGAATATTTTGTGAAGTAGTCAGTTGCTCATCTTCCAGATCTTGGAATTCTTACACACTTGATTCAATACATTTACTCCTTAATGGTTTCTGTTCTTAACATTAAAAATTAGATTCAACTGAACTGTGAGCTACACACATGTAAGATACAACACAAAAGTAGTTTATTATGTACACTCCTGGAAACTGAAATAAGAACACCACGAATTCATTGTCCCAGGAAGGGGAAACTTTATTGACACATTCCTGGGGTCAGATACATCACATGATCACACTGACAGAACCACAGGCACATAGACACAGGCAACAGAGCATGCACAATGTCGGCACTAGTACAGTGTATATCCACCTTTCGCAGCAATGCAGGCTGCTATTCTCCCATGGAGACGATCGTAGAGATGCTGGATGTAGTCCTGTGGAACGGCTTGCCATGCCATTTCCACCTGGCGCCTCAGTTGGACCAGCGTTCGTGCTGGACGTGCAGACCGTGTGAGACGACGCTTCATCCAGTCCCAAACATGCTCAATAGGGGACAGATCCGGAGATCTTGATGGCCAGGGTAGTTGACTTACACCTTCTAGAGCACGTTGGGTGGCACGGGATACATGCAGATGTGCATTGTCCTGTTGGAACAGCAAGTTCCCTTGCCAGTCTAGGAATGGTAGAACGATGGGTTCAATGACGGTTTGGATGTACCGTGCACTATTCAGTGTCCCCTCGACGATCACCAGTGGTGTACGGCCAGTGTAGGAGATCGCTCCCCACACCATGATGCCGGGTGTTGGCCCTGTGTGCCTCGGTCGTATGCAGTCCTGATTGTGGCGCTCACCTGCACGGCGCCAAACACGCATACGACCATCATTGGCACCAAGGCAGAAGTGACTCTCATCGCTGAAGACGACACGTCTCCATTCGTCCCTCCATTCACGCCTGTCGCGACACCACTGGAGGCGGGCTGCACGATGTTGGGGCGTGAGCGGAAGACGGCCTAACGGTGTGCGGGACCGTAGCCCAGCTTCATGGAGACAGTTGCGAATGGTCCTCGCCGATACCCCAGGAGCAACAGTGTCCCTAATTTGCTGGGAAGTGGCGGTGCGGTCCCCTACGGCACTGCATAGGATCCTACGGTCTTGGCGTGCATCCGTGCGTCGCTGCGGTCTGGTCCCTGGTCGACGGGCACGTGCACCTTCCGCTGACCACTGGCGACAACATCAATGTACTGTGGAGACCTCACGCCCCACGTGTTGAGCAATTCGGCGGTACGTCCACCCGGCCTCCCGCATGCCCACTATACGCCCTCGCTCAAAGTCCGTCAACTGTACATACAGTTCACGTCCACGCTGTCGCGGCATGCTACCAGTGTTAAAGACTGCGATGGAGCTCTGTATGCCACGGCAAACTGGCTGACACTGACGGCGGCGGTGTACAAATGCTGCGCAGCTAGCGCCATTCGACGGCCAACACCGCGGTTCCTGGTGTGTCCGCTGTGCCGTGCGTGTGATCATTGCTTGTACAGCCCTCTCGCAGTGTCCGGAGCAAGTATGGTGGGTCTGATACACCGGTGTCAATGTGTTCTTTTTTCCATTTCCAGGAGTGTACTTTGAAGGGAGAGGGGCAAGAAAGGAAAGGAAAGGGAACGAACTTTGATGTCAGCTGCATTGGGACTTCATGTGGAAACAGTGGTGACGAGTAAAATTGTGTGCCAGACTGGGATTCAAACCCAGGATCTCCTGCTTATTAGGCAGTTGGGTTAACATTGCACCATTCAGACACAGTGTTTGTCTCAGCTACACAGCCTACCTTGGTACACCCCTCAGCCAACCCTCATTCCCACCTACCTGCAGTCATTGTTCGTGTCCTCCATATTTGCTACTTTGAGGTTCTGAAAGGAGGTTGAACATAATTGTGTGTCTGCACTGAAGGCAGTGGATTCGTTACCCATCAAGGTGAATCAATTATATGAATGTGTGGCTGTCTGTTATTTCAGACATGCTTGAAAGAATAGAGGCCATGCATTCATAAAACAAAAATAGTTTTCATGTAAACTTTGCCTTCTTGTTTATGGTTCAGAGAGGAGTTATGTGCTTTTGAGCTAAAGTATTCAAGTTCCTATCTAAGAGAAATCAAGAAATTAGGGATCTCAACCAGCTTAAATGAAAATTAAAAACTTACCTCATGAGCCACTTTTCCAACAAATTATGTGAAAAGCTATTCTTGAGGGTAGAAAAGTTCTGTTAGCTACATGGTGTAGTGGTATTCATTGTAAAGCTGCACAACAACTAGTAATGTATGTGGATGGGATCAGAATGTAATTGTCTAAGTAACTAATTTCCCAGTGATATGCCAGTGTAGCCAAATAACTAATGAATTACCTACAGAGGACAAACAGCAGCTGCGGAGTTTAACTGAGGGATCAACAGCATTCTTGAAAGCAGCAGCTTTCTTTTTAATTTACTTAAGTTTAACTGGCATAAGCATGCACAGGACTAAGCAGTATGGTAACAGAATGTTGTTCATACAGTGCACAGAATATGCTTCTGTGACTTGCTTGTCTTTTGTGACTGAATGCACCCCATCCCAGTACTACTGAGGAAAACCCCCTAGCAGTACGGAGAACTGAATCTGGCTCCTCCGCATGGCAGTCGATTATGCTGACAACTTGGCTGGAGGTGGATAGATATCAATAAGGAACAGCACTTGTACCAAACAATATTTTTGATTGTAGCAATAAAAAATATTGCACCCAAGATATCAGTTTTATTATGAGGATCACTGCTGTATGATTAAGAATTAGAGTTACAATATATGTGCATTATTTGATGTCAGTTATTTTTATATTTCCATTTTTAGTGTCATGGGGGTGGCTATTGAGAGTGCTATGTAAGGATCTGGCTATCTAGCATGCTACGTAAGGGTCATAAGTGCAGTACTGTCACTCTACTGTATAGGGGGGCAAAGAATGTACTTATTGTTTATAATTAAATGATAGAGGAACTCTGGCTCAAGTTTAAAAGAATAGTTGACCATGCCTTGGATAGATATGTATGCAGTAATACAGTTCTTAGTGGGAGGGATCCCCCATGGTATACAGTTACTGTAAAAAGAAGTTATGTGAAACAAGACATAGGACTATAGATATGGAGATGCTGAATGAAATGCATTTGGCTGTCAGGAGAAGAATGCATGATGCCTTCGATGACTACTGTATCAGAATACTGTTAACTGACAATTCACAAAATCCAAAGAAATTCTGGTCTTTTGTAAAGACTGTTACTGGCACCAAAGTTGGCATTCAGTCCCAAGCAAATGAGTTAGGAACTGAAATGTAGGGTACCAAGGCAAAAGATGAAACGCTTAACTCTGTTTTCATTTGTTCCTTTACAAGGGAAAACCCAGGAGAATTGCCCCAATTTAATCCTCGTACCACTGAAAAGATGAATAAAATAAGTATTAGTGTCAGTGGTGTTGAGAAAAATCTAAAATGGTTAAAATTGAACAGAGCTCCAGGCCTCAGATGTAGTGCTTCACAGATAACTGTGGTCAGTTCTTGGAGAAAGGCAGAAGTCACATTTGTCTACAGGAAGGGTAATAGAAGTGATCGATAAAACTACTGTCCAATACCCTTGACATCAATTTGTTATAGAATTGTAGAACATATTCTGATCTCAAACATAATGGGATATCTTGAAGAGAATGACCTCCTCATACTGAAAGCTTTGGATCAAGGCAGTCAGGTAGATGCAGCATTTGTTGATTTCCTAAAAGCATTTTTAACTCATTATCACAACTACGCTTATTGTCAAAAGTACAATCATATGGGGTACAATCACGAGGCTGAGGAATTGCAGATGTTTTGTGTGGTCCAATGAGGTGCAGTTAGATTGTAACATTACTATGAACCATCACAGCTATTACTGTCCTCATGAAAATCTCACATTCATGTGAGCAAGGCAGTGAAATTATCAGAGCTTAATACATGGTGTCATCTGTTGCATGTTTTGATTAGTACCTTCGGATCAGGCATAACTTGGTATGCTTGTCAGGGATTTTGGCTGTCAACCAAATACTGTGTGGAGATGAAATGTTTCACACGCAACAAGATGCAGCCTGTAATGAAACTGGACTTGTGTCACACTCTGTCTAGTGTATAACACATGTCATCATCTTAGTTCAGATCTGCCAAGCCAGGTCTGGGTCACGTATCTGTGATTTCTGAGTGTTGTAATACCCACTGCCTACATGTGCAATTCTGCTAATATTATTTATTCACTCATAAATTATTCATATAAGATTGACACGATGCAACTTTGGTTAATTTAATAATAAGCACTAAGTAAACAATGCTTTGATGTCACTGTTGGCATGTGGTACATTTATTGTGATAATATCAACAGAGTTGAGAGGGCTGTCAGCAATGAGTACATATTGGATTGCAACTGCTAGTCATTTCCATGTTCTGAGTGTGTTTACAGTGCAGAGAGAGATGTAGATTGTATTTAACCCTTTATTAATAAATACTCTGAACATTGAAGTTGTTTACAATTGTTTGATGAAAAGAAGCAATGAACAATGAAACTGAATGCTTAAATAAAAATAAAACTTGAGAACTGGTAAGTAATCTAGTGAATCTAAACATTCTTGATGTAAAGTAGGTTTTTATGAGAAAATCAGATGTCACTTGTAAAGCAAGATTAGTTTTAAGGGGCTTTCAACAGAATGAGATTGTGGATGATATATGTTCACCATCTGCCGGGATGCAAACAATGAAAGTGTTGTTATCAAAAAGTCTTTACTGTAGAACCAATTGATGTACAGACTGCATTTCTAAACCATGAAGTTTTCTTGGAAATTTATGTAAACAAATGTCCAGGATATGAGGATGAAACAGGTTGAGTCTGTAGGTTACTTAAGGTATGGAAATGGAAATGTCGTGTGACTAGGGCCTCCAGTCAGGTAGACCATTCACTGTTTGAGAGAATGTCCTCAAGCACAATGCCATTGCCTGGAAGAGTTTTTAAAAAGTCTAGGTTCTAAAAAAAGTAAATATGATTATTACCTATATGTACTGATGGCTGCAAATAATATAATTGTATTTGTCGATGATTTGCTAATTTGAGGTAAAAGAAAAATGTTGAATACAAGAAATAAATAATCCATTATTTAAGCAATTTGAAATGAAAGTTTTAGATGAAGTAAGCAATTATCTTGGGGTAAACATTGACCATAATTATGCAGAGAATGCAGTGGCTCTTGGTCAGGAAAACTGAATCGATCACTTGCTGAGAAATAACAGATTGAACAATCAAAGTTGCATAGTATATCCATGCAAGTTAATTTGAAATTAAAACCAGCACAATTTGAGCAGATTTCAGTGTTGTTACAATTACATTCACTTTACGTATGCTTTGTGAATACTGAAATATTTGTATCAAACAAAAGGTTTTAAGTTAACATTTTGAAGGACTGAAAATATTAATCTCTTAAATTCTTTTGTAGATAAGGACTGGGCAGGTGACTGTATAGAATTTAAGTCTACAGCAGGCTATGTAATTAACTTATGCAGAACTGTCACACTTTGGAAATCTAAGAAACAATGTATGTGTTACAAATTCTTATTTTTATGTGGAAATGTAGCACTGTCAGGAGCTGTCACTGAGATCAAGTTAATTCTGGATATTTTGAGTATTTTTGATGCAAAGCCTGGCAAGCCTGTTAAAGTATATGAAGACAACTCAGGTGTAGACGGTATTGCTATATATTGTAACATTACTAAAAGTTCAAAGGATAATGGCATAGACTACCATTTTGTGAATGAGTCTTATATGTATGGGCTTATAGACATTTGTAAAGTGAATTCATAAAACAATGTAGCAACCATTTTTTAAATCTTTGAGAAAGGGTAAATTTGAATAATTTAGAGAAATGTTTGATGTAATTTGATTGTGATGTAAATATAAGGATTATGTATGGTTGTACAACAGTTAGTCAGTTTCTTGCCCTGAGCATTTGCTGAGTAAAGAGAGATGTAATTGTGTTAACTTTTTGTTAATAAATAAATATAAAAAGTTAACAGAATATTAACTATTGTATCAACTACTAAATAATGGTAAGAGCTAACTCCAAGATAGAAATCTACTACATTCTGACATCACATTTTGTGATACTTACGCACAAGAATGTGCACTAAATGTGATGCATTTTTCGCAGATCTTTTATGTAATTTATCACAAAACTGCAAATTTTCATAATGCACAAGTATAACAATGAAAGGTACCAAATATGATTTGTTAGCTTCATAAACAATTAGATGAACATGATGGCTGATCAGTTTTCTTTCCTTCTTTATCTATTACTCCATCCAAGACAGTAAATATTGTATGGATGGTCTCCAAAAGTGCATGTAAATTTACGGGAAACAATCCATGCAAAAGGAACATACAAAATTTTACATTAAGTAATACAAAGAATAATACATACAAAATTGTACAAAAATGTTCAAGGAATAATACTTGGTCATACAAGACACAGTCATACAATTTTTATATATGTATACTAACGGTATTGTATCTGCATAGTCTCTTTGCCCTAAAGCTTTACTTTTGTCTTCCCTAAACAGGAAGCACTTATATTCACTACAATAATTCAGTAAGGATTTTACCACACTGTCTATCAGATTTAAAAAATTAACAGAAACTTTAGGGGATGAAAGACAGTGTTTTCAGTTTTGCCTTAGTATAAACATTTCAGAATTATTTATTGGCCTAAATAGTCACTTACCAAGTAAAAACACTGTTCAAGTAGAAATTCTTTAAACTCTACTTTAAATCTGTTTTCACCTTGTAACTTTATGATGTTGGCTGGCAGTATGTTGTAGAGTTTTGTACCCATATAGCTCACAAGACTTTGTGTGTGTGTTCTTTTATTCGCTGGTATGGTGTGCTGTGCTATTCTGAATACTATAGTTATGCAAGTCGGCATTTGTCTGAAAATCTGTAAGATGGGCCCTAAAATATAAAACACATTTGTATAGGTATATAAGGAAGGTACTGTTAGTACTGTACCCGTCACTGCCAAATGTAGATGTTGGCGTGTGGTGGAGGGATGTAGGACATGGATGGACCCTGTCAGGGTGCACCATATTAAAACTCGGCCACGATCTTCAAGTGTATTATTATTTCCAGCTACAGTGCCACATTCCTCTCTATCAGTGTCACAGGGTCCCACGATGCCAAGGACACCACTTCACTGTCTGCAAAACACCTTGGCGTGGAAAGGCTAACTCAGCGACCCACGCAACATATTCCAGTGTGCTGGACGTGTACAGCCGCAGTGATTTGATGACATCAGGATGTGCCGGCAGCTGACTCAGTGGCCTTTACTTCAGAATGCCTCCAGCGTGTGTTGAAAGTGAACAAGACTGCCCTTGGTAGCAAGCCGTCGAGTTGCCAGTTACTGGCTGGCTACAGACCCTGCGTTGGCCTCAGAGGGTCAAACCAGTGACCCGTCGTGGACTGGAATGCTGCTGGCACCCAATCTGCTGCTGCATGTACCCAGTGGTGTGAGACGCCCCACTGTCCAGGGGAGCTGCCATCCTTGAATCCCCCTCGTTAGAAAACCAGCACCTACTTGTACGCAGCTATTTTGCTAACACACTGCTCCAAGTCATGTACTCATAACACATAGTTTGGGTCAGTGCGCCCCTTCTGCCTGAAACTTGCATCATGCAAACCACTGTGTTTACTCTTTTCAGAAGTTCTACAGCCCTGTGGCCTCCATTCTACTTCGCAATTGCTGGTAAGCGTGACTTACTGTCAACAGGCCCGTGCCTGGCTGTAACTTGTGCACTCAGAAATATTGCACTGAATCTAACTTTTTCCTATGTTAAACAGTGGTGCTGCTACATTATTCCCCCCTTCAGAAAGAACCTGTCCCCAGGTCGACCTCTAACTACTCTTAAACTTGTTTTGTTCATCCCATACTTATGACATATATACTAATACTATTAGGAAACTTTGGTGTGGCCTAATACACTTAAACGCATGACATGAGACAAAATGTAAAAAATCCTTACTGGATGACCACTCCACTTAATGCTCCATCAACCCCTTACCTACCCATCTTATGCCCTTGGTATCCAATCCACTGGTATCTGGACTACTATCTCCACATACCTCGAAAAATGGTCTATTATTGTCAGAATGAATCTGTTCCCCAATGGTGTTCGACTGAAAGATTCTAAGAAATTAATTCCCAACTCAGAAAATGGACATGTCGCTTCCGGCAACCATTGTAGCTGTATCCGTTTCCAACTCAAATCTGCTCTCTGGGCACATGGTATACTATTCTTGACATACTGATCCACTTCTACTTTCCTATCCATCCACCAATACCTGTCCGTCACTCTCCTACTCGTCGCTCTACTCCCACCATGACCAGATAACACGTGATCATGTGCTTCTTTTAAAAACTCATCTCTCAGCTTTGCTGGCACTTCTACCCTTGGCCCTAACTTCGTTTCCTTGCACAGAAGACTGTCGTACATATTAAATTGTGGCTGTGTCCAATGCAATTTACAATCATAGTCAGTGTCCTGTAATTCTTGCCATGCTGCTAGGTCATAACCTATGACTTCTACTTTTGCCACCTTTCTACTCAGTGTATCCGCATTACCGTGCTTCTTGCCAGGCTTGTGCACCACCTCATAGTAAAACGCACTAAGCCTCACAGCCCACCTAGAGAGTCTAGTGGACGGATCCTTTAACTCCAACAACCACTTCAATGGAGCATGATCTGTCACTACCCGAAATCTTCTCCCATACAAATAACATTTAAAATATGTGATTCTATAGATTACACTAAGAATCTCCCTCTCTGTTGTTGAGTAATTCCTCTCTGCTCCATTCAACTGCCTAGACGCATAGGCTACAGGATGTTCTTTCCAATTGATTTCCTGACTAAGAACACACCTTAATACTTGATTTGATGTAACACATGCTAGAATAAATTCCTTTTCAAAATCTGGAAACACAAGAACCGAACTTGATGTTAACACTTATTTCAGTTTGTCAAACACTTTCTGACACTCTTCTGTCCACTCAAATTTAACACCCTTCCATAACAATCGCATCAATGGCTGGGCTAAATCTGCAAAACCCTTCACAAACTTTCAACAGAAATTGCAAATTTCGACCACTAATTGCACTTCCTTAACTGTTTTTGGTTCCCAAAATTCCTTACAGCCTGTACCAACCTCGGTTCTGTTCACACTCTGTCCTTGCTGATGATATGACCTAAATATTTCATTTCTTCCCATGCAAAATGACACTTCTCCAGGATCAACGTCAAACGAGCTGCTCTTAACCTCATAAGGACTTCCCTTAACAGCTGTCTATGCTGCTCCATACTTCTTGAAAACACTACAATGTCATTCAAATAGACAAGACACTGCTGTGGTTTCAAACCCCTCAACACACTGTCTAGCAACCTCTGAAACGTTGCTGGAGCATTCTTCAAAGCGAATGGCATTCTGATGTACTGGTAATGGCCTCCAGGAGTAGAGAAAGCAGTTTCTGGATGATCCTCTGGAGCCACCTCTAACTAATGATAACCACTTGTCAAATCCATCGTAGAAAAGTATTGGCACTGTCCTAAGTGATCCAAAGTCTCCGATTTGTTGGGAATGGGGTATGCGTCCATTACTGTCTTATTATTGAGGTATTGGTAGTCACAACAGAACCTGTATATTATAGTTCCATCCATAGATTTTTTAGGCAAAGCAACAATGCCCGCTCCCCAGTGATTATTACTATGATCTATAATACCGTCTGCAAGCTGCTGATCAATGAAATCCTCCACAATCAGTTGCAACTACCTCAGTATTCTGTATAGTTTAAGGTAAACAGGCAATTCATTCCCTGTTAGTATCCTATGTTGATCTAGTGGAGTTGCTGGTAACGGACCTCGCAGAAAAAAACAAATCCTTAAATTCCCACAACAATTCTTCCATATGCTCTTTTCCTCCTCATTTCAAATGCTTAACTTTGCTACGCAATGCAATTCTATCAGCAGTTAGTGACTGATCGCTATGCCTACCTCTCAAACACCAGTCTTAATCATCTGGTACATCCAAATTCGCTACTAAATCTCCTTTTCCTAAATTCGAGTCTACAACGCTAAATTTATCCATGTTCACTGGGACTCCGTGCCCGTCGTTTCCCTCTTGCATGCGTACAATACTATGTTTCACAAAACAACCAAATGGATCGAAAACTTCATTGTTCTCCAATGGTTCAATAACACATACCGTACCCACAGGTAGACTTGACTCTACACTTGCCCAAAGCGACTTCCTGGTGCCACAAGACACATAGCCATGCCAATTAAGCTTTCATGTTAATGTATGCGCCTCAATTAGTTTGCTCATTACATTGAACACCCCTCATGACAGCTCTGCATCAACAACAGTTTCCCTAGCTGAAATAACATTCCACCAAGTTCCACAGTCCGTTTTCCAAGGTCAGTTTTGGCATGATTTTGATGCAAGAAATCGACTCCTAGGATCATGCCATAGCTCTCGCTTACCCATGGTACTACCTCCATGCATGCATCAAATCGGACTTTTCTTATGCGAAAGTCAACTGTCACTGACCCCAAAGGTGTGACCTCCTTATTCTGCACTCCACACAACCTATAATGTGATGGTTCTAACTTCCTTCGACCCATTAAACTTTTAGTAGCCACTGACACTTGTGTCCCTATGTCCAACAAAATCTCAAACTTTTTAGTTCCTATGGATCCCACGACTGAACATTCCACCTCTGCATATGTATGTATTTGTAGCATTTAAATTAAATGGGAGCTCCCTTAGGTGGGTCTTGGGCCCCCTCTGCCGTTTGACGATTGTCCACCTCTACTAACACCACTTCTCTATCCTCTACACTGCTGATTTCCACCCCGTCATCTATTGTTTGGTGACTGGGTACACTGCCTCTACATATGTCCCATACGACCACACTAATAACATTTTATACTCACTGTAAACACTGTTTGTCTATCACGTACCCCTGTTGCCACATCTATTTCTTAACATTGGATTGCCAGTTGAATGGTCAATTACAAATATTTCGGAGTCCGTTTCCACCCCATATGTGCTGGTAACCCCCTAAAAAATACATGAAGTGCCCTTTGCTCGGCCTCCTGCTACAGAACACCATTCGCTTCATCGCTCTGACCCAACTCGTAAGTATACTCGTTAAATTCTCTTATTCTGTCCGCAAATTTCTCTGCCGTCACCCCGTGTCTCTTTGTCATTGTATTCAACCCCTTCCCTAAAGGACTGAGCGCTATTCTGTTTCTTGTACCTCTCTAAAAGCCCCTCCTACAAATGCTTAAACTGTTCTGCCTTCCTTAAGGCCTGAGAACATCTTACATATGTCTTCGCTTGACCCATTGATCTAATCTTGGCTACAAGTAACGACCGTTCACCAGACCAGCTATTCATCACAGCTGAAGTTACCAAGTCTTCCACAGACAAACACACATCCTCAGATGCCTTGCCATAAAATGGAATAATTAAACTCATGGCAGCTGGATTAATCTCCTCCTGTGGCACCGTAGGCAACAACAACTGATCAGATGCAGTTTCCTGCCCACTCTAGTTGTTAATTCACTTCTCAACTATGTATTGTCCACTGTCAATTGTGCTACCTTTTCCAACAAAATCCATACCACTTCTGGTTCCGACACACCTTGTGAACCTGACTCTGCCATTGTGTTGCTTCACTCCCAGTTAGTCCCATTTCAACCTATAAAATCCCACAGAAACACATCATTTAACAACAAAAATAAACTGACTTCCTACAGCTCACTATCTCATCTTACATTTTAGGAGAAGATAAATAAAACATAATATTCAACCCAATACAAAAGTAATGAAATTCCACGAAAGAAAAAAAAAAAAAATCTTACTGCCCCAAACACACCAACACTTACTCTGAGAACGCTAAGAAAGAAAACGTCCAACACTCAAAACAAAAATTGTTCAACCCTCACCACATTTTGTGACTGTAATGCAGGCAATGGTCTCAAACGTCATAGTGTGTGGATGATGCCCGCTATTCTGACACCAAATGTAGCCCTCACTGCCAAATATAGATGTTAGCGAGTGGTGGAGGAATGTAGGACGTGGATGGAAACTGTCAGGATGTGGTGTATTAAAACTCAGCCGTGATGCCAAATGTAGATGTTGGCATGTTGTGTAGGAATGTGGGACGTGGATGGAAACTGTCAAGATGTGCCATATTAAAACTCGGCCATGATCTTCAAGCATTTTATTATTCCCAGCTACAGTGCCATGTCCCTCTCTGTCTGTGTCACAGCATCCCATGATGCCATGGACACCACTTCGCTGTCTGCAAAACACCTTGGCATGGAAGGGCTAACTCAGCAACCCATGCAAGGTGTTGCAACGTGCCAGCCATGTACAGCCACAGTGTTTTGATGACATCATGATGCACTGGCAGCCAACTCAGCAGCCTTCACTTTGGGACGCCTCTGGCGTGTGTTGGGAGAACAAGACTGCCCGTGGTAGTGAGCCATCAAGTGGCCCACAGCTGGCTAGAGACAGACCCAGCATTGGCCTCAGAGGGTCGAACCAGTGACCCATCGAGGACTGGAATGCTGGCGCCCCATCTACTGCTGCATGTACCCAGTGGTGTGAGACCCCCGCCCATCCAGGAGAGCTGTCATACTTGAATCCCCCTCATTAGAAAACTGGCACCTACTTATACGCAGCTGTGTGCCTCTATTTTGCTAACGTACCACTCCAAGTCATGTACTCACAACACATAGGCTGGGCCAGTACGCCCCTTCTGCCTGTAACTTGCACCATGCAAACCACTGCGTTTACTCTTTTCAGATGTTCTACAGCCCTGTGGCCTCCATTCTACTTCAAAATCGCTGGTAATTGAAACTTACTGTGAACAGGCCTGTGCCTGGCTGTAACTTGTGCACTCAGAAATATTGCATCGAATCTAACTTTTTCCTATGTTCAACGGTGGTGCTGCTACATTATTCCCCCCTTCCTATCTTAAGTGGTGGAACCACTACAGTACTTTAAGCTTGATGAAAAAGGGTTTGCTTTGTGTCAGTTGATGACTGTGTGTATTTATTCAAGTAGACCTCTTCTGCAACAGAAAGATTTGTTTTGGACGGCAAGTGGTGGAATCCCAAAATATTATTCCGTATGTTGCAATAGATTGAAAATAGCTAAAATATGCCACCCCAACACCCTCTGCAGTACAAACATTTGCAATAATTCTAAGAGCAAAACAAGCTGAGTTAAGGTTCTGCACAAGTTTCATTACATGATCATTAAAATTAAGATTTTCATCTACATAAGTCCCCAGCAATTTTGTTCATGCCACTCGGTCTGTGGCGTTGTCACCCAACAACAGATCAAGATTTACATTTTGACATATTTTCCCAAACTGCATATAAATTGTTTTATTTGCATTTCATGTCAATCGGTTTGCCTTGAACCAAGTGTGGCCATTCTTTATTACCTAATCAGTAGTTGTTTGCAGCATTTGCTTTGGTGCAACTATAATCGCACTTGTGTCTTCTGTGAATAGTATAACCTTTGCTGCTCCATCTGAGGTGTGAAAGCCATCTATATAGACAAGGAACAATAAGGGACTTAGAATACTGCCTTGTGGCAGTCCTATTTCCAGTTTATTTTGTGGTTGGAGTAATCTGGCATCTGTCCTAAAATCTGTGTTATGGTTTGTAGGTATGATTCAAACCACTTTTCCCTGTCCCATGATTACCTAATGCTTCCAGATTTTCTAAAAGAATGCTATAATTGACAATTTCAAATGCTTTGGAATGCCTCCCAGAAGTACAATAAAATCTTTATCGTGGAGATTTTTTACCTGTGCGGAGGCAGTCATTTTTTTAATTTCACTAAGTGGGGCTCCCGGTTTCACTATACCACACGAATATGTTTTAGTTGTTTCTTTTCGCTTACTCGCAAGACCATGACCATGGCTGTCTGAGTGCACAAACCGTTTGCTGTTATTGGAGTTCACAATGTGGGAATCATTTTGTATTGTTTTACTAAATACTTCCACACAATTTTTGGTTGGCACATTTACATTTACCTCATTCACACTTGTTTGCATCAATAAACAAATTAATAATGATTTTATTAAGCAATACTGATCAGACGAATTGGCGGAGAACAACTGTCACTTCAAGAAGTTAGAGGCATTACAGTTTAAGGACTGAGAAACCCTGTTGTTGTTGCTGTGATCTTCAGCCCTGAGACTGGTTTGATGCAGTCTCCATGCTAAACTATCCTGTGCAAGATTCTTCATCTCCCAGTACCTACTGCAACCTACATCCTTCTGAATCTGCTTAGTGTATTCATCTCTTGGTATCCCTCTATGATTTTTACCCTCCACACTGCCCTCCAATACTAAATTGGTGACCCCTCAATGTCTCAGAACATGTCCTACCAACAATTCCCTTCTTCTAGTCAAGTCGTGCCACAAGCTCCTCTTCTCCCCAATTCTATTCAATACCTCCTCATTAGTTATGTGATCTACCAATCTAATCTTCGGCATTCTTCTGTAGCACCACATTTCGAAAACTTCTATTCTCTTCTTGTCTAAACTATTTATCATCCACGTTTCACTTCCATACATGGCTACACTCCATACAAATACTTTCAGAAACGACTTCCTGACATTTAAATCTCTACTCAATGTTAAAAAATTTTTCTTCTTCAGAAACGCTTTGCTTGCCATTGCCATTCTACATTTTATATCCTCTCTACTTCAACCATCATCAGTAATTTTGCTCCCCAAATAGCAAAACTCCTTTACTACTTTAAGTGTCTCAATTCCTAATCTAATTCCCTCAGCATCACCCGACTTAATTCGACTACATTCCATTATCCTCGTTTTGCTTTTGTTGATGATCATCTTATACCCTCCTTTCAAAACACTGTCCATACCGTTCAGCTGCTCTTCCAAGTCCTTTGCTGTCTCTGACAGAATTACGTCATTGGCGAACCTCAAAGTTTTATTTCTTCTCCATGGATTTTAACACCTACTCCGAACTTTTCTTTTGTTTCCTTTAATGCTTGCTCAATATACAGATTGAATAACACTGGGGATAGGCTACAACCCTGTCTCACTCCCTTCCCAACCACTGCTTCTCCCTTTCATGCCTCTCGACTCTAATAACTGCCATCTGCTTTCTGTACAAATTGTAAATAGCCTTTTGCTCTCTGTATTTTACCCCTGCCACCTTCAGAATTTGAAAGTGAGTATACCAATCAATATTGTCAAAAGCTTCCTCTAAGTCTACAAATGCTAGAAACATGGGTTTGTCTTTGCTTAATCTTTCTTCTAAGATAAGTCGTAGGGTCAGTATTGCCTCATGTGTTCCAACATTTCTGTGGAATCCAAACTGACCTTCCCCGAGGTCGGCTTCTATCAGATTTTCCATTTGTCTGTAAAGAATTCAAGTTAGTATTTTGCAGCTGTGACTTATTAAACTGATAGTTCGGTAATTTTCACATCTGTCAACATCTGCTTTCTTTGGTATTGGAATTATTATATTCTTGTTGAAGTCTGAGGGTATTTTGCCTGTCTCATACATCTTGCTCACCAGATGGTACAGTTTTGTCAGGACTGGCTCTCCCAAGGCTGTCAGTAGTTCTAATGGAATGTTGACTACTCCGGGGGCCTTGTTTTGATTCCGATCTTTCAGTGCTCTGTCAAACTCTTCACGCAGTATCATATCTCCCATTTCATCTTCACCTACATCCTCTTCCATTTCCATAATACTGTCCTCAAGTACATTGCCCTTGCATAGACCCTCTGTATACTCCTTCCACCTTTCTGCTTTCCCTTCTTTGCTTAGAAGTGGGTTTCCATCAAAGTTCTTAATATTCAGGCACGTGGTTCTCCTTTCCCCAAAGGTCTCTTTAATTTTCCTGTAGGCAGTATCTATCTTCCCCCTGTTGAGATAAGCCTCTACATCCTTACATTTGTCCTCTAGCCATCCCTGCTTAGCCATTTTGCACTTCCTGTCGTTATCATTTTTGAGACGTTTGTATTCCTTTTTGCCTGCTTCATTTACTGCATTTTTACATTTTCACCTTTCATCAATTAAATTCAATATTTCTTCTGTTACCCAAGCGTTTCTACTAGTGCTTGTCTTTTTACCTATTTGATCCTCTGTTGCCTTCACTATTTCATCCCTGAAAGCTACCCATTCTTCTTCCACTGTATTTCTTTCCCCCATTCCTGTCAATTGTTCCCTTATGCTCTCCCTGAAACTCTGTACAACCTCTGGTTCTTTCAGTTTATACAGGTCCTATCTCCTTAAATTCCCACCTTTTTGCAGTTTCTTCAGTTTTAATCTACAAGTTCATAACCAATAGATTGTGGTCAGAGTCTACATCTGCCCCTGGAAATGTCTTACAATTTAAAACCTGGTTCCAAAATCTCTGTCTTACCATTATATAATCTATCCGATACCTTTTAGTATCTCCAGGGTTCTTCCATGCATACAAACTTCTTTCATGATTCTTGAACCAAGTGTTGGCTAAGATTAAGTTATGTTCTGTGCAAAATTCTACCAGGAGGTTTCCTCTATCATTTCTTACCCCCAATCCATATTCACCTACTATGTTTCCTTCTCTCTCTTTTCCTACTCTCGAATTCCAGTCACCCATGACTATTGAATTTTCATCAACCTTCACTACCTGAATAATTTCTTTTATCTCCTCTCCATTCACCACCTGAATAATTTCTTTTATCTCCTCATCAATTTCTTCATCATCTGCAGAGCAGGGGACTGATGAACTCAGAAGTTAAGTCCCATAGTGCTGAGAGCCAGCCATCTACAGAGCTAGTTGGCATATAAACTTGTTCTACTGTAGTAGATGTGGGCTTCGTGTCTATCTTGGCCACAATAATCCATTCACTATGCTGTTTGCAGTAGCTTGCCCGTACTCCTATCTTTTTATTCATTATTAAACCTACTCTTGCATTACCCCTATTTGATTTTGTATTTATAACCCTGTATTCACCTGACCAAAAGTGTTGTTCCTCCTGCCACCGAACTTCACTAATTGCCACTATATCTAACTTTAACCTATGTTGTTGTTGTGGTCTTCAGTCCTGAGACTGGTTTGATGCAGCTCTCCATGCTACTCTATCCTGTGCAAGCTTTTTCATCTCCCAGTACCTACTGCAACCTACATCCTTCTGAATCTGCTTAGTGTATTCATCTCTTGGTATCCCCCTACGATTTTTACCCTCCACGCTGCCCTCCAATACTAAATTGGTGATCCCTTGATGCCTCAGAACATGTCCTACCAACCGATCCCTTCTTCTGGTCAAGTTGTGCCACAAACTTCTCTTCTCCCCAATCCTATTCAATACTTCCTCATTAGTTATGTGATCTACCCATCTAATCTTCAGCATTCTTCTGTAGCACCACATTTCGAAAGCTTCTATTCTCTTCTTGTCCAAACTATTTATCGTCCATGTTTCACTTCCATACATGGCTACACTCCATACGAATACTTTCAGAAATGACTTCCTGACACTTAAATCAATACTCGATGTTAACAAATTTCTCTTCTTCAGAAACGCTTTCCTTGCCATTGCCAGCCTACATTTTATATCCTCTCTACTTCGACCATCATCAGTTATTTTGCTCCCCAAATAGCAAAACTCCTTTACTACTTTAAGTGCCTCATTTCCTAATCTAATTCCCTCAGCATCACCGGACTTAATTAGACTACATTCCATTATCCTTGTTTTGCTTTTGTTGATGTTCATCTTATATCCTCCTTTCAAGACACTGTCCATTCCATTCAACTGCTCTTCCAAGTCCTTTGCTGTCTCTGACAGAATTACAATGTCATCGGCGAACCTCAAAGTTTTTATTTCTTCTCCATGAATTTTAATACCTACTCCGAATTTTTCTTTTGTTTCCTTTACTGCTTGCTCAATATACAGATTGAACAACATCGGGGAGAGGCTACAACCCTGTCTTACTCCCTTCCCAACCACTGCTTCCCTTTCATGTCCCTCGACTCTTATAACTGCCATCTGGTTTCTGTACAAATTGTAAATAGCTTTTCGCTCCCTGTATTTTACCCCTGCCACCTTTAGAATTTGAAAGAGAGTATTCCAGTCAACATTGTCAAAAGCTTTCTCTAAGTCTACAAATGCTAGAAACGTAGGTTTGCCTTTCCTTAATCTTTCTTCTAAGATAAGTCGTAAGGTCAGTATTGCCTCACGTGTTCCAGTGTTTCTACGGAATCCAAACTGATCTTCCCCGAGGTTGGCTTCTACTACTTTTTCCATTCGTCTGTAAAGAATTCGTGTTAGTATTTTGCAGCTGTGACTTATTAAGCTGATAGTTCGGTAATTTTCACATCTGTCAACACCTGCTTTCTTTGGGATTGGAATTATTATATTCTTCTTGAAGTCTGAGGGTATTTCGCCTGTTTCATACATCTTGCTCACCAGATGGTAGAGTTTTATCAGGACTGGCTCTCCCACGGCCGTCAGTAGTTCCAATGGAATATTGTCTACTCCGGGGGCCTTGTTTCGACTCAGGTCTTTCAGTGCTCTGTCAAACTCTTCACGCAGTATCATATCTCCCATTTCATCTTCATCTACATCCTCTTCCATTTCCATAATATTGTCCTCAAGTACATCGCCCTTGTATAGACCCTCTATATACTCCTTCCACCTTTCTGCTTTCCCTTCTTTGCTTAGAACTGGGTTTCCATCTGAGCTCTTGATATTCATACAAGTCGTTCTCTTATCTCCAAAGGTCTCTTTAATTTTCCTGTAGGCGGTATCTATCTTACCCCTAGTGAGATAGGCCTCTACATCCTTACATTTGTCCTCTAGCCATCCCTGCTTAGCCATTTTGCACTTCCTGACGATCTCATTTTTGAGACGTTTGTATTCCTTTTTGCCTGTTTCACTTACTGCATTTTTATATTTTCTCCTTTCATCAATTAAATTCAATATTTCTTCTGTTACCCAAGGATTTCTACTAGCCCTCGTCTTTTTACCTACTTGATCCTCTGCTGCCTTCACTACTTCATCCCTCAAAGCTACCCATTCTTCTTCTACTGTATTTATTTCCCCCATTCCTGTCAATTGCTCCCTTGTGCTCTCCCTGAATCTCTGTACAACCTCTGGTTCTTTTAGTTTATCCAGGTCCCATCTCCTTAAATTCCCACCTTTTTGCAGTTTCTTCAGTTTTAATCTACAGGTCATAACCAATAGATTGTGGTCAGAGTCCACATCTGCCCCTGGAAATGTCTTACAATTTAAAACCTGGTTCCTAAATCTCTGTCTTACCATTATATAATCTATCTGATACCTTTTAGTATCTCCAGGGTTCTTCCATGTATACAACCTTCTTTCATGATTCTTAAACCAAGTGTTAGTTATGATTATGTTGTGCTCTGTGCAAAATTCGACCAGGCGGCTTCCTCTTTCATTTCTGTCCCCCAATCCATATTCACCTACTATGTTTCCTTCTCTCCCTTTTCCTACACTCGAATTCCAGTCACCCATGACTATTAAATTTTCGTCTCCCTTCACAATCTGAATAATTTCTTTTATTTCATCATACATTTCTTCAATTTCTTCGTCATCTGCACAGCTGGTTGGCATATAAACTTGTACTACTGTAGTAGGTGTGGGCTTCGTATCTATCTTGGCCACAATAATGCGTTCACTATGCTGTTTGTAGTAGCTTACCCGCATTCCTATTTTCCTATTCATTATTAAACCTACTCCTGCATTACCCCTATTTGATTTTGTGTTTATAACCCTGTAGTCACCTGACCAGAAGTCTTGTTCCTCCTGCCACCGAACTTCACTAATTCCCACTATATCTAACTTCAACCTATCCATTTCCCTTTTTAAATTTTCTAACCTACCTGCCCGATTAAGGGATCTGACATTCCACGCTCCTATCCGTAGAACGCCAGTTTTCTTTCTCCTGATAACGACATCCTCTTGAGTAGTCCCCGCCCGGAGATCCGAATGGGGGACTATTTTACCTCCGGAATATTTTACCCAAGAGGACGCCATCATCATGTAATCATACAGTAAAGCTGCATGCCCTCGGGAAAAATTACGGCTGTAGTTTCCCCTTGCTTTCAGCCGTTCGCAGTACCAGCACAGTAAGGCCGTTTTGGTTATTGTTACAAGGCCAGATCAGTCAATCATCCAGACTGTTGCCCTTGCAACTACTGAAAAGGCTGCTGCCCCTCTTCAGGAACCACACGTTTGTCCGGCCTCTCAACAGATACCCCTCCGTTGTGGTTGCACCTACGGTACGGCTATCTGTATCGCTGAGGCACGCAAGCCTCCCCACCAACGGCAAGGTCCATGGTTCATGGGGGGGCTTTAACCTATACATTTCCTTTTTTAAATTTTCTAACCTACGTATCCCATGCTCCGATCTGTAGAATGCCAGTTTTCTTTCTCCTGATAACGATGTCCTCTTGAGTAGTCCCCGCCCGGAGATCCAAATGGGTGACTATTTTACTTCCGGAATTATTTACCCAAGAGGACACCATCATCATTTAATCATACAGGAAAGCTGCATGTCCTTGGGAAAAAAGAAACCCTAGTGGAGGGTATTTCTGAAAGGGAGGGAGATAAGATGCATACAATCAAAACACTCACATGAAGACATTATTTGAACCACAGTTGGATGACAACAGAAGTTTTCCATATGTTATGTAAAGTAGGAACCTCCAGTAGTCTGTCAGATCATGGACTAAACACGTGATGGGACTACTTGAGACTGTGCCAAGGGATACAAGCCCTGTCATCAACAGAAGCTATCCAGTATACATAGGTGGTAACATTGAGTGGAAACCTCTAGGAGAAATCTGACATTAAAGTATTTATGTGTCAATGGAGCCAGCTAATGGAAATATCTCGAAATCATATTATCAAGGGTCAGTCGCAAGTTGGACGCTATATAAGCAAGAGGTAAAATGAGAAGAGTCAGTCTGATGGAGAATTCTGATGGAGTAGTTTGATGGAGGAGTCCGAAAGCAGTAGTACACCAGTCCGCCACGCAACCTGAGTATGCAGAAGTAATATTTGCAGTGAGAAGTCGGTGATCAGATCTGGAGATACACACAGCAACTGCAAGATAAGTAATCATTATCTATTCTGGGGAATAGCTCTGAACACAGACGATCTGTCTTCATCTCAAGGAACAGCTAGCATGTTAACAAGAAAAATTTGCGGAATAGTAATTGTCTCTTGTAAGTTTGGGTGAGTGGCCTGCTGATAAGAGTAAATTGAGTCTGACAAGTAATACAGAAAGGGGTTAGGAACTGGCACCTCTTTTATAAGGTATCAATGAGAATAAAGATATTACTTGAATAAGTACTGAATTGTTCAGCATACCCAGCCTGCTATTAATCCTAAAAGATTACCACTGTAACCAGTAACTACACAGTCTACCTCAGAGAGCTTTCTCCGTCTCATCTCCGACAATAAAAGTGGGCACTCAATCAACCCTCAGATTGTCGTCAGTGTTCTGATCCCACTACAAAACTGGGCTGGGATGTGACAATCCTTACAATTTTCACATGGTTTCTTTCTTAGAGCAAAATTTACATTTCTCTAGAAGGATATTTGCTTAGCTTTTACACTAGCCACCATCTTGAATCCTGATGACCAGTCATAGAACAGCATCTGTGATATCACAGAAAACTCACTGTTTCATTGTACAAATTCGTAAACACTATGGACTCTTCCCCATATTCTACTAGAATTAGCATACATAACTTTTAATTTTTCCGCTTAAGCAAACAAATGGTCACTAAAAATAGTTATTCTATCAGTTCTAAACTCTGAAAACAGCTTCTGTGTTGCTAGATAGCAAAGAAGTGATAGCTATTGTACATATTTTGGCAACTGCAAACAGCAGTAGCATGCTTTTGCTAAGAAGTCCTAGCTTCTATACATGCTTTGGTAACTGTAAAGAGCAGTAGCATGCCAGAATGTCTTAACAGGCATGTATATTCATGTAAGAAATAACACAGCAGTGCACATGCCTATTGATTGTCAGCCAGTAAGTCCCAACAACACTGCCCATTCTGTCTCACAGTGTGAACTGGAAGAGAATAGTGAAACTCACTGGATTGGTAGGCTACAGTGACTCACAAAACTGGGCTACATCAGCTACAGTTATTGTGTCAGGTTCCAGCCAGTAGGATGCATTACGATCCAGTGTCTGTCAGTGTTCACAGCTTTGTGTTCCCAAAATGGATCAAACAACTTTGCTGCCAACCACTAGTTTCACAAAATGTTGGCTCCCTCACCTGAATTTGCAATGTTTTTGATGGCCATCATTCAACTTGTAAATTTGTATAAATGTGTTTTCATCTACATCTACATCTACATCTACATCTACATTGATACTCCGCAAGCCACCCAACGGTGTGTGGCGGAGGGCACCTTACGTGCCACTGTCATTACCTCCCTTTCCTGTTCCAGTCGCGTATGGTTCGCGGGAAGAACGACTGTCTGAAAGCCTCCGTGCGCGCTCTAATCTCTCTAATTTTACATTCGTGATCTCCTCGGGAAGTATAAGTAGGGGGAAGCAATATATTCGATACCTCATCCAGTTTTGACCTGTACAGGGAAATGGTGGATGCATATAAGTTCATGTCTTTTGTTGCATCTGTGGGCCTGGCTACTGATGAGGCTCACATGTGCTAGCTAAATAGCTGTCACTTGTCCCACAAATTAGTTTTTCATGGTGAGCTTTGAAAAGATGTTACGAACCTTCCAGCTCCTGAGCCATAGGATATGTTCTCACCAGATAATGAGTGCATACCTGTTTAAGTAAATTTTCCACCAGAGCAATTGAAATAATTCTGTGCTGCAGAGCATATGTGCAGATCATCGTACATCCACCGCCATTTTAAACGTACGCAACTCAGCTTGTAGAAGTCCAGTTGTGTTTTTGGATTTCCTGCCATTATAAACTTAGCACAAGTGGGCTCTCGAGTTCTAAGCAAAGGACTCATTGCTCACAGCATACAGTATAATGCAGTGTGCAGAGGACAGTTGTGCTAGTTCCACCACCTTCTTTTTGGATTTCCCACCATTACCAACTCACGACGCATGGGATTGGAACTCAGCGCCCACAGTCTACACCTACGTGCAGCATCCGAGGCTGTTGGGGCAGTGCCTGGGCAGCCGAGATGGCGGCAGTGATGGGAAGTCTCCGGAGTGGATCCCCATCCATTTAAAAAAAGTTGCAGTTGTGCATACCCTGTCCTATCCTACACACCGTGAATGTTTAAACAGTGCTAGTGGGCTGGAAACTGAGATGGGGATACATTGTTCAAAGATGTAGGTCACATCAGTGAGCTGGGAAAACCTACAATTTTTGTTTTCCTGCCCTTTTATATGTGACACAGGTAAGCTCTCAGGACAAGTGACCTGACAACTACAAAGGTGGCACTCTTATGGTGAGATCTGTGATCTCTTATTCTAACACTGTAGGGCCAGAGAAAACCCAGTTGGACAAGTCACCTACATTTGCCGTTTCAGATTCTGTACTCAGCAGAAATGTTGTGGCAACTGTGCAGCCCATGTTTGTATCCCTGAGTCTAAGTCCACCATTTCAATCACACGAGCGATTTGGCAATGGCACAGGCAATGGCGGCACTTCTGGGTCCACCATCTCAGATTACCATCCCAGATTGCAGCACCGTAGGGTTGAGGGCTCGGGGTCTGCCGTCTCAAATTTTATTTTAGTTTTTCACTGACAGGACAGTTGCCCGTCTGGAATTTTTGAATTTCCTAGCGTTTTATATGTACCACAAGTGGCTACTTCCACTGTGACATCACAGGAGTGGAGGAGCCTCACAGTGCAATTGGCTGTTTCGAATTTCCAACCATTTTTCGAATTTTCCACCATTTTATACAGAGAGCAACTGGTCTGTGACGTCAGAGGAGTGGAGAAACAATGGGGGAGAAATCTGTCAATAGTGCACGGTGTCATCGTCTATGCTTTCATCGGAAATGTGGGTAATGTGCAGCTGTGCTAGAATTCTGTTAGCCCTCTTACTAATGTGTATGTTTGTCTTTGCATACCTAACAGTTGCAAGCAACTTTTTGTCAGCCAGAGAAAGAGTAGTAAGAGAAGAAAGGACAGTTGTTGAGGATGCTGCATTAGCTCAGGAAACTCTTTCGTATTTCACTTCGGCTCTTTACTTGGGAGACCAGCGTGCTGCGACACCAGCCGGCAGGCAGCACGGCGCTGGAGCCGCACTCTGCACTGAGCAGCTGCTTAGCAGGCACCCTCCTCTTTGAGCTCCCAGCTCTTTCTCTCATTCAGCTCACAGCGTTGTAGCTCACGTGTTACATTATTACATTTTACATGTACGTTATAATGTTAGTGCATCTGTACATTACAGGAAACACGCCCGCACATTTGTTTTCATTGTAAGTTTTTGCTATTTAAAAAGTGTATTTTAATAGCAGATACATTAATTTTTCTTGTACTCGATTTTCAGTGCTGCAGACATGTCGACTTCGCCTAGAAGAACTTCGAACTACATGTGGTATCATTTTAACAAACAGTACGATTGTAGTAGATTCTAAACCAAACGCTGTTTTCTGTTCAAGACAAGAGAAAAAGGCTGAAATTTCAAGCTCAACGAAAAAAAGAAAAAAAAGGAAAAGAAAGAAGAACATGTCCTCTCGCAAAACATGTTTTCTCGATCTCAATTAAAGTAATAGATCTACGAATTTTGTAACCGACTTGATGGCGCTACATAACGTACCAAACTGAGGAGACCAGGACGGATTATATTCAGGCATAGCCTTTTAGGTGTCGATTCTACAGGTCATTTTGAGGCTGGTTTCTTAGAGACTCACCACATTCACCTTGTCGGACTAGGACTGAGGTATACTTCACGGAAACGGTCTAAAAATGTAGTTTCCAAAACAAATTTGGTGAAACTGTTAATCATGGCAGTTGTCATTAGAAGATGAAATGTGTGAAAGAAATGCAAAAATGTTAACATTTTAGATGTGGAGCCTTCTAGGAAAGAAAGTGGCTGTTGTTGAAAAAGCGTGTTTTAAAGAGTATTTCATATTTTCGTTATGAGTATTAATGATATACTTCTCTACTTGTTCTTACTGATATCCAGCTGAATTTCCCATGTCATTCTGGCCCTTTAGTTTCCAGGGTTGGCCTCAAATTATTGGTGTACGAGTAAAAATAACTTTTGTAAATACACTCATGCTCATAAATTGAGGATAATGCTGATCCATGGTGAAACAACGCTCTGGTGAGCGGTTTTCAGGTTTAAATCACCTCGGGGTGTGAACGTGTGGTGCATTCGACCTGTGGTTGTCGTAAGGTGGCGCTGGCAGCAGTCCACACACGCAGAGTTGTGTTGGTGCATGCCAGAGTACGGTGCAGCGAGTAAGTGTGCAGACGTTTTCAGACGTGCCAATGGTGACTGTGTGTTGAAAATGTCTCAAAGAAAACATATTGATGACGTTATGAGGGGTAGAATACTAGGGCAAATGGAGGCCGGTCAAATACAGCAGGTCGTAGCTCGAGCCCTCCGTGTGCCACAAGGTGTGATATCAAGAATATGGCAACGATTCCTGCAGACAGAAAACGTGTCCAGGCGCTTCAGTACGGGACGTCCACAGTGTACAACACCACAAGAAGACCGATATCTCACCATCAGTGCCCGCAGACACCCACGGAGCACTGCAGATAGCCTTGTTTGGGACCTTACTGCACCCACTGGAACAGTTGTCTCCAGACACTGTTGTGGCCGTGCCCTCCCCAAGATTCTTCCATCAGACTTTGTTTGGCGCGACTGCACTCCGGCCTGACAGATTGCCCTCTACGAGCCACTTCGTGGCGCCTGGAGTTGACAATCCTCACGCTCTGTTTACATCATACAAGAATTTTATAATGGGGAATAATTGGCAACACTTCACGCAGTAAGTCTTGGGTTGATTCCCTTTGAGGTATTTTATTTTATTTAATCTTCTCTTATCCAGACACACATATACTTCAGTGAGGACCCTCGCTGTTTCTATTCCATCACACGTCTTTCCCCTACACAGCAGAATGGTTATTACTAGAATATTACATCTACTAATCTACTAATATCTTTACAATAACTACCGATAAGACTACTAAGCTGTGGTGATCTTTCTGGATTTAATCATGGCAATTATCCTTAATCCTTCAATTCGGATTACTTGAAACTTTCACGCAGTTACTCTGCTGACTCATTTTCACCCACAGCGTAGCATCCAGAACTTGCAAGTGCAGTACCTTGTAGTGTCTTCTGATCCCTCCAGCTCATTGACATCCACAGTTGTCAATTCTGAGTAACTATCCACAGCGAAATTCTCTGCCTCAATGCGACTGCCGATGTTCCTGTAGACATCTTATGTACTCCATGACTTGTACCCAAGCCATGTACCTGGTGGTGAAGGACTCAGGTTAACACTCAAATAACATTCACTGGGACCACTATTTGGGGTAAACACTGATTTAATATTCTTTCACTCGTAACACAATAGGTATATATACATATACTTCCTTTACATTGGAAAAACAAATACTGTTTTTTTTCTCACATTCACGACCTTGGCCTAACACAGCGCACTTAACAACTTCCTTCTTTACCGTCGCCTCTGAATATACCATAGCGGAGTCCAAAGCCGTGGGTATAGCTGGTTGCCATCGTCATTGCCGTATTGTACAATAACGCCTTTATCAGTGAAATATACTTCTCTCCGTTCTGCAGCCCTTTTTGACCTGTATATGCCACTGCTCCACCCCACACGACGTCGTCTCGGCGCTGTCTTTTATAATAATTAACAAAAATTAGTGTACTGCGTACTTAGGCCTCGCCAGCTCTCGTGCAAAACGTCCGCTTCCGTGAGTCACCTCGACTTGACTACTGACCACTGACCACTGTTCTTTTTCTTGCCTGCCGGCTACGCTATTCCATCCGCATGACCTTGGGGGGGAGAAACTCCCCTTGCTATTCTTGTAAAATTACTGGTTCATTTACCAATAGTCTATTTACTCTTCTTCCATCAGTACAGCTCAATTATTATTTTCACTCATTTACTTATTATCTATTTTCATTACACACTATTTACATTTTCAAAGGGGGAGTACTGTCCCCAAGTAAGGCTAGCAGTACCGTTTCTCTTTGAAGGCCCTAGATGCCTCTCACTGGCTGTCTCCACTCCCTGCTGCCCTCTCTCGACTTTATTTTATTTTAATACTACCTTTTTGCTGCTAGATGGCTCGCGCTGTCTGCCTCCAGCTATCGTATTGTAGCGTCAAAAATGGTTCAAATGGCTCTGAGCACTATGAGACTTAACATCTGAGGTCATCAGTCCCCTAGAACTTAGAACTACTTTAACCTAACTAACCTAAGGACATCACACACATCCATGCCCGAGGCAGGATTCGAACCTGCGACTGTAGCGGTCGTGCAGTTCCAAACTGAAGCGCCTAGAACCGCTCCGCCACACCGGCCGGCTATTGTAGTGTCACAACACACAGTCTACAGACAAATGAACAGACATGGTTTATTCGCCCGGAGACCTGAAAGGTGCATTCCACTGATCCCTGGTCACAGGAGAGCCCATAAAGCCTAGTGTCATTGGAACAGTGGTCATTGGAACAGTGGTCCCAGGTTACGTTTACGGACGAGTCCAGGTATAGTCTGAACAGTGATTCTCGCCGGGTTTTTATCTGGCGTGAAGCAGGAACCAGATAACAGCCCCTTAATGTCTTTGAAAGGGACCTGTATGGAGGTCGTGGTTTGATGGTGTGGGGTGGGATTACGATTGTCGCACATACACCCCTGCATGTTTTTGACAGAGGAACTGTAACAAGTCCGGTGTATCTGGACGTCATTTTGCACCAGTATGTCCGCCTTTTCAGGGGTGCAGTGGGTCCCACCTTCCTCCTGATGGGATGATAATGCACGGCCCCACCTAGCTGAAATCGTGGAGGAGTACCTTGAAACAGAAGATATCAGGTGAACAGAGTGGCCTGCCTGTTCTCCAGACCTAAACCCCATGCAGCACGTCTAGGATGCTCTCGGTCGACATATAGCTGCACGTCTTCAAACCCCTACGACACTTCAGGAGCTCTGACAGGCACTGGTGTAAGAATGGGAGGCTCTACCCCAGCAACTGCTCGACCACCTGATCCAGAGTATTCCAACCCGTTGTGAGGCTTGTGTACGTGTGCGTGGGGATCATATCCCATATTGATGTCGGGGTACACGCACAGGAAACAGTGGCGTTTTGTAGCACATGTGTTTCGGGACGGATTTATCAACTTATAACCAAAATCGTGGACTTACAGAACTGCGTCGTGTGTGTTCTCTACGTGCTTATGCTATTAGCGCCAGTTTTGTGCAGTGCCACGTTGTGTGGCACCACATTCTGCAATTATCCTTAATTTATGAGGATGAGTGTATTTTCTGTCTTTATTTCCTAACATAATGGATTGCCTACATTCATTTATATAGGGATGGAATTTACAACCATTAACCGAAGAAACCTGTAAACTGCAATTGTATTAACAATATGAGACTTACCTTTCAGATATCATAAGTCGGTAATTATTACTCTCTGTGACACAACGCATTTTCTGTCTCTCTTAAAATATCTGGTTCTGTGGGCACGATACGTTTTCAACCTCACGAAGTCAGTAACATAAAGAAATTGTAATGTTTAAAATCTTGACGCCTCTCGGGCAAATTTATTTGGACACATATGCATGTTAAAACATTGATGAAATTTCTCTGCGAAAGTTTCTTTTATGAGCTGACAAAAATCTCACCTAGTTTGTGATATAATACTGACTTTGCAAACTTGAAGAATTTTTGTGAACGTACATTCCTTTCACGGAAGGAAAAATGACCGAGTGGGAATAAGTGAACTGGATTGCATTTACAGAAAGGGTTATCGAAGAGTCACAGCGCCTATGTCTTTAACTTTAAAATGTCTCCAGACCTACTGTCACTGATCTGCAGTGTACTCTGCGACAGTTTTTTGTGTAATTTCCGTACTTGTGCGACGGTCTCTACATCTACTGCATACTCCGCGAGGCATCTGGCGATTCTAGGCGCTTCAGTCCGGAACCGCGCTGCTGCTACGGTCGCAGGTTCGAATCCTGCCTCGGGCATGGATGTGTGTAATGTCCTTAGGTCAGTCAGGTTTAAGTAGTTCTAAGTCTTGGGAACTGCTGACCTCAGAGGTGCTTAGAGCCACTTGAACCATTTGCATCTAGCGGCGTGCAGTAACGGAGGGAAGCGAGCGGGTAAACTGCAGTGGCTGTCAACATTTCTGTGATCGTCAGTCTAATGTTAGCTAGTATGCCCCCCCTTCTTCTTCTTCGAGCCCCAAACCCTCAGTATACACAACATTGGCATGCAACTGAACTTTGGAATGAAACAGAATTCGCTTCGAATACTTTTATTTTTGAAATGACGAAAGTTGAATCATATTTAGTTTTTTATGGTAGTTTGTTAAACCGCGAACTAGTGAGTCATTGGGACAACTGGTACTGCTTATTTCTGGCAACCTTTTAGTGTAGAACGATAAGCGGTTCTCAGTGGATTGCGAGTGATAACCTAGAGCTCGTTCTCAGGAATGAACACACTAAGGGCATGCGTTATAAAATCTTCCTCCTCTCCACTACTCCTGTCCCTGACAACGACACTTACTTCACCCACACCCTGCACCCCTATTAAAAACCAATCAAGTTAAAATGTATGTATTGCACTTACAGTTTGTAAATCACTTGACTGTTTGACTCGTTATATAGTTTGCTTCGCGGATGATCACTGTTGTGGGTTGGCAGGAGAGCCAACACCGTGTTATTAGAGGAAGCCGAAAAGCATGCGTTTTAGCTCATGCAGGCTGGCGTGAGGTCTGGAACAGGACAAGGAAATTAGAATTTAGAAAAACGGATGTAGCTGGTGGAATACTTATCTTTAATCCATAAATGGTGAACATAGCTCTTGACGGTACATGATTACAGTATCAATAGTAACTGGTACTGGCGCCTTGCTAGGTCGTAGCAAATGACGCAGCTGAAGGCTATGCTAACTATCGTCTCGGCAAATGAGAGCGTATTTTGTCAGTGAACCATCGTTAGCAAAGTCGGTTGTACAACTGGGGCGAGTGCTAGGAAGTCTCTCTAGACCTGCCGTATGGCGGCGCTCGGTCTGCAATCACTGATAGTGGCGACACGCGGGTCCGACGTATACTAACGGACCGCGGCCGATTTAAAGGCTACCACCTAGCAAGTGTGGTCTCTGGCGGTGACACGACAATCACTAGCACAAATATTAATAATACTAATAAAAAATTTTCTATTTCATGTCGGCATGATGCAGCAACTAATGATAAATGTCTAGAAGAGACAAACAGTTTTGGTTGAAAAATAGGCTTTATTATTTTATAATTTGCTAACAACGCACTTCACGTTGCCTAGGCATCTTCAGTTGTTAAACACGTAAGGCTGCCGACGATGCAAATGCCTCAACAGGCAAGTACCGTTGTCAGTATTTTAAGAAAACTCATATACACAAACGTCAGTCTTAGAATTTATAAGTTCTCTATTAACACCAATTAATAAAGACGAAAAAGGTGGAATGTGGGAAATAACTGGTGCTTTCGCAAATTTTTGTAGAGTGGTAGCAGGGAGTGTCATGAACAACAGGCAGGACTGAATGTGGGAGTGGGGGCGTGTTCGAAAATCACTTTTGGACGTTTTCTTGAACAACTCGAACACTACGCCTCTGGCGAAGTAAATGTATCCCAGCACAAAATTTCGCTATATCAAATTTCCTACTAAAAGGTCCTATTCAGTTTTTTTTTTCTGTACGACTATTACTTCGCACTTAGCGAACGAGGGAATACGGAAACCTCGCGCGAGGTTTCTGAAGGCCAGATATAGTATTGCGGGTCGCATAAAACTACGTCGGTAGACAGCTGAAGGCCTTGTACAGTAGTTATCTTGTGTAGTAGCCATTAAATAGTTACTGATGTGTTGTGCTGTCAATTGCCAGCCGCGGTGGCCGAGCGATTCTAGGCGCCTTAGTCCGGAACCGCGCTGGTGCTACGGTCGCAGGTTCGAATCCTGCCTCGGGCATGGATGTCTGTCATCTCCTTAGGTTAGTTAGGTTTAAGTAGTTCTAAGTTCTAGGGGACTGATGACCTCAGATATTAAGTCTCATAGTGCTCAGAGCTATTTGAACCATTGTGCTGTCTATTATTTCGTGTATCTGTTGTAAAGGGAGTAACGAAGCAATTTCTCTTCCATTGTGGGAACCACCTGCGACTCGCAGAAGCATTTTCATGAGATATTTAAGCATAAGTGAAGTGAGTTCTATGTCGTAGTTTTACTGTCATAGAAGCATACGTGGTACTGAGTAAGCTCACCAGACACCAAAGCAGCCGCGCCAGTGTGCACAGTGTGCGCAGACGAATCGTTAAGCCTTCACAGACAGTGGAGCAGCACGGTCACGTGATCGACCACGAGAGCGCTGCCTCTACGTGAGCGTAAGGTAGCAGCAGCCACTGAGACAATCCGTGTTTCGAAGCGACATTGCATGTGAACGTGGGTAAATACAGGGGCGTGGCAAAGCGGCAAAAAGGGGAGATCGTGTGTGGCCGTGCGGTGGGTGAAATTGACGGATTTGTTCGTTTCGTGGCGGACTCTCGAACGTACACTACTGGCCATTAAAATTGTTACACCAAGAAGAAATGCACATGATAAACGGGTATTCATTGGACAATTATATTATACTATAGCTGACATGTGATTACATTTTCACCTAGTTTGGGTGCACAGGTCCTGAGAAACCAGTATCCGGAACAACCGCCTCTGGCCCTAATAACGGCCTTGATTCGCCTGGGCATTGAGTCAAACAGAGCTTGGATGGCGTGTACAGGTACAAATGCCCATGCAGCTTCAACACGATACCACAGTTCATCAAGAGTAGTGACTGGCGTATTGTGACGAGCCAGTTGTTCGGCCACCATTGACAAGACGTTTTCAATTGGTGAGAGATCTGTAGAATGTGCTGGCCAGGGCAGCAGTCGAACATTTTCTGTATCCGGAAAGGCCCTGCAACATGCGGTCGTGCATTATCCTGCTGAAATGTAGGGTTTCGCAGGGATCGAATGAAGGGTAGGGCCATGGGTCGTAACACATCTGAAATGTAATGTCCACTGTTCAAAGTGCCGTCAATGCGAACAAGAGGTGACCGAGACGTGTAACCAATGGCACACCATACCATATTGCCGGGTGATACGGCAGTATAACGATGACGTACACACGGGCCGGCCGCGGTGGTCTAGCGGTTCTAGGTGCTCAGTCCGGAACCGCGCGACTGCTACGGTCGCAGAGGTGACCGAGACGCCTGGTGATACGCCAGTATAACGATGACGAATACACGATTGTAAAGTCCGTTCACCCCGATGTCGCCAAACACGGATGCGACCATCATGATGCTGTAAACAGAACCCGGATTCATCCGAAAAATGACGTTTCTTGCACCCAGGTTCGTCGTTGAATACACCATCGCAGGCGCTCCTTTCTGTGATGCAGCGTCAAGGGTAACCGCAGCCATGGTCTCTGAGCTGATAGTCCATGCAGCTGCAAACCTCGTCGAACTGTTCGTCCAGATGGTTGTTGTCTTGCAAACGTCCCCATCTGTTGACTCAGGGATCGAGACGTGGCTGCACGATCCGGTACAGCCATGCGGATAAGTTGCCTATCATCTCGACTGCTAATGATACCAGGCCGTTGGGATCCAGCACGGCGTTCCGTATTACCCTCCTGAACCCACCGATTCCGTATTCTGCTAACAGTCATTGGATCTCGACCAACGCGAGCAGCAATGTCGCGATACGATAAACCGCAATCCCGATAGGCTACAATCCGGCCTTTATCAAAGTCGGAAACGTGATGGTACGCATTTCTTCTCCTTACTCGAGGCATCACAACAACGTTTCACCAGGCAACGCCGGTCAATTGCTGTTTGTGTATGAGAAATCGGTTGGAAACTTTCCACATGTCAGCACGTTGTAGGTGTCGCCAAGGGCGCCAACCTTGTGTGAATGCTCTGAAAAGCTAATCATTTGCATATCACAGCATCTTCTTCTTGTCGGTTCAATTTCACGTCTGTAGCACGTCATCTTCGTGGTGTAGCAATTTTAATGGCCAGTAGTGTATTTACAAGCAGTGCCGTAACACACGTGGCCACGAAACAGGAGATCAGAAATTTGGTCGGAAAAACAGCCTGGCGCAGAGGGACCGGCGAACGCGTCTGAATCAAAATCGCTTCCGAATCCGACACGAGTTGCTGCAGGCAGTAGATGCAGGTCCATCACAAACTGGTATCGAGACAACACAGCGACGGGAAGTGCGTGCAGCGAGCATTTGGTGTCTGTAACTCTGCAGGAGGCCATTGCTTACACTGGCACACGAAGACGATAACAGCGAATTTCATTGGGCTGGAAAAACATGCGACTGGTTTTGTTAGCACAGGAGCGACCGTGCCACAGTCAGGCACTAGTTGCTGCAGGTGAACAAAGGAAGGCGGTGTCACGCAGGGGGCCGGGCAGCTCGCGCAACTGAACGCCAGCACCCTTCCCGCGAGGTCGGTCTCGTTCTCGTTCGGTCTAGTTCTTCTTCGAGGGGTCGCTCTTCCAGTGCCGCCTCGGTCTAATTCATTTTCTGTCGGTCACTCGTTCCAACTACGCCGCGCGTCGTTCAACCGAGGTGCACCTCCACTCACCTGTTGTATTTCGCCCTTTCTTGTTCAAATTCAAATCGTTCCCGAACTCTGGTTCTATCTCATTTTATACGACATTCAACGTAGAGGACCAGTAATGTATGACATAGTTATAAATACTATGTATTTAAATTAGAACGAGTCCCAATTAGTGGAACTCGCTTTTAGACACGCTAGTCAGTGTTTTTGAAACTAAAGTGCCGATTATTTTCGCCTTACCTTTCACGAGTAATATTTATCAATGACAATGCTCGAGTCTGCATATGTGTATGTCTTACGAGTAACTGTAAAATAAAATTATACGAATATATTGATATAGTTCATTCGCCTCGATGGGCAATGAATCCAAAATCTTCAGTGCGGATGCACATTTCGTTCGATCTCCTGCGGGAATCTAAAATTAGCGAGTACAGATGACACGGACAGGCACTCCAGATACGTGGTGTGGGAATACGAGTCGGCGTGGCAGCGTGCAGAGATGGTCCGTGTACTTGCGACACACACACACACACACACACACACACACACACACACACACACACGCTGCGTCCGGACGACACAGTGATTAACGAGACTGCCCTAGTAAGCGAGAGATCCCAGGTTCGAGTCCCGCCAGTCGGGGCACACATTTTCATTCGTCGCCGCTGATTCCACAAAATTTCCCGATGCGGCTGAAATAATTTCCTTCCTTTTCCTTTCCCACCCCCTGCATCCCTTCACCTTCAATTTACAAAATAAAAAATAAAGTTTTAAAATGAAATAAAATGATTTTATCAAAACAATTCCCTTCGGTATTTTCAGTTTTCAACTTGTGAGGCACAGCTGGTAAACCTTTAAATGGATTAAAGGGCAGTTGGACATACTGATCTCAGTTTTGTTGGCTCCGGTCACTAACTTATTTAGTTCGAATTTCGAAAATTTCGTATCTAAATTGAGTTTATGACGTATAAACGAAGTTGAACCAAATATGTAAATTTTTAAAACAAGAGCTTCTTTAATTATAGAAATGTGTTACGTGTCACGAGAGAGAGAGAGAGAGAGATGTTACGAGGAACAGTTTCTGAACTTTCGTTTTTATAAGATTTGCTTTAATTTTTATCTAATATGCTAGAACGTGGTATTTCCAGTTTTCTGTTTTGTCGTTTCTCCAAAGCCAAGAAGCATTGCACAGATGGGTAATTTCCAAGAATGATTGCCTATCGAAGTCGCGGGGTCCAAACGACACATATCGAACGTGCATTTTAAATCGATCATGCGAGTCTCGTGGCGGGCGTCATGATCAATTACTTGTGATCGTCATTTTTATGTTTTCCGTCGTTCATTTACTTGCTCTTTTCTCCGCGAATTACCTGTGACTTGCTTGGTAAACGCAGACGATTTCTGTGGATAGTGAGTGTGATGTCTGGTGTTCCTGACGTTTCTTCGGCGGATTCTCTCACATGCAAAAATCTGATTCCATGCATATCCACCATAGAAAACTGTCTGACTTTTTGCCGCAAATATGGAGTTCCACCGGACGACGAATGGAGAGACTGTGTTGACTGTGGTGCTGCGGTGTGTGTAAAACTTCGTCAGAGGGGTTTCGATGCTGACATACCGTTTCAATTTCATTGCGGACAGTGCGGAAAACGAACGAGTATCAGGAAGAATACGTGGTTCGACTCTTCCAAGTTATGCATCCAGACTAGCGTGATTCTTCTATCGTGCTGGATTCGAGACTACACGTTGCAAGCAGCAGCAGCAGAAACTGAGTTATTTGCAAATAGCGCCTGTGACTATTTCTGGTTTTGCCGAGAAGTCTGTTATGTGGTAGTAACAAACGACAGTGTACCAATTCGTGGAGCAAGTAAAGTTGTGGAAGTTGACGAATCTCATATAGCTAGACGGAAGAAACAGAGAGGACGACCTCCAAAAACTGAAGTCGATCACATTTAGGTATTCGGTGGAATAGAAAGAGACGGTAGGAAGTGTTTCGTTGTCAGAGTATCGTACAGAGACAAGGTCACTTTTGTGGGTCTGGTAAAGCACTTCATACTCCCTGGTACTAAAGTCATTACAAACGGGTTTCATTCGTACAAGACTTTGAAAGCTGAAGGATTCGACCACGAATTCGTGAACCACTCTGTGGAGTTTGCGTCTTCGGATGACCCCAGTGTCCACACACAAAATATTGAGCGGCTATGGAAATCAGTGAAGTCTTCCATTAAAAGAGAAGGGCGTCCAGGACAAAGAGACGAACTGTACTTGATTCAGTACCTCTACTTCCACAACTTGCGTTTGCAGGGAAAAATTAACGCATGTGGCACTCTGCCAATATTCTTGCGTGATATCGGCAGAGTTTACCCAAGGCTATGGGAAAAAGGGAATTGTTCCTGTAGCGTACACATCACATGGACTTCAACATGACGATAATACTGATGACGAATAAGGTAAGTCGTGTCCTTTGTAATTGCAAGTATTTTTTAACGCTCTTCTTTTGTCGTTGCTGTAGTGACCACCGTAAACATATAACTCCCACCACGAGACTCGCATGATCGATTTACAATCGCACGTTCGGTAAGTGTCGTTTAGACCCCGTGACTTCGATAGGCAATCATTCTTGGAAATTATCCACAAATGGGTACAATAACGAACGGTGTGCGACTAAAAATGAACGGGCCAAAATAGGCTAGGTCACCGGTGAACTATTTGTGCGAGATGAACGAGTTTGCCCGTCCCTGAGGAACAGGCTTCGCGGGAGGGATGCCTCTCTCCGGCGCGCCCGCCGCTCCGCCTGCCCCCGGCTCGCCGCTGTCCCGGCTGGCTGTCCCACACCGGCCGCCGCCGCCGCCGCCGCCGCCACCGCCGCCGTCTCGCAACGTGGCGAGGCTGGCCGGGCCCGGGCCGGCGCCCGCTCAGGCACGGAACCGCAGCTCGGTGTGCGGCGACGAGTCGCCGAACGGCATCTCCCATTTTTCGTCAGTTCGACGGAGGCAACAGTTGAAACAACACAGAACCGCGCTAGGCTACTGAGGACCGTGCATCCGTTACTTCCTGGTACCTTAGCGCACGTTACTCGTTCGATAGCTTCGAAACATGCTCAGACTGAATTCTTTCTCGTCAGAGTGATAAACCGTCACAAATGATTGTCGGTTTAACCCACGCTACCGCCTTCCTCCTGTCAACTCTTCTGACTGGCTAGTCTGTGTTTACTCTGGAGATAAAATGTGCAGCTAAGATAACAGGTGACATTGTCTGGGGCGAAGACTCAATACACCCAGCCTTATAACGTCACCTTTCAAAAAAGAGTGAAGAATTCGAAACTCGACATCTTTCTGTGTGCAGTCGACAACGACGATACGTGTTCAGCTCGACTCCTTGTCAGCAAACAAGATTTAGTCACTTTATCTCCAGTTTCCAAAGAAAGCAGGTGTTCACAGATGTGAAAATTACCGAACTATCAGTTTAATAAGTTACAGCTGCAAAATACTAACGCGAATTCTTTACAGACGAATGGAAACACTGGTAGAAGCCGACCTCGGGGAAGATCAGTTTGGATTCCTAGAAATGTTGGAACACGTGAGGCAATACTGACCCTACGACTTATATTAGAAAATAGATTAAGGAAAAGCAAACCTACGTTTCTAGCATATGTAGACTTAGAGAAAGCTTTTGACAGTGTTGACTGGAATACTCTTTTTCAAATTCTGAAGGTGGCACGGGTAAAATACAGGGAGCGAAAGGCTATTTACAATTTGTGCAGAAACCAGATGGCAGTTATAAGAGTTGAGGGACGTGAAACGGAAGCAGCGGTTGGGAAGAGACTGAGACAGGGTTGTAGCCTATCCCCGATGTTATTCAATCTGTATATTGAGCAAGAAGTAAACGGAACAAAAGAAAAATTCGGAGTAGTTACTAGAATCCAAGGAGATGAAATAAAAACTTTGAGGTTCGCCGATGACATTGTAATTCTGTCAGAGACAGCAAAGGACTTGGAAGAGCAGCTGAACGGAATGGACAGTGTCTTGAAAGGAGGATATAAGATGAACATCAACAAAAGTAAAACGAGGATAATGGAATGTAATCGAATTAAGTCGGGTGATGTTGAGGGTATTAGATTAGGAAATGAGACACTTAAAGTAGTAAAGGAATTTTCCTATTTGGGGAGAAAAATAACATGATGGTCAATGGCAAGGAAAGCATTTCTCAAGAAGAGAAATTTGGTAACATTGAGTATAGATTTAAATGTCAGGAAGTCGCTTCTGAAAGTATTTGTATGCAGTGTAGCCATGTATGGACGATAAATAGTTTGGACAAGAAGACAATAGAAGCTTTCGAAATGTGGTGCTACAGAAGAATGCTGAAGATTAGATGGGTAGATCACGTAACTAATGAGGAGGTATTGAATAGGATTGGGGAGAAGGGAAGTTTATGGCACAACTTGACCAGAAGAAGGGATCGGTTTGGTAGGACATGTTCTGAGGCATCAAGGGATCACCAATTTAGTATTGGAGGGCAGCGTGAAGGGTAAAAATAGTAGAGGGAGACCAAGAGATGAATAGACTAAGCAGATTCAGAAGGATGTAGGGTGCAGTAAGTACTGGGAGATAAAGAAGCTTTCACAGGATAGAGTAGCATGGAGAGCTGCATCAAACCAGTCTCGGGACTGAAGACCACAACAACAACTACATTTCCAGTTCAAAATGCGTACTTCTTGCTACTGGCGAAATAAACAGATGTTTGATGTCTATTAATGGCTAGAAAGCGAAGGTGATGGGTTTGAATCTCGGTAAGGCAAAAAGTTTTCTTTTTGCCATTTCTGGTTCAGCCATATCCCCCGGGCGAAGAAAAATCCGGTACGTCATATCTGAGCGTACTTAGAGAACAATCCCATTACGCTCTCGATTCGAGTCACTGTATATCGCAAAACCTTACGCCACGCCGTTTCAAGTTTAAACATGTGCACACTTTTTTACTTGCAAATAAAATCGTATTTACTATCTTTCTTGGTCAGTTAACAGAGACTATAGCTGATCGATAAGAGTCCCTGTCCAGTTTAATTTCTTTTTTTTTTTTTTTTTTTTTTGCCTGTTTCTTTCTTTTTTCGTGTAAGTTCAAGCTCATAGTTTGCCTGGTTACCAAGAACGATCGGTGTTGCGTTCGAGACTAGGTCAGGTAGAAAGCTTGATTAGTTAGTTTCGGCTAAAGCTCCTGGGTTTGAATCTGTATCCAGAAAAGAACGTCAAGTCATTTCCAATTCTAACACCTGCACAACCAGCTGCTCACGAATACCTACATTATGACGCTATTTCTCGTCAAACACTCATCGCTGACGGCCCCATTGTGAAAAGTACGAGTGTGTGCAACACGCAATAGTGTTCAGTACGAGCTTGGCGAACCCTGGCCCTATTCCCTACCAGATATTCCCAGTACGAGATTACTCCGATTTGGCTCCAAACCACGCCAGTCAGAGAGCTGCTTTCTGCCTCTCCCCATCGACACTGTACTCTGCCAGAATCACACATTTTCAGCACGCTCTAAATCTGAACACAATTTCTTGTCTCGAACTATGTCTTCGTAAACTATAATTAATGTCTCATATTTTCTAGACCGTGATGAGTTTTCGTAACAAACAACACACATTTCCGGTGATCGTTTACGCGATTTGTGGAAAGCAGCCTCTTTATTTTACGCACAGAGTTTACCAGAGCGCTCTTCAGGGCACAGTGACCGTTGTATGACTTGTACGATAGAGTGCGAAGCCGACAGAACGAACCACACCGACAGCTACTGCGGCAAGCTAATTCCGTGGTTCGTATGGAAACCGCAGTCGTCCTCAACGCTTGCCCCTGTAATTCCAGCCTCCCAATTAGGAACCTTATCGTCGACGTAGGGCCGGGCTCCCTGTTGTGCGTGATGGGCTATAAACTTTTTAACACAGCCGCGAGCACAAGTCGTGAACGAAAGGGCCAATTATTTCCTGCAAACGAATCTTACGCTCCGAACGATACATTGACGCCGCCGTTCCAATACCTGGACGCCCCGCAACACTGTGCTCTTCTGGACGGTGGCGCCCACTTGAGAAATGAACAGTTTGTCGGCCCTTACAACGTACTTAACACTATTGTGGTTTTTTCATACATCGTCTATAGTAACGTGTCTACAGCATTGTTACCTAGCATTATGGCAGGATACTCTCCGTTCTAACAGGCCTTGGAAGTCCCAGCGGTACTGACCGGCCGCCGTGTCATCCTCACCCACAGGCGTCACTGGATGCGGATACGGAAGCGCGTGTGGTCAGCACACCGCTCTCCCAGCCGTATGTCAGTTTACGACACCGGAATGGCAGGACAGCCTAGCCTTATATGCATCATTGTACAAAGTCACTCAGAGACACAGTAAGTTAGACCCACTGACGTTTGTCAATGTAGCAGTTCCAAGAAGCTGATTTGTGAGAAATGTATTACACACGACAGACCACGCATATGACGTTTGTTTGTTATGTACATTGATGATGGTTGACCGCCGTTCGAAATTAGATTGAAAGCCTATGTATGGTCTCCAGTCAACTGTATTTTTCATTTCCACTCCTCTCTCTCTTGGCTCACACTGCTACAGTCTGCGTCCACGTTCACAGGCACTTCCAGCCTCCCACCACCGTCTTCTTTCTTTCCCAGTGGCATGATCTCCTCTCTCTATTACTATTTTACAGCACAACAGAGCGCCATGTTGTTCGCACACCAAGATTCTTGGCCAGGAATGCGCAGTGAGGATTGAGTGACGCAGCTGCTTCCCCAGTTTTCAGTCAGAGTCATTTAAAAAAGAACACACTCGCCTGTTTTGTGCTCCGAAAGGAGTATTTTTCCACTGGTTCCCGTCTTTTCCCTGCTACTTCAGGCTGTGTTGTGCTTGTATAAAATGAATTCTATACGTCAGCAACGTTTGGCAATTCATGTACTTCAACACATTCGTGTACTCTGACACATACGAACAACGAATAAATACGCATGATGTAAGGTTAACACAAAATCTTTTGCTTTACACTTTTTCTGGATATTTTGCTTATTGGTCGCAATTCATCGAAAACGCACGGCTTATGATTTGTATCTTGAAAGAATAAAAATGTTACTAGAAGTGCTCTACTGAATTTGCTGTCTTTTCAGATTTATATTTTTGACAGTCATTTTAAATTCGTTTGGGGCGTATTAAAACCCTTTTTAGCCCATTTTTTGCCACTGCAGTACAGTTCGGGCGTATTGGTATTGGCGTGAGGTGTCTCTGTGTAATGGTAGAAAGACAGCGCGGCTCCAGGTTTTATTGGGGACAAAATACTGACGAACGATATACACTCCTGGAAATGGAAAAAAGAACACATTGACACCGGTGTGTCAGACCCACCATACTTGCTCCGGACACTGCGAGAGGGCTGTACAAGCAATGATCACACGCACGGCACAGCGGACACACCAGGAACCGCGGTGTTGGCCGTCGAATGGCGCTAGCTGCGCAGCATTTGTGCACCGCCGCCATCAGTGTCAGCCAGTTTGCCGTGGCATACGGAGCTCCATCGCAGTCTTTAACACTGGTAGATTGCCGCGACAGCGTGGACGTGAACCGTATGTGCAGTTGACGGACTTTGAGCGAGGGCGTATAGTGGGCATGCGGGAGGCCGGGTGGACGTACCGCCGAATTGCTCAACACGTGGGGCGTGAGGTCTCCACAGTACATCGATGTTGTCGCCAGTGGTCGGCGAAAGGTACACGTGCCCGTCGACCTGGGACCGGACCGCAGCGACGCACGGATGCACGCCAAGACCGTAGGATCCTACGCAGTGCCGTAGGGGACCGCACCGCCACTTCCTAGCAAATTAGGGACACTGTTGCTCCTGGGGTATCGACGAGGACCATTCGCAACCGTCTCCATGAAGCTGGGCTACGGTCCCGCACACCGTTAGGCCGTCTTCCGCTCGCGCCCCAACATCGTGCAGCCCGCCTCCAGTGGTGTCGCGACAGGCGTGAATGGAGGGACGAATGGAGACGTGTCGTCTTCAGCGATGAGAGTCGCTTCTGCCTTGGTGCAAATGATGGTCGTATGCGTGTTTGGCGCCGTGCAGGTGAGCGCCACAATCAGGACTGCATACGACCGAGGCACACAGGGCCAACACCCGGCATCATGGTGTGGGGAGCGATCTCCTACACTGGCCGTACACCACTGGTGATCGTCGAGGGGACACTGAATAGTGCACGGTACATCCAAACCGTCATCGAACCCATCGTTCTACCATTCCTAGACCGGCAAGGGAACTTACTGTTCCAACAGGACAATGCACGTCCGCATGTATCCCGTGCCACCCTACGTGCTCTAGAAGGTGTAAGTCAACTACCCTGGCCAGCAAGATCTCCGGATCTGTCCCCTATTGAGCATGTTTGGGACTGGATGAAGCGTCGTCTCACGCGGTCTGCACGTCCAGCACGAACGCTGGTCCAACTGAGGCGCCAGGTGGAAATGGCATGGCAAGCCGTTCCACAGGACTACATCCAGCATCTCTACGATCGTCTCCATGGGAGAATAGCAGCCTGCATTGCTGCGAAAGGTGGATATACACTGCACTAGTGCCGACATTGTGCATGCTCTGTTGCCTGTGTCTATGTGCCTGTGGTTCTGTCAGTGTGATCATGTGATGTATCTGACCCCAGGAATGTGTCAATAAAGTTTCCCCTTCCTGGGACAATGAATTCACGGTGTTCTTATTTCAATTTCCATCAGTGTAGTTTAGTGACCTCAGAATTCCTGCCATGTCACTAAAAATCCTTTCCAATTCTTCACTACGTCAGTTAAAACTACATTTACGCTTCAGGCAGGATATTACATGGATGCTTCACGTGCTTAAGTCCGGTAACTTAGCACTTCTGGATCTCGATGAGAGATAACGATACTGAAAAAAGTTTCAAGGTTTCGCGAGAACATCATCTAAGAACATATGGTAAAAATTTCGTCGATTTGCCTTGAACAGAAATTATAGAAGTGACCATCCCCAGAATTGGTCACTCAGGTAGTTAAAGCTGGTTGTTTTTAGGGTGTATCTGGATAACGGATACAATCAAACAATGGAAACTCTTGGCCGCAGATGCTGCAGTTGGCGGTCGTTTCTGCATGAGATGTGTGTGTGTGTATGTGTGTGTGTGTGTGTCTGTGTGTGTGCGTGCGTGCGTCTCTTTTACTAACGAAGCCTGTCGCCGAAACCTACAAGTGAATGTTTTTTAATTGTGCCTGTCTGCAACGTGACGAGTCTTCTTTACGGTAAGTAGAAATCTGTCTTTTCCAACATGGTTGATAACGACTACAGATTTTCGGAAACGGTAAAATGGAGTTTCTAGATAGCGCCTAAACAATCACAATTAAAATTTGAGTCATTTGCTACCGTTATTATTTAGGTGATTGGAGACCACGGCGAAAAACCGGTTTTTGCCGTTTTCTGCCTAAGTGCCGTAATTCTGAAAAAAATAGCTCTGAGCACTATGGGACTTAACAGCTGAGGTCATCAGTCCCCTTGAACTTAGAACTACTTAAACCTAACTAACCTAAGGACATCACACACATCCATGCCCGAGGCAGGATTCGAACCTGCGACCGTAGCAGCAGCGCGGCTCCGGACAGAAGCGCCTAGAACCGCTCGCCCACTGCGGTCGGCTAGGAGGAGCATCGCCGTGAGCGCGGCCTACTCGTGTCGCTCCTGCAGTCGCGCCACTGTCCTCGTAGTCAGTTCTAAAGCCAATTTCTCGCACTACGTCCTTCACGTGCGAACCGGCAGCGTTCGCTTCCTGTAACATCCACGTAGCGGTCAAACAAATCCCTCACAAATAGCGTAGTTAACCTTCGAAAGTCTAGTCAGTTCAGATAATCCAACCTTACACATATAAACTAATCTGCGTCAGTAACAGCTTGAGTGCCAAAATAAAAAGGTGCGAGTGCTACTCGCCCGTCACCACAATAAACGACTTTACGTATCATACAACATTCCATTACTACCAGTAATTCGGCTACTGCACCTAACAGTCACGTCATAACATTGAAACAACGCCTTAGTGCAGTACTGATTACATTTGTTATATAATGGTAGCCTAATCGTGAGACAAGTCACAGGAAGCACGGTTCATAAATGGAAGTCGAAATCGTAACTACCACTTACTGCAATGTGACTTGTGAGAAACGAGATAACAGAGAGCAAACGTGACATTCCGAAGTTAATTTTGTGGGACTTTGACATCGTTAAGAACATTAGAAAAAGAACAGAATCAGAGTTTTCAATGTGCGCAACTCGCTTTTTCTAATAGACAAGAGAAATAATCCAATCAACTTCACATCCATGATGCACAAAGAGTCATTTAAATTGCGAGGTACTCGGAAGGCCGACTCTGAAATATGGAACTACTATAGTATGTGCTTACGGGTCGTCGTCGCCGAGGTCATCAGCGATGAAATTAACACCTCATCCAATTGCAAAAAGTGACACATATGTCTTCAAAATGCACCATCAGCGCAGGACGAAAGTCAGGAAGCGAATTAAAGACACACAGGACGACTCCCACAAAAAGAATGATTAGATTTCTAAATTCTCTCTTATCAACTCAAACTCTCTTTCGAGAGGCAGCAGCAAGTTTGTAGCAATTCTGAAGAACATAAGGGCCTCCAAGCGTGAAAATTTAGTGATGTAATGCAAAAGTTTCACTGATATGACATTCAAATACACATAAAGAATTTACAGGATTGGTACTAAATTTCAAAGTTCTTGGAGAAATAAGCATCAAAAGTGTCTAGTACGTGAAGTAATACACGAGACTGACCAGACAAAAATACTAATAAGGTAGTGCTGAATTTCTCATGTTTCTTGAGAACAGAATGGCAGGATTCTTGTTGATATCCATCCTCAGCAAATGACGAAGTGGACTAAACTACCGTTGTGGCCCCTAGTCAGGGAATGACTCCTGCATACTGCAACTCCAGAATATGCCAAGCAGGCCCTTGGGACCAGCTGAGGATGACACCCATGTCTAAAGCAACAGAAACGTTGTTTTGATGCCTCGTGTAAGGAGGAGAAATGCGTACCATCACGTTTCCGACTTTGATAAAGGCCGGATTGTAGCCTATCGGGATTGCGGTTTATCGTATCGCGACATTGCTGCTCGCGTTGGTCGAGATCCAATGACTGTTAGCAGAATACGGAATCGGTGGGTTCAGGAGGGTAATACGGAACGCCGTGCTGGATCCCAACGGCCTAGTATCATTAGCAGTCGAGATGACAGGCAACTTATCCGCATGGCTGTAACAGATCGTGCAGCCACATCTCGATCCCTGAGTCAACAGATGGGGACGTTTGCAAGACGACAACCATCTGGACGAACAGTTCGACGACGTTCGCAGCTGCATGGACTATCAGCTCAGAGACCACGGCTGCGGTTACCCTTGACGGTGCATCACAGACAGGAGCGCCTGCGATGGTGTATTCAACGACGAACCTGGGTGCAAGAAACGTCATTTTTCGGACGAATCCAGGTTCTGTTTACAGCATCATGATGGTTGCGTCCGTGTTTGGCGACATCGCGGTGAACGGACTTTACAAGCGTGTATTCGCCATCGTTATACTGGCGTATCACCGGGCGTCTCGGTCACCTCTTGTTCGCATGGACGGCACTTTGAACAGTGGACGTTACATTTCAGATGTGTTACGACCCGTGGCACTACCCTTCATTCGATCCCTGCGAAACCCTACATTTCAGCAGGATAATGCACGACCGCGTGTTCAGGTCCCGTACGGACCTTTCTGGATACAGAAAATGTTCGACTGCTGCCCTGGCCAGCACATTCTCCAGATCTCTCATGAATTGAAAACGTCTGGTCAATGGTGGCCGAGCAACTGGCTCGTCACAATACGCCAGTCACTACTCTTGATGAACTGTGGTATTGTGTCGAAGCTGCATGGGCAGCTGTACCTGTACACGCCATCGAAGCTCTGTTTGACTCAATGTCGGGGTACTGATTTCTCAGGATCTATGCACCCAAATTGCGTGAAAATGTAATCACATGTTAGTTTTAGTATAATATATTTGTCCAATGAATACCCGTTCATCATCTGCATTTCTTCTTGGTGTAGCAATTTTAATGGCCAGTAGTGTATTTTCCGGAAATCATTGGGGGCAACACTGAATTCCACCACCAACTATAGCTGAGGATGGGTACCTAGTTGAGCTGATCGTCTTTAAACCTCTCAGCATCAGTGTCACCTGAGTCAGTGGGTCGGTCACCGCCCTCGTGGTGTAGCAGTTTCCACGGCCGCAGCGCAAGCAGCCCAACTGCTGAGTGCGCGCGACCGCCGCCTCACGTTCTGCCCGCAGGCGCGCGCGCTCCAGGCCGGTGGACGAGTACTGTTGTTGTCGAGTGTTGTTGTTGTGGTGATCAGTTCCAAGGTTGATTTGAACTGTACCCAAAGACTCGTAAGCTGCACAGGTCACACCAAGATTCAGCGAAGGTAGTAGGAGTTAATACACTAAATTACACACCCATATCTTTAACGTCGATATCCAGCAAGATTTTGCAACATATATCGAGTTCGAACATTACGAATTACCTCGAGGAGAAGGGTCTTTTGACAGCAGAACAGGGAATCAGCGATCATAAAGGGGTTACTACATCGCTGATTTCAGCCGTAAATAGAAATATTAAAAAGGGTAGGAAGATTTTTCTGTTTAGCAAAAGTGACAAAAAGCAGATTTCAGAGTACCTGACGGCTCAACACAAAAGTTTTGTCTCAAGTGCAGATAGTGTTGAGGATCAGTGGACAAAGTTCAAAACCATCGTACAATATGTGTTAGATGAGTATGTGCCAAGCAAGATTGTAGGAGATGGAAAAGAGCCACCGTGGTACAACAATCGAGTTAGAAAACTGCTGCGGAAGCAAAGGGAACTTCACAGCAAACATAAACATAGCCAAAGCCTTGCAGACAGACAAAAATTACGAGAAGCGAAATGTAGTGTGAGGAGGGCTATGCGAGAGGCGTTCAATGAATTCGAAAGTAAATTTCTATGTACTGACTTGGCAGAAAATCCTAAGAAATTTTGGTCTTATGTCAAAGCGGTAGGTGGATCAAAACAAAATGACCAGACACTCTGTGACCAAAGTGGTACTGAAACAGAGGATGACAGACTAAAGGCCGAAATACTAAATGTCTTTTTCCAAAGGTGTTTCACAGAGGAAGACTGCACTGTAGTTCCTTCTCTAGATTGTCGTACAGATGACAAAATGGTGGATATCGAAATAGACGACAGAGGGATAGAGGCCGCTGGACCTGATGGGATACCAGTTCGATTTTACACAGAGTACGCGATGGAACTTGCCCCCCTTCTTGCAGCGACGTACCGTAGGTCTCTAGAAGAGCGTAGCGTTCCAAAGGATTGGAAAAGGGCACAGGTCACGCCTGTTTTCCAGAAGGGACGTCGAACAGATGTGCAGAACTATAGACCTATATCTCTAACGTCGATCAGTTGTAGAATTTTGGAATACGTATTATGTTTGAGTATAATAACTTTTCTGGAGTCTAGAAATCTACTCTCTAGCAATCAGCATGGGTTTCGAAAAAGACGGTCGTGTGAAACCCAGATCGCGCTATTCGTCCACGAGACTCAGAGGGCCATAGACACGGGTTCCCAAGTAGATGCCGTGTTTCTTGACTTCCGCAAGGCGTTCTATACAGTTCCCCACAGTCATTTAATGAACAAAGTAAGAGCATATGGACTATCAGACAAATTGTGTGATTGAATTGAAGAGTTCCTAGATAACAGAACGCAGAATGTCATTCTCAATGGAGAGAAGTCTTCCGAAGTAAGAGTGATTTCAGGTGTGCCGCAGGGGAGTGTCGTAGGACCGTTGCTATTCACAATATACACAAATGACCTTGTGGATGACATCGGAAGTTCACTGAGGCTTTTTGCGGATGATGCTGTGGTATATCGAGAGGTTGTAGCAATGGAAAATTGTACTGAAATGTAGGAGGATCTGCAGCGAATTGACGCATGGTGCAGGGAACGGCAATTGAATCTCAATGTAGACAAGTGTAATGTGCTGCGAATACATAGAAAGAAAGATCCCTTATCATTTAGCTACAATATAGCACGCCAGCAACTGGAAGCAGTTAATTTCATAAATTATCTGGGAATACGCATTAGGAGTGATTTAAAATGGAATTATCATATAAAGTTGATCGTCGGTAAAGCAGATGCAAGACTGAGATTCATTGGAAGAATCCTAAGGAAATGCAATCCGAAAAAAAGGAAGTAGGTTACAGTACGATTGTTCGCCCACTGCTGCTCAGAAGTGTGGGATCCGAACCAGATAGGGTTGATAGAAAAGATAAGATCCAACGGAGAGCAGCGCGCATCGTTACTGGATCATTTAGTAATCGCGAAAGGGTTACAGAGATGATAGATAAACTCCAGTGGAAGACTCTGCAGGAGAGACGCTCAGTAGCTCGGTACGGGCTTTTGTTGAAGTTTCGAGAACATTCCTTCACCGAGGAGTCAAGCAGTATATTGCTCCCTCCTTCGTATATCTCGCGAAGAGACCATGAGGATAAAATCAGAGAGATTGGAGCTCACACAGAGGCATACCGACCATACTTCCTTCCACGAACAATACGAGACTGGAATAGAAGGGAGAACCGATAGAGGCACTCAAGGTACCCTCCTCTACACACCGTCAGGTGGCTTGCGGAGTATGGATGTGGATGTAGATGTAGATCGTTGTTGTGAAACACAACTAGCTCTACTGAAACCAAGTGTTGATTGCTACTGACAAAGGATTTCTTGACTTGCAGAAAGCTTTTCACACTGTACGACGCAAGCGGCTTGTAATGAAATTGCCTGCTTATGTCACTGGATTCAGAGTTGCTTGTAATTGACGGAAGTGATCGAGTAAAATAGAAGTGATATCTTGTGTTCCCCAAGGTAATGTTATAGGCCGTTTGCTGTTCTTGATCTGTATAAACAATTTAGGAGACAGTCTGAGCAGCCGTCTCAGGTTGTTTGCAGATGATGCTGTCGTTTATCGTGTAGTAAAGTCATCAAGATATCAAAACAAAGCGCAAAATTATTTAAAAATGATATCTGATGATGCTAAAATTGGCAATTCACCCGAAATAATAATAAAATGTAAGGTCATCCACACGAATGCTAAAAGGAATCCGTAAATTCAATTAAATGTGTAGGAATTACAACTACGAACAAGTTAAAAGAGAGAATGTAACAGATTTACTAAAGAGACTGCCTACAATACGCTTGTCCCTCCTCTTTTGGAGTTGTGCTGCGCGGTGTGGGATTCTTGCCAGATAGGATTAACGCAGGACATCAGCAAAGGCCAAAAAGAAAAAAAAAAAAAAAAACAGCAGCACGTTTCCTATTAGCGCGAAACAGGGGAGAGAGTGTGATTGAAATGATAGAAGATTTGCAGTGGACATAATCTATTATTTTTTTTTTTTAGAAAAAAAGGCGTTTTTCGTTGTGGCGCTGTCCTCTCACAAGATTTCAATCACCAACTTTAACCTCTGAATGCGAAAATATTTTGATGACGCCGATCTACATAGGGAGAAACCATCATCATAATAAAATAAAGGAAATCAAAGCTCGCACGGAAAGATGTAGGTGTTCGTTTTTTTTTGCACGTGCTGTTCGAGAGTGGAATAATAGAGAATTATTGTGATGGTGGCTCGATGAACACTCTGCCAGCCACTTAAGTGTGATTTACAGTCTCCATGTAGATGTAGATTTAGATGTAGCTTTCCAAACCAATCTGTTTGGCGCGAGTTGTCTCGCAACTGCTCCACCCAACGTCGATTTTTATCTGGTGACAGCGTACTAACCTGGGTCAACAATTTTTAATATCGGCCACAGACTTTTCTTGCTATTAGCCTACTGAGTATTCTTGAAGCTGAAGATGCGTCGTTTCAACCGATGCCTTCTTTTAGTCAAATTACGGCATAAACACCTGTTCCGTGCAGAGAAAGGAGATCGTGTGTCTTCTGATAGTCGGTCCACCTATACCATGTTCTGTATTCTCGTAAAGCGCCACACTTCAAAAGCTTCTATTCTCTCACTGACTGAACTTTTATCCGTCGCGTTACTGGTTGTTTATATAAAGATTTTTATCAACAGCTGGAGGCGGTAATCGTGACACTTTTCAACAAATTTGTGAGTGTGTGGCCTTCAAGTCGTAGATAACTTCTGCTATCTTGGATCTACTATAGAACCAAACATATATGTTGACAAGGAAATTGATGCTCGCTTTGGAAGAGCTGCGACAACTTTTGGCAAACTCTCTACATATGTTTGGAAAAACCACAAACTCTCTTTGACCACCAAAATTCTTGTATATCAAACTTGCGTCCTCCGCATCCTTTTGTATGCATCAGAAAGATGGACTACCTATGCCAAATAAGAACGTCGCCTTAATGCTTTCCACATGCGGTGCCTGAGATCCATCCTCGGAGTAACGTGGAAGGACCGAGTGACGAACGAAGCAGTGCTATCTAAAACTAACTGCGACAGTACTTCAGCTATCTTGAAGCAGAGACGACTCCGCTGGCTGGGACACGTCAAACTTGCGTCCTCAACATCCTTTTGTATGCATCGGAAACATGGACTACCGATGCCAAACAAGAAAAAATGCTTTCCACATGCGGTGCCTGAGATCCATCCTCGGAGTAACGTGGAAGAACCGAGTGACGAACGAAGCAGTGCTATCTTAAACTATCTGCGGCAGTATTTCAGCTATCTTGAAGCAGAGACGACTCCGCTGGCTGGGACACGTCCACCGTATGGATCCTGACAGATTACCACGTGAGGTGATGCTTGGAGAGATCTCTATAGCCAAAAGACCTGTAGGACGTCCTGTATTGAGGTTCGCCGGCCGGAGTGGCCGAGGGGTTCTAGGTGCTACAGTCTGCAACCGTGCGACCGCTACGGTCGCAGGTTCGAATCCTGCCTCGGGCATGGATGTGTGTGCTGTCCTTAGGTTAGTTAGGTTTTTTTAGTAGTTTAAGTTCTAGGGGACTGATGACCTCAGATGTTAAGTCCCATAGTGCTCAGAGCCATTTGAACCATTTTTGTATTGAGGTTCAAGGACTCCTGTAAACGAAATATGAAGAGCTTTGGAATCGACACAAAGAGATGGGAGGCACGGGCTAGCATGAGACCAGAGTCGCGTGATGATATATCATCTGGAATGTCAAAGCATGATGAAGGCTTGTTAGACAGATTAAGGCAGAAAAAGCTTCGCAAAGCTACCACAGCTCCTGCCTCAGCAGCCAGATACACTTGTGACAATTGCGACAAGAGATGCCGTGCTGCCATTGGCTTGACAAGTCATATGAAAAAATACAACTCATAAAGACACAGACACTGCAACAATCATCTACCAAGATGACGTGGCCAATATATATATATATATATATATATATATATATATATATATATATATATATGGCCTTCACGAAACAAATGCTGCCTAGAGGTGGCATCGTATGCGGAGAAAGAAAGCTCGAGAGTAGTGTGCCAGGTGAGAACACGTGCCCCGCGCTTGCACGGCAGCGCGCCGCCCTGGGGTGGTTGCCTGGGCCTCGCCTTACCTGAGGCAGGAGGCGCGGCGGCGGCCCGCGCCGGCCCTGGCGGCAGCGCCAGCGGCAGCGGCCAGCAGCAGCGGCAGCAGCAGCAGCTGGGGGAGGCGCATCCCGCGGCGCTCGTCTGCTCGGCAGGCCGGCCAACTCCCACCTGCCGGCCGCCGGCCGCCGTTTGCTGCGTTCGCACTCTCGCAGCCCGGCCTGCCTGCACCCGACACCACTGCACGCTTGCCTGCCGTGCACAGCTCCCCTGCCTCCTTCCAACACCCACACTCGTACCCAGACTGCCGCGTGACGTACAGTACTTATACTTGTACGGTGTATATAGTTATTAGACGTCTTTTGTGCTATAGATTTACGACGTTTTTGGGGAACGAAGATCTCCTCTATAAAATCAACACGGATTCACGAAACAGAGATCTTGCGAAATTCAGGTCGTTCTGTTACCCCGTGAGATTCATAGCGCTATAGACAATTGCGCTCAGTTTCGTGCTGTGCTCCTTGACCTCAGGGTAGGGTGACCAAATTATTTTCGGTGAAAACCGATACACATTTACCCGGGTGCCAATGGACACCTCATTCCACATGTACCCAGGTTTCTTAATTTTAAATATTAATGTTTTGTTGATACATTTTGTTAATCCGATTATTATAACTAACAAGACTGATATAATCTAGATTATCTGTATAATTAATGACATTTAATAAACGTATACACTAATAAAGAAATGTATTACGATTTTACAAAATTGTACAGCCATTCAACTTTTAATCAATTAATATTAACATGAGCTTTAATATTACTGAGCACTTGTAGATGGAATTGACTGTCCTTGGAGAAAAGGGTGTTTTTCACTGCCTCCAGCCTTCTTCATCATGTCTTTGTGCTTTGAGACACAGTGATAAAACTTGGCACAATCGATTTTATAGTTGTACAGGATCTGCAGGATTGCTTCAAGAGAGTCCACCTCCATTCTGTTTCTTTCATCAGTCCACTGGATATTCATGAACGAAAATATTCTTTCCACATTGGCATTATGGGCTGGGATTGCAAATAAATACCTTGCAATTATTACCAACTCAGAGTAATGCTGAAGACAGTCACAGCTTTTAAAAAATCTCACCCACTTCACTTGACATTCCAATGGTGTCTTTTTTTTTTTTTTCATCATTCCACTTGTGAAGACTTTCTTCAACAAAATTTGTTAGTATGCCGAACTGATCAAAGAGAATGGAATCATCGATTTCAATCTCTTTACTCTTCAAATAAGAAACTGTCTCTTCAACACTTTCCCATTTTGGCACTCTCTTCAGTAACATCCAATCAAACACCGGCGATGAGGGTAAACATGAGGCGCTCCACTTGCTGAGATATTCTACACAAGTGTCATAAAAGTTGTTGACTTCGCCCGCATCTCGTGGTCGTGCGGTAGCGTTCTCGCTTCCCACGCCCGGGTTCCCGGGTTCGATTCCCGGCGGGGTCAGGGATTTTCTCTGCCTCGTGATGGCTGGGTGTTGTGTGCTGTCCTTAGGTTAGTTAGGTTTAATTAGTTCTAAGTTCTAGGCGACTGATGACCTCAGCAGTTGAGTCGCGTAGTGCTCAGAGCCATTTCTTGTTGACTTCTTCTCTAAAACTCCATTCCGCTGCTTCTGATACTTCTCCTCTTTTAAGGACAGATTTAACATTAAAAGAAATGAACTGCTGTTCCCTCCTCTTAGTAACAGTTTCCAGAGTATTTTACAAAATATCATTTACCTCTATTTCACTTTTCGTGCTTCCCACAATTTCCTTTATCCCATGCTGCAAAGTGTTAAGCTGACTGTGAATGAACCATAACTAGGGTTCACTTAAAGGGTTACTGAAAAACTGAACCAATATTTTGGGGGGGTTTTGTCATCATTTAGGAAAAAATCTTTTAACGGTTCAGACAGGCGGATTATTCTTTCAACTGCCGGAAACAGTGATAAACAGCGAGTTTTCGAGTGACACATTACATTCATATATTCAGTTCCCGCATAGTCACAGAACTCCTTAAGCCTCTCTGTTCTAACAGTATATATGTAAAGGTGTGAATATACCTTCATGACGATAGTTTCAACATCACAGCTTAAACTGTCAGCAGATGTCTGCACGTTATTATGTAAAACATGTGCAGGCCACCCTAAGCCTTCAATGTTTTCATGTAATGTTGCCTTTAATTTAGTAAATACGTTGCATTTGCCTTGTCTTTTTAAACCACCTAACTTTGTGTTGGTGTTGTCTCCACAAAATGCCACACATTTATTTTTCTCAAGATCAAACATTGCGATAGTATTCATACAAAATCTTGAAATTTCGTCAGATGTTTCATTTGGTAGGGAACTCACCTTCAAAAGTTTGGTCTGAATTCCCTGATTAATATCGAAGAACTGAACAACAAACGGAAATATTTTAGTGGCCTTATAATTGCTGGCATCAGTGGATATCCCGTAGAAATAAAACTTTTTGATGTATTCAAGGCTTTGCCCGCCGGGGTGGCCGAGCGGTTCTAGGCGCTACAGTCTGGAACCACGCGACCGCTACGGTCGCAGGTTCGAATCCTGTCTCGGGCATGGATGTGTGTGATGTCCTTAGCTTAGTTCGGTTTAAGTAGTTCTAAGTTCTAGGGGACTGATGACCTCAGAAGTTAAGTCCCATAGTGCTCAGAGCCATTTGAACCATTTATTCAAGGCTTTCCTTATCACCCTGGGGAGCAATAACTCCTTTCACTAAGGCTGACACATTAGTTCTTGCTGAACTAAACTTTTTTGCAATGGAAGAATTATCAAACATAATGCTGTTAAGCTTATTAGTACAATCACTAGATCTATAAGTTTGGTGATGTTTTACCGTGTGGTAGGCTAGTGTAAGCTCGGCTGCTCGAACTTTCGTCTCTTCACTTGACTGATGTTTCACAAAATAATTTTGTAGAGTTTTACTGCAGCTCGGTGCACTGTATCTGTTAATGTGTTTCTTTGACCTGATGTGATCAACTATGTCGGAACGTCCACCATGACTTATACTAATAAAACAGTTACATACGGAACACTCTGCTTCGTAATCAAAACGACCTTTCTTAATGAAATTCCATTCCTTGGAATAACAGTCACTGAACTTGCAGGCACGTTTCGGCATTGCGTTTCACACTACTGCAGCAATAATACCACTAATATGAGAAAAACTATTGCAGTTTGTCTGACAAAACATCAACCACTACACTGTTCTGACAATGAGTGTGTGAGTAAATGGCGCGACAATCGGACGGTTTCATAGCTCTGTTACAATAATACAACTTAATACTTGTTGGCAAAAGTACCGCTCAAAGTAAATTATTGCCTGAGTGTATCAATACTGATACTGTGATTACTAGTATGGGAAAATGGAGGTTTTAGACAAATAAGCTAAAATATATTAATTTCTTGTGTTGTATTTCCTTTAATATAGCGAAATCTCAAAAATTTGAGATAGTTTCACGAAATGTATTTAAAAACTGAATGCCGGGACTTTCGAGCGTCCCGAAACAAAATTTCGGGACACCGGAATACAGAGATGAAAACCGGGACAATCCCGGTTTTCCGGGACGTTTGGTCACTCTACTTCAGGGAGATATTTTACACCGTCCTCCACTGACGTTTGAAATTTGCGACTTCCTTGCAGATAGAGCTTAGCAGGTCGCTCTTAAACGAACGAAACCGACATAGGCCCCTACGTAAACGTAAGTTTCGGACTACCCAAAGGCAGTGTGAAAGGACCGTTACTGTTTACAGTGCTTATAAATGCTCCATTAGAAATCGTCGGAAGTCCTTAAGGCCGTTGGCAGATGATGCGGTTGACTGCAAGAAAGCAGCAGCACCAGGAGACAGCGCCGACATGCAGAATGACCTTCAGAGGATTGATGAATGGTGCACGCACAGGCAGTTGACCCGGAACTTAAATAAACATAACATACTGCGCACACAGAGGGAAAAAAATCTGCTACCGTTCTGCTGCACTATTGATGACAAACTGCTGGAAACAGTATCTGCCGTCAAGTAGCTCTGAGCAATTATCCAGAGCAATAACTACATAAGACGAATAGTAGGAAAAGCAGATGGCAAAATTAGATTCGAAGGCAGAATGAGAAGGAACTGTAACTTGTCCACGTAGGAATTGGCTTACAAAGCGCTTCTTCGGCCGATTCTTGAGTACTGGTCATGAACCTGGGACCCTTACCAGGTAGGACTGATATAACAGACGGAGAAGATCCACGGAGGAGAGTCCTTTTTCGTCACGGAATCGTTCGGTCGGCACAAGTGCTCAGCAAACTCCACTGACAGTCGTTAAACCGTCGGCCCACGGACCGTTCTGTCGAACGTCAACTTTGAGCGTGTTGAGTTCAACGTGCTGCTGAACGCTCAGAAATGATGCGACTTGTGCGTGCGGTACGTCGGCCTCTATATACCAGATCAAAACGCACTCCAGCTGCAGTTGCGGGATGTTTCTAGTTCGTAAATCACCCTGTTTACTAAAGGGGCGCGCGTAAAATTCCCACGTCAGCTCTATAAAAACGCACATTTCCCCCATTGTCCACATTCTAGTTGTATACGCAAATAAAAACTTCAATATCCATGAACATAGAAATTCTTCCAATTCATACGTGGCATACAGCAAACCAGTGCTTAACAGCATTGTGATTCTTGAGTTTCTCCCGGCGTATTTGATAATCAAAATATCCACGGGTATGCTGCCGGTCTATAGTGTCCAACGGGCACAATATTTCGGCGATCATACATGTCGCCATCATCAGGTGAACTGACGGACTGAGCTCCTGTGAACGTGCCGGCACGGAGATCCGTACGCTATGACTGCTCAGAGGGAACTGGATTCGGTCGCGGCGGCGGCCGATTTAAATACCCTCCGCCCGCGGTGCGCTCCCTCCGCCATCCGTGCCCCGCGCCACGGTCGCGCGGTGGAACAAATTGCGACGGCGTCTGAGATGACGTCGGTGTGATGGCTCTGTCCGCCGTGGCCGTCACAACTATAAGTTCGCTCGATTTACTCTTGATTAACCCGATCGCTGGTTCCCAAGCCTTGCTAAGATTATAGCCACAGTCACGGTTTATGAGGTCGTCAATGGTGCGAATTTCGATGGCCTCTCTAACAACGCTGTCCCAGTATCTCGACGTCTGTACCAGAATCCTCGTGCGGTCATACTCCATGGCGTGATTTTCCGACAAACAATGTTCAGCGACCGCCGACTTGCTCGGATACATCAGTCGAGTGTTCCTCTGGTGTTCACGGCATCGATCCTCGACGGTACGCATCGTCTGACCAATATACGACTTGCCACATTGACACGGAATCTGGTACACGCCGGCCTTCCTCACACCCAGGTCATCTTTGGCGCTCCCCACCAGTGCACGAGTTTTATTTGGAGGACAAAACACAATTCCAACCCGGTGTTTCTTCAGAATGCGGGCGATTTTCCCCGAGAGTGCGCCTGCGTATGGAATAAATGCAGTGCCTACCTCCTCCCTCGTGACTTCATCCATCTCAACAGGTTGTGCTGCTGTGGTTGGGCGGAGAGCACGTTGAATCTGCCACTCTGAGTACCCATTTTTTCGAAATACAGTTCTCAGATGTTCCAATTCCTGGGGTAGACTCTCTGCGTCAGAGATAGTGCGCGCCCTATGTACTAGAGTTTTAAGTACCCCATTCCTCTGTGAAGGGTGGTGGCAGCTGTCTGCGTGCAAATACAGATCAGTGTGCGTAGTCTTCCGATACACCCCATGACCTAAGGTGCCGTCAGCCCTTCTCTTGACCAAGACGTCAAGGAAAGGTAACTTACCCTCCGTTTCAGTCTCCATAGTGAATTTGATGTTGGGGTGTATGGAGTTTAGATGTGTAAGGAAGTCAAGGAGTTTATCCATACCATGTGGCCAGATGACGAACGTGTCGTCCACGTAACGGAAAAAGCAAGTAGGTTTCCATACGGATGACGACAGGGCTTCCTCCTCGAAGTTCTCCATGTACAAATTCGCTACCACCGGTGAGAGTGGGGTACCCGTGGCGACTCCCTCCGTTTGTTCGCAGTATTCTCCATTAAAAAGAAAATACGTGGAAGTCAAGACATTCCTAAAAAGTTCAGTGGCCTTCTCGTCAAACTTCTGACTAATCAATTCTAGTGACTGTCGCAGGGGTACCCTCGTAAACAAGGAAACGACGCGGGGCGCGAACGGCGGAGGGAGCGCGCCGCGGGCGGAGGGTATTTAAATCGGCCGCCGCCGCGACCGAACCCAGTTCCCTCTGAGTAGCCATAGCGTACGGATCTCCGTGCCGGCACGTTCACAGGAGCTCAGTCCGTCAGTTCACCTGATGATGGCGACATGTATGATCGACGAAATATTGTGCCCGTTGGACACTGTAGACCGGCAGCATACCCGTGGATATCATGCTTAACAGGATTGGTTAAAAACGGTCTTGGTTCCAATTTTTTTTTTTTATTTTTCAACTACGCGTTTCGCCTTATTTACGCATCTTCAGGTTACCTTAATTTCCTATTTCTAGGATGCTTTCTAGAAATATCAAATTAAGATAACCTGAAGATGTCTAAATAAAGCGAAACGAGTAGTTGAAAAATAAAAAACTAAAATTGCAACCAAGACTGTTTTTAACAAATACCAATACATGAACATGTTAAAGATGAAAAGGAAAGTCCATGTCCAGTCAGTAAGGACACAGGCTTCTAAAAGTTCCACTACTAACAGTGCGATAGAAATTTGCGATAGTTCTCCACATAAGATAAACATTATTTCATCATTCCCACATTATAGTAAAAACCGCAACGTCATTCTTACTAGGTCACTGCTCTTACCCAGTAGCAGAATCTTTGCAACATGTGAATTACAAAGTATTAAGATATTCTGCTCCTTTTTCTTTTACAGATAGCGCAAGCTGTCCTGTAGGTTGTCGGCCGGGGTGGCCGCGCGGTTCTAGGCGCTACAGTCTGGAACCGCGCGACCGCTACGGTCGCAGGCTCGAATCCTGCCTTGGGCATGGATGTGTGTGATGTCCTCAGGTTAGTTAGGTTTAAGTAGTTCTAAATTCTAGGGGACTGATGACCTCAGAAGTTAAGTCCCATACTGCTCAGAGCCATTTGAACCATTTTCTCCTGTAGATTAAGCCACTCGAACAAACTCACTCCTCAAAAAAAGGTGGACTTATATAAATATAACATCAAATATTACAGTATATACTTATATTATACTAACAATAAAGCATCAGAACCTATTAAAAGTACGACAGTTAGGAAAAAAAGTTTATGATGGGCTAAGACGTGAAAAAACTGCTGTGTCACGTATTCAGTTTAAAATCAGTAAGACCACTCATTACGCTAAATCAACGACAATTGTTCAGCAGCCAATTCTACCATGTTACAATTACTAAAAGCTTTAATAATAGCTATGTTACTAATTTAAATTTAATTATAACAAATTGTACCAAGAACAATGTGTTTTTGGTGGCTCCTGAGTGTATAGTTGCTTTCAAATGGCATATTCCCATAATACGCAAGTTACAGTAACTCTTTTGCCACGAATATGATGCTTCTCGTTATTTTATTGCAACGAATCATACAGTTACCAACCGGTTTCTGAGCTATTCTTAATTAGCTGGTTGTCAAAAACGGCATATTATACGTATAGGCTTGAAATGAATGCCAATATGGCGCCTCAGAACTCCGTGCTGACAGGAGATGGCCTGAAAGTGACGTAGGTGGCGTTGTGCCATTTCGTTGGTCAACACTCAGATGCACGCTCAGAATATCTCACATGCTAGATATTGCTCTGCACGTTTGGAAAGGCTCCCGAACGTGCTATTCCACGCTCTGACGGCAGAAACTCGGCACGGTCAACGCTCAACGTTCGGATGCACGGTCCGTGTGCCGACGGCTTTACAAGGGACGCGTTGTGCATCACACAGAGGCTTGCTGTTGAAATTTCCAGAGAGTGCTTCCCAGGAAAAGTCGGACAACATATTACTCCCTCCCAAATACATCTCGCAAAACGACCACGATGAGAAAAATCGGGAAAGTAGAGCTGATACAGAGGCTCCCCGACAATCATTCATCCCACACACCATTCGCGAGTGCAACAGGGAAGAGGGGGTTGATCAGTTTGTGGTACCAGAAGTACCTTCCGCCACACGTAATCAGGTGGCTCACGGAGTACTGAGGCATATGCATTTTACTGTGGGCTGAAAGATCTAATTACACCACCGCTACCAAATCATAAAAAAATTGGAGAAAATTTCACTGTTGTAAGAGAAACACCACTTAAGTATAAGCGCTAGGCATTGGACCTTATGGTAACACAGTAGCCGTGGTTGAAAATTGACGACACGAGTCTCATGTTCTCAATACTTTATTCGTGTATCTGCCATTTAATAGCTACCAACTTTATACTTTATATTTTACTACAGCAGTACGAGGACCTATTATTGTCTGTCCTGCTCATCAATTTGTGTGATGAGGATGCGTATTCTGTTCCCAACACCTCAAGTGCTGCTGGTCGTCCTAAATAACAAAATGGAGGATATATACATACATATATTTGTGTGTGTGTGTGTTATTCTTGTTGTTGTTGTGGTCTTCAGTCCAGACCAAAGCTTCTTCATCTCCCAGTACATACTGCAACCTACACCCTTCGGAATCTGTTTAGTGTATTCATCGCTTGGTCTGCCTCTACGACTTTTACTCTCCACGATGCCCTCCAATACTAAATTGGTGATCCCTTGTTGCCTCAGAACATGTCCTACCAACCGATCCCTTCTTCTAGTCAAGATGTGCCACGAACTTCTCTTCTCCCCAATTCTATTCAATACTTACTCATTACTTATGTGGTTCAAATGGTTCAAATGGCTCTGAGCACTATGGGACTCAACTGCTGAGGTCATTAGTCCCCTAGAACTTAGAACTAGTTTAACCTAACTAACCTAAGGACATCACAAACATCCATGCCCGAGGCAGGATTCGAACCTGCGACCGTAGCGGTCTTGTGGTTCCAGACTGCAGCGCCTTTAACCGCACGGCCACTTCGGCCGGCTCGTTAGTTATGTGATCTACCCATATAATCTTCAGCATTCTTCTGTAGCACCACATTTCGAAAGCTGCTATTCTCTTCTTATCCAAACTGGTTATCGTCCATGTTTCACTTCCATACATGGCTACGCTCCATACAAATACTTTCAGAAACGACTTCCTGACACTTAAATCAATACTCGATGTTAACAAATTTCTCTTCTTCAGAAACGCTTTCCTTGCCATTGCCAGTCTACATTTAATATCCTCTCTACTTCGACCATCATCAGTTATTTTGCTCCCCCAATTAACAAAACTCATTTACTACTGTAAGTGTCTCATTTACTAATCTAATTCCCTCAACATCACCTGATTTAATTCGACTACATTCCATTATCCTCGTTTTGCTTTTGCTGATGTTCATCTTATACCTCCTTTCAAGACACTATTCATTCCGTTCAGTTGTTCTTGCAGGTCCTTTGCTGTCATCGGCGAACATGAAAGTTTTTATTTCTTCTGTATGGATTTTTATTCCTACTCCGAATTTTTATTTTGTTTACTTTGCTGCTTGCTCAATATATAGATTGAATAACATCGGGCATAGGCTACAACCCTGTCTCACTCCCTTCCCAAACACTGGTTTCCTTTCGTGCCCCTCGACTCTTATAACTGCCATCTTGTTTCTGTACAAATTGTAAATAGCCTTTCACCCCCTGTATTTGACCCCTGCCACCTTCAGAATTTGAAATGAGTATTCCAGTCAACATTGTCAAAAGCTTTCTCTAAGTCACCAAATGCTAGGTTTGCCTTTCCTTAATCTAGCTATTAAGATAAGTCGTAGCGTCAGTATTTCCTCACGTGTTCCAAAATTTCTACGGAATCCAAACTGATCTTCCCCGAGATCGGCTTCTACCAGTTTTTCCATTATTTTGCAAAGAATTCATGTTAGTATTTTGTAGCCGTGGCTTATTAAGCTGATAGTTCGGTAATTTTCACATCTGTCAACACCTGATTTCTTTGGGATTGGAATTATTATATTCTTCTTGAAGTCTGAGGGTATTTCGCCTGCCTCATACATCTTGCTCACCAGATGGTAGAGTTTTGTCAGGGCTGGCTCTCCCAAGATTATTAGTAGTCTAATGGAATGTTGTCTACTCCCGGGGCCTTGTTTCGACTTAGGTCTTTCAGTGCTCTGTCAGACTCTTCAGGCAGTATCATATCTCCCATTTAATCTTCATTTACATCCTCTTGCATTTCCATAATATTGTCCTCAGGAACATCGCTCTTGTATAGACGCTCTATATACACCGTCCACCTTTTGCTTTCCTTTGTTTAGAACTGTATTTCCATCTGAGCTCTTGATATTCATGCAAGTGGTTCTCTTTTCTCCAAAGGTCTCTTTAATTTTCCTGTAGGCAGTATCTATCTTACCCCTAGTGATATATGCCTCTACATCCTTTCATTTGTCCTCTAGCCATCCCTGCTTAGCCATTTTGCACTTCCTGTCGATCTCATTTTTGAGACGTTTGTATTACATTTTGCCTGCTTTTGTACTTTCTCCTTTCATCAACTAAATTCAATATTTCTACTGTCACCTGAGGGTTTCTATTAGCCCTAGTCTTTTTATCTACTAGATCCTCTGCTGCCTTCACTATTTCATCTCTCAAAGCTACCCATTACTCTTGTACTGTATTGCTTTCCCCCATTCTTGTCAATCGTTTCCTAATGCTCTCCCTGAAACTCTCTACAACCTTGGGTTCTGTCAGTTTATCCAGGTCCCATCTCCTTAAATTCCCACCTTTTTGCAGTTATTTCAGTTTTAATCTACAGCTCATAACCAATAGATTGTGGTCAGAGTCCACATCTGCCCCTGGAAATGTTTTACAGTTTAAAACCTGGTTCCGAAATCTCTGTCTTACCATTACATAATCTATCTGAAACCTTCGAGTATCTCCAGGCCTCTTCCATGTATACAACCCTCTTTCATGATTCTTGAACCAAGTGTTAGCTATTATTAAGTTATGCTCTGTGAAAAATTCTACCAGGCGGCTTCCTCCTCCATTCCTTACCCACATTATATATATAGTTGAATTCTCTGTGTAGCCATTTTAGCTCAGTTGATTGAGTGAAGGTGCTATAGTTTCTACACATCCTTACGAGTATGTTTGTGTGTGTGTATATGTGTGTTTCTATGTATTCCCACTACACGTGGGACAGAACATTCGCCTGTACACGCGTGCGTAAATTCAGGCTATTGTGCATAAAGTTGGAGGTATGTGCATGGAATTAGAGACGAATTACCAGACTATTCTGAGAATGATCAATGCGTTGAATGAGTTAGGTAATGAAATCGGTAAGAAAGTAACTGACTTTACTGAAACGGTCGAGGCTGTTGAGGGGAAAATAGATGCAGAGTTCCTTGTTGTTGAGAAGGGGGAGCAGACACTAAGTAAGAGGAAGAAGAAGAGCGGATATATAAAGCCTCAAACTGCGGAGATGTCTGATTAGTATACACCGAAATGTCAACGAAGCAGAAAGTGATTCAAGCGCGGAAAGCGGTTCGAGAGAAATTTCGGTTGCTAAGGATAGGGCATAAGGATCGACAGCTGACCATTAAACCGGTTAATGGATCTCTCAGGCAGCTCTCAGAAGAAACAAAACCACACGATAACGAGGGTCTTGTCATTGACGAATTCATTATTCGTCACACCCCCGGTCAGAGAGATTCGGCGTTAGCAGGGGAAGACCGTATATGTTGGGTACGCATCCTATAACTGTAACTGACGACACAATACAGTGATAGGCGGCTTAATAAATCTTATTTTCCTAACACATACCAAAACACCGATAAATTATCCTGTTAATGATAGGGAAACGTACCGTGAAATACTGCACATGACTGATGTCCATAAGATCGCGAAAAGCCTGAACGACAAGAAATGTAAAACTACTATAAAACCAATACTTGAAGGCGAAATTGGCAACAACAACAGCAACAGCAGCAGCAGCAGCGGCGGTGATGGTGTTGACATTGAGCATAAAGCAGTGAGCAATCGAATCCCGCAGTATTATGTGTTATGACGACCCCAACGAGCTAACAGATCGACTACGGCTGCTCATGGCATCAGCTGCTGCAGGTAATACAGCTCATTCGAATGAGGTGGTTTCAATAATATCTGAGCTTAGAGAGAGAGGTATCATCGAATAAGTATGGAGACAGAAGTTCGAGAACTGCAGAAACCAGCAATCAAAACATACCTCCGTAGGCATGTTATGATTAAGGGTTTGTATTACTTATGGCGGGCTGAGCTTAAAGGTATGAGGGAATATTCACATGTGAGTGATGGATGCAAATATATATTAATGGTTATTGATATATACTCCCAATCTGCCTGTTGAAACAAAAATAGGGAGAAATGCCGCGGATGTGATTGAGCGTTTGCTACAGACAGGGACGAATCGGTGTCCACACAACCTCCAAATCGCAAACGGTGGAGAGTTTTAGAGTAGGTATTTCAAGACTGTGAAGCACTACTCGACATTCATCCATCTGAAGGCGAGTATCGGGGAACGTTTGAACAGAACAACGAAAGGTAGAATGTGGATGCGTTCTGATCTTCGCGACCCATACAAATGGACAGATATCCTTTTCTTAAATAGCTGCTCAGTATGATCGAAAGAAACACAGGACAATAAAAATTAGACCAATCGATGTTCGTGTTACTGGAGTCATGGATAGTGTGTACTATCGCATTAAAATGCTGGATCTACGTAAAAAGAAAGTTAATGTAGGTGATTTGGTTCGTATCTCAAAACACAAGACAGCATTTGATAAAGTATATCTGTCAAACTGATCAACAGAGATATTTACAGTTTCAGAGGTGCAAAGAACGAATCCTAGAACTTATATCTTGAAGGATAGTAAAGGTGAACAAACTACAGGTTTCTTCTACACCGAGGAGCTGCAGAAAACCTCAGAACCTGATGTGCTTCTCGTGGAGAGAGTCATAAGACTTCGGGGAAATAGAACGCTAGTCAAATTGCTTGGTTTTCCTGCAGCACAAAACAGTTGGATTGACGCTAACGATTTGTTATACAATGGGTTGCGCAGTCCACAACCACCGCAGTAACGTAACATGCATGCTAGGAGATGCATTAGAGGAAGTGGTGGTATTCTAGACAAACTGCCAATGGAATTACACATTCCATGTTATAACTAATGTGAACCTGGAATAAAGCTTCAAAAACGCTTGGCACAAGGTGAAAAGGGGATTTATCTACAGGACGAAGAGTATATGGGACACGACATTGCATACGCCGCAAATAAAGATATCCTAAGTCGTCACATTGCAGACAAGATTTATCCTGATAAGGCTAAAGCGATATGCAGAAGAAAGGATATTGGTATGGGTCAACGCATTGTAGCATTTTCAGTTGATAAAATCATGCGTGAAAAAATTAGGTTGGGTATAGGAGTGATGAATTTCAAGCGAGTTATGAATGCTGCACGTTGTGCACTAAACAAGAAGAAGGAGAAGGGCGGGAAGCAGAACTGTTTGAAGAACTGTGTCCTGACAGCGATGTGTGCAGCTAAAAACGCACTAAAGCAGAAAGATGCGGGAAGAAGAAGAAGAGGATCGGTTAAAGCACCTCGAGGTCTACCAATACCCAATACATCTGGCGCTTTTCTTCCATTTCTCAACCCGGCCATCTCCGCGCTCTCGGCAGTAGGGTCCTTCTCTGGTGGTACTGCAGCCATTGCTCGAACGGTCAAGAACGAGCAAACCTCCCAAGCGCAGTTAGAAGAGGCAAGAGGAGATAACCGCATGATGGAAGCCGCAGCCATCGGAAAAAGACTATGCTTGAAACAGTACAGGAAAGGGCTTGGTCTGTTCATAAATAAAAAAAGCCCATTAGCGGTCCTACCAGATCGGCCACTCGCAAATACTGATCTTAAGTTTGTTAGAAAAATAATCAACATTCCAAGATTCCTTGGTGTGTTTATGTGGGATACATTACCGAAGACTATGAGGAAAACTGGTGAATGTGGTATTGACAATTTAGATGTTGCTGGAGACCGCGGCACCCACTGGGTGTCATATGTTATGAAAAATGCGGATACCGTCTACTATTTCGACTCATTTTGTGACCTGCAACAGTCAGAAGAATTACAACAATACTTCACTCACAGAAGACGTGTGTTCTACAATTTTCGGCGCTATCAGGACTTTAACACACACCTCTACGGGCATTTATTCCCCTGACGTTTACAAAGAAGAAGAAGAGGAAGCAGAAAATATAAGGAGGAAGTTTAAACATTCCTTCATTGGTTGAGGTTCAGATGCAGTGTCGTACACTTTAGCGTCAAAAGACCGATCATCTGTATTGCGTGCAAATTACTTCCCGCCAGTTAATTTGAGCACTGGTGAATTGAGTACAGCATTGATTGGACTGGAGATGTACAACAGCATCCCGAATTTCACCGAGACTAACAACTGGATATTAGTGGCGGAAAAGATATCGTGGAAATAGAACCTGGTGCATAAGACACTGACGATTGAAACGAAGTTTTAAAAGAGTCCAGAAAAGGTGTTGAGCTATGTGCAAACATCAATACACTTAAATATGAAATAAGTACTGCAACGATTGAATTGCAACAATTGAATTTAACCAGAAAGGTTCAGTAGGGTGCCTACTGGGTTTCACAAAAGGACAGTTTTTGAAGAAGGATCCAAGTAAATTTTACAAGTCAGATCAGACTATGGACATACTGCCCCTCAGCACAATCCGAGTCGAGTGTAACATTGCAACGAACTCCTATCTCAACAACAGTCTGATTCATACTATTTACGGATTTTTTCCATCAGTTGCAACGGGGTATAAGGTTGTTCAGATTTCCACCAATATACCTTCCAGTGACAGCTCAGGCATTGGACTATTTGGAGTTGCATGTTGTGGACCGTAATAATCACTTGTTGACTTTCGCTGTGAGGAAATCATTGTACGATTACATCTAAGGTAAGATGGGCGTACAGTATAAAACCTTTGCACGCAATCCGCAGCACATCACTTCGCTGTCGAACCGCAAAGTGATAAAGTGATAACACGTGAGAACTACGAGTTTCTTAAATCAGTTGGCTTGAAACCTCCCAAAGACGTCCTCACTCTACAGGGTGAGTCACCTAACGTTACCGCTGGATATATTTCGTAAACCACATCAAATACTGACGAACCGATTCCACAGACCGAACGTGAGCAGAGGGGCTAGTGTAATTGGTTAATACAAACCATACAAAAATGCACGGAAGTATGTTTTTTAACAGAAACCTACGTTTTTTAAATGGAACCACGTTAGTCTTGTTAGCACATCTGAACATATAAACAAATACGTAATCAGTGCCGTTTGTTGCATTGTAAAATGTTAATTACATCCGGAGATATTGTAACCTAAAGTTTACGCTTGAAACCTCCGACGTTCAGTTTCGTGTTGTAACAAACACGGGCCACGGGCGTTTCATAGGACGTGGAGGACGCATAAATTGGCCAGCCTGTTCTCCTGATCTTACACCTCTGGACTTCTTTCTGTGGGGTACGTTAAAGGAGAATGTGTACCGTGATGTGCCTACAACCCCAGAGGATATGAAACAACGTACTGTGGCAGCCTGCGGCGACATTACACCAGATGTACTGCGGCGTGTACGACATTCATTACGCCAGAGATTGCAATTGTGTGCAGCAAATTATGGCCACCACATTGAACATCTATTGGCCTGACATGTCGGGACACACTCTATTCCACTCCGTAATTGAAAACGGAAACCACGTGTGTACGTGTACCTCACCCCTCATGGTAATGTACATGTGCGTCAGTGAAAAACACCAATAAAAAGGTGTTAGCATGTGGACGTAATGCGCTGTTCCAGTCTCTTCTGTACCTAAGGTCCATCACCGTTCCCTTTGGATCCCTACGTAATTCGGTGCTCTCCGATACACACGATCGAACAGCGGAGGAGTGGTACTTAAGCGTCAACTTCAGGTTACAATATCTCCGGATGTAATTAACATTTTACAATGCAACAAACGACACTGATTACGTGTTTGTTTATATGTTCAGATGTGCTAACAAAACTAACGGGATTCCATTTAAAAAAACGTAGGTTTGTGTTAAAAAGCATACTTCCGTGCATTTTTTTATGGTTTGAATTAACCAATTACACTAGCCCCTCTCCTCACGTTCGGTCTGTGGAATCGATTCGTCAGTATTTGATGTGGTTTACGAAATATATCCAGCGGTAACGTTAGGTGACTCACCCTGTATATAACCACTCCAGTAATGTTGAGAGGAAGACTTCTCGCATAAACGTTATGCTTCAACCACATTTGACAGGAATGATGAAATTAGGATTGTCATCCAGCAACGAGACGCGCTTAAGGAGTTCCATGCAAGAGTTTGATGTATTTGGAGGGATCATTCAAAAAAGCCGACGGCAGCCCTTTAGTGGACTCCAAGTTTATACGTAACGCTTTAAGACTCCTGTTTCAAGAGATATGCTGTGATCTAATTGATTTGAGACTGGCTGTACACGCAATGTCAACCATTAAAACATACGTCTCTGCGTCACCCACGGATTTTACAGTTTTGGAAAATTTCAGGATGGTTCATAGACGATGCGGTGGACAGAACAGTTGCAGAGTACATATGATTTACTGCACGCATACCTCTATAAATGCTTATGGGCTACTTTGAGGACATTAAGCAAATTATTATGAATGCTAAACAGGAACTCATTCTGGAACAGAGTGCGACGGATAATAACTCGTGCATTTAGGGAGCACAGCAGGTGAATGTGATCACAACCAGCAAGATAATATGGAAAATGCCTCACATCAGTTTATCAGACGAGGAGGGTTTAAAGCTTTTAAAAATTCTGAATTCCGGATCATAGAGGTATCTAACACTAACATCCCACTCTTGGGAGGTTTTCGAGTAGCCAGTGCTACTGACTGCAAGCAGAAAAACATGGGCTATTAAAACCTCTTCTCCGCTAGAGACGCCTAGATTCATTATACTTGCTTTTCAGGCTAATGAAATATAGCAAGTATTTCCAGTGAATTCGACAACTGCAAGTTAACTAATGCCAGAGTCTAAACGAATTCAGGATTCTAGCCATACGACAATTTAAACTTGCCGCGGGGAGAACATGTATACAGTCTAGCATATGACGCCGGCCGCTGTGGCCGAGCGGTTCTAGGCGCTTCAGTAGGGAACCGCGCTGCTGCTATGGTCACAGGTTCAAATCCTGCCTCGGGCATGGATGTGTGTGATGTCCTTAGGTTAGTTATGTTTAAGTATTTCTATGTCTATGGGACTATTTACCTCCCATAGTGCTTAGAGCCATTTGAACCTAGTATATGACATGTGTGCTAGGTTATGTACTTTTTACTATGAAAGTGCTAACCAAGAAGGAGGATGGTGTCTACTCAGTCCACGGAAATTCAAGGAGCTATCACCAATCATCGTAATAGACTGATAAAAACAGGACGAGATAATTAAATCTGGATATATAGATACATGAATTGAATTTGAATCTTCGACAAATTTCCCAGAATACACTGCAACCTATGCTCTAGCTATATATGACTGTGTTATTAACAGTTTCCAGCTCACTCGTGTTGTGCAACGAGCTGTATAAATGAACAGGTGCTGCACCATTCCCAGTGCATTCCACTATGGTAACTCAGGGTGTGAACATCATTGCAGACACTGAGGGTTTCTATGATGATGAGCGTAGACAGTTCATATTTAAAGACAGTGCATTCATAGCGTACACGGAAGACACTGGAACAATTGACATTCTCAGCAAACATTGCATCACGGATGTCATTCAAAGATGTGAAATGCGATTAAACACAGAAGTGTCCAAAGTGGTTAACACATCTCTTCCATAGAATTCGCTACGATGATACTGGATACACTATAAAGACATGGTGACGTCACTGCGATTGTTTGACCACCATCTATATGTAGCGGAAGGAGAAGATCTCATGGGTGCATTGAATCTTCAAGTTTGCTGCTGTACAAGACCTGGAATTCTATGGGTGTTCTGCTCTCAATCGACTCCAGAAGGAAGTGTGTGAAAATAATGTTGCTGTGTCTGCTTATGAAAATGTAATATTACTTTTAAACTGTAAGAGAAATAAATGGATTTTTACCTCATAATATGCGTATGATTTCTCTTCAGCCTATCCCCACTTTGATACTATAAAGTGTTGGCCAGATACTATGTCTATGGATTTCTTCAAGCACAGGAGATATAATTTTAGACAAATTTGCTGTATGTCTTTGGAAGTGGATGCCGTCACGTGCCTCCTGATCCCATAAGCCAGTTAGTGTTGTATTAGAGGCATGGTTCCATGCAACTATTCTGTACTTTTTGTTATCTATCATCTTAAGCTTCACCTCCTTGATACCACTCATCTTCGAAAAAACTAATGTCATTTGTTTCATGCACATCCTTTGTATATACACAATGAAATAGGGGGACAGTTTTTTTGTAACGAACAACAACAAAGACGTACGGTACCGAATTTTTTTTATTAACTCGGTTCCCATAGATACAGTTTCATTTTTGAGATACAGTTCAGCTCTCACACCATGCAGAGTATGTGAGTTCTGCCTCCACCACATACCCCTACATCAACAGCCACACTCCCATGATTTTTCCACCTAATCCCTTGCATTCATCTTCGGGCACCCATCAAAACTCACCAATCGGCAGTGATCGTTGCATGGCATGCCTGTTACTTAAATCCAGGTACATTAAGCAACTTTAATCAGGGGATGCATTGTATCTGTCATCCATTTGTGAGTTATTTGCCTCGGCATGCTACAGAAACATTGACTAAGTCCCATTTGGATCCCTCACTAAAAGAAAAGAAGCATATCAGCATCGGTCAGCAATTCAATGCTGCAGTTCGTTTTCTTGAGCATTGAATCTTAAGACAAGACAGGTTCCGTGTAATAAAAGGCAGGGTCCAGAGAATATGTGGTCATGAATAGATACCAGAATTTCTGCAAACAAGCGTACATCTGTGCCCATATAAAGCCATGCATTCTCCCTGAAGTACAGATATTGAATTCCCACCAGACATCCATTGCATGGCACTGTCCGTAAGGTTGCTGGAGAATGCAGTTATGTCGGGTATCCTGGTTTCGTCGAGTTTTGCCATACCATAGAGATACTCATATGGGAAAATATACTTCTTACATTTGTGGTTACTAAACTGAGAGAACAGAAATTGGGAAATGTCTTTGATCCAAACATAATGATAAGCATCACCTTCATAGAAGAGCAGCATGTTTACATGCATCTTATGCTCTCCTGCGTTTACCGAATCATACACACAAGTATTGATGTCCAGACGTAGTATTCGGCTGAGAGCCTTTGCTGTCTCTCTCACTTCCATCTCGGAAAACTGGGCCAGTATAGCACTCAAAGTGGGTTCATGAAACCACTCGGCACTTGATTTGCTCTGCGTTATCATGCCACTTTCTCCCCAAAGATAATGAAGACAGAGTCACGGTACCCTCCTTCTGGATTCTCAATCCTTGTGAATACGATTCGCGATCACTAAGTATTCTAAGTCATAATGTTCTTCACTAAAAAGACAGGAGATGAAACTGCCGCTAGCCATAGGATTATACCTATTAGTAACAATACTACTCCTAGAAGGTGATGAGGTCCATCCTGTTGATGATGGAGTCGGCAAGGTGCACAGAGATATGTGCTGAGGCACACAGACCTTCCGTTGCCAGCAATGATTCTGACAAGGCTGAGCAGGAGGGTGAGCCTGACTGCGGCGATGACTCCCGTTGCTGCTGCTGCTGTAGACCTGACCTGCTAGCCTGAGGGGTGGTAGCTCATTGCCTGATCCACAGACTAGGTGCTGGAGCGGCTGTGGCGGCCACGATGGCGGCTTCTCGCCTTGCCAGCGAGGGATGCCTCACCGGGCACCACTTCGGCAAAGCTGGTTTAGCTGCCACCGGTACCTGCACCACTGTGTGCTGTGGCTGCGGAGATTGGTCTGAGCACATGGTGGTGCTGTTCTGCCGGCCACGAATTTCTCACACTTTTGCATTTGGGCTTCTGGAAATACCAGTTTGCTGTTTGATCCATTCTCTGTGTCGGAGCACCCCCGCTTCACTCTGTGGGGAGCTGCATCCGCTGCCCGAGTTACGGCTGTAACTCCTTCAGCAAACTACTGTGATAGTGCGCTTAACAATATTTTATTTCCACTATGTAGGATCTTCTTCAAAGTATCGATGACGTGTATTTGCTCTCATTTATTTCTGTTTCAGTTTATAAACAATATTCCCAAATGATGTATTTTAGAGCATATTTGCCATAATGTATTTCCGTTCGGTGTGCAGCTGGGAAGACAGTGCAGTGTTCGTGTGCGAGTGTATTTGAAACGAATTGTTTAAAACAACATTCGCAAATGTATTGAGGCACTTAACGCTTTAGCTACTTTGTTTGAGCATGCAAATATTCCAGAGCAGTGGAGGAACACTGAGGGGTTTCACAAGTGTGCTATGATATTTTTGGAGTCTGTATTCAAGTGTAGCGGTATACATCGCAAAACTGAAGGAAACTATTGCACAGCGATCTTTTTGAAAGTGTATTTGGAGACATATTCAACTGGATTTATTAATTCCTGAAGCAACTCGTCCTCAGAGACAGTGGAAGGCTGTAGTATTTCCCGCAGAAGCGTGTCAAGTGTCTCAGGGAGGGAGACAGGATGAGGACTGAGAAGTTCCACAAGTGTGACAGAACCTGCCGTGATCTTTTAGCGTCTGGGTTCAAGTGTGGTGGTATTCCTCGGAAGAAAATTCGTAATTACATCGCAAATTGTTTAAATACTCTAGTGTCAACTGCAAAGCTCTCTCCCTCTGTCTCTTTCTGCAGTGTACATTTACTCCTGCGACATCTTCAAGATATGTATGTGACAATTCTCTGCACATTCCTTAAACACCAGATGTAATAATTCTGAAGCAGTTAGTGTTTGACGACAAGGTGTATTCGTGTGCCACAAAGAAGGCCGAGACATTTCCAGCGTCACAGGAAGTGGTTAGCATGGCCACTGAGGTTGCTGGTGGCTGGAGGCCGGTGTGGAGCTGCCCAGAGCATGGCTCCACATGGGGGCCGTGACTCTGTTGAATGGAGCGCGTGTGAGAGAGTCTTTCAGATACGTCTAGCGCTATCTGTGACAGTGTAATTACGTGGTTCCTTTCGCTATCGGATTAAAAAAAGAGTATCGCAATTATTTCACAGCTTCGAAATTGTTTAAACACCAGCTTCAATTCAAGGGTTTACTGTGATTTCAGAAATAAATAAACAATATTCGTAAACAAGTGTTTAAACAATGCCTTGTGCACACTATGTTTCTTCAATGGTAACTTAAATTGTTTGAATAAACGATATACTACACATCATATGAAACAAAGATTTACATCTGTCCTATCCAGCAGCCCAGCACAGACTGTGTCTTTTTCCTGCAAGTTTCCAGATGGGGGAGAGGAAAAGTGGGAGGGGGGTGGAGCTAGGTTAGTGGAGGTAGTGCAATTGACCTATTTTCCCTCCAAAATTTGAATTTCCCGCCACGATGTAAGTGCGACATTGCCACATCTATGGCTGCCACCTTGGTTCCGCCATCTTGAAAAATCTAACAACAATGCAGAGTGGGGTGATGACCCCTTTGTCTTGCTACTGACACACACACAAAAGACAAACTTCCACATATCGCCTGCAGAAGAAAACTCTCCCCAACAATCAAACCAACCCTTCTGGCCTCCTAACCAACAGTGCCACACGAATTAATTCCCATTCTACTAACTCCAACAACGTTAAGTTGTGCTGTGACCTGTTACTAAGCAACGTAAGGAAGTGCATTTAATTCCATATAAATTTTGTAATTCTGTTTGCCGGTACTTTGCTGTCCTCCTTTTTCTTCTTCTTAAATAGATCACCTGATGATGAGCTACTAAGAAATCCACATGTGTAGATGCAGTTATAAAAGTTTGTTTTCAGCTCGTTAATTAATACGGAAGTTTAGTTTCTGGAGCTGCCATCGTGTTCACCACTGCACTAGGCGCGTTGGAAAAAACAGCTCTCTACTTCAGTAGCGTTTGACTCTGTTTCTGTTTTACTTTAGAACACTCCTTAGTAATAGACCTACAGTAACACACAAGCTGACTGCATAAACATTTGCATTTTCGCGATAAATAAAAGCAAACGCGTTATCGTACGTGTGTTAGTCAAAACACCGATAGTGAACAAACAAAACAGGTCACCCCGCATGCCTGCTAGCACGGCAAGCGAGGCGGCAAGTCAGAGGGCGTGCCGTGACGTGACGTGACGTGACGTGACGTGCGGCAATGCCAGTGCACTGGCAAAAACTCCAGGAAGCGGCTTCAGGGCTGGAACTGTGCCGTCCATCCGGGGCAGTATTTCAGTTTAGATCGCTCGGCCGCGAAAGATATGCGGCATATGGAACAAGCTTCTGCATAGTCCTCAGAATGCAGTAGGAAACGGATAATCAAACAAACTAGAAAATAATTTAGAAATACGAAATAAAAATATTTGTAACAGTCAATAAAAACAAAAATGAAACGCTCTGCTGTAATGTAGTGGGAATAACAGGTTTGGAAGAAATGGTGTAGCACTGATGGTGAATAAGAATGTACAAAGCTGTATTGAAAGTGTGAGATATATATCAGACAGGATCATAATCTTAAACCTGAGATTCGAAGAACAAACACTAAAAGTTATCCAGATTTAAGCACCTCAAGTAGGATGTATTGAAGAAGAAAAGATGGATTTTGAAAATGAGTTAGAGAACCATGTAGAGAGTTCCTATACAGTGATGGGAGATTTTAATGCACAGGTAGGCAAAGAAGGAAAGGGATTTGAGCAAGTGCTGGGATGCTTTTGATGTGGAGGCAGAAATGAAGAAGGGGAAAGACTCCTGGATTTGTGCCAGAGGAATGGAGTGAAAATAGCAACAGCTGGTTTATGAAGAGAGCAAGTCATGTTATCACCAGATATAGTTTTCTCATAAATTGGAAATTCCTGCTCCATAGAAATAATGTTTTTTTATTTCACTAGAATTTACGTGACGGAAAAAAAGGTAGGTAGATGAACTCAATTGGCCTTCAATGGCTTGTCTGATAAAACAATTTCCTCTATAACATGAAACGTAAATTACTTTTCTTTCTGAACTTGTAACCTCTCGTATTAGCATCATCTACCATTCAATACTCCTGGGTAGCTGTTGTTTCACAAAGCTAAAAAATATTTTAAATCAGAGTGGATCTTCTTCCTAACGCAATGAATTTTCTTCCTCTACTTACGATTGCTTCCCTAGACGTTACAGTGGCGGACAGCGACAAACAGTCGTTAGATATTTAGCACTGCCTGAGTCGCGTGTTAAGTCGCCGCGCTGCGGCGCCCGCCGCCCCCCGGCACAGCGCTACGCCCGGCGCTCGCGCCGCCCCCCGCCTCCCTCCTGCCGGGGGCAGCAGGCAGGCCCCGTCCGCGGACTCCGGTCGCGAGCGCTTCCGCCCTGCTGTGACGTCTTCACGCGCGCGGCTGTCCCACATTCAGCTTCGCTGACGAAACAACTCCTTTGTCTCGGGCGGGTAGTAGAGGTGAGCTCGTTCCCTAACATAATCTAGAGCCGATTCTGCGTTCGGGCCTCGGCTGGCGCAGCGCATACCAATCCGTACACCACATCAACACAGCGCTGCCCTGCCCCAGGAGATCCTGGGTCTTATCTCAATGAGGAAACGCCTCAACAGACATTGGCAGCGTACCAGGCGCCAGCATTTCAAACAGCACATGAACAGGCTCCAGGGTATAATCCGGGAGAAAATACAAACATTTAAAACACGACAGAGGAACCAGAAACTCAAAGGGCTGGACACGACGCGACCTGGCGTGTGGCAGATGGCTCGACACTTCATCAGGGAGAAACTGTATACCCCCACGCTGCAAGGGCCCGACGGATCGGCATATTCTGCGGAAGAAAAAGCGGAACTGATGGCCCTCACATTTGCAGCGTCATTCACACCGAACCTGGAGCCCTCAGACCCAGCGTTCACACTTGCGACCGACCAGGAGGTTACACGCATCTTGGCCCAACCAAGGCGCAACGACATCCGACGGGCTAGTACAGCTAAAGTCAAATGGGCCATCATCCATACCGCAGCTAGGAAGGCCCCTATCACAAAGGTATTCAAAACCGTGTCCTCCAGATAAAACAGTATAATACCTCACACACATCACGAAATCCATACTTAAACACCGACACTTCCCCGCCTTTTGGAAGACGGCGAAGGTCCTGATGGTAATACTAAAACGACTCACTAGGCACTGCAGTACAAACGACACCCTGAGGCCGGAGCAATTCGGCTTCAGGAATCACCACTAGACAACACAACAACTCCTCCGCGTCGTTGAATACATAACACACGGATACAACACAAACAAAGCAACTGGGGCGGTGTTCCTGAACATCGAAAAGACCTTCGATCGTCTGTAGCACGACGGCCTCATACGCAAACTAAGCGACGCAGGGTTCCCCGACGGGCTCGCACGTCTCATACACTCATATCTCACGGACAGGAGTTTCAACACCGACTTGCAGGGCAAACAATCGACACGACATGGTATCCAGGCTGGAGTACTCCAAGCAAGCATTCCAGGGCCCTTACTGTCTAACCTCTACATTAATGACCTCCCAGCTACACGTAACACGACGGTGGCAATCTACGCGGATGACGCTGCCATTCTCGAGCAAGATTGGAAGCCGACTAACATTAACTCACGACTACAGACTACACTCAGAGCGGCAGAGCCTTGGCTGGTGAAATGGCGGGTTAGAGTAAGGTCGACAAGTGCGAAGCCGTTCTGTTCACTAGAAGACCGAAACTACTGCGCAAACATCAACACTGCAACCCAATAACAGTACATGCACGACCAATACGTTTCTGTGAGAAGGTCAAATACGTCGGTGTCTGGCTGGACCGGAAACTACTATGGGGGACCACATTCAACACGTGACCAACAAAGCAAAGGCGAGGGTCAAACATCTCCAGCCTATGCTTAACAGGCGTAGCACACTGAATAAGAGGGTGTCCAGGTACTTGTACACCACACTTATCAGACCTCTGATGACGTATGCTGTTCCCGTCTGGGGTTACGCTGCGCCCACACGGGTGCACCGTCTGCAGCTCATACAGAACAAAGTACTCAGAATCATAAGCAACGCTCCGCGCTACACACGCACCGCGGACCTTACCGGGAGTATCGGCTAGATACCATCCTGCAGGTATTCCAAAAACTCTCCACACAACTGTACAGAAACACTCGCGTAATCCGTTTATCCTTTCTCTGGGTAAGTACGACCACAACCATAGATGGAAACATAATAGCTCAAACACACTATTAGCAAGAATCTAAACATCTATCGCACGCTAAGACGACAGTACTGGCGAGCCCTTGCAACACAGCTATTACTGGCAACCCCAGATGCTCAACCCGCCGAAAAACTGGCAATCGCAGGGAAACCTTACTGTGCACAGCACCCAAACCAGCCACACACACCCGCTACACTGTGAGCTGATCTATGACCGATCGCCCACTAATGTATGACGACCTCGAGCTGTTGCAGGGACGCAGCAGCTGCAGCAGGCCCTACAACCAACACCCGCAACGGCGAAGGTAACCATGCACGACACCTCGCACTAACATTACCACACCTCGCGTGCACTGGTGCAGCTAGCAAGCCGCTACTGCCCTCACTACCCCTCCTACTGTCGCAGAGGTTTTTTTTTTCCCTTAGCGCTTGCCTTGGCACTTTGCCCTTACAAACCGCTACCCTTGGATCGCTTTCGTCCAATTTCTGTCTCCTGATGGACCATCTCAATGAGAAATCCTACCCAGACGCATGGGCAACATCACAGCCCGCATCCTGTGACTCACGATTTGAAAACTAACATGTTATACGGAGGTCACAGTAGAACTTTTAGTTTGGTCACCACGTTGTTGTGAGCTTTCAGAGGTCGGCAGAAGGTGTTGGCCGTCGAAGCAGCCGTCCCCGTGTTCGCCTAGGGAAAACCGGGCGAGGACTTAAAGGCTACGGCCTGCCCTGCAATCTCGTCACAGAGAACGGAGACGTCGATATACTGCTCGTTTGTTTAAGGGGGGTAGGACGTCAAACGGAGCGACTTGGAGCAGGAGAGGCACCACAGGGCATTTTAATTTCCACTGTCTATACTTTTACAAGTAAATTCATAAAACTTTGTCAGCATGACCAGGAAGGATTCAGCATTCACACTCGTAGCAGCGGAAGTTCAAAAACATAACAAAATAATTTTTTTTACATGTGAAATTTCATCATTTTTTCACTTACAATTGGCTGCATTTGTTGCTATAGGTACACTTTTCTTCACAAGTAAGAGAGATTCTTCGATGAATTTTACACAGCATACAAACCATACTTACAGGTGTCTGAAACTTTAGAATCTATTTAATTTACGAAAAAATGTATGAGCTGTTACGTTTTAAACTTTATGTTTAGAAAAAAATCAAATTTTGTAGTTAATTATCTCAATTTTTACCACAGTTTTTAATAGATTTGGAAAATTCTAGAGTTTCATACAGCTGTAAGTATGGTCTGTATGCTGTGCAAAATTCATCAAAGAATCTCTCTTACTTCTGAAGAAAAGTGTACCTATAGCAACAAATGCAGCCAATAGTAAGCGAAAAAATTATGAAATTTCGCATGTAAAAAATTTTATTTTGTTATGTTTTTGAACTTCCACTGCTATGATTGTGAATACCGAATCCTTCCTGGTCATGCTGACAAAGTTTTATGAATTTATTTGTAAAAGTATAGACTGTAGAAAATAAAATGTCCTGTGGTGCCTCTCCTGCTCCAAGTCGGCCCGTTTGACGTCGTTACCCCCTTAATCACATCTCGCCCTCCCCAACACACGGTCAATCTGTGTCTCCTAAATTCGTGTCTAAAGGTGAATTCACTTCCACGCTGTGTACATCGCAAAATATTTAAGCTCAGAATATCGAAATATCTCCCGACCTACGCGTCGTACAAGAAAATAGTCGAGACCAAATTCTCACGAATGCTACTGACGCGGGCTCTTCCGTTAAACTAATCTTCCCGAAAAATGTTCACGAAATTGGCAGAACGGATCACTGGTGATTTCCAAAGTCCTGCCATCAGTGTGCGTAGCATAATGACGTCGCGGACGGAGTTAACAAGAATGGGGTGCAGCGGTGCGGTCCTGCAGCTGCTTGTGAGCCGCAGTGCGTCATGGTGTGGAGGCCGTCGCCACTGGACAGAGGGTGCCTGGAGGCGGCTGGACCGCGCTGTGTCGCGTGCCAAGCTGCTGAAAGGCTCTCGGTTTGGCGTTACGTGTGAACGCACGTTTTGGTGAATTTCAAACATATACACATTATCGCTGCCATACTCAGCAAGATTCTTGGTTTGTTTTGTTTTTGAGAATGATACACGTGTGCTCTGGTTTACTGAAGGTAACCATCGATAAAATGAGTGGTAATGTGGAGGAATATATCGAAAAAGTCCCAATCTATGTTTTTTCAGCTCTCTAAAAGGTCGATTATTTGGATACAGGGGATCTTGAACAATATTTGAATTTTATGTAACGTTCATCTCATAAAACGCAATATCTTCCAGGAATGTTTCTTTGTAGAAAATAAAATCTTCTTGGTCTTTCTACATCTAAATCTACATCATTCCACTGCTTTCACAATAAAGTGCCTGGAAGAGGGTTCAATGAACCACCTTCAAGCTGTCTCTCTACTTTTCCACTCTCGAACGGCGCACGGCAAAAAGAGCACTTAAATTTTTCTGTGCGAGCCCTGATTTCTCTTATTTTATCGTGATGATCATTTCTCCCTATGTAGGTGGGTGCCAACAGAATGTTTTCGCAACCAGAGGAGGAGAAAACTGGTGACTGAAATTTCATGAGAAGACCCCGTCGCAACGAAAAACGCCTCTGTTTTCACGATTGCCACTCCAATTCACGTATCACGTCTGTGGCACAATCTCCCCTATTTCGTTATAATACAAAACGAGCCGTTCTTCTTTGTACTTTATCGATGTCATCCGTCAGCCTCGTCTGATGCGGATCCCACACGGCACAGTAATACTCCAAAATAGGGCGGACAAGCGTGGTGTAAGCAGTCTCTTTCGTAGACCTGTTGCACCTTCTAAGTGTTCTGCCAATGAATCTCAGTCTTTGGTTTGCTCTACCCACAACATAATTTATGTGATCGTTCCAATTTAGGTTATTTGAAATTGTAACCCCCAAGTATTTAGTTGAATTTACAGCCTTCATATTTGTGTGACACATCGCGTAATCGAAATTTAGTGGATTTCTTTCAGTGCTCATGTGAATAACTTGACACTTTTCTTTGTTCAGGGTCAATTGGCACTTTTCGCACGATACAGATATCTTATCTATATCACTTTGCAATTTGTTTTGGTCATCTGATGACCTTACACGACGGTAAATGACAGCATCATCTGCAGACAATCTAAGACGGTTACTAAGATTGTCTTCTACATCGTTAATATAGATGAGGAACAACAGAGGGCCTATAACACTTCCTTTGGGAGCGCCGGATGACTTTCCGTCTATTACTACGAACTGTGACCTTTCTGACAGGAAATCACAAATCCAGTCGCACAACTGAGGCGATATTCCACAGGCACGCAGTTTGGTTGGAAGACGCTTGTGAGGAACGGTGTCGAAAGCCTCCTGGAAATCTAAAAATATGGAATCAATTTGACATCCCCTGTCGATAGCACTCGTTACTTCTTTCTTTCGCAAGAACGATATTTTCTGAATCCCTGGTGACTATGTGTAATAAATCGTTTTCTTCGAGGTACTTCATAATGTTAGAATACAGTATATGTTCCAAAACCCTACTACATATCGACTTTAGTGATATGGGCCTGTAATTCAACGGATTACTTCTACTTCCGTTTTTGGGTATTGGTGGGACTTGAGCAATTTTCGAGAGTGAAGTACGGAGCAGGTGGTTACGGTGTTGCCCCCTTACTGTGCTCTAGAAAGCGCTTTAGAAAGTGCGGAAGCATACGGCCACACTGTACAGCACACCCTATAGTTGGAGCAGAGGGCAGTGCGGAGGCGACGAGCGATCGTGTCAGGGCGACAGCGCACCCTGTCCCACGGCAGCGTCCGTCAGGACGTGGTCTGTAGGCAGTGAGATATCTGAAATTAACTTGCCTGCGCAGAGTCCCGAGACAATGGAACATATTTTGGTCGACTTCGCTCCAGAGCTAGGCGTCCAACATCACTGCCTCTCCTGCTTCCAGCTGTTCAGTAGGAATGGGGTGCAAGTCGTTCACAGACACTCGGACACCTCACTCAAAAAGTCAGCAGCAGAGTTCGAGCTGTCGTGAAGCCCGAGAGTGGACACACCCCGTGACAATGTCCATTAACACACACATCAAATAAAGTTTTGCAACTCCCGGGTTCCCATAACTCCTCAAGATAGACGTTGACTGTGGCTATTGTATCACAGACACGGTCCTTTTGACTGTTCAGAAATGTCATTAAACCAGTCCAAAGGTGTAAACAACCATGCATGAGCAGCCCCTATTAGACTGAGGGGGTCCGACAGCCAGTTATTCCACCAAGAAGGACGTACACGGCTCGCTTTGTCTGTAGTTCAGCCATGCCTAGACGGTCAATACCGCGGTTCGATCGCGTCCACATTGTTACTTTGTGCCAGGAAGGGCTCTCAACATGAAGTGTCTAGGCGTCTCGGAGTGAAACGAAGTGATGTTATTCTGACGTGGAGGAGATACAGAGAGACAGGAACTGTCCATGATATGCCTCGCTCAGGCTGCCCAAGGGCTATTACTGCAGTAGATGACCGCTACCTACGGATTATGGCTCGGAGGAACCCTGACAGTAATATCACCTTGCACTTTAATATATTTAGTCAATACTCCATCAATCTTTGACCAAATATTAATCCTTTCATTAGCATTGACACGTCTCCTGTTTCTTGTATATAAAGAAAACGGTTTATCCGTAAGAACAACAGCTGTACCATAATTCCTATCACCTTTCACACCAATGGCAAAAGTGCGGTAGGCAATAATATCTCTGTCATAATTTGACTCCAATCCTGGCAACTGTATTCGAACATTATGAAGTACCTCGAAGAAAACGATTTATTACACATAGTCACCAGGGATTCAGAAATTATCGTTCTTGCGAAAGACGCCACCATCTTCAGTAATGCTTTTCGTGCAGCCACAAGACATCGTGTTACTACTCAAACAGTGCGCAATAGGCTGCATGATGCCCAACTTCACTCCCGACGTCCATGGCGAGGTCCATTCTTGCAACCACACAATCGTCGGAGAGGCGTTTGGAGGCAACCCGGTCAGGCTGAACGCCTTAGACACACTGTCCAGCGAGTGCAGCAACATGGAGCTTCCCCACTGTTATGGGGTGCCATTATGTGGGGCCGACGTACACTATGTGATAAAAAGTATGACTTACAAGTTCGTGGCGCCCTCCATCGGTAATGCAGGAATTCAGTACGATGTTGGCCGGCCTTTACCCTTGATGACAGCTTCCATTGTCGAAGGCATACGTGCTACCAAGTGCTGGAAGATTTCTTGGGGAATGGCAGCCCATTCTTCAGGGAGTGCTGCACTGAGAGGTATCGATGTCGGTCTGTGAGGCCTGGCACAAAGTCGGCGTTCCAAAACATCCCAGAGGTGTTCTGAAGGATTCAGGTCAGGACACTGTGCAGGCAGTCCATTACGGGGATGTTATTGCCGTGTAACCACACGGCCACAGGCCGTGCCTTATGAACAGGTGCTCGATCGCGTTGAGAAATGCAATCGCCATTCCTGAATTGCTCTTCAACAAGGGGAAGCAAGAAGGTGCTTAAAACATCAATGGCCGGCCGGTGTGGCCGTGCGGTTAAAGGCGCTTCAGTCTGGAACCGCGTGACTGCTACGGTCGCAGGTTCGAATCCTGCCTCGGGCATGGATGTGTGTGATGTCCTTAGATTAGTTAGGTTTAATTAGTTCTAAGTTCTGGGCGACTGATGACCTCAGAGGTTAAGTCGCATAGTGCTCAGAGCCATTTGAACCATTTTTTTGAAAACATCAATGTAGGCCTGTGTTGTGATAGTGCCAGGCAGAACAACAAGGGATGCAAGCCCCTCAATGAAAAACACGGGCACCTCATAACACCACTGCGTCCGAATTTTACTGTTGGCACTACACACGCTGGCAGATGACGTTCACCGGGAATTCGCCGTACCCACACCCTGCAATCGGATCGCCACATTGTGTACCGTGATTAGTCACTCCACACAACGCTTTTCCACTGTTCAAACGTCCGATGTTTACGCTCCTTTCGCCAAGCAATGCGTCGTTTTCCATTTACGGGCGTCATGTGTGTCTTATGAGCAGCCGCTCGACAGTAAAACCCCGCCTAACTGTGAGAGTACTAGCAGTATATCCTGATGCAGTTTGGAATTCCTGTGTAATGGTCTGGATAGATGTCCGCCACATTACGACCATCTTCAACTGTCGGCAGTCTCTGTCAGTCAACAGACGAGGTCGGCCTGTACACTTTTGTGCTGTACGTGTCCCTTCATGTTTCCACTTCACTATCACATCGGAAACAGTGGACCTAGGGATGTATAGGAGTGTGGAAATGTCACATACAGACGTATGACACAAGTGACACCTGACCACGTTCGAAGTCCGTGAGTTCCGCTTAGCGCCCCATTATGCTCTCTCACGATGTCTAATGACTGCTGACGACGCTGATATAGAGTACCTTCCAGCAGGTGGCAGAAAAATACACTTAATATGAAAAACATATTTTTTTGTGGATGTCCGGATACTTTTGATCAATTAGTGTACGCCGCTGGTGGTCATGGAAGGCGCCGGAACGGCTGTACGATACGTGATTGCCATCCTCCGACCGATAGTGCAACCATATCGGCAGCATATTAGCGAAATATTCGTCTTCATGGACGACAATTCGTGCCCCCATTGTGAATGGCTTCCTTCAGGATACCGATATCGCTGGACTAGAGTGGCTAGCATGTTCTCCAGACATGAACCCTATCGCACATGCCTGGGATGGATCGAAAAGGGCTGTTTAGGGACTACGTGACCCACCAACCACTGTGACGGATCTACGCTGAATCGCCGTTGAGGAGTGGGGCAGTTTGGACCAAAAGTGTCTTGATGAACCTGTGGACAGTATGCCACGACGAATACAGGCATGCATCAATGCAAGAGGACGTGTTACTGGGTATTAGAGGTACCGGTGTGTACAGCAATCTGGACCGCTATCTCCGAAGGTCTCGCCGTATAGTGGTACAACATGCAATGTGTGGTTTTCATGAGCAATAAACAGGGCGGAAATGATATTTGTGATCATATTTCTTCCAGTTTTCTGTATTAGTTCCGGAACTCTCGGAACCGAGGTGATGCGAAACTTTTTTGACGTTGTCAAAAAAATGGTTCAAATGGCTCTGAGCACTATGGGACTTAACTTCTAAGGTCATCAGTCCCCTAGAACTTAGAACTACTTAAACCTAACTAACCTAAGGACATCACACACATCCATGCCCGAGGCAGGATTCGAACCTGCGACCGTAGCGGTCGCGTGGTTCCAGACTGTAGCGCTTGGCCACCACGGCCGGCTGACGTTGTCGATCAGCTGGAGTAGTACAGAGGGCTGGGCAGTAGCGAACCTTGTCTCTATTTTTTAAACGTCATAATACGTCTACATCTTTGATTAGAAACCTGTCTGCTGATTCTAATAATAAAGTATTAAGCGAATGAATTTCAATTTTTACACGAAACGCGAAATTCTTGCCATTTGATTGCAACGAATCGTACCAAGAGTGACGTTCGTGATAAATCTTCAATTCGCCATTCCCTTGAAACGGCATACTAACGTACCACGCAAGTTATAATAACAGAAGCAACAAAACACGGTGAAATCGCATATGGAGTCTCCAAAGAAGCAAGCGAGGGACGTCACGTGACCCGTCCCGAATGCTGTGGAGTGCTATTGGTTATTCTTGTTTCGAGACGAGCTGTCCCTAACGATACGTAGTTTATTAGATTCGTAACAGACAGATCTGCGGCTCAGTACGGCGTGAACGCCACTGCAGCAAGGTTCGCTACAAGCAAATATGGTACAAGTGTTCTTTTTTTACAAAATCCAGCTAAAATTATGTAATTTATTGACATCTTCATATTTCCATAAAAAGAAGAAAAAAAAAACACTAACATGTTTAAACGAGGCTGTCATCCACTCTGACACCGTTCACAGCAGTCCCACTCCGGCATCAGAAGTTTCAGCCCTCACGCACCGGTACGCCAATGTTTCCCATTTAAACACCTTTTTACAGTGTTAGAATTCGGTTAGCTAAGCATTCCTCTGTTACAAGTGACGTAGTGCGTCTAGAATAAATATGTGGCATAATAGCTAGATAGGAACAAGAAACAGGAAATGTAATGCAAGATAAGGTTGAAAACAAGGTAGTATACATCGTGCTTAGTGCTCACAGATCTCAAATTTTGTTGCATTATATTTTCCGATGAAGTAAAGAAACACATAGTGACGAATGAACAACTGTTTTGAAAAATTTTGGTAAAAAGTTTCTGCATGGCGATGGAGATTCTTATTCCCTACGACAACGGACATGGGCTTAAAATCTTTTATGATATTCCGATTTACGCCAATCGACAATGCGCCGCACGAGTAACGTTCTAAACGATAAGAAAACGCCGACTGCAGTGGCGCGCCTCGTTCGCGGCCGAGCCACGGGACACGGGACGCTGCTGCGCTCTGGCGGCGGCGCAGTCAGTCAGTGTTTCCAGGGCTTACCCACTGTGGTCGTCAAGTCACCCATTTTACCTCAAAATACTCTCCGTTTCAAAAATAGTTGGACAAGTGCTTCCATATAACAAAAATGTCAAAAAAATACACGAAAAATTACCAATTAAAATTTTACTGATCTAATGCGAGCCTCGCGGCGCTGAGCGAAGCCACACGCTGCCCCTCTCGCCGGTTCCAAAGAACTCCTTCGCCTTCGGTCCGCTCTATTGCAGCCATCAGTGCTGCTATTGTCTCAGTTTTCCGTCTGCTCCTATGAACCGTTTTCAAGGTGTTTAGGGTACTAAACACTGAGGTATTGGAAAAGGGAATACAGAGGATAAGGAATAAATTAGGGAAATTTGGAGTTTTGGGTGTAGATTTCACATCATAAACTTGATTCCAATACTCGGTGGCATATTTAGATCATCTAGTGCAAGTTTCTCACGGTCTACCATAGCACGATTTTTCCATTCACAGTCCAGCTGCTGTAAATTTTTAAAGAAAAGGAAACCTTTTTACGACACTGAGCAAGAATTTAACAGCGTAGGATTGGGCTACGCTAAGTTGCACAATGAAAATTATTTCAAAAATGGGATATGAGAAGTCAAATCGTCTTTTGATCTGTGATACAAGGTCTACATAGAAACTGTAGCAACTTTGGTAGAAACAATTTGTCCTATTCCTGCACTTCAGTGTTGACTTTGAGTCCATCAAATGCCTCAAAAAAAAAAATCAAATGGCTCTGAGCACTATGGGACTCAACTGCTGAGGTCATTAGTCCCCTAGAACTTAGAACTAGTTAAACCTAACTAACCTATGGACATCACAAACATCCATGCCCGAGGCAGGATTCGAACCTGCGACCGTAGCGGTCTTGCGGTTCCAGACTGCAGCGCCTTTAACCGCACGGCCACTTCGGCCGGCTCAAATGCCTCCTGTGCAGTGATACCCAGTTACATCGTAACTAAGCCTTAGATTTGTGTGGTCTAACAGCAAAATTGGAGATGTCTTAAGAGCATCAAAATCAATAAAATTAGAACTCAGATCATTTAGCATTTATTCTACCTCTGACTTCTGTTTGTGAAAGAGAAGGACTTCACTTTGAAAGAAGGCATTAAAATCCGTAAGTATGCCTAAAACATGCAACATGAATCCCAGATAGGACTGATGACCTCAGAAGTTAAGTCCCGTAGTGCTCAGGGTCAATTCCAGATATGCGAAAGTAAATCCATTATCCGTAGTTGAAAGGATGTATTCTGTAGTTGAAGATGGATCTTCCAAGACAATATTTCTCATGTGGGCATTAACGCATTATACTGTTCCGGTATCCTATCCACACGATTTGACAAACAACCATCGAGTTGCACAAGACATAGAATATTGTGTATTTCAGTACGAAGAAACACCTGAAATTCTTTAAATGTCTCTCTCCTGCCGAAACTTCTACTGAAATGAGAACCTAAGTTTCTCAGCCTATCCTGGATGCTTCTTGGAAGTTTTAAGCATGTTTTTGAAGAAGAAATATGAATCATTTAACACGAACATTTAACTCGTGCTACATTTGGGAAACCCTTTTTTTAGGCTTGAAAAAGCTGAATGGTGCTCTCCTATCGTAACATTTGCGGCGTCAGAGCTAAAACCACCGAAATTGTCAAGATCGTGCTCTCTGATTTTAAAGAATCCGTCATTTCCTTGTATAAGGTATTAGAAGTGCCCGATGGATCTTGAAACGTATCAAAGGAACTGGTCTTAATCCCTATCAAAATACACGACTGTTTACACGCATTGCTTGGTTACACTTAGATCAGTAGTTTCATCCATCGTGAGTGAAAAAGTGTGGCTGGATGCGTCAGTTTACCTTATAAGGACTCTGAAAGTGGTCTCCTTAGCACATCATTAATAACAATTGAGGATTTTGTACGCATTAAAGCAATCTCCTGAGCGACCGTTGAATCACAGAAGACATTCTTACAAAGAGGGATCAGTGTATCCAAGGTGCTGATTGGTAAATTATTCGCGCCGACAAATGCTATTAATTTAATTTCTGCCATTTTTACTTTGTTGGCATTGCTCTTTACCATTGAAGATATATTAGAAGTAGATACCACATCTTCCATTTGTTTAATATGTTTGGAAGACTTTGCCTCAAAATTTCCGGTTTACGCGCTGTTAAAACACAATCACATACCTTGCACTACGCCAAAACGTGTCCGTCTCTCCGTTTCTTGCCCTTCTGTAACCAGCCAGTGCACTCAGACAAGCTTAACCAGGAATCACAAAATCTATTTTGGATATTTTGAGTTGGAGATAGTATTATGGTCCTTTTCAGTAAGCTCACTCTGTACATCTGGAGTTTCGGGTAAATTAGATGAGACATGAAATTCAAGGAGTATGTACTTGTAGACTGTCTACAGATTTCGCACTAACACTGTTGTGTTGGCAGAAGAGCCAACAACGTGTTACTAGTGGAGGCCGAAATGCACGCGTCTTAGCTCACGCAGGCTGGCGTGAGGAGGGAAGAACTATACTGACGTGAGGTCTGGAACATGACAAGGAATTAGAATTCAGAAAGCGGACGTAATTAGTTTGATACTTTACTTTAATCCATTAATGATGAAGGTAGCTCTTGACGGTACGTGATTCACAATATTGTCCGTTCAGAATTCATTCTAATTACTGAATATGGCGCCTTGTTAGGTCGTAGCAAATGACGTAGCTCAAGGCTATGCTAAACTGTCGTCTCTGCAAATGAGAGGGTATGTAGTCAGTGAAACATCGCTAGCAAAGTCGGCTGTACAACTGCGGCGAATGCTAGGCAGTCCCTCTAGACTAGACCTGCCGTGTGGCGGCGCTCGGTCTGCAATCACGTATACTAACGGACCGCGGCCGTTTTATAGGCTACCACCTAGCAAGTGTGGTGTCTGGCGGTGACACCACAAACACTTGCTTTACACAACCACTTATCCATTTCAGTGAAATAAAAGCACTATAGTTTAATAACTGTACTATTACTGACCACAAACATAACCCGCAACAGAACAATCAAACTAGTAGTCCAGTAAAACTGTGAGATACTGCTACCATAAGAACAACAAGATGACAAGTAGACTACGACACATACTAGTTCAGACAAACAACGGAAGAGAGAGCAGAGAAACGGAGCAACTTCCGGGCTCAGCTCACAACACAACACGTGTTACAATTCTCATATTCTCATACCGGATCTGTACTTTCATTTTAAAAAGTCATAGCATGATTTGAATGTAGACAAAAATGTTTGCTCTCAAAATAATCAAATAACCCGAAAAATACCCGTCATTTCCTGTTACCCTCCAAAATTTCCACCAACCAAGGTTTTACCGGAAAATCTGACAATTACCCTCCAATTGGCGCAACACAGCCGCCAGCTGCTGGTACTCACTGGCGAGCCATCTGTTGGTGGCGCCGCGAACCTCTGGTACGCACTGACGCTGCTCGAGGAGACCCGACACAGTAGACAGCAGCTGGCTGGGAACGCAGGCGCTCCACTTGACTTCCATTGGCCTCCACGTCGCCTGGAGCCTCCAGTACCCTCCGGAACGTGCCCTAGATACCGTTCCATCCGACCTCCGTACCTACTGAGCACCTCTGACTGTTTTCTTCGCTAGCGCCTGTTCACACTGACTTGCCTTTTGATTCGAATTTTCATAACTCTAGTAGCCTAGGTCTACACGTACCCTCTGTACGCCGCAGTACGATGGAACACCAACTACTCGTACTAAGGAAGCGCCGCTTCACGTTACTTTAATTCGATTCCCGTTGGTACGACTGCAGCTTCGCAAATCTATATTGTTCCGTTTATCGTTTTCTAGTACCACAGTATTAGATACACTAGTGAACCGAGACGCTATCACAACTGCCCACGGCAAGACTGATAGCTGCGTTGTGGCGTTGCAGGGGCGTGTTGCGTTAAGGGAAGTACGTAAACTTGACAGAAGCGAATGGGGAATAATTCTTGTGACGAATCGAGCAGCAAATGGTCAAGTCCACTGACGTATGCGACTTTGACGAAGTCCAGACTGTCACGGCCCGTTGCGTGTGTACGAGCATCGCGGAAAAGGCGAAACTGGTCGCTGTTTGCCTGATCATCTACGGAAAGGGGTCGAAGAGCGGTCAAACCACGGCCAGGCGACAAAGTGTCGAACGTCCTCGTCACACCAGAGACTGTGAAGGTCGGAGATTTGCCCGCTCTGTACAGCAGGATAGGTAGCGACGATCTGTGGCAGGTGTGACAGCCTGGAACAGGTGTCCCGGAGCAATGCGTTCAGCGTACATTGCCGGAAATGGGTCTGTGCAGCAGAGGAAACCTAACTGTCGGCACGCTCACAGAATGACGTCAGTTGCGGTTGCAGTCGGATCGTGGTCACCGAGGCTGGACCGCGGATCAGTCAAAAAGCGTCGACCGGTCTTCTGGCGTCAGGCCGTAGGCCATGACAGGCGAACAGCTGCTCGGACACGGATGGAGAGCAGTGGGGGAAGTTTTATACACTACTGGCGATTAAAATTGCTACACCACGAAGATGACGTGCTACAGACGCGAAATTTAACCCACAGGAAGAAGATGCTGTGACATGCAAATTATTAGCTTTTCAGAGCATTCACACCAGGTTGGCGCCGGTGGTGACACCTACAACGTGCTGACGTGAGGAAAGTTTCCAACCGACTTCTCACACACAAACAGCAGTTGCCAGGCGTTGCCTGGTGAAACGTTGTTGTGATGCCTCGTGTAAGCAGGAGAAATGCGTACCGTCACGTTTCCGACTTTGATAAAGGTCAGATTGTAGACTATCGCGATTGCGGTTTATCGTATCACGACATTGCTGCTCGCGTTGGTCGAGATCCAATGATTGTTAGAAGAATATGGTATGGGTGGGTTCAGGAGGGAAATGCGGAACGCCGTGCTAGATCCCAACGGCCTCGTATCATGACCAGTCGAGATGACAGGCATCTTATCCACATGGTTGTAACGGATCGTGCAGCCACGTCTCGATCCATGAGTCAACAGATGGGGACGTTTGCAAGACAACAACCATCTGGACGAACAGTTCGACGACGTTTGCAGCTGCATGGACTATCAGCTCAGAGACCACGGCTGCGGTTATCCTTAGGCTGCATCACAGACAGGAGCGCCTGCGATGGTGTACTGAACGATGAACCTGGGTGCACGAATGGCAAAACGTCATTTTTTCGGATGAATCCAGCTTCTGTTTACAGCATCATGATGGTCGCATCCGTGTTTGTCAACATCGCATGTATTCATCATCGCCATACTGGGGTATCACCCGGCGTGATGGTATGGGGTGCCATTGGTTACTCCTCTCCGTCACCTGTTGTTCGCATTGACGGCACTTAGAACACTGGACGTTACATTTCAGATGTGTTACGACCCGTGGCCCTACCCTTCATTCGATCCCTGCGAAATCCTGCATTTCAGCAGGATAATGCACGACCGAATGTTGCAGGTCCTGTACGGGCCCTTCTGGATACAAAAATGTTTGACTGCTGCCCTGGCCAAGACATTCTCCAGATCTCTCACTAGTTAAAAACGTCTGGTCAATGATGGTCGAACAACTGGCTAGTCACAATACGCCAGTCACTACTCTTGATGAACTGTGGTATCGTACTGAAGTTGCATGGGCAGTTGTACCTGTACACGCCATCCAAGCTCTGTTTCAGTCAATGTGCAAGTGTATCAAGGCCGTTATTATGGCCAGAGGTGGTTGTTCTGGGTACAGATTTCTCAAGATCTATGCACCCAAATTGCGTGAAAATGTAATCACATGTCAGTTTTAGTATAGTATATTTGTCCAATGAATACCCGTTTATCAGCTGCATTTCTTCTTGGCGTAGCAGTTTTAATGGCCAATAGTGTAGTACGTGGGAGATTCAGGTCGGCTTTGACGGGTCTCGCTGTAGTAATGGAAGAGACCGTGGCAGCTGTGACCCCCTGGCCCCCTTCACCCCTGATGTCTTCCTCGACGCCGATGCAATCTTACGGCGGGATAGCTGTCTTTTTCACGAGACCATAATCGTTCTACAGTGGTTCGAGGACCGTTACGGCGAATTCAGGTTTTCGTCTCGGCCACCAAATTCGTCCGATGTCGAGGCGACGGACACCTCGGACACTACCGGGCACCGGCTCCGCGTCCACAAACCAAACGGCCCTTAACTGGCGAGGATCGCGTGGCCTCTGAGTACACGGCGGTGCCACAGTGCAAGCTTTGGACATGTAGCAGCGGCTCGTCGAATCCGTGCAAGGTGCAGCCGTCCCAGAGCTGAAGAGCCACGCTGTTATGTAGAGGGTGTGACGTCCTGACGTCAGTACTTGTAGGAAGAGTCGGTGTGTGTGGGTCACGCCTCCCGGGCCGCGGTCCTCCCGCCGCCCAGCCAGCCAGAGAGGGCGCCAGCAGGTGGTAGTTGTCGGCCGTATCTGGTTCGTAAATCAACTGTTTACGAATTGGACGGGCGTAAAATTTTGTGTTAGCAGAAGAGCCAACACCGTGTTACGAGTGGAGGCCGAAATGCGCTGTAATCCATTAATGATGAAGGTCGCTCTTGACGGTACATGATTCACAATATTATCTGTTCAGAATACGTTCTTGAAGATAGTAATTATAGTAACTGAATATGGCCCCTTGCTAGGTCGTAGCTAATGACGTAACTCAAGCATATGCTGTCGTCTCTGCAAATGAGAGCGTATGTAGACAGTGAACCATTGCTAGCAAAGTCAGCTGTACCACTGGGCCGAGTGCTAGGGAGTCTCTCTAGACTAGACCTGCCGTGTGGCGGCGCTCGGTCTGCAACCACTGATAGTGGCGACACGCGGGTTCGACGTATACTAACGGACCGCGGCCGATTTAAAGGCTACCACCTAGCAAGCGTGGTGTCTGGCGATGACACCACATAAAATACCTTTTTTTTTTTGGTCATCAGTCTACTGACTGGTTTGATGCGGCCCGCCACGAATTCCTTTCCTGTGCTAACCTCTTCATCTCAGAGTAGCACTTGCAACCTACGTCCTCAATTATTTGCTTGACGTATTCCAATCTCTGTCTTCCTCTACAGTTTTTGCCCTCTACAGCTCCTTCTAGTACCATGGAAGTCATTCCCTCATGTCTTAGCAGATGTCCTATCATCCAGTCCCTTCTCCTTATCAGTGTTTTCCACATATTCCTTTCCTCTCCGATTCTGCGTAGAACCTCCTCATTCCTTACCTTATCAGTCCACCTAATTTTCAACATTCGTCAATAGCACCACATCTCAAGTGCTTCGATTCTCTTCTGTTCCGGTTTTCCCACAGTCCATGTTTCACTACCATACAATGCTGTACTCCAGACGTACATCATCAGAAATTTCTTCCTCAAATTAAGGCCGGTATTTGATATTAGTAGACTTCTCTTGGCCAGAAATGCCTTTTTTGCCATAGCGAGTCTGCTTTTGATGTCCTCCTTGCTCCGTCCGTCATTGGTTATTTTACTGCCTAGGTAGCAGAATTCCTTAACTTCATTGACTTCGTGACCATCAATCCTGATGTTAAGTTTCTCGCTGTTCTCATTTCTACTACTTCTCATTACCTTCGTCTTTCTCCGTTTTACTCTAAAACCATACTGTGTACTCATTAGACTGTTCATTCCGTCCAGCAAATCATTTAATTCTTCTTCACTTTAACTCAGGATAGCAATGTCATCAGCGAATCGTATCATTGATATCCTTTCACCTTGTATTTTAATTCCACTCCTGAACCTTTCTTTTATTTCCATCATTGCTTCCTCGATGTACAGATTGAAGAGTAGGGGCGAAAGGCTACAGCCTTGTCTTAAACCCTTCTTAATACGAGCACTTCGTTCTTGATCGTCCACTCTTATTATTCCCTCTTGGTTGTTGTACATATTGTATAAGACCCGTCTCTCCCTATAGCTTACCCCTACTTTTTTCAGAATCTCGAACAGCTTGCACCATTTTATATTGTCGAACGCTTTTTCCAGGTCGACAAATCCTATGAAAGTGTCTTGATTTTTCTTTAGCCTTGCTTTCATTATTAGCCGTAACGTCAGAACTGCCTCTCTCGTCCCTTTTCTTTTCCTAAAGCCAAACTGATCGTCACCTAGCGCATTCTCAATTTTCTTTTCCATTCTTCTGTATATTATTCTTGTAAGCAGCTTCGATGCATGAGCTGTTAAGCTGATTGTGCGATAATTCTCACACTTGTCAGCTCTTTCCGTCTTCGGAATTGTGTGGATGATGCTTTTCCGAAAGTCAGATGGTATATCGCCAGACTCATATATTCTACACACCAACGTGAATAGTCGTTTTGTTGCCACTTCCCCCAATGATTTTAGAAATTCTGATGGAATGGTATCCATCCCATCTGCCTCATTTGACCGTAAGTCCTCCAAAGCTCTTTCAAATTCCGATTCTAATACTGGATCCCCTATCTCTTCTAAATCGACTCCTGTTTCTTCTTCTATCACATCAGACAAATCTTCACCCTCATGGAGGCTTTCAATGTATTCTCTCCACCTATCTGCTCTCTCCTCTGCATTTAACAGTGGAATTCCCCTTGCACTCTTAATGTTACCACCGTTGCTTTTAATGTCACCAAAGGTTGTTTTGACTTTCCTGTATGCTGTCCTTCCGACAATCATGTCTTTTTCGATGTCTTCACATTTTTCCTGCAGCCATTTCGTCTTAGCTTCCCTGCACTTCCTATTTATTTCATTCCTCAGCGACTTGTGTTTCTGTATTCCTGATTTTCGCGGAACATGTTTGTACTTCCTCCTTTCATCAATCAACTGAAGTATTTCTTCTGTTACCCATGGTTTCTTCGCAGCTACCTTCTTTGTACCTATGTTTTCCTTCCCAACTTCTGTGGTGGCCCTTTTTAGAGATGTCCATTCCTCTTCAACTGTACTGCCTACTGCGCTATGCCCGCATCTCGTGGTCGTGTGGTAGCGTTCTGGCTTCCCACGCCCGGGTTCCCGGGTTCGATTCCCGGCGGGGTCAGGGATTTTCTCTGCCTCGTGATGGCTGGGTGTTGTGTGCTGTCCTTAGGTTAGTTAGGTTTAAGTAGTTCTAAGTTTTAAGGGACTGATGACCATAGATGTTAAGTCCCATAGTGCTCAGAGCCATTTGAACCATTTTACTGCGCTATTCCTTATTGCTGTATCTATAGCGTTGGAGAACTTCAAACGTATCTCGTCATTCCTTAGTACTTCCGTATCCCACTTCTTTGCGTATTGATTCTTCCTGTCTAATGTCTTGAACTTCAGCCTTCTCTTCATCACTACTATATTGTGATCTGAGTCTATATCTGCTCCTGGGTACGCCTTACAATCCAGTATCTGATTTCGGAATCTGTGTCTGACCATGATGTAATCTAACTGAAATCTTCCCGTATCTCCCGGCCTTTTCCAAGTATACCTCCTCCTCTTGTGATTCTTGAACAGGGTATTCGCTATTACTAGCTGAAACTTGTTACAGAACTCAATTAGTCTTTCTCCTCTTTCATTCCTTGTCCCAAGCCCATATTCTCCTGTAACCTTTTCTTCCACTCCTTCACCTACAACTGCATTCCAGTCGCCCATGAGTATTAGATTTTCGTCCCCCTTTACATACTGCATTACCCTTTCAATATCCTCATACACTTTCTCTATCTGTTCATCTTCAGCTTGCGACGTCGGCATGTATACCTGAACTATCTTTGTCGGTGTTGGTCTGCTGTCGATTCTGATTAGAACAACCCGGTCACTGAACTGTTCACAGCAACACACCCTCTGCCCTACCTTCCTATTTGCGCAGTGGTTAGCACACTGGACTCGCATTCGGGAGGACGGCGGTTCAATCCCGCGTCCGCCCATCCTGATTTAGGTTTTCCGTGATTTCTCTAAACCTCTCCAGGCAAATGCCGGGATGGTTCCTTTGAAAGGGCACGGCCGACTTCCTTCCCCATCCTTCCCTAATCCGATGAGACCGATGACCTCGCTGTTTGGTCTCTTCCCCCAAACAACCAACCAACCAACCTTCCTATTCATAACGAACCCTACACCTGTTATACCATTTCCTGCTGCTGCTGATAATACCCAATACTCATCTGACCAGAAATCATTGCCTTCCTTCCACTTCACTTCACTGACACCTACTATATCTAGATTGAGCCTTTGCATTTCCCTTTTCAGATTTTCTAGTTTCCCTACCACGTTCAAGCTTCTGACATTCCACGCCCCGACTCGTAGAACGTTATTCTTTCGTTGACTATTCAATCTTTTTCTCATGGTAACCTCCCCCTTGGCAGTCCCCTCCCGGAGATCCGAATGGGGGACTATTCCGGAATCTTTTGCCAATGGAGAGACCATCATGAGACTTCTTCAATTACAGGCCACATGTCCTGTGGATACACGTTACGTGTCTTTAATGCAGTGGTTTCCATTGCCTTCTGCATCCTCATGTCGTTGATCATTGCTGATTCTTCCGCCTTTAGGGGCAATTTCCCACCCGTAGGACAAGAGAGTGCCCTGAACCTCTATCCGCTCCTTTGCCCTCTTTGACAAGGCCGTTGGCAGAATGAGGCTGACTTCTTATGCTGAAAGTCTTCGGCCGCCAATACTGATTATTTATCAAAATTTTGGCAGTGGCGGGGATCGAACGCGGGACCGAAGACGTTTTAATCGTGAATCAAAGACGCTTCCCCTAGATCACGGGTAAAAACATAAAATACCTCTGTTAGCTTTATTAAAACATACTTTCGTCCCTTGTCCGTATGATAAATTTTTCTGTCTCCAATATACGTAAATAATTCTTCTATACCCGTGAAAATATTGCACGGGAAAAAGAAAAGTACCGTGTCTAATCAGAAAGGACATCGGCTTGTGAAAGTTCCGTTACAAATAGCGCGATACAAATTTACATTATGGCTACGAAGTATTTCGCGACGTATTTCTCGAATAAAAATCTCTCGGTGTACATGCCGCGTCAACTCAGGATAAAACTCCAAGCTTTCGACCACTGCCTCCATGGTCGTCGTCAGGGCTAAAACTGACTGGCGTGAACTATTTTTTTTTTTTTCATTTATTGAATTTCAACTCCCCCCGAAGGGGGCGGGCTGGCAGCAGCTTAGTATGCCGCTCTTCAGCCGACAGATTTTGTGACAAAGATCAAGAGAACAAATAATAAAAAAAACAGGCGATAAAATCGGAGACTTAGAGAGTAACAAGGCGAAAAGAAATCGAGGAACTTAAAACAACAACAGAGGGATGATGATGCGAAGAAAAATACAGAAGCAGACAGGGAAAACAATAGACAATTAAAAAAAAAAAAAAAAAAAAAAAAAACACGGCGACAGTCTGGATTCTGTTCGCAAAGGACATAAAATTCACACCTAGCGACAGCATGGTTTCTGTTCGCAACACGAGAAAGACAAACAACACTGAATAGTCACTGGAACACTGCACTAAAAAGTGGGCAAATGTGACACCACAGTCGAGAGCAGGTGGGGGGAAACTGGACAGAAGAGGGGAAAACAAAAAAGGGGGGAAAGGAGAGGAAAAGCGAAGGGGGGAGCCGGGAAAGGAGCTGAAGGAGGATGAGGACCCATAAGAGGGGTGGGGGGCAGACGCGACAGGGAGTGGGGTAGGCAGAGGAGGGGAATACAAAAGGACTGGGGGGGGGAGAAGGGAGGTAGGGAGAGGTTGAGTGGGGAGAAAACAGGACGGAAGGGAGGGGGGAAGAGGGAGCCCAGGGAAAGGACAGAGGAAAGGAGGGGGATTGAGGATCAGAGTTGATAGGAAGGATAAATGGAGGGAGAGAGGGCATCATCCGGGAGGGGGAGTTGACGGAAGCCACCTTGGGAAAGGAGATGGAGGGTGGAGAGATGGAGGGTAGGGGGGACACAACAGTGAAGACGTGGCAGGGGGCGGGGATGGGAGAGGAGAGGAGCAACCAGGGGGTGAGGGGGTTCGAGACGGCGGGAGGTGTAGAGGATGCGGATATGTTCGAGGAATAGGAGCAGATGGGGGAAAGGAATGAGATCATAGAGGATCCGCGTGGGGGACGGGAGGCGGATACGGAAGGCGAGGCGGAGTGCATGACGCTCAAGGATCTGGAGGGACTGATAGAATTTGGGGGGGGCAGATATCCAGGCAGGACTGGCATAACAGAGGATGGGACGGATGAAGGATTTGTATGTGTGGAGGATGGTAGAGGGGTGCAACCCCCATGTCCGGCCAGAGAGGAGTTTGAGGAGTCGGAGGCGGTTGTGGGCTTTGGATTGGATGGAGCGGAGATGAGGTATCCAGGTGAGGTGACGGTCAATGGTGAGGCCAAGGTAGCTGAGGGTGGGGGTGAGGCGGACAGGACGTGCACAGACAGTAAGGGAGAAATCCAGGAGCCGGAAGGAGCGAGTGGTACGACCTACGATGATTGCCTGGGTCTTGGAAGGATTGAGTTTCAGGAGCCATTGGTTACACCATGCAGCAAATAGGTCAAGGTGATTCTGGAGAAGGCGTTGGGACCGTTGGAGGGTAGGAGCGAGGGCGAGGAATGCGGTGTCATCAGCATATTGCAAGAGGTGTACTGGAGGGGGGGGGGGGGTTGGGGCATATCTGCCGTGTACAGGAGGTAGAGGAGAGGGGAGAGGACAGAGCCCTGGGGCACACCGGCAGAGGGGTAGAAGGTGTGGGAAGTGGCATGATGGATGGTAACATAGGAAGGGCGGTGGGAGAGGAAGGAGGCCACCAGACGGATGTAGTTGATAGGAAGGGCGTAGGTTTGGAGTTTAAACAGGAGACCGGGATGCCAGACACGGTCAGGCGTGAACTAGCGAGGCTCCCACTTTTATATGCAAAGGACGGCTTCTGATTGTCTGGTATATGTCACAGCAACGCCGATATGGCGCGTAGTGAAGTGGTGCCCTCTATTTCCATAGATGTAGTTTCTATCCCGCGTAGCTTGCAGCGCCATCCCTTGAAACAGGAGGTAAAGTGCGAGAAGTTTTCTCTGCGATTTTTCTTTGTCCAGTGCAATCTTCCAAGTGTTGCTAATTGCATAGCCGTTGTCTCTGTTAAAGTTACTATCGCTAAGTCTAATTTCGACTGCTTCCCGGATCACAGAGTTCCAGTAATTCGACGCGTGGGCTGTTACTCTGGTTTCTTCAAATAAAATCTTATGCTTGTTAAGCAGGTTATGTTCAGCCACCGCTGATTTTTCCAAATACTTGTATTTCAGGTGGTGCTGGTGCTAAATGCAGCGGTCGGCAACGGTTCTTACAGACTGGCCCACGTAATTCTTGACGCATTCGCAAGGAATAGTATAAATTCCCGGCACTCTTAAGCCGAGACAATCTTTGACTGGTCTCAACATTTCCTTAATTTTCCTAGGTGGTCGGAAAACTGGTTTTATTCCTTGCCTCTTTAGGACTCTGCCTATCTTGCTTGTTGTAGAACCGCAAAAAGGAAGCCGCGCTATGTGTTGGTCCTCTTCTTGTATATGGCCGGCATCGTGTCTCAATTTCTTGGACAATACTGATTTCATTTCACCGGCAGAATAACCATTCCTCTTGAAAACAGTCGTCAAATGGTTAATCTCGGAACCGAGGTGGTCCTTGTCGGAAATAGTCCTGGCTCTGTGTACTAAAGTATTCAGCATAGCTCTCTTCTGAGACGGATGATGGAAGCTGTGGCTATGCAGATATAAGTCCTTATGGGTTTGCTTCCTGTACACAGAATGGCCCAGTCGTCCATCGGGCTTTCGCTCCACCAGCACATCTAAAAACGGTAACTTCCCTTCCTTCTCTACCTCCAATGTAAATTTTGTGTTTGGATGTACACCATTTAAATGTTCGACGAACTGCTGCAGCGTGTCACTGCCGTGTGGCCAGATTAAAAAAGTATCGTCGACGTATCTGTAGAAGCATGATGGGCGGAAGTGAGCACTGCTCAAAGCTCGTTCTTCAAAATCATCGATGAAAAAATTCGCTATTTTTGGTGACAGTGGCGAACCCATGGCTGTTCCATTCGTCAATTCATAATAATTTCCACTGTATAAAAAGTAAGTGGTCGTCAAGGTATGCTGGAACAACTCCAAAATTTCTGAGGAAAAATGAGCCGCCAACAGTTGTAATGTGTCATCCACAGGTACTTTGGTGAACAGAGAAACCACGTCGAGGCTGACCATGATATCATTTGGGCCTATCTTCATTTGTTTTATGACATCAACAATTATTTTTGAAATCGTAATATGATGTGGGCAGTGACCAATTATAGGCGCCAACAATTTAGTTAAGTGTTTTGCAAACCTGTACGTAGGAGAGCCAATAGCGCTGACAATCGGTCTCAACGGGACGTTCTCCTTATGAACCTTTGGCACACCGTACAATCTTTGTGGCCTAGGTGCTCTCGGCCCTAATTTCTTCACCAGTTCGTCGGAGAGGCCAGAGTTTTTTAGTAGCTCCCTTGTCTTCCTGCTGAGCGCCGATGTGGGATCCCGTTTAAGAATCCGGTATGTGCTGTCCTCCAGTAACAATCCAAATTTCTTGTGGTAACCTGTAGCATTGAGGATTACCGTGGCGTTCCCCTTGTCAGCAGGTAAAACAACTAGATCTTCATCCTTCTCCAACAATTTCAGTCCTTGCCTTTCCTCTCTGTTGATGTTTGACTCAGGCGGCTTGGATGTCGCTAAAATCCGGCTAGTAGCAAGCCTTAAGTTATCCGCTGCTTCTTGAGGAAGATGAACTGCTTGTTCCACTCCACTAATAATCTCAACCACCGGTAACTTACGTGGAGCTGGGGCAAAGTTCAATCCTTTACTGAGAGCCGAGACGGTATCTTCATCAAGTTCCTTGTCAGAGAAGTTGATAACAGTCCGGTGAATGCCGTTGGACCCAGTAGTTCCTTGATCACGGTTAAGCCGCTCAAATTTATCGGCCTGTTTCGCTGTAGTCCTGCTTAAATTGGCTCGTTGGTGTGCCGCCAAAGTCATATCCACTCATTCCCAGTCCAATGGTGAGAGGAGTCCAGCCAGAAATAAATGGCAACTAAATAACAGGCGAGCTTTCATGTCTAGTTCGTACCTGGTATGGCGTATCCTCTCTTTCACAATATCATGGCTGGTCTTTCGTAAAATTCTGTTTACTGCAACGGTTCTGATGTGTTGTTTGACGACTGCAAACTTTGGTACTACCGCCTTGTCACGACAGCGTTGTAAAAAAAAAGCCAGATTGCTCAGCAACTGACACTGTTTCAGGTGCAGCTTCGCCAGGTCACGAACGCTGTGCGCTATATCCTCCCCGTAGAGGAAACTAATATGGCTACGAAGTCTTTCGCGACGTATTTCTTGAATAAAAATCTCTCGGTGTACATGCCGCGTCAATTCAGGATAAAACTCCAAGCTTGCGACAACTACCTCCATGGTCGTCGTCAGGGCTAAAACTGAATCAGAAACCGTCCTTTGCATATATAAGTGGGAGCCTCGGTAGTTCACGACAGTCCGTTTTAGGCCTGACGACGAGCATGGAGGTAGTGGTCGAAAGCTTGGAGTTTTATCCTGAATTGACGTGGCATGTACACCGAAAGATTTTTATTCAAATTTACATTAGTTTTCCACGTAAGACAAAAATCATTTCATCATTCTCACTTCTTAGTAAAATCCTAATGTCATTCTTATAGGATCACTCTTCTAGTCGGTAGCACAATCTCTACATGTGAATTACAAAACTTAATAGAAAAAAGGGCAAAATATCTTACTACTAGTAGCGCAAGGTGTCCTGTAGATGAAACCAATCGATCATACGCACCTCCCAAAACGAGCTCACTTATACTTCATAACATAGAATCTTCTTCTTCTTCTTTCGCTTACGCCATAGACCCGCAGCGATCGCAGGGTCAACTTGGTTAGAACGGATTTTGCAAGGTGTAAATGGTGAAATAGTGCGACTGTGTTTCAAATTCCTGCGACGCGTGTAACTGAGGCGGAACTTGAGGACCAGCCCGGTATTCACCTAGCGGAATGTGGAAAACCGCCTAAAATCCACATCCAAGCTGGCCGGCACACCGGCCCTCGTCGTTAATCCGGCGGGCGGATTCGATCCTGGGCCGGCGCGCCTACCCGAGTCCAGGAAGCAGCGCGTTAGCGCTCTCGGATACCCTGGCGGGTTGCTTCATAACATCGAATATTGTAGTATATACTTACATTAAACTAAAGAGAAAGTATCAGAACCTATTAAAATCGCGAAGGTTAGAAAGAAAAATTGAAAATAGTGGGACGCTTGCATTCTGTGCTGCTGTGCTCACGTTTATCCGGAGTGGACGTCCCATGACACCTCTTCAGGGTCATCGTTGATTCATTCACTCAGCTTACCCTCCGACCAAACCCGCTGAGCTACCACCCCGGCTAAAACCAAACCGACCACTTCCTGAAAGCTTTAACCGTAGCTTTCTTACTAATTGAAATTTAACTGTAGCAAATTGTACAAAGAACATTGCATTTTTAGTGGATGCTCAACATTCTGTTGCTTTCAAACGCCAAATAGTCATAATACGAAGTTAGAATATTTTTTTACCACGAATATGACGTTTCTCGTCATTTTACTGCAACGAATCATACAATTAACGGTGGGTTTTCGAGACCTCCTCAGTTTTCTGTTGCTCAGAAACGGTACATAAACATACCGGCTTCAATAGGAAGCCCACATGGCGCCTCACAACTCTGCAGCGAACTGAGATGGCGTGTATGTGACGTAACTGGCGTTCTGCCACCTCATTGATCAGAATATCTGTCACGCTGGATATTACTCCGTACTTTCGGAAGGACTCACCAACGTGTTATACCACGCTATGACGTCACAAACTCGGCACGGTCAACGCTCATTTCCTTAAAGTATGACGCTGAATGTCATTACATACATCTCCCCCGTCTTTCCTTGTACGCGTACTAATTCCTACTAACTTTGCTTGTCGGCATTCTTCCATCCTTTTCCGAACAGAGCGCGTGAAGATCTTTGCTTCGTCGGGTTTTCCCCAATGTTATTGTTAAACCGGACTCGGAGTTCCCGTTCTTAATTTAGTACTTCAACAGAGCGAGATGCACGCCAAGTTTAAACTATACCCACAATTCCTCTACGTTCTTCGCACTGGAGCTAAATTATTTCCATTGACTGTTTATCTCCTCCGACAAGTGTAAAAGCTCTGCTAACCCTTTGGACGGATTTAATGGCTCCAGTAACCATCTCTGAATCTCCGGTAAGCATGGTACCGTGGTTGCTGGTTCCTGCGTCCTTAATAACGCTGGGATAAAGAGAGGTCCGTATGTAACAGCGAGGTCTGGAATATTGCTATTATGTGTGTGTGTGTGTGTGTGTGTGTGTGTGTGGACCATCGAAGTGCATGCTCGAGACAGTTTCCGGGCTGGGCAGTCCGTTATAATGGCGGTGACTGCGTAGGCGTTCCAGTCGGCACTCGGCAACTTAACGCGCCCTATGAGTAGTGCGGTGCCGGCTACTCCGCGAAATCGTGCGTTGGCTTGCTTTGAATGTTCTGCAACCGTTCTAGCGGAAGCCTGTGACCTGAAAAGCATCTGACGACCAGTTTGACTAATCGGTAGCGGGTGCTTTAACGCATGCGGCTATCCCGGCATGCCGACTGCTCATCCCCCGTTACGGCCACAGTCCGTCCAGATTCCAATATGGCTGCGCATGCGAAAATTCCCCTTTGTGGATAATCTGACTTTTGGTTGGTACGCTTGATGGCCAGTTTCGGTTTCGTATGCTCTGCAAAAAAGTTTATGGGTAACTTTGCGTGATTTTAGTTACGTAGTAAAGTGATATGTCAGGATCAAATGGTTCAAATGGCTCTGAGCACTATGGGACTTAACTACTGTGGTCATCAGTCCCCTAGAACGTAGAACTACTTAAACCTAACTAACCTAAGGACATCACACACATCCATGCCCGAGGCAGGATTCGAACCTGCGACCGTAGCGGTCACGCGGGTCCAGACTGTAGTGCCTATAACCGCACGGCCACTCCGTCCGGCCAGGATCAAATAAGACTGGTTTCACGCATACAATTTCTAAATGGATGATGTACTTTGCGTGAATAATCAACGTCAGTAACGTGAAACCCGAGGAAGACTGCAATCTTTAACACAATGAAGTCTGACCTATACTTTGGATAAGCGTTCCATGTCTAGTTAAACATTCCGGAACTCCCTGCTGCTGGTTTCGTGCAGCTATCCAGTCATAGTACAGCTTACACACGACAGCTTCGAAGGAGGGTGCTGAAATCTGGGACTTCAGCCTTCGACAATTAACTGTCAGGATTTTGATGCTCCTTGTCTCCGTACCTAGTTGGCCATCGGATTCCGGTATTTGCTAGTCGACCTACGAGTGTCCGCAGGATGTCGATTCAGGTTGGGCTGTAACATGTGTGCAAGGACCTGAACGAACAATTAAAAACCAGTGAGTAACGTAACAACGGCGTTACCGCGAAGCTGTGCAAAAGAAAGTGCAGCGATGACTCGCTTCTGACGTCGTGACTCTGACAACAATACACGCAGGTTGTAGCCCGAAAGAAAGCTATAGTTTTGTCTGCCGCAGTGAATTCAGTGAGTCGGTGGTGATGGGGGAGGGGGGGGGGGGGGCGGATAGCCTCTGGTCCTGGGGGCGCACCAATTGTAGACGGCCTCGATGGCTGGAGGCACCCTGGGACGAGACTACTTTTTAATCAAATCCGAGGACAAAATATTTTCAATAAACAAGAAGTACCTCGGAGTTATAGATCCTACATGTACATAAAATATAAAAATATGTACCAATTTACAAATTACAATGCCATGACAATTATCATTGAGTGTGTTCAGAATTTTTGTAAGACGCTTATGAAACTTAGAAACTGTAGATTTCTAACCAGTTGTCTGGTAGACGCAATTATTCTGCGCGAAACATTTTTTTATGAAGACGCCCTCTATATAGGGGTAGTATAAATATAGTTTAAAAATATGCGCATAACTGCAGTGAACAGTTCAACAATGATTGATAAAGGTCAATCCTTCCAAAACCTTCTGGATTTTTATGTGTTCATATATGGCTGCCCCATTAACCTCACCCCCGTCCTCAAGTACCTTGGTGTCACTCTCGACCGCAGCCTTTCCTGGAACCCCATCTCCAGACAGTCAAAGCCAAGGCACATACCTGACTCCATCTCCTTAAACTCTTATCTGGCCGAACGTAGGTTTTGGATTCCTCCAACATCATCTGCACTTATCAGTCCCTAATCTACCCCATCCTCTACTATGCCCATCCTGCCTGCATTTCCGCCCCTCCCACCCACTGTAAGTCCATCCAAATCCTTGAATGCCATGCAGTCTGCCTCGCCTATCGCATCCGCCTCCCATCCCCCATGCAGATCCTTTACAACTTGATTCTCTTCCCACACCTTCTCCTCTTCCTCGAACAGACACGAATCCTCTACACCTCCTATGAGCTTGATCCTCCACACCCACTTGTCTCTCCCATCCTCGCCCATCCTGGCCCATTGCCGCACTTGTATTCCTACATCCCACCTGCTCTCCATCTTCAGACTCTCCATACACTTGCCCAAGGTGGCTTCCACCAACTCCCCCACCCTGATGATGTTCTTCTTCCCTCCATCTACCCTTCCTTCCAGATCTGACCCACCCTCCCTCTCTCCCCCCCGCCCCACTTCCTCCTGGGGTCCCCCCTCAGATTCCTTCCTCCCCCTCCTCTCTCCCTTGTCTCCCTCTTCCTCCCCTCCCCCTCCATGGGCTTCCAACCCCTATCCTCTCCCCTCCCCCTCTCTTCTTTCTCCCACTGCCTCCTTCCTCTCTCCTTCCCACCTGCCTTTTCCCTACATCCAGTGGCAGCCCCTCCCCCCCTTCATCAGTGTGTTGGTGTCTGTTTCGCCGATGATCGTCACCACAGTGGTTCTGTGCATCAGTGTTTCTTCGCTTTGTGCAACGGTGTTCTCATTCGTGTCCTTCAGCATTCGTGTATCCAACTGAATGTCTATGTCTGATTTGATAGCTGACCTCCTTTGTGTTCACAGTGCCCTCAGCCGAACGGCTTCATATCTATCATGCTACGTTTATCTTCATATTTTAACATGCATTTACTCTGTACTTTGTCTTATTGTGTCTAACATTGTACCTATTGGCCGAAGAGTGGCGTATGTGGGCCGCTGCCGGCCCGCCTCGTATGAGGAATGAAATTATAATAAAGAAAAAAAAGAAATAATTATCGTGTGTTTCCTCTAGCGCCAACTCTTTTGGAACTGTAGAGAAGTTATATTCATTATTACTATCCTCTACGTATATAAAGGCGTGTGACGAGGGCCCCCTGTCGGGTAGACCGCTTGCCTCGTGCAAGTCTTTTGATTTGACGCCACTTCGGCGACTTGCGCGTCGAAGGGGATGAAATGATGATGATTAGGACAACACAACATCCAGTCCCTGAGCGCAGAAAATCTCCGACCCAGCCGGGGATCGAACCCGGGCCCTTAGGATTGACAGTCTGTCGTGCAGACCACTCAGCTACCAGCGGCGGACATCCTCTGCATATGTATAGATGGGTATTACTTATAGAAAAAAAGCAGGAAATAGTCGCTGGAGTGCTCATTAATACAATTTAAGTCATAAAAGATAACGTGAAAACAACTGTGGGCCTTCCATCTTAGGCAGTCGTTAATACTAGGTCTCAGCAAGCTTCCTTCTTCCATCTATTTGTAATATTTCTCTTCTGACCTACATCAGATTATGGTACACAATACTTCAGGCAGTAAATTTACTCTACCAACTACAGTTACAGAAATGCTTTTACTAAAATGTCGTTATAAGGAGATTAGCTTTGACCGACGAGGAAGAAAGAGAGGAAATAAAACAATACCGGGTGAAGTACATGAGTACGCTGGGTTATCAATTCGAGAAGTTCGTCAATTAATGTCTGAATTCATGGAGCGATTTACACAAGAATTGTCACAGCGATACGCTGTTATGAAACAAAGCACCAAAATTTTCCAACCTGTTAAAACAAAGTTTACTTTCCAAACTGTTAAAACAAAGTTCATGCTTGAATATTCGGCTGACGCTCTGGCTGTAACACTGGAGAATATTGTAGAGACTTACGCTAGGTTGATAAGGAGCTGACTCAGCAAGAAATAAAAAGGTACCGTAGACACCTACGTGAATCCGATACGAGTGTGAATGTTGCTGCTAGAAGAACAGCCCAAGAAATCCTTCAGTTTACAAGTAAATGGGACTTCAGTGAATCGTTGCCCTGGAGAAGTTTTTTACGAACTGAAACTAATAAAAATTATCTTCGTTCTACATCTGAGTCCCCACCACTACTCCGCAAGTCCCCTGGCGGTGTTTGGCGGCGGGTACTTATGTTACCACCAACTGATGCCCCCTTCTCTGTTCCACTCGCGAATCGCGTGTGGGAAGAACGATTGTCGGTAAGCCTCTGTATTAGCTCAAATTTTCTCCTCGCGGTCGTTTCGCGAGACGTATGTGGAAGGTGGTAGTTTGTTCTCCGACTCTTGCGGGCAAGCATTCTCTCGAAATTTCAGTAGCACACATCTCCGTGATGCACGACGCCGCTCTCGTAGCGTCTGCCGTTGGAGTTCGTTTGCGATCTGTGTTTCGCTCTCGGGCCGACCAAACGGTCTCGTGGCGAAACGCTGGATTTTATCCACCTCTTCTATCAGCCCTACATGGTAATGGTGCCACATTGACAACCAACATTCAACAGTCGGTTCGAAAAGCACCTTGTAAGCTGCTTCTTTCGTAGATGAGCTACATTTCCTTTAAGATTCCACCTATGAACCTCAGTCTGGCATCCGCTTTCCCTACTAGTTGTGTTAAGTGGTCATTCCACTTAAGGTCGCTCCTAAATGTTTTACTGTAGGTGCTGTTTCCAGCAGTTTCTCATGAATAGTGTAGTTTCCTATTATGCACATTTACTTACGTTCAGAGTCAACTGTGAAACCCTATACCATCCATCAAACTTCTGCAGGTCATTTTGCAAATCGACACTGTCGTATGGCGTTCCTACGTTGTTACAGACAGCCGCTTCATCTACGAACAGCCCTAAAGAGCTTTCGACGCTTTATACTAGAACATTTAGATACATTCTAAACAATAATGATCGTATCCAACTTTCTTGGTATACTCTGGAAATCACCTTAAATCTGTCGGTTTCGACGTGTTACATTCTAAACAATAATGATCGTATCCCACTTTCTTGGTATACTCCGGAAATTACCTTCAATCTGTCGGTTTCGACGTGTTGAGATCTGTGTGCAAGGAAGTCGTGAAACCAGTCGCAAATCTGGTCCGATATTCGGTAGGCTGGTAGTTTTTTCACTAGACGACAGTGCGGGACGGGGTCAAATGTCTTCCTGAAGTCAAGAATGGACAAGGCATCAACCCGAGCGCCGTTGTCTACGGCGTTATGGATGTCACGGAGGAAGAGAGCGAGCTCAGTTTCGCAACACGCCTACTTACATACTCCATGTCGATTATAGAGGAGATTGCCTTTCTCCAAAAAAGTCATAAGGCTTGAGCATAAAACACGTTCCACAATTCTACAACAGACTGACGTAGATGTAGACCAATATTTATTGTCATCTGTCCTAAGATTCTTGTTGAAAACGTGTGTGACCTGCACCTTTTTCCAGTCGTACCAAAAAAATGGTTCAAATGGCTCTGAGCACTATGGGTCTCAACATCTTTGGTCATCAGTCCCCTAGAACTTAGAACTACTTAAACCTAACTAACCTAAGGACATCACAAACACCGATGACCGAGGCAGGATTCGAACCTGCGACCCTAGCAGCAGCGCGGTTTCAGATTGAAGCGCCTAGAACCGCTCGGCCACTCCGGCCGGCCCAGTCGTACCCTTCGTTGGTCCAGCGATCTGGGATAAACGGCTGCTAGAAGAGGAGCAAGTTCCTTGTGGCACCATACAGTGTCTCAGCTGGTCCTGGTGCCTGTCCATTACCCAGCGATTGTAGTTGCTTTCCTGTTGCGCAGTCGGTTACCTCAGTATCAGCCATTTCCAAGTTCGTACGCTGCTTGAACGGAGGGACAGTGTTACGCTCTTCCGTGGTGAAACGATTTCGGAAGACCGAATTCAGTATTGCAGCCTTCTCTTTGTTATCAGCCCTTTCGATGCCAGTACGGTCACTGAATGACGGAATAGATGATTTTCAACCGCTCATTGGTTTTACGTAAGGCCGAGGCCTCTTGGGGTTTATAGACAGATCGATCGGCAAAGTTTTACTTTCAAAGTCAGTGAACGCTTGTCTCATTGCTCTCCTTACGCTCGTTTTCTCTTCGTGCAGCGTTTCTTTGTCGGGTAGGTTTCGACTTGTCCTGAATCTGTGTTGAACCTCTGTTTAGGTAGAAGCTTTCTAACACTGCTACAAAATAAAGGCGAGGAAACATGTGTGAGCCGTGGTAAAAATTGCTGTTTTGAAGAGCGCGCCACAGCGCGTAGTGTGAAGCAGTCGCCCCCCGTTTCTGACGGTGGCGCCGCTGTGGCAATCGCAGCTTTGGTGTCTCCCTCTGGTGGGAGGTTGCCTGTTCACGTGCATTTAAGGGGCGCTATGAGCTCGCCAGTTGGTCAGTCTGAGTCAGTCAGTCGGAGTGAGTCTGATCAGCTGTTCAGCAGGGTCAGTGTGGGGCAGTCAGTGTCTGTCTGTCGTCCGGAATGCTAGTATGTGTTAGGCCACCAGTCTGCTCGAGTTTGTTCAGGCAATGAGCATTGTCGGTGGGATCAATCGGTTGGTTGGTCGCACACTGAGACACAAGATGACTTGCCCGTCTTGAGCGTCGGCGCATGTGAGGTCACCACGTGGGTCCAGTGGGCCGCGCCATACAGCGAGGGGTAGTGGCTTGGCGGTCGACGCGAGAGCAACAGGAGCCAACCCACGACATCGGTCTGGCCGGCGCAAGCTACGACGCCGTGAGATGGGAGACCGCCGCGCCTTCCTGCGTCCCTTGAAGCGGCTTGTAGCGGACGGTTCGGGAGAGCGTTTTGGGCGTGCTGCGCCAGGTCTTCGCCAGAGACCGCAGTTTATTAAAAGTTAAGTGATTCGTGATACGTGGTTTCATTTACTTGTTAAATTCTACATGTGTTCTTGGTTAGTCTCTCGTCTCCAGCTTGCTCGTCTGTCTCTCGTCCGCATTTGTTAGGCAGTTAGTGTCTGTCTGTCGGTCTGCCGTACGTTAATGGCTGTCTCTGTCATTTTTGTCGGATTCGGTGTTAACGAATTTATTGCTTAAGGTGTAAAGGCCGAATTCCTGAAATGTGTTACTATCTTGCGAGATGGTATATGTGTAATGTAGAGGATGTTGGTTCATTTTATGTAAAACTGCATTACGTGGATTTTATTTAAATGGTCATTTTAGTATATATAGTTGCCGCCCTTCCCCCGTAAGAGTTCTTTTAAAAACAAGTTGCAGTTTCAGTGGCAAATAATTTTAATGTGAGTGTTTTGTGCCACTTCCATCCCTCCCTCTTACGGGGTGCATTGTTTATATGTTTGTGTGAGTTGTTAAAATTTTTAGATTAAATTAATCTGGTGTGTTGCAGATTTGCACCAGTGTAGTCTTTCAGAGGTTGTTGTGAGCGGTCGTGACAACGGCCGTGTTAAAAGGGAGCGCCAAGGTTCTCAGCCCGAAAGTTCATACTACAAAAAAATAAATAAATAAATAAAAAATAAAAAAAATTGTTCTGCCTCTGAAGACATTGTAACTTGATATTTACACGGTGCTTTCAGATTATAAATTTAATTCTGTTTTTTTTTTAAAAAAAAAAAGAAGCTTTTAGGAATAAAATTTCCATTTATTGAAAAAAAAATTTTAATTTGTTTTTCAGTTAGTTGGCGGCGCAGCGCAGATAGGAAGGGTGGACAGCGGTCGCAGAAGCCGTTCCGCCGTCTGGCGCATTGGACTGGTGAGAAAGCGGCGTCTGCTGACTCGGCCGTGCCCGTGCTAACAAGTAGTGAAATAAGCCTCATTTATTTTGTGCAGAACAATGCAAGAGCACACAGCTTGCGTGTGTCTCTGGCGGTATCACAACGTGTTTGAGGTGACGCAGCACTCTTCGGGAACACACACACACACACACACACACACACACACACACGCGCGCGCGGTCATACACTCCTGGAAATTGAAATAAGAACACCGTGAATTCACTGTCCCAGGAAGGGGAAACTTTATTGACACATTCCTGGGGTCAGATACATCACATGATCACACTGACAGAACCACAGGCACATAGACACAGGCAACAGAGCATGCACAATGTCGGCACTAGTACAGTGTATATCCACCTTTCGCAGCAATGCAGGCTGCTATTCTCCCATGGAGACGATCGTAGAGATGCTGGATGTAGTCCTGTGGAACGGCTTGCCATGCCATTTCCACCTGGCGCCTCAGTTGGACCAGCGTTTGTGCTGGACGTGCAGACCGCGTGAGACGACGCTTCATCCAGTCCCAAACATGCTCAATGGGGGACAGATCCAGAGATCTTGCTGGCCAGGGTAGTTGACTTACACCTTCTAGAGCACGTTGGGTGGCACGGGATACATGCGGACGTGCATTGTCCTGTTGGAACAGCAAGTTCCCTTGCCGGTCTAGGAATGGTAGAACGATGGGTTCGATGACGGTTTGGATGTACCGTGCACTATTCAGTGTCCCCTCGACGATCACCAGTGGTGTACGGCCAGTGTAGGAGATCGCTCCCCACACCATGATGCCGGGTGTTGGCCCTGTGTGCCTCGGTCGTATGCAGTCCTGATTGTGGCGCTCACCTGCACGGCGCCAAACACGCATACGACCATCATTGGCACCAAGGCAGAAGCTACCCTCATCGCTGAAGACGACACGTCTCCATTCGTCCCTCCATTCACGCCTGTCGCGACACCACTGGAGGCGGGCTGCACGATGTTGGGGCGTGAGCGGAAGACGGCCTAACGGTGTGCGGGACCGTAGCCCAGCTTCATGGAGACGGTTGCGAATGGTCCTCGCCGATACCCCAGGAGCAACAGTGTCCCTAATTTGCTGGGAAGTGGCGGTGCGGTCCCCTACGGCACGGCGTAGGATCCTACGGTCTTGGCGTGCATCCGTGCGTCGCTGCGGTCCGGTCCCAGGTCGACGGGCACGTGCACCTTCCGCCGACCACTGGCGACAACATCGATGTACTGTGGAGACCTCACGCCCCACGTGTTGAGCAATTCGGCGGTACGTCCACCCGGCCTCCCGCATGCCCACTATACGCCCTCGCTCAAAGTCCGTCAACTGCACATACGGTTCACGTCCACGCTGTCGCGGCATGCTACCAGTGTTAAAGACTGCGATGGAGCTCCGTGTGCCACGGCAAACTGGCTGACACTGACGGCGGCGGTGCACAAATGCTGCGCAGCTAGCGCCATTCGACGGCCAACACCGCGGTTCCTGGTGTGTCCGCTGTGCCGTGCGTGTGATCATTGCTTGTACAGCCCTCTCGCAGTGTCCGGAGCAAGTATGGTGGGTCTGACACAGCGGTGTCAATGTGTTCTTTTTTCCATTTCCAGGAGTGTATTTCAAATAACATGACGGCTCAAAGCAGCTGATAACACTGTCACTGACAGTGTGTGCGCTCTTGTATTATCCTGCCTTTAAAAAGCGATCTGGTTTTATTACTTATCGGTTCTCCGAGAACAGATGCAGAATATTGACTTCACAGATATAATAAGTTACGATGGGGTGGCAAAAGGTGAGTCCATAATTTGATAGGCATTGATTCCACACCACATTCCTGTTTTCACCTCACGTGGTGACGTAATGAATATTTTGAGAACTGCATTCTTCCGTGTGTTCGTATACCGCGATCATGGTAATTGTGCGTCGTGAGACAGAGAGTGTTTCACGGCCAGGCTCCACGTCCGTCGCGCACAAGCCGTAGTGGACAGGGGCAACACTCTGCGTGTGAACCCATCAGTCGGTGCACCGCGCCCACGTTGCCATGTTCCCGACTCACACTGTGCATGGCTGTTGTTAACACAAGAATGTGAAGCGCCAACTGGCGCAACGATTTTCTCCGATGTATTTCTAGCGCCGACATTAATTTGAAAAAAAAGGAAAAAAATGACCGATACGGCACTTGTCCCTGACCAAGCAACGTGCATACTAGCCACAAGTTCTTTAAGCACTGTTGGTACAGATTGTGCCACTTCTCAACGGCGATTCGGCGTAGATCCGTCAGAATGGTTGGTGGGTCAAGCCGTCCATAAACAGCCCTTTCAAATCTATGCTGGCCACTCTAGTCTAGCGATGTCGTTGTCCTGAACGGAGTCATTCACAAGATGTGCACGATGGGGGCGAGAAATGTCCATGGAGACGAATGGCTCATCAATACGCTGCCGATATGGTTGCACTATAGGCCGGAGGATGGCATTCACGTATCGTTCAGTCGCTATGGCGCCTTCCATGACCACCACCGACGTACGTCGGCCCCTCATAATGGCACCCCAAAACAGCAGGGAACCTCCACCCTGCTGCACTCGCTGGACAGTGTATTAAGGCGTTCAGCCTGACCGGGTTGCCTCCGAACACGTCTCCGACGATTGTCTGGTTGGAGGAATATGCGACACTCGTCGGTGAAGAGAACGTGATGCTAATGAGCCGTCCATCGGGATGTTGTTGGGGCCATCTGTACCACACTGCGACGTGTCGTGGTTGCAAAGATGGACCTCGAGATGTACGTCGGGACTGAAGTTGCGCATCATGCAGGCTATTATGCACAGTTTGAGTCGTCCTGTGGCTGGACGAAAAAGTTATTCAACATGGTGTCGTTGCTGCCAGGATTCCTCCGAGCCATAACCCGTAGGTAGAGGTCATCCACTGCAGTAGTAGCCCTTTGGTGGGCTGAACGAGGCATGTCATCCACAATTCCTGTATCACTGTATCTCCTCCATGTCCGAACAACATCGTTTTCGCTCACTCCGAGACGCCTGGACATTTCCCTTGTTGAGAGCCCATCCTGGCACAAATCAACAATGCGGACGCGATCGAACCGGGGTATTGGCCGTCTAGGCATGGTTGAACTACAGACAACAGGAGTCGTGTACCTCCTTCCTGGTAGAACGATTGGAGGTGATCGGCTGTCGCACCCCAACTGTCTAATAGGCACTGCTCATGCATGGTTGTTTACATCTTTGGGCAGGTTTAGTGACATCTCTGAACAGCTAAAGGAACTGTCTCTGTGATACAATAGCCACAGTCAACGTCTATCTTCAGCAGTTATGGGAACCAGAGTGATGCAAAACTTTTTTTTATGTGTGTATTATTTCTGTTATTTAATATCGTTTGAAAGAGCTGTTCGTACTTGGTGTCAAGTTTATTTCCCTCCCCCGGGCTTCTACAACCAACCCTACCCTCTCCCCTCGCCCTCACTTCCTCTCTCCCACTGGCGTCCTCCCCACCTCCCTCATTCCCCCCCCCCCCCTATTCCCTGTGGCAAGTTCCCGTCTTTTTCGTGCAATAGTGTGTGCAGTGCGTCGAAGGTTATCGTCGTGTTTTCTGTGCAGTGTTTCCACGTTCCAGTGCAATTGTGTCTCTTCAGTGTCCTCCACCGTTCGACAGTGTACTCATTGTGCCTTCGTGTACGGTTGCACTGGCTTATGCAATTCAGTGTGTTCAGTTCGAACGTCTTCGTTATTATCATTATGTGTGTCACCTGTGGTTTCATATTCATATTTTCTGTATATCTACCTACATGTTATCTGTTCCATGGTTTTCTGTGGCCGAAAAGCGCCGTAGATAGGCCGCTGCCGGCCTACCTTTTGGACAAGCTATTAAAATAACAACAAAGAAAAAAAGCTTGTTGTTACGTGGACATGTATCGGTGTAACTAGCTGTGGTATCCCTGACATTATTGGTCGTTAATGCGCAACCGCCGGCCGTTGTGGCCTAGCGTTTCTAGGCGCTACAGTCTGGAACCGCGTTACCACTACGGTCGCAGGTTCGAATCCTGCCTCGGGCATGGATGTGTGTGGTGTCCTTAGGTCAGTTAGGTTTGAGAAGTTCTAAATTCTAGGGGACTGATGACCTCAGATGTTAAGTCCCATAGTGCTCAGAGCCAATGCGCGACCTTAGTGTGTTGTAGGGGCACTCTGCACCTGTCTGGCCTTTCTAACATTGGCGCGGGTACGGCGAGTGGTCGTGCGGTCAAAACTTTCGGCAGCGCCTCGCGACTGGTTGTCTGCCACATTGCCTGGTTATTTTAATAGGTTTCAAATTCTCGTTGGTCGAATGCCCAAAATTTTCTACGATTAATTATTACTGTTTAAAGGGAGCTTTTTGGGTCTCACTATTACCGCCTTTTGAGCGTAACATGTTGTCGCTCCGCACGGTTAATTATCTCGTGATTGCTCTCTGATCCTTTGTCCTGAAGTTATTCAACGCTGGAGTCTGTGTATTCTATTTATTACTGGTTTACGTGAAGTTACTTGCCTAAGTGTTTTGTAGCTGAAGTTCATTCAAAATTTTCAGTAATTTAAACTTATTAATTTCAAATTTAGAATAGAGTTATTAAAGAAGACCTGCTGTTTTCTCTTTGGTAATTTTACTTAACTTGAGCCGTTATTAAACAAGGCCTACCTAAGCTGTTGTTGTTGAAGGCTTACCTCTTCCCTTTTACTTAAATTAAGAACTGTTTCATAATTTAGGTTAGATGAAACTCTTATTGATCAAGGAGTTCCTGTTTTTATTGACCTGTTATTGATATCTGATATCTTACTCAGTCTGAAATCGTAATTGCCCAAGACCTACCTGCTTCAGAGGTATATACCTGTATGTCAACAAGGTAGTAACAGGAAATGACCCATGAGGGTAAATCGGCCCTAACCTTTCTCCTTACATTCCTCTATCCATAATTGTAGGTTTCAGCGACAGTGTGGCGAGTGAGTCGGGTCGGCCTGCGTTTGAACTATTGGCTACCGCACCTATCGAGAGACCACGTGCTAGGTGACACGTTTAATCATGTGTGTGTAGTGTCTCCCCCCTCGTCTGCCTCTGCTGGTCCACCGGTCAGTGCTTCTTCTCGCTGCATCGACGAGTGTAAAATGCTCTGCTTCTGAGAAATTTTCCACCGAAAACAGAGTGAATGCTCAGTTAAAAGACACTCAAACACATCGTCTTGTTTCTGATGCACGAATGGGCTCATCCAGACATTAATCCGTGGCTTGCAATTACTTTTCTTCTCACTAATGGCCATTCAGGAAACTTTTTGGGTTGGAAGGGTGCGATCACGTGTCGACTGTCAAAGCCAGGCCAGTAATTTTTGATACACATGCAACAAAAAATGGCTCTGAGCACTATGAGACTTAACATCTGAGGTGATCAGTCCCCTTGAACTTAGAACTACTTAAACCTAACTAACCTAAGGACATCACACACATCCATGCCCGAGGCAGGATTCGAACCTGCGACCGTGGCGGTCACGGGGTTCCAAACTAAAGCGCCTAGAACCCCACGGCCACTCCGGCCGGCACACATGAAACATAAGTTAGTGATGTGACAATTATCCGTGCGAGATGTGATGTGAGAAATTTGCAAAATGAGTAATGCGCGGTGAAGATGAAAACTGATCTGTAAGATGTAATTAACTGGGCGTGTACTGTTAGTACCTTCAGTCAAAAAACTGCAGGATGAAACTACTCAAAACTTTACGTATTAGTGGGACAGTGAACGCTTTTCAACTCAAAATAGAATGCATATATTCGCGATTTTGTATCATATGCAGGTAGCTGCAGAAATGCGGTAATGGAGTAAAATGTAGAAATAAACGTCATTGTACACTTTGAACGCTTTTTTATGCCACTGTATGCACCACAGAGAAAATATACAAGTCTGTCTGTTATTTTTATTAAATTTCTCTTCTTGCTTGCTTCCTAAGTGATAAATAAACAAAAAAATAATACTGTCGCTGATGATTTCTACCATTTTCTGCCGAGACTTTCTTTTCTAAGTCTGGTGGCTTGGTATTTACAATGAAGATACTTATGAGTTCTCCAGCCGGATCGAGGTTATAGGAAGACTTGTGAATCAGATCGAAAATTGATTGTCGCAAAAGGAGATTGCTGGTTACGGCCTTTTATCGATTTAGTAATTATTGTAAAGAACAAGTACTTGGAAGAATTGATTTTCCAGAATACAGGGAATTAAATTAAAAAATGTGGATGTCACCAGCCAGAGGCAATCGAGCACGTGACAGGTGGCAGAGTCCTCATTTGTGTCTCAAGATGTCTCCCCCACATACCGATCTAAACGTCAGTCCATTGTCTTCTGCTTTGGCCACAGCTTGTCAGCCATTCGGGTTGAGGAACTTGGTCTTCTTATTCTGGAGACTTGACTGAAGTTTTCGGTTTACCTCACCGAATCAATGGAGAGAACTATTTTGAAATTTTTTTCAGGTGTAGTAGTGCAGTCGTGGAGCGTTTCTCTCCTCACAGTAGAGGCAGGGGGCGTTGCAGTTCCGCAGAGCGGTGCCCGTATCGAGCTGTGTCGCGTAAACGTCGCAAAAAATGTCGTTTCATGTAAGCAGCCTTGGGCACAAGGACAAAGCTCAGCCAGTGGCGGCTGCTGTGCTTATGCAACTGGCGTTCAGCATACCGGCTCGCACGACAGGTGCCGTCTGAGGCAGGTCGCGGGCGACGCCGGCTGGCCTCTGTTGCTTCGCAGAGCTGCCTCGCGCCTCTGGTGATTCAGTACACAATACTCGACTGCACGTTGTTGTACCTCTCAGGCTCTACGTACGTATATTCGCCACAATATTGCTAGAGCAGTCAGACCTATCATCAGTAATGAAAATTTGTGCGAGACCTCGATTCGAGACCAGATTTCCCGGTTTTCCACGAACCACTAGGCTGCCCGAGCAATCGTCCAGGAGGGACTGAAACTCTCACTGCCACCGACCCTTCCACCTGCGGTCTCCCAACACCACTGATAGAGCTCCTCCGAGTGGGAGTGTGGCAACGGAGCAGCTCCGCCCACTGCTGGCCGCTCTTTGCGTTTCGGTGAATCTGCAGTAACTCCCACACATCGTGGCATCCTCCACCGTGTCCGTTCCCACAGTCGTGTTCTATTCCCGTGCACGCAGTGCGACAACATCTGACGGTAGTGTTTCGAAATCGTAGGAGACAACGAGAATTGGAATCGCTGATATACCGCTGGCGAGAACACACGTGATCGCTTGATACGGGCAAGTCTTCAGGTCCAGATTGTATACCGATTAGGTTCCTTTCACATTACGTTGATACAATAGCTCCCTACTTAGCAATCATATACAACCGCTCGCTCACCGATAGATCTGTACCTACAGATTGGAAAATTGCGCAGGTCGCACCAGTGTTTAGCCCGCATCTCATGGTCGTGCGGTAGCGTTCTCGCTTCCCACGCCCGGGTTCCCGGGTTCGATTCCCGGCGGGGTCAGGGATTTTCTCTGCCTCGTGATGGCTGGGTGTTGTGTGATGTCCTTAGGTTAGTTAGGTTTAAGTAGTTCTAAGTTCTAGGGGACTGATGACCATAGATGTTAAGTCCCATAGTGCTCAGAGCCAGAGCACCAGTGTTTAAGAAGGGTAGTAGGAGTAATCCATCGAACGACAGACCTGTATCATTGACGTCGGTTTGCAGAAGGGTTTTCGAGCATATACTGTATTCAAACATTATGAATCACCCCGAAGGGAACGAGCTATTGGTACGTAATCAGCAAGGTTTCAGAAAACATCGTTCTTGTGCAACGCAGCTAGCTCTTTATTCGCACGAAGTAATGCCCGCTTCGACAGGGAATCTCAAGTTGATTCCGTATTTCTAGATTTCCGGAAAGCTTTTGACACCGTTCCTCACAAGCGACTTCTAATCAAGCTGCGGGCTTATCGGGTATCGTCTCAGTTGTGCGACTGGATTCGTGATTTCCTGTCAGGAAGGTCGCAGTTCGTAGTAATAGACGGCAAATCATCGAGTAAAACTGAAGTGATATCAGGCGTTCCCCAGGGAAGCGTCCTGGGACCTTTGCTGTTCCTGATTTATATAAATGACCTGGGTGACAATCTGAGCAGTTCTCTTAGGTTGTTCGCAGATGATGCTGTAGTTTACCGTCTAGTAAGGTCATCCGAAGACCAGTATCAGTTTATCAGTTGAGAAGCGATTTAGAAAAGATTGCTGTATGGTGTGGCAGGTGGCAGTTGGCGGTAAATAGCGTAAAGTGTGAGGTGATCCACATGAGTTCCAAAAGAAATCCGTTGGAATTCGATTACTCGATAAATAGTACAATTCTCAACGCTGTCAATTCAACTAAGTACCTGGATGTTAAAAATACGAGCAACTTCAGTTGGAAAGACCACATAGATAATACTGTGGGGAAGGCGAGCCAAAGGTTGCGTTTCATTGGCAGGACACTTAGAAGATGCAACAAGTCCACTAAAGAGACAGCTTACACTACACTCGTTCGTCCTCTGTTAGAATATTGCTGCGCGGTGTGGGATCCTTACTAGGTAGGATTGACGGAGGACATCGAAAGGGTGCAAAAAAGGGCAGCTCGTTTTGTATTATCACATAATAGGGGAGAGAGTGTGACAGATATGATATGCGAGTTGGGATGGAAGTCATTAAAGGAAAGACGTTTTTCGTCTCGACGAGATCTATTTACGAAATTTCAGTCACCAACTTTCTCTTCCGAATGCGAAAATATTTTGTTGAGCCCAACCTACATAGGCAGGAATGATCATCAAAATAAAACAAGAAAAATCAGAGCTCGAACAGAAAGGTTTAGGTGTTCGTTTTTCCCGCGCGCTGTTCGGGAGTGGAATAGTAGAGACATAGTATGATTGTGGTTCCATGAACCCTCTGCCAAGCAGTTAAATGTGAATTGCAGAGAATTAATGTAGGTGTAGATGTAGATCGGCTAGTAGTGTCGGAGCGGCACAGGTTTTCGTTGACGACCGCATGTTCAGTGCAGCCCGTGTTTCAGCACTTGTCATCTTCATTAACTACATCCCCGTCACTGGTTTCGTAGAACTAAACTCAGTAAATATTCCTGCCCCCGCTTTCCAGGACTGGACAGCATTTTGCCTCAAAGTCCACTCTCGTACCGGTGTTTGTAAAATCAATCAGATTTTTCATAATGACAGTGTCGTGGGAAAAAGCAAAACGACAGATGGAGACAAGCGAAAAGCACTATATTTATGTTGGGAAATGTACAGCAAAGTGTTGGACATCGAGAGAAACATTACGTTTCAAAGAAGCCCCTCTTATATGTTGCGAACTTTCTTGGAAGCTCTGAGGAAGATAGTAAAGGATGTCTCTGAGTATGTAAGTGAACGCTTCGTGGAAGGCTGAGGCAAGACTGTGGTGAAGCAACGAGAACTACGATAACCACTAAGGCTATTAGCGTGCTAAAGTGTTGCAATGCTGTGACTTTGGTCTCCTCAGAAATAGTCATGTTTAGTTATTATGGCCGACTTCATGGAAGATACGAGTATTTCCTGTACGTACTGTTGGATTTCTTCCCTCATACTTGGGGCCCCTCAGTGGCTGGTAAACCGAACGCTGACCAGCGGGCCGGCAGGGCGTCGCCGACTGGCTCTGCCCTGCCGCGGTGGAAACTGTGTCGCTATCTGTAGCAACGACACAGGGCACAGGGAGACGGTCTGGTCCGAGGGACGGGGGAGCGGGCCGATGTACGCTTAGGGCAATGAAAACAAAATGTGTATTGCTACAACAGTCGCTGTGGAAGACAACCAAACAAATGTAGTTCATAAACTTTCGCTAATTTTAACGCTTTGTTAAATTATGAGTGCTCTTTGCTGTGGCAAGAAAATGCGCCAAACGCCTTCATCGGCCGCCTCCTCCGCTGTACACCCACTCGTTCACCCCTCATCTCACACGGGAGCCTGTTTGTGTAATCTTGAGTTCGAGTGTTGCCAGTGGTTCCTTTTCATTAAAAATTAAAAAGTTGTTGCAAAGCCAGAAAACAACCACGTGAAAATATTTTGCTCCCATATACGTGTCCATTTTTAATTCTTTGCAAGAAATTTGTAACAAACGACAGGAATTTCACACCACAAAATTACTTCCCCTGCACAGCTATAAACTGCAGTGGCGGTATTTTTTCATGAGAGACATATGTTTATGTCTCCAAATCCGCTGTCCGAGCTCCAAGGGCGGCATGGCAAAAAAATTTTACACTACTGGCCATTAAAATTGCTACACCAAGAAGAAATTCAGATGAAAAACGGGTATTCATTGGACAAATATATTATGCTAGAATTGACATGTGATTACATTTTCACGCAATTTCGATGCATACATCCTGAGAAATCAGTACCCAGAACCTCCACCTCTGGCCGTAATAACGGCCTTGATACGCCTGGGCATTGAGTCAAACAGAGCTTGGATGGCGTGTACAGGTACAGCTGCCCATGCAGCTTCGTCACGATACCACAGTTCATGAAGAGTAGTGACTGGCGTATTGTGACGAGCCAGTTGCTCGACCACCACTGACCAGACGTTTTCAATTGCTGAGAGATCTGGAGAATGTGCTGGCCAGGGCAGCAGTCGAACATTTTCTGTATCCAGAAAGTCCCGTACAGGACCTGCAACATGCGGTCGTGCATTATCCTGCTGAAATGTAGGGTCTCGCAGGGGGTACAGCCACGGGTCGTAACAGATATGAAATGTAACGGCCACTGTTCAAAGTTCCGTCAATGCGAACAAGAGGTGACCGAGACGTGTAACAAGTGGCACTCCATACTATCATGCCGGCTGATACGCTAGTTTGGCGATGACGAATACACGCTTCCAATGGGCGTTCACCGTGATGTCGCCAAACACGGATGCGACCATCATGATGCTGTAAACAGAACCTGGATTCATCCGAAAAAAGTCGGAAACGTGATGGTACGCATTTCTCCTCCTTATACGAGCCATCACAACGTTTCACCAGGCAACGCCGGTCAATTGCTGATTGTGTATGAGAAGTAGGTTGGAAATTTTCCTCATGTCAGCACGTTGTTGGTGTTGCCACCGGCGCCAACCTTGTGTGAATGCTCTGAAAAGCTAATCATTTGCATATTACAGCATCTTCTTCCTGTGGGTTAAATTTCGCGTCTGTAACACGTCATCTTCGTGGTGTAGTGTACTTTGAGGCTTTATAAACAAAATTAATCTATTTTCACAGTTAGAAAGTATTGCTTGGTCTTTAGTTTACGCACCGCTTATACTTACAAGGTTGTACAAACTTTTCCCCTTGTTTCCGCTTATTTCATATTTCTATGCAATTTAACTTTGGTGACCTACATCTTTCATATACCTGTACTTCCCATTACTTGATTTCAGGACTAGAACTTGACCAATTTTGCCTTATTTCGCATCTTTTAAGTCCTATACAACAGGAGTTCTTAATACGAAGTCGTATGTCCAGCTTAAGATGTGTGTTTAAACCAGTCGCTTCCAAGCCAGCGACAGATTCCAAATTAAATGTAGGGAATTTCAAAACTATGTATGCGATGTCTCTAATCAATGGGCCTGAAAGGGACCAAATCTCAATATCTGAAAATGAGTCTCAGTGTCGATCGTATGGGATCGAGACATCACACCACAGAAGGCTTATACGTTCTAAGAGTCTTGATGCCTTCGTACGTTCGATTTCACCAGTAATTCTCAATTCAGACGCTTACCAGCGACTTTGTCGTCACTTTTACTTATCTCAACACTCGTTTTTCAGTAACTCTGTATTACACGTAGGAAATTCTGTATACAATTCCCCTGAGTCTAATGACAATGAGCATTTCTGCGTGAACTGGAATAGTTCTGTACTGGCACATCCGTGACCTAGGGTACTTGGGTGGTATATGCCGTGACCTGATGTACTTGTGTGCTGTTACGTGTGAGCTGGTGTGCTGATACGTATCGTGAACTGGTGTACTTGTGCAGTAGCACATTCCGTAATGCTGTCAACAACGCTACTGTGCTTGTGTACAACACAACTACCTAGTTACGTTGAGCACATTATTGAAAGATGCAGTGGATTCCCAGAAACGTTATTAGGCAAAGTGCTTGAATCCACGTCACACTCGTCACTGGTGGCTTACACAGCTGATTTTGATGACAGACTGACGTAGCCGTTCTCAAACGTTGACAATACACAGCGGACAAACTATTTCCTACCAAAGGTTCCTCGTTGAAAAATGCCCAGTTTATCGTTCCACACAACGCAACGTACGAAGCATTGTTGGTGTTTTCAATTTTCTAAACCTTGTATATAACTCATCAAGAACTGTACTTACAGTCGTCAGTAAACTACAATCACATGTGAATGTATTAATATGCCTTGGATCAAATGAAATGGTTGCCTAAAAAAGTAAACTATGTCACAGTGCGTGGCTCGCTCGTTATACGATCTGACTGGCCGGCCGCTGTGGCCGAGCGGTTCTAGGCGGTTCAGTCTCGAACCGCGCTGCTGCTACGGTCGTAGGTTCGAATCCTGCCTCGGGCATGGATATGTGTAATGTCCTTAGGTTAGTTAGATTTCAGTAGTTAATAGGAATATTAAAAAAAGGGAGGAAGGTTTATCTGTTTAGCAAGAGAAATAGAAGGCAGATTTCAGACTACCTAACAGATCAAAACGAAAATTTCTGTTCCGACACTGACAATGTTGAGTGTTTATGGAAAAAGTTCAAGGCAATCGTAAATTGCGTTTTAGACAGGTACGTGCCGAGTAAAACTGCGAGGGACGGGAAAAACCCACCGTGGTACAACAACAAAGTTAGGAAACTACTGCGAAAGCTTCACTCCAAGTTTAAACGCAGCCAAAACCTCTCAGACAAACAGAAGCTAAACGATGTCAAAGTTAGCGTAAGGAGGGCTATGCGTGAAGCGTTCAGTGAAGTCGAAAGTAAAATTCTATGTACCGACTTGACAGAAAATCCTAGGAAGTTCTGGTCTTACGTTAAAGCAGTAAGTGGCTCGAAACAGCATATCCAGACACTCCGGGATGATGATGGCATTGAAACAGAGGATGACACGCGTAAAGCTGAAATACTAAACACCTTTTTCCAAAGCTGTTTCAGAGGAAGACCGCACTGCAGTTCCTTCTCTAAATCCTCGCACAAACGAAAAAATGGCTAACATCGAAATAAGTGTCTAAAGAATAGAAAAGCAACTGGAATCACTCAACAGAGGAAAGTCCACTGCACCTGACGGGATACCAATTCGATTCTACACAGAGTACGCGAAAGAACTTGCCCCCCTTCTAACAGCCGTGTACCGCAAGTCTCTAGAGGAACGGAAGGTTACAAATGATTGTAAAAGAGCACAGGTAGTCCCAGTCTTCAAGAAGGGTCGTCGACCAGATGCGCAAAACTATAGACCTATATCTCTGACGTCGATCTGTTGTAAAATTTTAGAACATGTTTTTTGCTCTAGTATCATGTCGTTTTATTTGTTCATGAAACCCAGAAAATATTAGATACAGGCTCTCAGGTAGATGCCATTTTCCTTGACTTCCGGAAGGCGTCCCATAAAGTTCCGCACTGTCGCCTGATAAACAAAGTAAGAGCCTACGGAATATCAGACCAGTTGTTTCGCTGGATTGAAGAGATTTTAGCAGACAGAACACAGCATGTTGTTCTCAATGGAGAGACGTCTGCAGACGTTAAAGCAACCTCTGGCGTGTCACAGGGGAGTTTTATGGGACCATTGTTTTTTACAATATATATAAATGACCTAGTAGATAGTGTCGGAAGTTCCATGCGGCTTTTCGCGGATAATGCTGTAGTATACAGAGAAGTTGCAGCATTAGAAAATTGTAGCGAAATGCAGGAAGATCTGCAGCGGATAGGCACTTGGTGCATGGAGTGGCAACTGACCCTTTTTTTTTTTTTTTTTTTTTTTTTGGTCATCAGTCTACTGACTGTTTTGATGCGGCCCGCCACGAATTCCTTTCCTCTGCTAACCTCTTCATCTCAGAGTAGCACTTGCAACTTACGTCCTCAATTATCTGCTTGACGTATTCCAATCTCTGTCTTCCTCTACAGTTTTTGCCCTCTACAGCTCCCTCTAGTACCATGGAAGTCATTCCCTCATGTCTTAGCTGATGTCCTATCATCCTGTCCCTTCTCCTTATCAATGTTTTCCACATATTCCTTTCCTCTCCTTATCAGTCCACCTAATTTTCAACATTCGTCTATAGCACCACGTCTTAAATGCTTCGATTATCTTCTGTTTCGGTTTTCCCACAGTCCATGTTTCATTACCATACAATGCTGTACTCCAGACGTACATCCTCAGAAATTTCTTCCTCAAATTAAGGCCAGTATTTGATATTAGTAGACTTCTCTTGGCCAGAAATGCCTTTTTTGCCATAGCGAGTCTGCTTTTGATGTCCTCCTTGCTCCGTCCGTCATTGGTTATTTTACTGCCTAGGTAGCAGAATTCCTTAACTTCATTGACTTCGTGACCATCAATCCTGATGTTAAGTTTCTCGCTGTTCTCATTTCTACTACTTCTCATTGCCTTCGTCTTTCTCCGATTTAAACCATACTGTGTACTCATTAGACTGTTCATTCCGTTCAGCAGATCATTTAATTCTTCTTCATTTTCTCTCAGGATAGCAATGTCATCAGCGAATCGTATCATTGATATCCTTTCACCTTGTATTTTAATTCCACTCCTGAACCTTTCTTTTATTTCCATCATTGCTTCCTCGATGTACAGATTGAAGAGTAGGGGCGAAAGGCTACAGCCTTGTCTTACACCGTTCTTAATACGAGCACTTCGTTCTTGATCGCCCACTCTTATTATTCCCTCTTGGTTGTTGTACATATTGTATATGACCCGTCTCTCCCTATAGCTTACCCCTACTTTTTTCAGAATCTCAAACAGCTTGCACCATTTTATATTGTCGAACACTTTTTCCAGGTCGACAAATCCTATGAAAGTGTCTTGATTTTTCTTTAGCCTTGCTTCCATTATTAGCCGTAACGTCAGAATTGCCTCTCTCGTCCCGTTTCTTTTCCTAAAGCCAAACTGATCGTCACCTAGCACATTCTCAGTTTTCTTTTCCATTCTTCTGTATATTATTCTTGTAAGCAGCTTCGATGCATGAGCTGTTAAGCTGATTGTGCGATAATTCTCACACTTGTCAGCTCTTTCCGTCTTCGGAATTGTGTGGATGATGCTTTTCCGAAAGTCAGATGGTATATCGCCAGACTCATATATTCTACACACCAACGTGAATAGTCGTTTTATTGCCACTTCCCCCAATGATTTTTGAAATTCTGATGGAATGGTATCTATCCCTTCTGCCGTATTTGACCGTAAGTCCTCCAAAGCTCTTTTAAATTCCGATTGTAATACTGGATCTCCTATCTCTTCTAAATCGACTCCTGTTTCTTCTTCTATCACATCAGACAAATCTTCACCCTCATAGAGACTTTCAATGTATTCTTTCCACCTATCTGCTCTCTCCTCTGCATTTAACAGAGGAATTCCCGTTGCACTCTTAATGTTACCACCGTTGCTTTTAATGTCACCAAAGGTTGTTTTGACTTTCCTGTATGCTGTCCTTCCGACAATCATGTCTTTTTCGATGTCTTCACATTTTTCCTGCAGCCATTTCGTCTTAGCTTCCCTGCACTTCCTATTTATTTCATTCCTCAGCGAATTGTGTTTCTGTATTCCTGATTTTCCCGGAACATGTTTGTACTTCCTCCTTTCATCAATCAACTGAAGTATTTCTTCTGTTACCCATGGTTTCTTCGCAGCTACCTTCTTTGTACCTATGTTTTCCTTCCCAACTTCTGTGATGGCCCTTTTTAGAGATGTCCATTCCTCTTCAACTGTACTGCCTACTGCGCTATTCCTTATTGCTGTATATATAGCGTTAGAGAACTTCAAACGTATCTCGTCATTCCTTAGTACTTCCGTATCCCACTTCTTTGCGTATTGATTCTTCCTGTCTTATGTCTTGAACTTCAGCCTACTCTTCATCACTACTATATTGTGATCTGAGTCTATATCTGCTCCTGGGTACGCCTTACAATCCAGTATCTGATTTCGGAATCTCTTTCTGTCCATGATGTAATCTAATTGAAATCTTCCCGTATCTCCCGGCCTTTTCCAAGTATACCTCCTCCTCTTGTGATTCTTGAACAGGGTCTTCGCTATTACTAGCTGAAACTTGTTACAGAACTAAATTAGTCTTTCTCCTCTTTCATTCCTTGTCCCAAGCCCATATTCTCCTGTAACCTTTTCTTCTACTCCTTCCCCTACAACTGCATTCCAGTCGCCCATGAGTATTAGATTTTCGTCCGCCTTTACATACTGCATTACCCTTTCAATATCCTCATACACTTTCTCTATCTGTTCATCTTCAGCTGGCGACGTCGGCATGTATACCTGAACTATCGTTGTCGGTGTTGGTCTGCTGTCGATTCTGATTCTGCTGTTGATATTACCCGATACTCATCTGACCAGAAATCCTTGTCTTCCTTCCACTTCACTTCACTGACCCCTACTATATCTAGATTGAGCCTTTGCATTTCCCTTTTCAGATTTTCTAGTTTCCCTACCACGTTCAAGCTTCTGACATTTCGCGCCCCGACTCGTAGAACATTATCCTTTCGTTTATTATTCAGTCTTTTTCTCATGGTAACCTCCCCCTTGGCAGTCCCCTCCCGGTGATCCGAATGGGGGACTATTCCGGAATCTTTTGCCAATGGAGAGATCATCATGACACTTCTTCAATTACAGGCCACATGTCCTGTGGATACACGTTACGTGTTTTTAATGCAGTGGTTTCCATTGCCTTCTGCACCCTCATGTCGTTGATCATTGCTGATTCTTCCGCCTTTAGGGGCAATTTCCCACCCGTAGGACAAGAGTGTGCCCTGAACCTCTATCCGCTCCTCCGCCCTCTTTGACAAGGCCGTTGGCAGAACGAGGCTGACTTCTTATGCCGGAAGTCTTCGGCCGCCAATGCTGATTATTTATCAAAATTTAGGCAGTGTCGGAGATCGAACCTGGGACCGAAGACGTTTTGATTATGAATCAAAGACGCTATCCCTAGACCACGGGCTCTGATAACTGACCCTCAACATAGACAAATGTAATGTATTGCGAATACACAGAAAGAAGGATCCTTTATTGTATGATTATATGATAGGGGAACAAACACTGGTAGCAGTTACTTCTGTAAAATATCTGGGAGTATGCGGGCGGAACGATTTGAAGTGGAATGATCATATAAAATTAATTGTTGGTAAGGCGGGTACCAGGTTGAAATTCATTGGGAGAGTCCTTAGAAAATGTAGTCCATCAACAAAGGAGGTGGCTTACAAAACACTCGTTCGACCTATACTTGAGTATTGATCATCAGTGTGGGATCCGTACCAGATCGGGTTGACGGAGGAGATAGAGAAGATCCAAAGAAGAGCGGCGCGTTTCGTCACAGGGTTATTTGGTAACCGTGATAGCGTTACGGAGATGTTTAGCAAACTCAAGTGGCAGACTCTGCAAGAGAGGCGCTCTGCATCAGCGTGTAGCTTGCTCGCCAGGTTTCGAGAGGGTGCGTTTCTGGATGAGGCATCGAATATGATGCTTCCTCCTACTTATACCTCCCGAGGAGATCACGAATTTAAAATTAGAGAGATTCGAGCGCGCACGGAGGCTTACAGACAGACGTTCTTCCCGCGAACCATACGCGACTGGAACAGGAAAGGGAGGTAATGACAGTGGCACGTCAAGTGCCCCCCGCCACACACCGTTGGGTGGCTTGCGGAGTATAAATGTAGATGTAGATGTAGATGTAGTTCTAAGTCTAGGGGACTGAAGACCTCAGATGTTAAGTCTCATAGTGCTTAGGGCCATTTGAACGATCTGATTCATTCGCAAGAGTGAACGTCTAAAGACCCGTTTGTCTTCTGGAGGAAAAATGTCCACTCCATTGTGATACAGGCGTCACCCTGATGCGCTTTACGGCATTTGTCCGGCTGTTGGGTGCGCTAGTAAAGAAACTACTTAATCTAACTTGAACTAACTTATGGTAAGGACAACACACACACCCATGCCCGAAAGAGGACGGGGGGAGCCGCTCTAACCGTTGCAAGGCGCCTGCAACCGGGCGGCTACCCCGCGCGGCGGAACTGGTCAGGGACGTCGTATATGAGACTGGTGAGGAAGTGGACAAGACAACCCCCTGGCTCGTGGCACAAAATGCTCTCTGTGGGAAGCTGGTGCGGGTGTAGCAACAGAACCTCTGGAGTGCCGTCGCGGGCGCCCTCAGGGGCCAGTCACAGGCGCATTTTGCGGATAGGCGATTAGGCAATGCTGCAGGTCCCCTTGCAAGGAGTGAAGGGCGAACGGGTGCTGGTGATGGCGGCGGCTGCGGTCCTTACGGTCACAAGATGTACCCATTACCTCCATAAGAGACGCTGCGCCGCCACGTGGTAGACATTTACACTACTGATTACGATGTAATGTTGTTATTTCGATGCTGCCAGGTAATCACAAACGAATGTACGAGAAGGCGGCACAGGAGAGGCCGAAGAGATCCTGTCTATCGCGCAGTTCAGTAGCAACTGGAAAATGAATTTAGTAGTCCTGTGAATGAGTTCTGTTTGTGGTCTTCAGTCCTGAGACTGGTTTCATGCAGCTCTCCATGCTACTCTATCCTGTGCAAGCTTCTTCATTTCCCAGTACCTACTGCAACCTACATCCATCTGTATCTGTTTAGTTTATTCGTCTCTTGGCCTCCCTATGCGAGTCTTACCCTCCACGCTGCCCTCCAATATTAAATTAGTGATCCCTTGATGCCTCAGAACATGTCCAACCAACCGATCCCTTCTTCTTGTCAAGTTGTGCCACAAACTCCACTTCTCCCCAATTCTATTCAATACCTCCTCATTAGTTATGTGATCTATCCATCTAATCTTCAGCATTCTTCTGTACCACCACATTTCGAAAGCTTCTATTGTCTTCTTGTCCAAACTAGTTATCGTCCACGTTTCACTTCCATACATGGCTACACTCCATACAAATACTTTCAGAAACGACTTCCTGAGACTTAACTCTATACTCGATGTTAACAATTTCCCTTCTTGAGAAACGCTTTCCTTGCCATTGCCAGTCTACATTTTATATCCTCTCTACTTCGAACATAATCGGTTATTTTGCTCTCCAAATAGCAAAACTCCTTTACAATTCAAGTGTCTCTTTTCCTAATCGAATTCCCTTAGCATTACCCGACTTCATTCGACTACATTCCATTATCCTCATTTTGCTTTTGTTGATGTTGATCTTATATCCTCCTTTCAAGACACTGTCCATTCCATTCAACTGCTCTTCCAAGTCCTTTGCTGTCTCTGACAGAATTACAATGTCAAGTTTTTATTACTTCTCCATGGATTTCAATACGTACTTCGAATTTTTCTTTTGTTTCCTTCACTGCTTGCTCAATATACAGATTGAATAACATCGGCTACAACCCTGTCTCACTCCCTTTCTAACCACTCTTCCCTTTCATGTCCCACGACTCTTACAACTGCCATCTGCTTTCTGTACAAATTGTAAATAGCCTTTGGCTCCCTGTATTTTACCCCTGCCACCTTCAGAATTCGAAAGAGAGTATTCCTGTCAACATTGTAAAAAGCTTTCTCTAATTCTACAAATGCTGGAAACGTGGGTTTGCCTTTCCTTAATCTAGATTCTAAGATAAGTCGTAGGGTCAGTATTGCCTCACGTTTTCCAATATTTCTACGGAATCCAAACTGATCTTCCCCGAGATCGGCTTCTACCAGTTTTTCCATTCGTCTGTAAAGAATTCGCGTTAGTATTTTGCATCCGTGACTTATTAAACTGATAGTTCGGTAATTTTCACATCTGTGAATGAGTACGTCCGACTAAATGGAATATTTTACGCCACAGATCAAGAAATCTCGCGCTCTGGTATATCTTTGAGCGCTTCTGCGATCAAATGAAGTATGTTGGTACCAGCTCACATAATATACTTTATTTCGTTTGTTAGGTGTTTAATTCCTGATTCATAATCTCTTTCGTTTTAACGGAATGTGCGTATGACGTTTTCATACACTAGTAGCCGGTAAGTTGTGGACACGTTCTTCTAGTGTATGACCAATCATTCAGTCAGTCACACACAGTGTCCCAGATATTCCACCGTGAAGAGTAGCCCGGGAAGGGTTAGTTGGACGTTAACAGAGGAAGGCGTAAACAGCCGCGGCGGCTGTGCGCCGGCGTGCAGTACAGCAGGCTGCCTGCTGGGGGTCGCGGCTGGCCGGGAGAGACGCGTATCGCCTGCGCGAGTCGAGTCAGAGCAAGGGGCACTCACACGTCACGGACTGCTGACGCAGCGTCGAAACCTCTCCGAGTTGCGGCCCGTGTTGAGACATCTCGGTCTCGCTCGATCGCGAGGCTTGTTTCTCAACCCCACGTGTTACCATGTGAGAGCTTGATATACTACACTACTGGCCATTAAAATTGCTACACCACGACGATGACGTGCTACAGACGCGAAATTTAACCGACAGGTAGAAGATGCTGTTATATGCAAATGATTAGCTTTTCAGAGCATTCACACAAGGTTGGCGCCGGTGGCGACACCTACAACGTGCTGACATGAGGAAAGTTTCCAACCGATTTCTCACACACAAACAGCAGTTGACCGGCTTTGCCTGGTGAAACGTTGTTGTGATGCCTCGTGTAAGGAGGAGAAGTACCGTCACGTTCCCGACTTTGATAAAGGTTGCATTGTAGCCTATCGCGATTGCGGTTTATCGTATCGCGACATTGCTGCTTGCGTTCGTCGAGATCCAATGATTGTAACCAGAATATGGAATCGGTGGGTTCAAGAAGGTAATACGGAACGCCGAGCTTGGTCCCAAAGGCCTCGTATCACTAGCAGTCGAGATGACAGGCATCTTATCCGCATGGCTGAAGCAGATCGTGCAGCCACGTCTCGATCCCTGAGTCAACAGATGGGGACGTTTGCAAGACAACAATCAGCTGCACGAACAGTTCGAGGTCGTTTGCAGCAGCACGGACTATCAGCTCGGAGACCATGGCTGCGGTTTCCCTTGATGCTGCATCACAGACAGAAGCGCATGCGATGGTGTACTCAACGATGAACCTCGGTGCGCGAATGGCAAACGTCATTTTTTCGGATGAATCCAGGTTCTGTTTACAGCATCATGATGGTCGCATCCGTGTTTGGCGACATCTTGGTGAACGCACATTAGAAGCGTGTATTCGTCATCGCCATACTGGTGTATCACCCGGCTTGATGGTATGGGATGCCATTGGTTACACGTCTTGGTCACCTCCTGTTCGGACTGACGGCACTTTGAACAGTGGACGTTACAATTCAGATGTGTTACGACCAGTGGCTCTATCCTTCATTCGCCGGCCGGAGTGGCCGTTCGCTACAGTCTGGAGCCGAGGGACCGCTACGGTCGCAGCTTCGAATCCTGCCTCGGGCATGGATGTGTGTGACGTCCTTAGGTTAGTTAGATTGAATTAGTTCTACGTTCTAGGCGACTGATGACCTCAGAAGTTAAGTCGCATAGTGCTCAGTGCCATTTGAACCTATCCTTCATTCGATCCCTGCGAAACCCTATATTTCAGCAGTATAATGCATGACCGCATGTTGCTGGTCCTGTACGGGCCTTTCTGGATGCAGAAAATGTTCGACTGCTGTCCTGGCCAGCACATTCTCCAGATCTATCACCAATTGAAAACGCCTCGTCACAATACGCCAGTCACTACTCTTGATGAACTGTGGTATTGTGTTGAAGCTGCATGGGCAGCTGTACCTGTACACGCCATCCCAGCTCTGTTTGACTCAATGCCCAGGCGTATCATGGCCGTTATTACGGCCAGAGGTGGTTGTTCTGGGTACTGATTTCTCACGATCTATGCACCCAAATTGCGTGAAAATGTAATCACATGTCAGTTTTAGTGTAATATATTTGTCCAATGAATACCCGTTTATCATCTGCATTTCTTCTTGGTGTAACAATTTTAATGGCCAGTGGTGTATTATGTAACTGTGGGAGAATTACACGTTCTTACAACGATTTTTAATTTCAGGTAGACTTTGAGATGTCAGTGGTACAAATAAGCCCCAGATCTGCGGAGTATGGGACGCCATAGAGCTTTCCTTCTTACAGGGAAAGTTTGTAAAGGACAACCGCACTACACCTCTGCAGCCCGCAGTAAATCGTACTTGATACCCATAGTGAAATATCTCATGCAGAGTTAGCCATTCTTCAGATGATCTGTCGGACGATTTGCCAAGTTAAAATTGTGTCGACGTTCAGGATTCCAATTGGGGCTGCTAACCTTCGTGGTCGGCATCTTCCAGTGCAACTATGTGCGTGGCACTCAGTGACAACTTAAATCTTGTCAGTCCTCATTTCTGCCAGTGTAACTCGTGAAAAATAATGGCCGGCTGTGTGGGCGGATCTCGACACGACGCCCCGCCGCGTGAGAAGGCCGTCGTCGCCAGCGGCCTACACGCCTCCTGCCGCCACCGCTACGCCCCGCTGCCCTGTCCTGGGTTCATCGCGCGCCCCGCCTGATCCGTTGCGCTTACAGGGCACCCCCTGCTCCCTCTTAGCCAAGCACAGTGGTCGTCCCCACGAGCCACTAACGTTTCAGCCACAGCTGCTTACTTACTCCTATCTCGTTGGCTTCTTTTCTGACACGAGACCACAGTTCGTGATCTAGTGTTGAGTGTTGCTGCCTCAAGAGACTGAGCTCCCAGGTTCGATTCCCTACCGGATCGGATATATTGTTCGCTCGGGGGCTACGTGTGGGTGTTGTCCTCCTATTTCATCTCGATCTTCGTCGACAGACATATCACCCATGCAGTGTTAACTAGAAATACTTGCATCACGAAGCCAAACAACAGCAGACGGGGTCTCCCTACCAATAATCCTATACCATCCTTCCATTTCATTCCTCAGTTACTGATACAGTCCCAGTATTTTGACGTCTACATTCGTGATCCATTCCTCGTAACATGGGCGGACTGTGCTTTGCGGCTGCAGTGGCTTGCTGCGTTTCGGCGGTGCACGCCGCCCGCTGTGTATACGTGATGGTGAACAGGGCAGTGTCAAGTAGCTCCCGTGTGTTAGCCAGAGGACACAAAACAGTGCTCAAATGACGTTTGCTGTTTCTCGTGACACCGTTCATCGGTTTCGTGAATGAGATTCCCGTTCATTTATGAGAGATACTTACAACAACTGTACCACAATTATATTTTGTTCAAGAAATGTTCAAATACGTTTGCGACAGGTGTTTAGACATGACCCTCATTCCACGCTTGACGGCTTCGGTGGAATGGCCGTTCTACTCTGTCGAGATTGTCTGGGTCCTGCGTCAACTTGTGAAACGAATTACTCGTTCGGGCGCTGCACCCGGGCACTGGAACGTGTCAGCTCTCAGCGTCCGACCGACACGTGGCTCCCCGCGCTGTTGAAACAAGTGCCAGCTATGAATTTAGGGATCGAAACACGCCATGTGTGTGTGTGTGTGTTTGACAGGCATAATCCAACTGCGTAAGTTGCGTACGACGTGTTACAGTGGGCGGTCGTAGCTCCTGCAACTTGCATAGTCAGCAACTACAGTTCACCATTGTCGGGCAGCGGCCGATCAAGTGGTAGAGCGGCTCACGCCCACTTATCGCATTTCCGCTTAGCAACGTGCCGTGAATGCTAAGCAAATAAGGTTACGGCTGGAACTGCAGAACAACATGCTGTTTTAGATCATTGGGTAATTTGAATAAAGAAACTTGATTGGTTAGATTTCGCCACTTTAAGTTTGTTCAGCACAGCGCAATACTATTAATTAGTGCTAGTCACCGACATCCGATGTGGAAGTGACAGTTCTGTTTTGCAAACGAAGTAAACCATTACTTGACATACAAATATGCCTGTTTGTTCGGTCTTGGATATAATTCGGTCGACGTCTGTTACTGTTACGAACACGCCTCTCAGTGGAAATCCAAGGCGTCCCAACAGACCTCTGTCTCTACTACTGCTCACGACAGTTTGCTCGTCTCGAAGAAACTCACATCAATAGAAAACAAAACCTAGTGAAATACAATTTGGGCTACCGTTACCTGCATTACGGTTATATCGACTGCAGTGTCATCATCACCATCAGCATCTTCATCATCATCATCATCTTCTTCTTCTTCTTTTTGAGTTTCCCGGAGTATACGTGTTCACATATAAGGTGCATTCGTAACGTCTCTCCTCGGGACTTCCGAGTCGTCCTTTCCCACGTCATACCTAGTCTACGTGTTTCATTTGTCTCGGTGGAGAAGAAAACCTTTGGCATACACGGTCCACGGAAGAGGCAAGAGGCAACAGTAAGTAGGAAACGATCGCCTTGTGACGGACGTGACTTGATGAAATGCTATGGGAACAGTCGTACAAAACAGTGTTCGTCTCGTCATTAACCATAAGATTGCAGCCCCGTCAAATGACTTACTTGGCTAGACTTCGGTTTTCTGTTAGGTGTACGTACATATAAGGAGCGAGAGCGTTGCTGCAACGTATGTGCAACCCAGCACGATTCAGATGCGGGTATATCAGCACCGGCTTGTAGGCGAGGTGTTAGTGTAGCAGTCGAAATGTCCTTTTGGTCTTCTCTTGTATTAACGACTGGAAATATCGAAAAGGAACAAGGAACGGTCCGGACTCGGACCCTGACGTACCAACGCAAATCACTGACGGGAGGTCGACTGAGAGTGCGCCACGGAACGGCACAACGTTCGACAGTACGCTGCAAATGGTGGCAGTCTCGCGGGCCGTCAACGGAACTGAACGGAACGTCATCGTCAAAAGTTGTCGCGAGGAAACATTCGCACTGACCCTGTCGCCCGTAGACACGGCTGCTAATACTTTTCTAGTCGATGTAGCGCCTTATTAATCGTTGTTACTTGCTTTGTTATTATGGCGTATTACGAACGCTGCATAAGGGGTTTCTCTCCAGTCGATGTTCTCAGGCTAAGCTGGACAAATGTATATAAGAGCGAACAACGATTTACGTTTTACGCTACCTAGACATAGGGAAGGGACGAATAAGTTAGTGTTGCGAGAGGTATCCTCCGCCATTCACCGTTAGGTGACAAGCGGAGTATAATGCAGACCTTGACGCAAATCAAATAATATTAAGAAGTAACTGCCAGAGGGGAACGAAACACTAACTGAAAATAATACAGAGACTGGCTGAGTTTTGAACCCACCAGAATGGTATTCAGGCACTAAACCAGTTAGCCCCGAAGACATGTTCTAAAACCTATGGTATCAAATACGTGTGATACGTGGTGCGCTATGCAGTAAGTGTATAACTTAAACGATAATTACAGCTGAGGTACTAACACCATTTTATGACGACTATTTGGTAGTAGAAATCTGGTATTACTATTGGTTCTTGTGCTATCAACAAGCAAATTGTTCACTACAACACACAATGGTTTCAGAACTATTGCAGATACAATGGTTAGACACTGATAGTGTCGTGTCAAAGGGCAGACTACGTACTTGGCACAGTGTCCACAAGCCGCCTACAGGACGCTCGCCTTCCAGATAAACTGGCCACTGTTGTCAGCTTGTCGGAAATGCCGGCCTCGTAGTTCGCTGAAGTTTTTGTAGCTATTGTGGAAAGTTGGGCGCCGTGGCCCTGCAGCGTGCCGCGTCCCCAGCCCGGCGCCGGGTGTTCTCCGGTCTGCGTGCTGCACGAGGAGGCAGTGGCCGTGCTGACCACTGCCGAGCGTGCTGCCGAGCGTGCTGCTCGGCCCACTGTACTGACTGCTAGAGTATAGCTAGCTGCGACTCTCAAAGGGGTGAACTCACTCTGTTGCTGAACTGGAGCATTCAAAATCTGGCAGTATCGACGAGTGTTAAAACTATCTTGGACACAAGGAATTGGCAGTGAAGGTATCCTATGGGGAATCAATAGCGATAACGAATGTGAAAATACAGTCAAAACCAGAAAGCTAGAATATTTCGACAGATCGTGAGAGAAGAAAAAGCAGTATTCTAAGCCTGATAATGGAATGAAAAGTTTTAGGGAAAAATCAGCAGCGAGAAGATGAACAACGTGGCTAGCGAATCTGAGAGAGTGGTTTGGACGCACTTCCCTACACTTTTTTAGATCCACAAAGTCAAAAACAAATGTACTTATAATGCCAGCCAACATCCAGAGAGAGATGGTGACTTGATAAGAAGAAGGAGAAGCTACACTGAAGCGCCGAAGAAACTGGTATTCAAACACTGAGAAATGCAAACAGGCAGAATGCCACTGCAGTCAGCAAAGCCTATATGGGACTGCAGTTGGGAACGCTTATGTAGGACAAGTGTCTGGGGTAGTTGTTAGATCGGTTACTGCTGTTATAATGTTAGGTTATCAGGTGAGTTTGAACATGGTGTTATAGCTGGCACACGAGCAATGGGACATACGAGGGCGGTTCAGAAAGTAACCTCCGATTGGTCACAGTGCGGGTTGTGGGGGGAGTAGCGACGCCATCTGTGCGTTCACGCACTCAACAGGTCAGTCGGCATCAAGCCGTGGTCGAGTGAACGTTGTACCTGCGCTAGTTTAGTTTTTGTGGCAGTTTGAAATGTGTGCTGCAATAGAAAACCCCGCCAAATGTGAAGTGCTTGGTGTCATAAGGTTTTTTACAGCCAAAGGATATTCTGCAGCAGCTATTCATCGTGAGCTTTGTGCCGTGTACGGACCAAGAGTTATGAGTGAAGGAGTTGTCCGTGAATGGGTACGTTTATTTAAAAGTGGACGAGAAAACGTTCATGATGAAGAGAGGAGTGGTAGACCATCATTGATGACTGACGAACTCGTTCAGACAGTTGATGCAAAAGTTCGTGAAAATCGACGTTTCTCAATGTCTGAGTTGTCTACTGGTTTTCCACAGATTTCTAAGACTCTCTTGTACGAGATAGTGACAGCAAGATTGGGTTACCGTACGTTCTGTGCACGATGGGTGCTCGCAGAACAACGGCCCTTCTTGAGTCCTTCAAGTGGGACGTTATCAACCATCCACCTTACAGCCCAGACCTGGCGCCAAGTGATTATCACCTCTTCATGCATTTGAAGACATGGCTCGGGTCACAGCGGTTTGATGACGACTAAGAGCTCAAAGATGCGGTCACAGGCTGGCTCCAGGCACAAGCGGGTGATTTTTATGCAGAAGGAATTTCAAAGCTTGTGAAGAGATACGATAAGTGCCTCAATCGCTATGGAGACTATGTAGAAAAATAGTGCAAAGATGTAGTTGTAAGATGTATATATTAAAATATTTTTATTTAACTTGGTGTATTTTTTTTAAATCAACCAGAGGTTACTTTCTGAACGGCCCTCGTAGTATCTCCGGGGTAGCAATGAAAGTATTGGGGTGAGGCTGGTTCTGGCACACTCTGCATTGTTGAAAGATGCATCCAAGACAGCGGCGTGCAGACTTAGCAACAGCGCATGATGTCATCCAAGATGGTGACAATGACATCAGCTGATGATGCAAGTACCATATCCAAGATGGCGGAATTTGGTGGGAAAGTGCCATGCCCCCCTCTGCTCCCATCCCCCAGAAAAATGACGTGAACTTCAAATTCCAACAGGATAATGCAACACCCATAGAAAATGGTGTGAAAGAAAGGGCAGTTGGACTAACTCCACTAACCTAAGTCACCCGACTGCCACCTCTTTCTAAGGATTCGTGCGAAAAGCACTCGACCAGTTCTGGATATAAGTCTTTATTTAAACAATTTCATGCAGTACGGCCATCCAGTGTGTTCACCATGAAGTCCGGACTCCAACTGACTTAGTACACAGTACTGCAGCCAGAGGGTGCTCTCATCTGTGACATAATCCAAGATGTTGGTAAACTGTGTTCGTCATGAGGTCCGGACTCAAACTGACATACTATGCAGTGCCACCACCAGACGGCCCTGTCATCCAAGATAGCGGCCATGACGTCAGGCAATGATGCAAGTACTGCTAGACCTGTGATGTTATAGACACACTGATAGGGTTCCCACCCCAAATCCAAGGTGACGGCAGTGGGAAATTCAAAAAATGCCACACCCCCTCCCAGGTGGGAAATTCAAATTTTGTCAGACTTTCGGGAGTGCAACGCCCACGTGGACTTGCAAGGAAATAGTTACTCTTCACCACGATCCTCAACTGACCACCACGCCCCCATAACAACCCATATTGGTGGGCTAACATGTACTAATGTGTACTAACATCCACTAATGTGCACAGCACATGACGTCATCAGAGATGGCGGCCGTGATGTCAGTTGATGACACTAGTGCCACACCCTCCTGGTGGGAAGTTTCAATTTTGGCGTGAAAGAAAGGACACCTGGACTACCTCCACTAACCTAAGTCATCTGATTGCCACCTTATCCTAGGAACTGGCACCAAGTTTGAATTTTGGTGGAAAGATAGGTCAATTGGGCTACCTCTACTAAGCTAAGAAAATGGCGTGGAAGAAAGGACACTTGGAGTAACATCAGTCACTCGACATCCTCTTAGGGATTCGTGGCAGAAGGACTCAGCCTGCACTGGGCTGGTGGGGAGAGGAAAGAGTGTAATTTATTTTGGTATAATTTATTTAGGGATCGAGTATATTTAATATGCTGATACAAAACATATGCTGTGACATGTTTGGGGTCACATCACAGAGCCTACAGATATGCAAACCACTAAAAGACTCTGCAAACATGATTGCTATTCATCAACTGTCGAAATCGTGCACCAATCTTTATTTAAACAATTTGAGCCGCTACCGCCATTCAGCGTGTTCACCACAAGACCCAGAGCCCAACTGACCTAGTGCACAGCACCACCACCAGAGTGCGCTATCATCCCTCACATCTGTTTGACCACTTTCTCTCTATTGCCATTCTAATGGGACACCTCTGACGCATTTTGGATACCAACATCACAGATCATGCTGTTCTACCGCTTGGGATGTGTGTGTGTGTGTGTGTGTGTGTGTGTGTGTGTGTGTGTGTGTGTGTGTGTGTGACGCCCATACTGACGTTACAGCTCATGCTATACAAAAACTGTTCCATTGCTCCTAAACAATTCAGTACACTCATGTGCAGACACGAATCAACTCATAAACTGTCCCAATAACGCATAGCATTGCCTACAGACCTGCTCGCAAAATAATCCAACAGACATGTGCAAGCACTGCCTGCAGCCCCCTGTCCACTGCACCGCACTGGAGGCTACCAGTGAAGTGACGCAACTGTCAGCTGCCAAGTCATACACAGCTGCTGCAATCATGAGGCAGCAACATCCCATTCATACTCTATGCCTCAGAAATTCCTCTCAAAATATGTATTCGCCTGGACACAGTTGCTGACCCAACCGGACGAGCGTGCAGACCTATTTGTTCTGATTGTGCTCATGCCGGGTCCAGACCGCATGCTCGTGTCTTTTTTAATGTTGCTGGTGTGATCACGCTGTAACTGCAGTACAGGTCTATTGGGAGCACTGTTCACCATTGTTTTCTGCAGAGGAGACTTTCAGTGATAAATTATTTCCCACAGATCGCTAAAATGCACTCACAGTTAAACCCACAAGACTTGTCTACTGATCATCAGATACATACATACTAGACTCACCATGCACAGGCAGGGTGATGTCTCCAGTGAGCGACCAAATGGTGTAAATTGCCCTGAAGATGACCCCATCGTGGGTTTAAACCGGTTGGTGGCAAAATAGATAATGCAATTGTGACTGTCATTTTGAATAATTAAATATACTCCATCCCTAAATAAATTGTTCCAAAATAAATTACACTCCTTCCTCTCTCCACCAGCCCAGTGCAGGCTGAATCCTCCCATGAATCCCTAGGAGAAGGTGGCAGTCAAGTGCCTGAGGTTAGTCCAATTGTCCTTTCTTTCACACCATTTTCTTAGCTTAGTAGAGAAACCCAAAATGACCTTCATTTACGATCAAAATTCTAACTTGGGCCCAGTTCCTGGGATGAGGTGGCAGTCGGATGACTTAGGTTAGTGGAGGTAGCCCAATTGCCCTCTCTTTCTTGCCATTTTCTTAGGTGTGATGCATTATCCTGTTGGAATTTTAACTTCGTGTCATTTTTCTTTTGGAGGGAAGAGATTATGGCACTTTCCTGTCAAAAGCCGCCACCTTGGATAATGGTACTTGCATCATCAGCTGACATCATGGCGTCCATTTTGGATGACGTCGTCGCCGCCATCTTGGATACATCTGGCAACAATGCAGAGTATGCCAGAAACGGCCTTGCCCCAATACTCTGGTCTAGCCCTGTCAGCAGCGAAATTGGACTGTTGCTGACTGGAAACATGTTGCCTGGTCGGAAGAGTGTAGGTATGGAGACAACCTCATGAATCCATCGAGCCTGCACGTCAGCAGGGAACTGTTCAAGCTGGTGAAGGCTCTTTAATGCTGTGGGGCATGTGCGGTTGGAGTGATATGGGATCCCTGATGCATCTAAATAAGATTCTGACATGTGTCACGTATATAAGCATCCTGTACATTCCGACAGACTTGGACAATTCCAGAAGGACAGTGCGACACCCCACACATCTGTAATTGCTACAGAGTGGCTCCAGGAATACTGAGTTTAAATGCTTCCGCTGGCCACCAAACCCCCAAACAGGAACATTACTGAGCATATCTCGGATGCCTTGCAATGTGCTGTTAAGAAGAAACCTCCGCCCCCTCGTACTCTTACAGATTTATGGACAGCCCTGCAGGGTTAATGGTGTCAATTCCATCCAGCAACACTTCAAGCATTACTCTAGTCCATGCCATGTCATGTACTTCTGCATGCCTCTGGGGGCCCTACGTGATATTAGGTGTAGTAGTATCTTTGTCTCTTCAGTATAAAATGACTATGATGCTGCTTTCACAATTCCACATTATTCTTACATATTTCATTTTCTGCTGCTATTTTGACATTTTCTAGTGAGTACACTGGAGTAGTGTGTCTGCAAACGCAGCCAGCCCTACAGCCACCATAGTGGGTGCTGCACTGCATCCTTAGTCAGGACGAAGACAGTCACTGTGTCTTGTTGGGTCGAGCTGGCCCACTTCTGGGGGAAGGGGCAGCTCACAGAACTTGGTAAGTGATCCCACTTGTGGGTATCGAAAGCCAGACTGGCTCGTGCACCCCTGCGGTCAGTGTATGCTAAGGAAACACCACAGCCCACATACAGTAACTGTGTGTAATGGTCTTTTTATTCTGTGCGACTTTAAAAGTTCACCTGCCATGGCACCATCTCGCTAGCCTCAGAGAGTCTGTTGTGTTCACTCTAAAAATTTGTTGTAGCTAATTTTACTGCATCACTGAGGATAGAGTGTGTAAGGTTAACCAGTTACAGAGACACTCCTTCTGCTGAGTGTCAACATCGTGTTCAAAAATGTGCATCTCCTATGCAAAAGGAGGGAAGTTACGTGCACTTCACCCTGGTTTTGGAAGAACTTAGCAAAAGCATCATCCCTGGGTAGATTTTATTTTCGGTTGAAAGTCCAGGCCCGCAAACTTGGATTCCGGACATTCTGTTCTGCGCTGTTATACGGACAGTATTCTGCTCGAAGTTGATGTATAGGATGTCATCTCTGGTCAGCTCCTGGATGCTGTTTAAGGGAATGTACGTAGCACAACTGCAGTAGTGCCATGCATATTCTCTACAGTTCATTGATTGGTTACTTTAACAAGGAGCTTGTGTTGTTTATTTTATTTATACAGGATGTAGTAAGCATAAGACCAGATATTTCTATTGGTGGCTCAAGACACACATGAACAACTTTACAACTGTATTTATGTCATTTGTGAACTAATAATTACAGCTATTACGAGTAGGACATTTTTAGCAGTAGTAGAGCAAATTCAGGTGTATCTAAGTTTGTTAGTCTATGTTGCATATATGAAATGCAAGTATAAATTCACCGGCAGACTTCACTGATTTATACACCAACGACCACGCACACTATTTTAATATCCTCCAATCGAACCAACAATTATGCAAATTGTACGGGATCCACAGTGCAAAAGCTGCAGAGTAACGATATGGTCACAGACACCAGCCATTAACACCTCACTGGCCAGGCTACACACAAAGACGGCACTAGAATTCAGCCACGGATTCAAATCGACCCACAAATATGCCCAGCAACCATTCACCTGACTCTGTGCCCAAGACACTTGCAGATGTGCTCACCTCAGTCACCGGGTGAGCTTCTCACACCATCCTCCTCACTCCATTACAAATCGCCAACTCATCACACCGCAATGCCCCCCCCCCCCCCCCATCTCCAACGACAATCTAGAGCAAAGAGCTTAGTGGCCTCAAACCAGAAGGACATCACATGACAGATCGAGCTAGTGGCACCAGGAATTCGAAATGCGATGCCAGCAACCCCACCATGGCTCACTGTGTAATTGACATCAATTTCGTATCATGAGATCCTTCCTCTCCAGTACAGACTGAGTCCTTTTCCCACGAATTTACATTTGTGGACAGAAGGGCATGGGGTGGAGGGGAAGGCCAGGGCATGTCCCAGAGGCTGAGGGATTAAAAATTGATCGATTTCATTAATTAGTCAATTAATTTGATATCAAAAGTCTGTTTGGATCAGCTAGGGGGTAGGGGAAGAGGTTGTGGGTTTCCCAGAGGGGTGGAGGAGGAGGGGAGGAAGAGGGGGAGCTGGAGCCATGGGAGACTTCTCAGAAGGACATTAGCCTCAGGGGGTCATAAATCAACACTCCGTGGCTCATAAATCAAGTAACAGAGCAATAGGTTAAGATTGTTAATCAATCAAGTTTGCCCCTGAATGTGTGCTTCACCTGATGTATGTAACCCGCACTAAAAAGATGTGCTACAACAGGCTTTTCCCCACTACTGTTAAGGATACAGGGTACTTATGAATGGTAGCAGGAAGGATTTAGGGTCAAAATTAGTTGTTCTGTGTAGATCCTGCAAAAAATCTACCTTGAAGATTTCGAAAATCGTGCATAATTCATATCATGTGGATTTGAAGATAGTGTTTGCAATACGTACAATAGGAAAAGGAAAAAAGGCTGCTCAAACGTTCTGTGGTTTCATGGACCTTCCTCCTCCTCCCAGTAGGTTCAACAAGTACATAAAAATACTTTCAGGTGCCTTGATGGTTGTGTCTAAAGCATCTATGAAACGTACAGTAAAAGAAACCTTAAATATTAGTGGAACCAGGGACATTGCTGATGCACTTGATGGGATATGGTGACATCGAGGACATCATTCCTTGAATGATGTTGTAGGTGCTACTTCTCTGGAGAATGGAAAAGTTGTTGATGTTGAGTGCTTACCTAAGGACGTATTGTATATTACTGTTCTAAGAATTATAATGGTTAAAGTGGAGGTATGGAGTGTGATGGAGCTCTAAAAATATTTCAGGGGTTGGTTCCCGTTTATAACATTAGATATACGAAGTACCTAGGCTATGGGGACTCTAAAGCTTGCAATAAAATAAATGAGTTCAATGTTTATGGTGGAAAGGAAAGTTGCTATGTGAACGAAAATCTCAGTCGGGCCAAGGCAGATTGACAGAAACTGAAATAGACCTTCTTCAGAGTTATTATGGACTGGCCAGTGGACGAACTGCGCCTCTGAATGATGTTACAGCAATGAGAAGAGCTGTATGGGCCACGTACTTTTATAAGTTGTCCACAGATGACCACCCTGTTCATGGACTTTGCCCTAAAGGAGCAGATTCTTGGTGTGGTTACAAAAAAGCGAAATAATGTGGTCAAATATACCATCATAAGCATTCTCCTCCTAAGCCTGTTATGAATGAAATAAAACCTATTTTTAGAGATCTGAGTGACCCTGTTTTGCTTAGTAAATGTCTTCATGGGGGCACTCAGAATACAAATGAAAGTTTCAACCATTGCATATGCGAAAGATCACCCAATAATGTTTTTGTTGGACTAAATACAGTCTGGAACCGCACGACCGCTACGGTGGCAGGTTCTAATCCTGACTGGGGCATGGATGTGTGTGATGTCCTTAGGTTAGTTAGGTTCAAGTAGTTCTAAGTTCTAGGGGACTGATGACCTCAGCAGTTAAGTCCCATAGTGCTCAGAGCCATTTGAACCATTTGAACTAAATACATTAAAAGTTGGTGTACTAGATGTAGTGATAATGTTTCAGCGATGGAGTGATAGGAAGGCTGGAAGTCCTGAGAAATTTAGGCGTAAAATCTGGCTCTCATATGGAAGAATGGGAGCGTGAAGCTGAAAGATTCGCTCTTCAAGTTACCAAGGAAGCAAGAAGTGCTAAAAATAATGCCAAGAGAAAGCTTGAAGATGAAGAAATGCTGGAGGACGAAGACTAAGCTTCAGGAATGTGTTTCATTGGACTCATATCTTCATTCGCAATTTTCTGCAAGTTGTATTTTCCAGAATTCAGGTACAAATATTTCCTAAAGTTTATAAAGCACTGCTCTAATTTTTTTCTGTAACTTGCAATAGTCCATGCTTATGTAGTAGACCTAAACTTTATTACATAATCAACTAAACTATAGAAAAAATAACATTTTTATTAGGAAAAAAATTATAAAAATTAAAATGTAAGATGTGATATTTTTTTATCCTTGTAATATACATAATAGGTGGAATTAAATAGGTCTGGTACCTCATCCATCATGTCATGCATATCTGGTAAAAATCTGGTCTCCTTCAAATGTATAACTTTGGATTAAATGGTACCTCAATTTGAGGAACCATTTTGGGAAAAAAATGCATCAATATATCTGTAATTTTTCTTAATAGCCCTAAGCACGTTCAAAAATATTCATAATACTTCTAATTTCTCCAGAAAGTGTGCTGATATAAAAGAAATCTGTAAAACATATACATTATAAAGAGTGCCTGAAAGGAATAGCTGTTGATTTTTACTTAATATTGAGCCGGAGAAGTACCCTGCATCCTTAAGTCGGTTCATCCCTCCAAGTACAAGCCATCAATGCTCATTTTCCCATAGATGGGTTATTGTGTGGATGTTTGGATGCCTAAGCGTTGCTCAATTCTGACAAGTGTAGCCCATTCAGTGGTACAGTTACGACACTGTGGAAAACGTTAGGTCATAAGGTTTGTGATTTGTTTGTAGGTGGACTGTTCAAGGCAGAGGAAAAACAATCAACACAGTGATGCAGGTACATCTTAAGGTACCACATATAGAACTGTCTGTTCTTATGTGGTATAACCTTTTGCCCATTACTTTCAAAACTTCTCGTCAGTATATTAGCCTTACACGTTCTCGCACTATCTTACACTTTTTTGATGAATGCTTATTTGCAGAATACTATATACTCGTATTTTTTTCCTTATAGGATTTTTAAATTACTTATTACTCATTGTAGAGGTGAACAGAAGCATGCCCCTTCTGTATTAATATTTTTAGTTTTCCTTTTTTTGCAAATAATCTGATGATGCCCAAAAGGGTGAAATCATTATTTCGCAAACAAAACTGTTTTCCTTTTGAAGTGAATTTATATTTGTGTAGAAGACAGTCGAAGAAGATGAAAGAAAATAGATGCCAATGATACTGTTCAATCACTAGGAAAAAAATATGCTATATATTTTATTTTTTGCATCTTTATACCAAGTTTTAATATATTGCATAGACTAATTTCGATGTGCTTGGTAGTTAAAAACAAAAGCTATTGTCGGTTAAAATACTTGTCAATTAGAAAATAACTGAGCTGTGCAGGCTTAGCCTTCAAATTTGTGTCGCCCCTAACTGACAGTCTTTGTTTGGACAACTTTGGAGGTATGTCAATAGTGCCATCAGTGGGAACAAAAGCCGTGAAGCAGGAAGGTTTTGGGGAGCGAGTATGCAGCGTGCAGAGCGAATCGGCTGGGGGCACGAGAGGTTTGGAGCTCTGGACGGTACACGACAGAACGAATCGGCTCCTGTGAAGGTTCCAAGCCTGGTTTTGACTGCCGGTTACTGCCTGTCCTGCGAAGCCGTTTCCATCAGTGGGCACGTCATTCTGGAAAACAGACCAGCAACTTGGAGATTATTTGAGAGGTTCCACGTCAGCGAAGACCAGTCTCTTGCAGGCTTAAGAAGTGAAAGGACGGCGGCCACCCTATCCAAGTTAAGTAACTTCCTTGTGTAGCCTTCGCTTCCCCCCACCCCTCCCTCCTCTCCTGGTGGAGTTTACGATACCAACACTCATAATTAACAGCGTGTGTTTATAAATCATTTGCTTAAAATGTGATCGGTGAATTTTGGTTAGCTGTAGCTCTATTCACTGATTCTTAATTGTCTTTTTAAGCTCTGTATTTTGCCGTCTGCTGAATGACACTGGATTCATGGGGTCAGCATTGACCAGGAGTGGACATGTTCCTTGCGTGACTGCCGCCCCTCCTCCCCACCCGATATAAAAAAGGGAGTGGTCAGATTTATTGGAATGGCGAATTTATTTTGGAAGTTTGTTCCTAATTTCGCCCAATTGACGGCGCCCTTGAATGACTTGTACGAAAAAGGTGAGCCCTTCCTTTGGAGGGGGAGAGTCATCAAGCTCCGTTTGAGGCAAATAAAGCCGCCCTTAGCAACCGTCCTGCGTCATTTGCCAGATTTCGGTAAGCCCTTCACTGTCCAGGACGACGCATTCAGTTTTGGGACAGCGGCAATATTTCTCCAAGAACATCAGGAAGAGAGGCGTTCCGTCGCCTGCGCATCATGCTGCTTATCTCCTACTGAATTAAAATATTCATTGTGTGAGTGGGATGTGTTGGCAGCTCTCTTCGCCTTGCATAAGTTTAAGTTCAACCCAGAGCCAAGGGAAACATGCTCGAAAATGATAATCAGGATTTGAGTTATATACTGGCCCACCCCAGAAAAACTGGTAGGGTTGCTCGTTGGGCACTCCTCATCTCCTCATTTCGTTTTAGTTCGTCGTACCAGGGGTCCAAACAACAGTGTGGCCGATTCGTTAAGTCGCACGTATGAAGACTACGACTCCCCGCAATGTGCAGAAGACAGTGGCCAATTTGCCTTGGGAAGTGCTGTGCTGACTGTAGTTTCTGAACTCTTTTGTGATCTCAGCGGAAGAGAGGAATGAGATTCCCGTATTTTCCAAACAAACAAAAAAAAAAAGCCTTTTAAATTGCGTGTCTAAAGGGGAGGGCGACCGCACATGCAAAATTTGCTTCCCTCAGGTATTGATTCCAACTGCATTTAGGTATTTTCATAGCTTCGCGGTGGGCTGTCATCCAGTTTTCCAAAGACCTTGGCCAAAATTAGGTAACATGTGGTTTGACCCTCTGCGTGTGAGAGGATATACATCGGTTAGTGGGGTGTGTCAGTTGTGCAAACAAGGGAAACCCAATTTTAACTCATGCAAAGGTCTCGTCGAGCCTACTCTTGAGAACAGACCCGTGGACCATCTCTTTGTAGACTATGTAGAATCTCTTTTCCTCATATGATGGCGGAGGTTCATTAGAAGTTGGTAGTGGTGGACGGGTTTTCCCGTTCTAGCTGATTAATTCCCAGCTGCGGTACAACTAGTGGCCAATCCACACAGCATCTTATCAAAATCCTTGCCGTCTTTGGACCACTGTGCGCCCTCGTAAGAGATAATGCTCTGGCATTTATATCTCGGGAATTCTGAAGATTTTGTTTCGACCACGTTATTAGGGATGTTACCACTACTCCTTACTGCCCCTAGCCGTTCTTGAGGCGTGCGTTGATAGTATTTCAAGCTAGGTTCCATAAACGCTGGAACTTTTCTATCCTGTCTCTGTATGTCGATCATTTTAGAAATGGTTGCTCTACTCGGCTGTTCGATAGAGGATGTCAAATTAAATAACCCTCAACCGTCAATTTTCAAATTTATTTTATTTGGCAACCAGTTTCAGCGTTTTACTACGTCATCTTCAGGCCCCTGACCGACGTGCAGGAAAAATCTACCTCGGCTGTGTTCAAAACAGGGGCCAACAATATTGGCATTAGTAGATATTTGCTACATTGATTACTTCAACCATCACCTGCCGAGTCCGCTAGTGAAGTGATTCGCCGTATTACAGGCCCTTGTAAAATATTAGGATTCCTGATTCCAGTTAATCTCTTGGTCCGTAATGAATTGAACAGGAAGATCTCCAGCGTACATGGTTGTTAGGTTAAGGAGGGTAGCTAGCCCCATCTTTAGCTTCTGCCCCCGGTGCCGGACTCCGATGCGGTGTGTTCGAGTTTCAGTGGGAGGGACTGAGCCCCGTGGGCTCGGCCTTCGCTGACGGTATTTCTCTGGATAACTCGGGAGGTGCGCCGGTAGCGCCATCGGTAGGGACAAAAGTCCGGAAGGGGAGCGAGTGAGCGTGCGCTATCTGCAGCGAGTCGGTTCTTGGCGCTACAGGTTTGGAGTTCTGCATCTTGCGCGAGAGATCGAATCACCTCCTCTGAAGGCTCCAAGCTTGGTTCTGATTGTCGGTTATCGCCCGTTCCTTGAAACGGCTTCCGCGAGTGGGTGTGATATTTTGTAAAACGCACCAGCGACTTTACGGGTTCGCTGCTAGTGAAGGCGTCCGGCTTCTTGCAGGCTCAAGGAGAGGAGAACGTCGGCCATCCTGCTCCACTTTAGTAACTCTAGTGTATGTCCTTACCTGTCGCCCTTCCCTTCCGTCCCCCTCTGCCCCCGCAACCAGATGGGATATGTGCTGATAATTAATAGCAGCTATTTAAAAATAGTTTCCTTAAAATCTGATCAATGAACTTTGGTTAAATGTAGCTGCCTATTCTGTGACTGTTAAGTTGTTTTAATATCCTTTAGTATTAAAGAAAAGTTGCTCAGTGGAATTTGCTAATCGTTGTTAGTTGTTTTTGAAACACTGTACTTTTGCTGTATACTTAATGGCTGGTGGCTCGTAATTCGTGGCAGGTGTTTAAAAGTCATTTTTGTAAAGTCTGCTTCGCCAATTTTGCTGTCGATCGTTTTTAAAACTTGTTTGACTTAATAAAGGCAAGTTATGAATTAAAGCTGATGAAAGCTGAAGCAGTTATATGGAGATCGCAGGCCTTCCATTAGGCTAACCTGATCCCAGATCTTCCCTCCCGAATTCCTATTAATTACTGGACTCAAATAAAAGTTTTTAAAAATATTGCTACGTGAGAAGATTCGGCACTTGAGACTTACGCCTTGTGCACTCTGCTGCTGGGTTATCTCTCGATATTCTCGATTTCTTTGTACACAACTGATGTCGGAATTCTTCGGAGTCGTCGTTTTTTTTTGTCAAGTTTTCTTGATAACTGGTCTGTAGTGTACTAAGAAACTGGCTGCACGCCAGGTGGGCGCGGCCCTCCCTACCTGTCGCACGAGGGCGGCACCTCCTGGCCGGCGGCGGCGCCCAGCAGGAGCAGCAGCAGCAGCGGCAGCGGCAGCAGCGGTCCGGCGCAGGGGCGGCGTCGCGCGGCCATGGCGTCGTGGGCCGCCGCCCGCAGCCCCCTCTATATATACACGTACGCAGAGCGGCCGCCGGCTATCGGCCGGCGTCCTTGTCGCCGCGGGCGAAAGCGCCGATAAGGCTGGCCGGCGCTCGCACCTCGGCACCGCCCCCGCCGCCGCCGCCGGTCCGGACTACGTAATGTGGACGAAACTGACAGCTGCTGACACCGAGCATTTTACTAATTAGAACCTTCAGGCACATAGATCAACAGTGTGCTATACCCGTGTGTTAAGGATTTGAAGGTGGCAATTACTGTTTTGGTTCGCTTCGGTTCTGATAAGATCGATTTTGCCTTACAAATTTTTGTTCTCAATAATACTACCGCGACAAATCTATTCCACCTGGTATGAAAAATGTATGGGACACGCGAAAATACCACCACGCTTCGAGATGAACCTAATAATTCCAGTTCCGAAGACGGTAAGGACGGTAAGTGCTCGCTGTTTGACTGTTACAGAACCATCAGTTTAATAAGCCACGGCTGGAAAATACTGACACGAATAAATTATGGAACAGTGAGAAAGTCGTGCAAACTTTATACATTTACAGAAACCTTTTGTAATCGTTCGCCAGTCTACCCTATTTGACATTCTGAGCTAACAAGAGTAAACAGGGTGTGAAAGATTATCTGCGATTCGTGGAGAACTCTGTTTGTTGTTATAACATTGGAAGGGTCTAAAAGGGTTGGTCGACAAAGGGCTGACGTCATAACGTATCCCCCGAGTCATTTACTCTCTGTACCTGCGAGGCAACAGAGGAAACCGAGCACCCAACTTCAAAAGGGAATTAAAGTTCAACGAGAGCAAATTTGAGGTCTATCGATGACGTTGTAATTTTACTGTAGACGCCAGAAGAGTTGCATCACGAGTGGTACGGAATGGACAGCGTGCTGAAAAGACGTTACAAGGTGTACATTAAAGAAAGTGAAACAAGGGAAACTGAGTGTAGCTGAATAGACCAGCAAGTGACTAGAAAATTAAATTAGTTAACGAGCCACTAAAACTACTAGTTTTTCAAAACAGAAGACAAATTGCTGGCAATGAGCATAGTAGAGGCGATACAAAAATGAGAACTGTCAATAGCGAGAAACGTAAGACTGATTTGCAAACGATAAATATAAATTTAAGAGACAGTAAGTATTTTCTGAAGATTTTTGTCCAGTGTATAGCCCTCTCCAGAAGAAAAGGGTGGACGATAAGCAGTTCAAACAAGAATACAACAGAAGCATTTGAAATGTGGTGCTATAGAACAATGGTGAAGGTTATATGGGTACTGAATCAAATTGAGGAAACACTAAATTTTACGCACAATTTCATTAAAAGAAATGATAGGTTGACCGAATACATCCTCTTCTTCCTCCCACTCTCACTCACACCACCATAATACTAACTCAATCGCTCAGCTTGTTGAACACTGTAAACCTACTCGTATTTTGCAAACATTTGAAAGAAAAACATGAGTAATACAAGAAAAAGACTAAAATGACACAAATATACACCGCCGGAAAAAAAAATTGTGTCCCAGGAAAGACGACGTCGATTTAGATCCGATTACGGCATATGCCGCCCGGGCATAGTAGATTCATTCACAATCATTTCAACTTCGTCTGCCAATATGCAGTGTAGTGGGATTTATGTCTATCTTTTAATAGGGAATGTTCACAGCACTACTGCTTTCAACAGCTTACTGAGCGAGTTTCAAAGGGGTCAAATTGTGACGAGATCACCCTTTCCGAGAATTACCATAAAAGTTGAACGTGTCACGTTAGTTGTGCAACGACGCTCGCGTCAGTGGTCACGTGAAAATTCTCACACCGGCAGACGAGGTTCTGGACGTCCACGCAGCACAGACGGCCGCCAGTGTCGCCGTATTGTACCGGCAGCAGTGGCAGGTCGTACAGCTACCACGGCCCAGGTAAGAGGGCATGTGGGACCGGACGTGTCAGCGCGAACTTTGCTGAGTCGGCTACTAGCTGTGGGGCTACTGGCACGCACGCCTCCAGCCCACCTTCCACACGCGCCTCAGTACCTCTGTGCGAGGTCCGGCTGGTGCTGTCGGACATCACTTGAAAGATGGAATGCCGGCCGTGGTCTTTGGTGATGAAAGCAGATTCTGTCTGTACGCAAATGATGTTCGTTAGCATGTGCAATGTAGACTTGGTGAGCGCTGTCTCGTAGAGCGCATCAGTCACGGGCTTTATGGTCTCGGGAGCGATAAGCTACGACTCTCTTTCACGATTGGTGTTTCTCGAGGGGACGCTAATCGCCTCTCAGTATGAGCAGAATATTGTTATACCCACTCTTTTGGTGTTCTTGCAACAGGAAAGTGATTTGATGCTCCAACAGGATAACGCGCGCCCGCACATTGCTCGTGAAACTCAAACTGGCCAGCAGGATCTCCGGACATGTCTCCAGTGGAGCACATACGGTATTCCGTGTGACGAGACGTGACTCCGGTGACTCGTCAATTACAGAACTAGGTAAACTGGTCGAGTAGGCGTGGCTTAACGTGTCCCAGGACAGTGTTCACCATCTCTACGATCGACTGAATGCCACAGTGAACGCCTGTATTGCCGCCTGTGAAGGCTACACAACGTACTGATATGGATCTTTCAGCATGGTCGGTATCTGGCGCCTTAGAAACGCTTGTGCTATTCATTTGTAAATGTAATCATTTCATGTAGTCCATACGGATTGTTGCAATAAGAAGTCTTGAAGGAAATGGAAACCTGTGAAGTGGAGAACTACTTTCTTTCTGACAGTGTATCTGGCTGGCTGACCATTTTCGTAAAACCTGCATAACACATTCAAAACGCCTTTCTAATGCTTTAGGCAGACAATGGGACGATTTCAGTGCTCTTAAAACTTGTGTCACGTGCTTATTTATGTCAGATGAAAGGGGGGCAAGTGTCTTGCCAGTGTCTGCACGATCCCACGATCTGTATGCCACAAGCATCATCCACTGGTAGCTGCTCTCGCTGGAGTGAAAAGTCTCACGTCATATGACAGCTTCGACATGTCTCTGCGGCTGGAAGCCTTGTTCACTTGACGAGCCGCAGCTTATCCTACATCAGTTCCAGTCATTCTTCTTCCGATCAGCAAATGACATGGCAAGTAGGTGGACGGCACACTCAGCCCCCTGCTATGGTCACGCATACTAGACGGCCGTCACTCAGTGAGTGGACCGAACGAGGTAGCGCAGTGACTAGCATACAGTGAAAGGCGGAAAGCATTTTGCATATCGATTTCATCAATAATTTGAGCATATTTATCATTCTGAGCCTGACTACTGGAACTATCGGTACAGAAATGTTAATGATATTGTGAAACACAGTGAGTGACGGTAGCGTGCCCTGTATAATTTGTCTGTCTCTCGTTATTAACCCGGTATGGTTTGTATTGGGTTATGAATGCTTCGGGAGGGCGCGCAAACGTGCACAGCAGTGGACTTGTCACAGAGAAAAAGGAAACATTTTAGCTATGGAGGTCAGTGACCGGTGGATGGGACCTCGACCTGGGTGGCGTAAGATTCTCGCAGGTAAGGTCACCTCGGAGAATACAGGGTGCACCAAGCATTGTCCTCGCACACGCCTTGTTGCAGCTGTGGCGGTCCGGCGCCACGCGCCGGAGTCGGGGGCGCCTTTCCATGTTTTCAGATTTCTTTTGAAGATTAGCACCTGCTGCTCGTAGAAAATGCAGGCCACAGGAAACAAACTCCAGCCTCTTAGCGGTCCTCTCTGAATTCCTCGAACACAGTTGAGAGGCTATCGACATTGGCGGGAAAACGTGTGGTCGGCGCAAAGCTGTGTGACGCCAGATAGCAGCGCTGGAATGATTGCTTTTGGTAGTAGGGAGGGAGAGGGGGGCTGGAAAAATCGCGCGGTTCTCTATTAGATTGGGCCTCAGTTGGTCGTAATTTTGCGAGTGGCTGCTGAGACCTTTTGGCGGCAAGGAATACGCACAGCACAACCCGGCAGAGTGCCTGGTGGAACATTCCGGTAGTACAGCGGCTGAGTACTCCGTCTTCCCAAAGGGGCCGGCACACCCGCAGCGCACAGCTCGCAACGCAGTGCGCTCGTGCTCACCGTGTGTGATTTGCAGCAACAAGCAGAGCAGTTGGATTTGATTTCACACTTGTGGAATGCAGGACGAACGCCTGTCACACCTCCTTTTGCATTGGTAATGAATGTGTGGTTTTCTGAGTTTTAGTCACGTGATTCCAGTCACTCTTCCGATCGGGAGTTATAGGATTAATAGTCATTAGTTATCGTGAACACCGACAGAGAGGAAATTCTTGAGAGGACAAGAAGTAATTTAATGATAGGCGTGTGACACTGCTTTCTATTCAGTCTTCATGCTAATCTGGATAGATATTTTCTATGTTGTTCCCGTAAATGTGTTTATTAATTAATTTGAGTATTGAATTTAATTGTAGTTCCTTTCCCAACCGTTCACACACGTTAAGCTGTAGGCTTTTAAAGTATCAGGTCAAAATTATAACAAAAATCTTTCTGCATTCAGATTCCCGACTGATATATCTGCTTTGCAATTTCGCCCAGTGTAAGAGCTATGGCTAGGGCAGTAATTTTCGCGCTCCCCATTCAACTTTGCGCACAAACGTTTAGAGATTAGATCTTAAAGAGGTGGTCGGCACACAATTAGTTTCGCAGGTTAAGGGTTTTCAAAGTTAAACCCTAATCTTGCTTCTTTCTTCTAGTGAATGGAAATATGGCAAGTAGGTTGAAATATTTTTTCCGAGACTAGTAATGTCACGGAAATCAATGTTCTGCGAACTTGCATATCTGATAAACTCGATAACGTCTTTCGAACTTCACTAGTTCTCATAAATATGTTAACTCAAAAATTCGAACCTCTTTGTCATATTCATTGACTTGTTTCGATGTTCCATTTATCCTTTTGTTTTCTTACTTGTTTTTTGTATACAAACCACTCTTCACTGGTTGCACGGATTCACTTATTATTCCAGCCCATTCCATCTCATTTGTAGGATGTATCCTTTGACGTAAATGATCAACGCTGGCACTTACTTACACTTTACTTCGTCGTTCGTCACTTGCTTTGGCTGCCACCGCCCACCCAGTCACACAAATAAGGGTGACACTGCGTACACGTGAAATCCATTCTCTTTGGAACGTTATCCATTTATTACTGTAGGAGATTTCGCTCTACTCTTACTGCGTGGGGAAATTTTCGCAAATGTTCCTTTCCCATAATTTGTCATGAACTAGTAAAAAAAATTATACTGCACTTATGGTTTGCACCGTTTCTATTTTTTTCGTCAGTACTATTCAGACTTTTGACTATCACTACGTATAACCAGTTGGCTAATGGACATAAAAGTAATCGAGCATTGTCTGTGCAGTTGGGTACAGCTCGCAGTGGATCCGACACGCAATTGACGCGGAGGTCCAGAGCTGATGAACGACCCTGTAAGGGCAATCTGGACCTTAGGCCGTGTGTGAGCCGCCAGCTTAGGGCGAGGAGGATCGCCGGTGTTCCAGCTTGCCGGAAGACTGGTGTACAGCAAACATTATTTGAGGTTATTATTGAGCTTTAAACATTCCTCTGTGATGCTGTCGAGGCATGGACCCAGTAACCTATACAGTGAAGAGATGGCTCCCCATAAAATCATGTAAATAAGTAAACTATAGTTGCACAACGGATAAATGCTTGGGACATCTCATTTCAAACAGGGAGACCCATTCATACTCGAAATATGGCTACAAACCTCACAGTGGTGCGAACAGTGTTTCATCTATTTATGGAGTGAATCAATAGGTCACAGTAAACTCCTCTTTACGCTAAAACGCATGTACCTGACTCTAAAAATTGAATGGATAATACAAGTAGCTGTAAAGTGCACAGTGGCTCAAATGAATTATTAAACATACATGGTAATACCTTTGCACAAGGCGGTGGAATTGGAATGGAAACAACAATAATGAAATACAGTTAACTATGTCTAGTTAAAAGATTAAAGGAAAGACGTGGAAATTCAGAAAAGCAAGATGAACCAAATGTCTTCGCATCCAGCTCGTCATACAGTACACAGTGCCGATACAGATGCTGGCTGCAGCGGCAGCTCACAGCTACGAGTCAGGCCCCAGCATCTGTGATCGGCTCTGAGACAGTCAGCTAAAGCATTCTCTGCTGGAAGTGTAAATGGAGCTCTCTGGAGGTCCAGTACCTTCTTAAAATCTTGCTGGTTGTGCAGCACCAGATTCTCATTATCCAGTTGCTACGGTACATCTGTGTACCATCCAATGAAAAATTCATAAAAAATATTAGCGACCTACTTCCTCTTAAACAACCTGTTGCGATTCTCATAACGCACATTTCTGTTTTAGAGTGGAACAGAAAGCATAAATTCTTTCCCACTACGAGGTCAGTTTCATTTTTCAGCGAATGACAGCGGCTGCAAGAAGAGACTCAGTAGTTTTCATCTCCACTCAAAAATTAATTGTGATGAGCCTCTCCTGGGCTTTCTTACAAAAATTTCCTCTTCAGTTACCGCTCGCCCCCTTCGAGCCCAGACAACTGCTCCCCCCTGAGACAGTCTCACTTGAAGCCCCCCCCCCCCCCCCCTCTCCATGCCTTTTCCGCCGCTTCGCACACTGCGAGTTGACACCCAGCCGAGTTCGCCCACACGTCCCCTGCTGTGGTCGCCGAGCTACTCCGCGAGCTCCCTCCTGCCCGGCACAGCCTCCTAGCAGAGGATTTGTGGCCTGCCTGCTGCTCTGCTGTTCCGCCCTAGCGTTCTCAACCAATGGACACAGTTCACAAAAACATTACTCAACATTTTCTTCACTGCACAGAAATGAAATGAGGAAATACTTCTTAAATTCACACTCACTGATGTTTGATTCAGCTATATGCCTTACTTCCAAGGGCCACTTGTAATCTGAATAGTGGGTCATTAATTGCGTTACGGAGCAGTTTCGCTTCAGGAAAGGTGAAGGCACCGGAGAGGCAATTATGACGTTGCAGCTGATAATGGAAGCGAGACTAAAGATAAATCGAGACACGTTCATAGGATTTGTCTACCCGAAAAAAGCGTTCGACAATGCATAGCCGCGCCGGATTAGCCGAGCGGTCTGAGGCGCTGCAGTCATGGACTGTGCGGCTGGTCCCGTCGGAGGTTCGAGTCCTCCCTCGGGCATGGGTGTGTGTGTTTGTTCTTAGAATAATTTAGGTTAAGTAGTGTGTAAGCTTAGGGACTGATGACCTTAGCAGTTAAGTCCCATAAGATTTCACACACATCTGAACATTTGACAATACATAGTGGGGCAAGATGTTCCAAATTATGAGGAAGAGAGGGGTAAGCCGTAGGGAAAGACGGGGAATAAACAATATACAGGATGTCCCATTTATCTTGACGACCGTAAGTAACTGTTTGTCCAGATGCAAACTAGAAAATGTTTCAAAAAAAAAAAAAAAAAAAGAAAGAAAAAGGTTCAGTGTAACACAAGCTACACTGACGGCTGAAGGCCTTATTAAGAAAGAATTCAAAATTATTGTCTCAGCTGAAGGCCACAAGCAATACTTCAGAACAATTAGCGGCTGAAGGCCTGAATTACAAGTAAGGAAGACAACTACACGTTGAAGATACCAAAACAATTTTTAAAACAATCAAAAAAAGCACATGCTACACTAACAGCTTAAGGCTTTTTTAAGTAAGACTTCAAATTATATGTCGGCTGAAGGCCACGAGCAATACTTTGAAAAATAAACGGCTGACGGCCTGAATTACAAATGAGCAAGACAATAACACGTTAAAAATACCAATTTTTTAAAATCATTTTTTTAAAAATTGACAGTCGTAAGGCCTTATTATGAAAGAATTTAAAATTATTTGTCTTCTGATGGCCACAAGCAATACTTCAGAACAATTAGCGGCTGAAGGCCTGAATTACAAGTAAGGAGGACAACTACACGTTGAAAATACCAAAATAATTTTTAAAACAATCATTAAAAATTGACTGCAACACAAGCTACACAGACGGCTGAAGGCCTTATTAAGAAGAATTCAAATCATTTGTCAGCTGAAGGCCACAAGCAATAGGAATACTTTAACAAAATATTACTTTTAAACAATTGGCATTATCAGACCAAGTAAGAAGGGAGTTATCCACGGAGTGCTCGACCTGAGAAAAGTCCCTACAGCTGCGTAAGCGGTGAGACAGGCAGCCAAGAGTTAGGCTCACGTAACCTGATGGCGACTCAAACTAGGGAGAGTTTAGACGCCGATCAATGCTCTTACCAAATTCACCTAACGTGTGACAACCAGTACAATGATGGATTAATTCACGCGAGGGCGAAGTGACAGCACTGCGTCTTCAGAATCCAGTATTTAAAACATCGAAAGGCAGAAGGAACCACTACACTCAAGGTAGACAAAAGAAACCACAGTCCACAACGCAACCAAGGAGGCTGCCGAACTACACGTCATGCTGGACAGCATCGGAAAGACGAGGATAAGTACACTGCCGCAAAAATAGGCTAACCTCCAGGGCAGGTAACTGGGGCGTTAGTGGCCACTAGGCAGTAAAAAACCGCTGGTTGCATTTCACCAGTAATAACACAAAATTCAAAACTAATAACAGGCAATAGAAGACGGCTAACAGATTCCGCCAACTCGACACGCTCCACTCGTTTCTGTTTGTCTCACGGCGACCTTCGAGCACCAACGCACGAACAAACGGCGTGATCACAAAATAGTGGAGGTTTCACTACTGGTTTGCTGTTCACTGAACTCAACGTCCTGGGTCCTGTGCTACTACAGCCCCTCGATCCGGCAATGCCTGCCTGCCGCCAGCGCTCCTGACATGTTCGCGTGCTGCCAGACGTCTCTGCTGCTCCCTCCCAACCGAACTACTCACACACCACACCTGGAAAAACACCTCACGTCCTTCCAAAGATACGGGTACTAGATATCGATAAACGCAGCTGTTGCCACTCGCAGACAGACAACGCTAGCAAAAGTTGTGGCGCCAGTAAACAGAAGAAGAAAACGAGACGCCACTATCCCTATCACGGGACGCCAACCTACTAACGGCACCAACACGAGCCGCATACGGCTCAACTTCCCCCCTCAAACACCAACCTCGGGGTAACGCAAAAAAGTGGCCTAACCAAACTTTATTTGATTAAGATGGACCCGGTATTGCCTGCCGGTGCGGTTGTCCTTAACCAGAAGATTACTGAGCCTAAAATACGCATAATAGTACAGGGACCCAGGAAACGGGGAGTGAACTTACCAAGGTTTCCCTCGCGGGAAAATTATGAACATTCACCTCGTCTCCTGGTTTACCCCTAAAGACTCGCCGATCACAGTTGTAACGGTCAGCTTGTTTGTTGTGGGCCCTGAAAATATTGCGCCTGGCACGATTCAAGTTTTCTTTGACGATGGCTGTGAGCACTATGGGACTCAACTGCTGAGGTCATTAGTCCCCTAGAACTTAGAACTAGTTAAACCTAACTAACCTAAGGACATCACAAACATCCATGCCCGAGGCAGGATTCGAACCTGCGACCGTAGCGGTCTTGCGGTTCCAGACTGCAGCGCCTTTAACCGCACGGCCACTTCGGCCGGCTCTTTGACGATCTCAGGGGTAATATCCGCGGGGGATGGATCTTGAACTCCCCATAAGTTCGCAAGTAGAGAATTAACAGGATAAGGAAAGTTCGAGGAAACCGGAGTAGCCTTCAAATCGTTATTGCTGGTAGTACTGAACGCAAAACTAAGCCAAGGAAGACTAGAATCCCACTTACTGGGAGTCTTCTGATGGAATATAATGAGTGCTGATTTGAGATTACGATTGACCCTCGCCGAGAAAGAGCCGTACGGGTAATATGGGGTGGTCGTCACGTGCTTTACACTTCTTTGAAAACAGAAGGCCTTGAAGGGAGCAAAAAGAAAGGCCAGCGCATTGTCACTAACGATTTGCTTATGGAGTCCAAAAACAGTAAATACGTTAGTTAAATGCGCGATGGTAGTAGCAGCAGTCACGTTACGAGTCGTAAGAAGCTAGGTAAACCTCGAACCGCGTCAATAACAACTAATACGTACCAATGCCCTCTTTTGGTGCGAAGTAAGGGCCCCACATAATCAATGTAGAGTTTGTCCATGGGGCAAGACTCACTCTTAGAACTAAGGAACACCTGCTGAAGAGTGTTATTCGGTTTGGCCACACGACACAACTGAAACCGAGACACCAATTCTCTAACGTCTCGGTCAATAGGCGGCCAAGTCTGATCTTCTGCAAGGTCTTACAGGTTCCTAAATGCCCGCCAATAAACGAGTTGTGAAAATCATGGAAAACCGGACGTATTAGGGTGCTTGGTAGACAGACCTTAACCACCCTTTTACACAAAATACCCTTCCTGATAATGTATTCATCCAAACGCTCTCCCACCAAAAGCCGTTCCTTGACGGCCCCCCAAGTGGGGTCCTGATCGTGATGGGCGCCATCAGCTACAAAAACATGCGAACAGCCTCAACTCTTGAAGCTATTCGTATGTTTTTCTATTTCTGCAGCTACAAAAAAAAAAAAAAAAGGCGGGTAGCTCCAACAAGAAATAGGAAAACCTTAAGGTAAACGGATTCTGGCTTCCCGTACTGCAGCGAACGACCGTCGCAGGTAGCAACAGGAGAACCGCACCGGAAACGACCGCGGAGAAGCCCTCGGACGTTGGCGCGCCAGGTACATATAGTCTGCGGCCGCGAGCTCGCCTCCAGTTCACCACCGGCAATGGAGGGTGAAGCTCTGACAATGCCAGCCACTCGTGCTGGCGAAACGTCAGTAAAACCAACAAATGAACGTCGGCCGAAGAACCCGAGACAGAAGCCAATAGGCAATATGTCAACAACTGGCCACGAAAGCCTTAACAAATTTTACCCAGCTCAATGCTGATTGTCGGTTTCTAGCTTAAATACTTTATGCACGAGATAAAAGCGATACTTTACCTGCGCGAATAAGACGGCCAGTGCCTCACATTCGCAACCGAAATATTTAATTTCGGCACTGGTTAACCGACGAGACGCGTACGCTAATGGCTGCCTTTGACCCTCGGACTCCTGTAGGAGGACGGCCCAAATTCCCGCATTAGATGCGTCGTTTTGTACAACAAATTTTTTATTACAATCAGGCACTCCGAGAACGGAAGGGTTGACTATAGCTGCCTTAATGTGGTCAAACGCAGCCTCTTGGGCAGACCCCCATTCAAAACGCACTCCTTTTCGACGTACTTCATTTGAAGGAGCCGACAACTGAGCAAAATTAGGGACAAAACGTCTAAAATAATTAGCTATGCCTATGAACGTAGCAATCCCGCGTTTAGCAGTAGGCGGCGGGAGAGCTCTCAGCGTCTTAGTCCGCTCCTGGTCAATGCGTACGCTCTCGCCTTCTTAGGATACCTGCAGCCTGGCTGACGTCACCGTACTGCGTTTAACAGTCAAACCGGCCCCTTGCAACCTAGCAAAGACTTGCTGGATATGCTCCAAATGGTCCTGAAATGAACGGCTATAAATCACCAATTGGTCCATGTAATTATAAACACAGACAAATTTCAAGTCTCCAAGAATATTATCTATCAAACGAGTAAGAACGGCTGCGCCAATAGCCAAACCAAAGGGAACTCTGTTAACTCAAACAGATTCCAATCAGTACGAAATGCTGTATGGTGTCTACATTCTTCGGCTAAGGGAATCTGATAATAGGCTTGATTCAGATCGAGCACGATGAACCAATTAGCGCCGGCAAACCAAGTAAAAGAGTTATGAAGGTCAGAAAAGGAACTGAGTGGAGGACAATTTTGGCGTTCAGGCGCCTACAGTCAACAACAGGCCGAAAACCCCACCCCTGATCCTTAAGAACAAGAAATATGGGGAAAGTATAAGCAGATGTAGAAGGCCTAATAACTCCTTGCTCAAGCATTTTAGAAACCTTAGTATCTTCATCTCAGGCGGTGAGAGACGATATGGAGACTCCCTGACGGGAATGTGGTCAGATAGACGAATATTGTAGTCAAGGACATTAGTAACCATCAGTCTATCACAGAGAGCTCGGGGAACCTCTGCAACAAATCCCCTAGTTCAAAGGCTGCTGTGAAGACAGATGAGTAACATCAAACTCATTAACCTTAGGATCAACAGCCAGCATGCACCTTACGCTTGCCACATTCACAGAGCCCAAACTTCTGAGCAGAAGCGCACTTATAAAAGACGATGTATCCGGAATAATCAAAAACAAGACCAGTTTTACTGATAAAATCACAACCCAAATCAAATCGACCGACAGCTTCTTAACCAAGACCAAAGACAAGGGCCACGAGAAATCCCCAACCGAGATACTCCCTCGGACTTAACCCTGCAGAGGCAACACCTGCCCATTGGCAACCCGACATCTCTGCACTGAAGAAGGGACCGACTTATGCCTCGTAAAATGGACAAATTCAAGAAACCATTACAAGCTCAACAACGAAAAGGAGCTACCAGAATCCAAAAGGGCACTAATAGGTTCGCCACCTACTCGATAACAAATATAAGGGATGGAAGGTGATGATCGAGCAACGACATGGGCACACCAAGGTGTAAAGGCTCGATCGCGAGGTCGCTGCCCAGCCCGGTGGCATTTATTGTCCCTGGGAGGGCGCGGTCGAACGCAAGAACGAACTAAATGAACTGTCCGTCCGCACCTGAAGCAACGCCGCAGTTCCCTTTTACCAAACTCAGCCGAAGTAGATAATCCGAAGTTGTCCTTGATAACGCCCGGGGGCTGAACCTTAACTGCACGGCATGGATCGTCCGCAAGCGGCAACGCAGATATCGTTACAACGGCGGCACAAAGTTCTTCCCAGGTGGAGGAACGACCGTGGAAAACAAAGGGCGACTCATCCGCCACTCGCATTCCCCTCAGGACAATAGAAATTAACTCCTGTTCTGGCAAGTCGACTAACAAGGCCAAGCAGGCCGTCTTACCTCTGTCCACATATTGATGTAACTCATCCTTATCTTGCTGCATCTGCCAAATATAGCGACACTCGAGCTGTTTTCGAACTCCCGTGGTCAATGTTTCTTTAATTACAAGCTCCCTCAACCACCGCAAGGAAAACCCCTCTGCCATGGCTCTGGATACGAGGGTCCTCAATTCCCCTCTAGCTAACAGATACAATAGTGACAAAACGACTTGATGCGAAACACCAAAGGCATCAGCGTGTTGCTCAAGGCAAACCAACAACCATAATAACCATTCAATTTGCTCGAGTCGGTCTATCACTACTTCTGTGGCTGTGGTGTCCCGAAAGAGATGCACCAGAGGATTAGGCAATTTAGCAGACGCTGCATCTAGCCTCTCGGGAGACATAAGTGCATCATTCCCAGGCTGGTTCGCCCCCCCCCCCCCCTCCTAAAGGCCCCCCAGTTCTTTACCCATCAAGCTCTAAAACTGTAATCTTAAACTGCAATTCATTAATCAAGGACTCCAATTCAGCGGTTGATTCCTTATAACGACCTTCTAACTTTAATGTCCTTAAATCCGCTATCCGGTTGGTTAAATGTACTAACTGTGAAAGCAACCTGTCTAACTGACTGCCACTAGGTCGAGTGCCTTCCAAAAAGTCAAAGGTGTCCTCAAGGCTCCTAACAGCCTTACACAAAAACTCAATGGCTGCTTTTGCCTCACCCACAACATCCGGTGTGACATCAACCGGCTGAAGAACAGTAGGACGCAAATGGGCGACTAAGTGTGGGACACTTCCTTCAATAGCCTGGCGCCTTATCTCCAGTTCATAAATGAGGTGGTCCTTCCTGAACAGGCCGATCCCGGGCACTGCCTGACCGCCATTAGAATTGGTCACGTAAAACAACCAAATAGCAAACACAAATATCGTGTAATACTGACAGAGCTACATTCGAACCAACGGTAGCGGTAGTGACAATATTACAATCGTAACCATCCCCTTCTACCGCTGAATCGTGGTTCTTAGGGAAAGCAACAAAAGGTGTGGACGGGGCCGAATCAGTTACCGTTGGTTGCACAGTAAATGCATAAACATACACACTGCAGCAGATTCTGTTTAACAGATGGGGGACATATATGCACTTTGAATATACTGCCTTTATTTTCTTCATTCTTTTGTATTTATTCCACAGAATATTTATTGTTTGTTTGGTAAAGCTTATTCTTTCACATCCTGCTTCCGATGAATCAAAATCCACAGATTTTCACTTTTACGCGGTGTTTGTATATATTATCTAATATGTACACATATCATTGTGACCATTGTTTCTTCCCTATGTCGAACAGTCTTTCCTCAAACATGTCACAAACTTTATGGCCTATTGTTTTCTGCGTAGTCGTAACTGCACCGCTAAGTGGACTACAGCTGTCGGTATACATTAACCGTTTGGGTCGACATATTCACTCTTCAACACCTGACCTACTGCTCAGTGAAAAATAAGCACTGAGAGCTTGCTCTTGCCGCATGTACTTGGACGTGCTAACTAAAACATACTACCTCTAATAGCTAAAGTTATTATCTGCAAATGAAATAAATGCAGATGTAAAGTTTACTCGGTACACCACCCTCAGTCATCAGTAGAAATAGTTGCACTTTTACACTTTACACCCTATATGCAGCTGATACAATACTTTTGTACATAATTTTTAGATCGGAAGTGCAGCTTCCTATAATTTCTCATACACCTCAACCCATCGACGGCTGGAATTGACTGACTACTATTTTTATTATTATTACCATTAATTTAGTTTCAGTAGTTATCGTTCACAGATAGGATCCTTCAGTGCCTCACCTGCGTAACTTTTATGCACAAAAACTGTTGTCGTTGCCTTCCTCTGCTTAAACAAACGATAAAAAGCCTGAATGTGATACTTCATCTATATCTGTCGTTGCGTGGCACAAGTTTTTTAATTCCAAAAACATATTTGTCAAGTCATAATGAAAAATAAATTTGTATAAAAGAAAAATAATGAAAGTAGTGACTTAGAAATGTCGTCTCTGGTAAATTACTAACCATTAATTACAATTAAGTGCGGGTAAGCTACTACAAACAGCATAGTGAACGCATTATTGTGGCCAAGATAGACCCGAAGCATACGCCTACCACAGTAGTACAAGTTTATATGCCAACTAGCTCCGCAGATGACGAAAAGTTTGATGAAATGTATGATGAGGTAAAAGAAATTATTCAGACAGTGAAGGGACACGAAAATTTAATAGTAGGAAAAGGAAGAGAAGGAAATGTAGTACGTGAATATGAAATGGGGGTAAGAAATGAAAGAGGAAGCCGCCTGGTAGAATTTTGCACAGAGCATAACTTAATCATAGCTAAGACGTAGTTCAAGAATCATGAAAGAAGGTTGTGTACATGGAAGAGGCCTGGCGATTCTCGAAGGTTTCAGATAGATTATATAATGGTAAGACAGACATTTAGGAAACTGGTTTTAAATAGTAAGACATTTCCCTGGGCAGACGTGGACTCTGACCACAATCTATTGGTTATGAACTGTAGATTAAAACTGAAGAAACTTCAAAAAGGTGGGAATTTAAGGAGATGGGACTTGGATAAAAAAGAACCAGAAATTGCAGAGAGTTTCAGGGAGAGCATTAGGGAACGATTGACAGGAATGGGGGAAAGAAATACAGTAGAAGAAGAATGGATTGCTTTGAGGGACGAAATAGGGAAGGCAGCAGAGGATCAAGTAGGTAAAAAGACGAGGGCTAGTAGAAATCCTTGGGTAACAGAAGATATATTGAATTTAATTGATGAAAGGAGGAAATATAAAAATGCAATAAATGAAGCAAGCAAAAAGGAATACAAAAATTGCAAAAATGAGATCGACAGGAAGTGCAAAATGGCTAAGCAGGGATGGCTAGCCGGCCAGAGTGGCCGAGCGGTTCTGGGCGCTACAGTCTGGAACCACGCGACCGCTACGGTCGCAGGTTCGAATCCTACTTCGAGCATGTATGTGTTTGACGTCCTTAGATTAGTTAGGTTTAAGTAATTCTAAGTTCTAGGGGACTGATGACCACCGCAGTTAAGTCCCATAGTGCTCAGAGCCATTTGAACTATATTTTGAGGGATGGTTAGAGGACAGATGTAAGGATGTAGAGGTATATCCCACTAGCGGTAAGAAAGATACTGCTTACTGGAAAATTAAAGACTTTTGGAGAAAAGAGTACAACTTGTGTGAATATCAAGAGCTCAGATGGAAACCCCGTTCCAAGCAAAGAAGGGAAAGCAGAAAGGTGGAAGGAGTATATAGTGGGTCTATACAAGGGCGATGTACTTGTGGACAGTATTATGGAAATGGAAGAGGACATAGATGAAGATGGAATAGGAGACATGGTACTGCGTAAAGAGATTGACAGAGCACTGAAAGACCTAAGTCGAAACAAGGCAACATTCCATTATAACTACTGATACCCTTGGGAGAGCCAGACTTCCGAAGTAAGAGTGATTTCAGGTGTGCCGCAGGGGAGTGTCGTAAGACCGTTTGCTATTCACAATATACACTCCTGGAAATTGAAATACGAACACCGTGAATTCGTTGTCCCAGGAAGAGGAAACTTTATTGACACATTCCTGGGGTCAGATACATCACATGATCACACTGACAGAACCACAGGCACATAGACACAGGCAACAGAGCATGCACAATGTCGGCACTAGTACAGTGTATATCACCCTTTCGCAGCAATGCAGGCTGCTATTCTCCCATGGAGACGATCGTAGAGATGCTGGATGCAGTCCTGTGGAACGGCTTGCCATGCCATTTCCACCTGGCGCCTCAGTTGGACCAGCATTCGTGCTGGACGTGCAGACCGCGTGAGACGACGCTTCATCCAGTCCCAAACATGTTCAATGGGGGACAGATCCGGAGATCTTGCTGGCCAGGGTAGTTGACTTACACCTTCTAGAGCACGTTGGGTGGCACGGGATACATGCGGACGTGCATTGTCCTGTTGGAACAGCAAGTTCCCTTGCCGGTCTAGGAATGGTAGAACGATGGGTTCGATGACGGTTTGGATGTACCGTGCACTATTCAGTGTCCCCTCGACGATCACCAGTGGTGTACGGCCAGTGTAGGAGATCGCTCCCCACACCATGATGCCGGGTGTTGGCCCTGTGTGCCTCGGTCGTATGCAGTCCTGATTGTGGCGCTCACCTGCACGGCGCCAAACACGCATACGACCATCATTGGCACCAAGGCAGAAGCGACTCTCATCGCTGAAGACGACACGTCTCCATTCGTCCCTCCATTCACGCCTGTCGCGACACCACTGGAGGCGGGCTGCACGATGTTGGGGCGTGAGCGGAAGACGGCCTAACGGTGTGCGGGACCGTAGCCCAGCTTCATGGAGACGGTTGCGAATGGTCCTCGCCGATACCCCAGCAGCAACAGTGTCCCTAATTTGCTGGGAAGTGGCGGTGCGGTCCCCTACGGCACTGCGTAGGATCCTACGGTCTTGGCGTGCATCCGTGCGTCGCTGCGGTCCGGTCCCAGGTCGACGGGCACGTGCACCTTCCGCCGACCACTGGCGAAAACATCGATGTACTGTGGAGACCTCACGCCCCACGTGTTGAGCAATTCGGCGGTACGTCCACCCGGTCTCCCGCATGCCCACTATAAGCCCTCGCTCAAAGTCCGTCAACTGCACATACGGTTCACGTCCACGCTGTCGCGGCATGCTACCAGTGTTAAAGACTGCGATGGAGCTCCGTATGCCACGGCAAACTGGCTGACACTGACGGCGGCGGTGCACAAATGCTGCGCAGCTAGCGCCATTCGACGGCCAACACCGCGGTTCCTGGTGTGTCCGCTGTGCCGTGCGTGTGATCATTGCTTGTACAGCCCTCTCGCAGTGTCCGGAGCAAGTATGGTGGGTCTGACACACCGGTGTCAATGTGTTCTTTTTTCCATTTCCAGGAGTGTACATAAATGACCCTGCGGATGACATCGGAAGTTCACTGAGGCATTTTGCGGATGATGCTGTGGTATATCGAGAGGTTGTAACAATGGAAAATTGTACTGAAATGCAAGAGGATCTGCAGCGAATTGACGCATGGTGCAGGGAATGGAAATTGAATCTCAATGTAGACAAGTGTAATGTGATGCGAATAAATATATCATTTAGCTACAATATAGCAGGTCAGCAACTGGAAGCAGTTAATTCCATAAATTATCTGGGAGTATGCATTGGGAGTGATTTAAAATGGAATGATCATATAAAGTTGATCGTCGGTAAAGCAGATGCCAGACTGAGATTCATTGGAAGAATCCTATGGAAATGCAATCCGAAAAGAAGGAAGTAGGTTACAGTACGCTTGTTCGCCCACTGCTTGAATACTGCTCAGCAGTGTGGGATCCGTACCAGATAGGGTTGATGGATGAGATAGAGAAGATTCAACGGTGAGCAGCGCGCTTCGTTATAGGATCATTTAGTAATCGCGAAAGCGTTACGGAGATGACATATAAACTCCAGTGGAAGACTCTGCACAAGAGACGCTCAGTAGTTCGGTACGGGCTTTTGTTGAAGTTTCGGGAACATACCTTCACCAAGGAATCAAGCAGTATATTGCTCCCTCCTACGTATATCCCGCGAAGAGATCATGAGGATAAAGTCAGAGAGATTAGAGCCCACACAGAGGCATACCGACAACCCTTCTTTCCACGTACAATACGAGACTGTAATAGAAGGGAGAACCGATAGAGGTACTCAAGGTACCCTCCGCCACACACCGTCAGGTGGCTTGCGGAGTATGGATGTAGATGTAGATGTAGATACCATCTGTTGAGCAAGATGTATGAGATAGATACCATCTGGTGAGCAAGATGTATGAGACATGCGAAGTACCCTCAGACTTCAGGAAGAATACAATAATTCCAACCCCAAAGAAAGCAGGTGTTGACAGATGTGAAACTTACCGAATTATCAGTTAATAAGTCACGGCTGTAAAATACTAACACTAATTCTTTACAGACGAATGGAAAAACTGGTAGAAGCCGACCTCGGGGAAGATCAGTTTCGATTCCGTAGAAATGTTGGAACACGTGAGGCAATACTGACCATACGACTTACAATGGAAGATAGATTAAGGAAAGACAAACTTACGTTTCTAGCATTTGTGGACTTGGAGAAAGCTTTTGATATTTGGGGAGCAAAATAACTGATGATGGTCGAAGTAGAGAGGATGTAAAATGTAGACTGGCTATGGCAAGGAAAGCGTTTCTGAAGAAGAGAAATTTGTTAACATCGAGTATAGATTTAATTGTCAGGAAGACGTTCCTGAAAGTGTTTGTATGGAGTGTAGCCATGTACGGAAGTGAAAAGTGGACGATAAATAGTTTGGACAAAAAGAGAATGGAAGCTCTCGAAATGTGGTGCTACAGAAGAATGCTGAAGATTAGATGGGTATATGACATAACTAATGAGGAGGTATTGAATAGAATTGGAGAGAAGAGAAATTTGTGGCACAATTAGAAGAAGGGATCTGTTGGTAGGACATGTTCTGAGGCATCAAGGGATCACCAATTTAGTATTGGAGGGCTGCGTGGAGGGTAAAAATCGTACAGAGAGAGATGAATACACTAAGCAGATTCAGAATGATGTAGGTTGCAGTATGTTCTTGGAGATGGAGAATCCTGCACAGGATAGAGTAGCATGGAGAGCTGCATCAAACCAGTCTCTGGACTGAAGACCACAGCAACAACAAAATGTGGTTCATGTTTAAAGCTCCACCCACCCAGTATCGGGGCTATAATATATTTTAGGAGGAAGTTGTGTTCCCATAAAAAAGTGGTGATAATTGGCATTTTAGTTGAGAGCAACAGAAAGTGGTCAGGGTACAGTATAATACGTAATATAAATACTCCATTGCACAGTAAAATTGTTAAACGACACAGAAGTGATGGTTTAGGCACTAACTGAAAGTTAAAATGGTTGCTTCACGACTGCTAGCGATCATTTAGTAAATTTTACTGACGAACTGAAACTTTGTAAGACATCATTATTACCAATGTTTCGTTTTAATGACAGCCAATTTCTCTCAGTTGGTAAGAAATAGTACTTATATCGACAATACAGTTTCGAAGACAAATGTTGATGGTGTTAGGACAGCAACCAGCCACAAATTTACTTTCAGTTCCTTTATTCAAAGGATACCGTTACCGGTTTCGAATCGTTGTGATTCATCCTCAGACGGTTTACACGCTTTCTTTATGACATGTGGTGTGTGAAAGTATGTAAACTGTCTGAGGATGAATCACAACGATTCGTAACCGGTAACGGTATCCTTTGAATAAAGGAACTGAAAGTAAATTTGTGGCTGGTTGCTGTCCTAACACCATCAACATTTGTCTTCAAACAACAGCCACGGTCTCCATCATGTCATCATATGTCAAAATTGCAATACAGTGTCGTTACTCTGAATCAGAGTTTCTGCGATTGTTTCTACCTGTGGCCACTACAACCGTGAAAGTAGTATTTGCTTCTGTATATGTGAGCTGTACACTAAAAATGTCACCTACCACATAGAAGAAAAATACACATTGGATTTTACTAGTGTTAGGAAAGAGCTGGCTTTATACCTGCCTCCAGCTCTATGGAGCATTTACTAGTCACGAAACAAGTGGTACGATTAGGCTTTTCTCTGGGTTTCACAGATGTTGAGACAGTTTCAACACGACGTACTTTCACAGCTTTTGAAACCAAGACACTGATTCAGTTGATCAGTATAGTGCAGGATATACGCGTCAGTGAATACGTACGTCACTGTGTTGATCAGACTCGGTCAGGGTGAGCGAGAGAGGCAGATCAGAAAGAGGAGGGAAGTGACTCAGTTCCACATCCACAACGATGTTCGCAGCAACTCCAGAACAGGTTTTCAGATGCGTGAAGTGTGGGAAGAGGAAACTGAAGGTGCAAACTTGAAAGCAAACTTTAAAATCAATAACAACAGTACTACAAATAGGCTTATCGTATTTTTTTGGGTCCAACCGATGACATATTTTTGAAATTAGTTAAGTCTTAAAAGTTTGCTTTAGGAATAAACTTTATTTATTCTGTTGTGTTTTTTACTAGAAACGACGTTTCCTGAGAAATTATTCCTGTTAATTACTGCATAAAATTCAAGATAAATAAGTTCTTAATTATTTCTAACACTTAGCAGATGTTCGAGAGTAGATACAGAAAGTCTGCCCCTTTCTGCAGACCAAATGTTCCCCATAATTGAAAAAAAGACCTCTGTCAGCCGGAGCAGGTGTCCCAGGCAAAGACATCGTAACCTCATCCACTTTAGAAATATTACAGCCTGAAGAATCAGCCTTTTAGGCCATCTTAAAAACAGCTTTCTTCTTCTTTCAATAATACCTGATACTTTTTCAGAATTTCAATCACAACCGCAGTGCATTAACACCACTCCTATGTTTAGTTAGCGATTTTCGCGTGGTCTTTATCATCACACATTCCTTTACGTGGAGCAAATAATTCTCCGGTGAGGAGCGTGCAATAAAAACTTTCTTTCTCTGAAATTAAACAATTTCAAAAGTTTCTATTCCTGTTGCAGGTTGACATGAAACACACACATTCCTTTTCCCTTCGCTAAACGATGAGACAAAAACGAATGGTAATTAAATGACCAAAAGCGAGTAGACGAGCTACCTCACACACAAAAACAACACAATCTCATTGCTCCTGTTGTGTTGCCAAATAATTAAGGGAAAATTGTGGCACAGCCGATAGCCACGCCTCCGCATGGACGTAAGTGCTTGCTCCGATGTCGAGCGACAAGACATAGGCATGGTCATGAGACAACGTTCAAAATGCGATATCGAGCCTATAGGTCTAAAATTAAAAAAGAAGTTCTTGCGAGCCATAAAATTTTCGTCCGCGGACATTGTCGCAACGCCGGATATTACCCCGCACAGCACTGAAAAACCGATATTGTCTGGGTAATCCCGATGGAAAGGAAGGCCTGGCTATAAATGTGTAATGACACACCGAAAAGAAAAGAGCACAAACTGTCAACGAAGGAACGACAAACAGTCAGGACTTTATGTAGGTGGTCAGTTCGAAACGCGGACACCAATTTCCACTTGTTTCAGGTACATCGAGCTGTGCCACCGTTAATTCCACCAGCTGACTCGATATAAGAACAAGAATATATCAGTCATAGCAGAAATAATTGCTGTCTAACAAGTAGCAGTACCTTTATCCCGCCGTTGCTGTTTAGTATGATGTACCTCTTAGTATGGCAATGTAGGAGCAGTTTGGTTTTCACTGAAGTTCCATCATGTGGCGAGGACAGGCTTCCACGTTTCATTTTCGTCGGCTGCTTTCGGAGTATTTTGGGGAAAGGGATCCCACAGTGGCGGAGCGGGCAGCCTCCGCACACGCGCCCACGCGGTGGCTGGCGGCCAGTGGCGGCGGCGCTCCTCCGTGTCGCCATTACAGTGCGGCGTGCGCCGTTGTTGGAAGCGCGTAAAAATTTCCGGACAGGGCGAATTCATAAGGGCAGTCCCCGCGCACGCAGTTTAGACGGCGAGAGTACCGTAGCTCGTGTTCACGACACATGCTGTTTCCGTTGCTGGCGCCTCGCATGGTCGGTTGGTCTGAATTTCCTTTGAGAAAGGGAATTGCGCAGGCGATTTGCTGTCGTGTCATTGGCTGACAATAAACTAAGACGTCTCGAATGGCCGATGCAACTCGTAGGCGCATTTTTTTCCCCTCACGGGAACCGCCAAGAGGAGACAAGAGCAAAGTATTTCGTCACTCGTTTCTTGATCGTGGCTCGAAAAAGATCAGTAGGTGTAGTTGACCTGAGCCAAAGGTGCAGATGATGTAGTTCGATCAGGTATCGATTGATTTCAGGTCTTCAAAGTGACGTTTGACTTTTGCTTAGACACGCATTAAAGATTTTCTTAATTTCCGTGAATAGCGAGTGGGTAATATCTTACTGAATCTTTGTGCACATGCTTCCACGTAATTACTCACTACAGTGCCAACTTCTCTGTCTGCCTGATTAACACTTCCTCTCGCTGCATGGTCAATGCAGTTGTTTCTGGAGCACCTGTGAAAGTAGGTTCGCACGCAATCCCTAGAGGTAATAATTCCTGTCTCGTTTCCCCAATATCCAGCGGCCCAAGTCTAAATACCTACGCTATGATCTATACTTGTAGTCCATTGTTTACATATATGTTAAAGACAAAGAATGTGCATTTCGTTCATGTAAGCAAATAAGCCCATAACCAGACCTTTTCTACCAGTTCTATAGTTACAAAATTCTTTCCTTCGTGACTTCGTAATTCTCCAAGACGAGCACCCATTATCCATGTACAAAGGCTCCCTACGCGAACTTTATGTTGCGTACTTGAGTAAATAGGGAGCCTTCTGACTCCCGCAAGGTCCAGACGGCGTCGGAAATTACTTCGAAAAACCACGGGCAATCTTACGACCACCGACATGGAATTTGAAGGCAAAGACTAACTGGCCAGGAAAAGAAATAAGCGGTAGAGCGAAAACTGCAGTGTATCACCTGAGGTACACTAAACACGATTTTCGAAACTCTGCGAAAAGCTTTTGAGTTATGGTAATGGGGCGCTGACATTACATGTGAAAAGTTTTCGAAGCCTTAGGGTTAATCGTCGACTGACAGGGAAGAGCTTTCTGAGAGTAGCCTGGAGATGTAAGACGGATCGAAAAAGTGTAGCAGGTGACAGAGTGAAATGAAAGCTGAATCTATAGAAATGAAACGCACGTGAACAGTCTGGGTTATGTAGTGAGGCGAATCGATGGTAGTGCGAGGTTCGTGCTGAGCCATGTGGATGTCAGAACGAGTCGTAGTGGCTGACGTTACTGACAGTCGGCTCGCTCCCCGTGGAATCGCGTCAATGTAACTGAACGTGTCCCGCAGTGGATGACTTAATGAAATTATTGTATTAAACAGTGTGGCCCTACGTGCAAGAAATCCAGGTTGCTGTAATCCACAACACGATAAAATAGTGAGCTTCATCAAGCTTCTGAATGTAACAATAGTCACTGTAGAACCCTAATTATTACAGTTTGATGTGGACTTCAAGTTAGACACAAGTATACAAAGACTGAACTTGTTACATTAATTAAATATAGGTACAAGTTACCGCCGAATCAAAATAACAACACGTTAGCAAAAGTTGGATGATGAGATGGAGGTGAATACGATAAATTCAACACAACATTTAGGAGAACGATTAAGTTCGCGGAAGTGGAACAGTATTGCGAAATGTTATTCAGAGACGAAAATAAGAAGTACAGAAAGAATCTTTATCGAGTCCACGTTGAGTTCGAGATTGCCAATAAATGTGTTTGAATCAGAAAAGTAAAAACCCTAACATCAATCTCAAAACTCTGTAAAACTTATATCGATCAGAAGTAGGTTTATATTATGTAACTGTGTATTTGCAATAATGGAGTGTCTATTTTTTGATAAAATCCTTGATTTGTGACAGGAAATTAGCGTTTTGTAATGTATGTATGAAAAAAGCAAAATGATTTGTTAAAATAATGAACTTTTATAATATGTGTATGTTTATAAGAGAGAGAATGTTTACTGGAAGGTAGTTCATACTTAGGGCACTTGTATTATAAATTGTAAAAGATGTAGTGAAGTCCCTCCGCAACAGAAGTGGCATGGCGCGATGTAAAAGATAGTTTTGGCGGTCGAACTGGGCGGCTCCTTGGTGGGAACAGTACGCAGAAAGTGGCTACCCATAGCACAGTACACTTCGAAGGTTTTCTTGAATGGCCCCTTTAGATATATGAAACCCTTGCGTGCAAGCGTCAGTGTGTCTTGGTGCTGGATGACAATCCTGATTTCATCATTCCTGTTAAATGTGGTTGAAGCATAAGGTTTAAGTGAGAAGTCTTCCTCTCATCATACTCTACTGGACTGGTTGTATTGAGTGAGGACGTCAGTGCTAGGTCTCAAGCCAACTGATTTAAGAAACTCGTAGTTCTCACGTGTTATCACTTTATCACTTTGCGGTTCGGTGACGAAGTGACGTGCTGTGGATTGCGTGCACTTGTTTTATACCGTACACCCATCCAGCCTTAGATGTAATCCTACAATGATTTCCTCACCACGAAAGTCAACATGTTGATTATTCTGGTCCACAATATGCAGCTCCGAATAGTCCAATGTCTGAGCCGTCACTGGAAGGTACATTACATTGGCAGGGGTCTCAAAAATATTATACCCCGTTGCAACTGAGGGGAAGAATCCGTAAACAGTATGAATCAGACTGTCTTTGAGATAGGAGTTTGTTGCAATGTTACACGCGACTCGGATTGTGCTGACGGGAAGAATGTCCACAGTCTGATCTGACTTGTAAAATTTACTTGGATCCTTCTTCAAAACCTGTCCTTTTGTGAAACCCAGTAGACGCCCTATTGAACCTTTCTGGTTAAAGTCAATCGCTGCATTTACAGCCCCTATTACAGATTTAAGTGTGCTGGTGTTTGCACGTAGTTCAATACCTTTTCCAGACTGTGTTAAGACTTCATTTAAATCATTGATATCGTACGCAGCCGATTCTATTTCCACAATGTCGTTTTCATCATTAATATCCAGATGCAGTTTGTTGTTACTCTCAGTGACATTTGGGATGCTGTTGTACGTCTCCAGTCCAATCAATGCAATCTCTATTCACCAATGCTCAAATCAGTTGGCGGGAAGTAATTTGCACGCAATACAGATGATAGTTCTTTTAGCGTCAAAGTGTACGACATTGCATCTGAACTTTAGCTGATGAAGGAATGTTTTAAAGTTCCTCCTTCTACAGCATTCTACTTCTTCTTTGTAAACGTCAAGGGAAACATGATGCATAGATGTTCACAGAGGTACGTATTAAAGCCCTGATAGCGCGGGTAATTGTAGAACACACGTCTTCTGTCGGTGAAGTATCGTAATTCTTCTGGTGGTTGCAGATCACCAAATGAGTCGAAATAGTAAACGGTATCAGCATTTTTCGTAACATATGATACCCAGTGGGTGCCGGGGCCTCCAGCAACATTTAAATTCTCACTGCCACATTCACCAGTTTTCCACATAGTCTTCGGTAATGCATCCCACAAAAACACACCACGAAATCTTGGAATGTTGAATTTCTTTCTAACAGACTTATGAAGATCAGTATTCGTGAGTGATCGATCCGGTAGGACCACTAATGGGCTTTTTTTAATTTCCGTATAGACCAAGACCTTTCCTGTACGGTTTGCAAGTATAGTCCTTCTTCGATGGCTGTTCCTTCCATCACGCGTTTATCTCCTCTTGCCTCTTCTAACTGCGCTTGAAGGTATTGCGCGTTCTTGACCGTTCGAGCAACAGCTGGAGCACCAGCCCCGAGGGACCCTACCGCCGAGAGTGCAGAGAGTGCCAGGATGAGAAATGGAAGAAAACCGCCAGATGTCTTGGTTATTGGTAGAACTCGAGGTGCTTTAACCGATCCTCTTCTTCTTCCCGCACCTTTCTGCTTCAGTGCGTTTTTAGTTGCATACATCGCTGTCAGGATACAGTTCTTCAAATAGCTCTCCGTCTCGCCCTTGTCCATCTTCTTGTTTAGTACACGACGTGCAGTATTCATAACTCGCTTGAAATTCCCTCACTCCTAAACCCAAGCTAATTTTTCCTCGCATCGTTTTATCAACTCCAAATGCTGTCATGAATTGACCTATACCAATATTCTTTCTTCTCTGTCTCGCCTTAGCCTTATAGCTAAAATCCTATCTCCAATGTGACGCCTTGAGAAATCTTTATTTGCAGCGTATGCAATGTCATGTTCCACACGCTTCGTCGAGCAGATTAACTCCCTTATCACGTTGTGCCAAGCGTTTCTGAAGCTTTGTCCCAGGTCCACAGTAGCTACACCCATGGATGTGTAATTCCACTGGCCGTTTGTCTACAATACCACCACCTCCTCTAACGCTTCTCCCAGTTCACATGTTATGCTACTACCGTGGTTGTGGACTGTACACCCCCGTTATATAGCAAATCGTCGGCATCAATCCAACTGATTTGTGTATCAGGAAAACCAAGCCATTTGACTTGTGCTTTATTTTCCCGACGTCTTATGACTCTCTCCACGAGAAACACATCCAGTTCTGAGCTTTTCTGCAACTCCTCGGTGTAAAAGCAGCCTGAAATTTCTTCGCCTTTACTATCCTTCAATGTATAAGTTTAAGAATTCGTTCTTTGTACCTTTGAAACTGTAAATATCTCTGTTGACCAATTCGGCAGGTATGATTACTAAAATGCTATCTTGTGTTTTGAGATACGTACCAAATCACCTATATTAAACTTCTGTCTGCGTGGATCCAGCATTTTAATACGATAGTACACCGTATCCATGAGTCCATTATCACGAACATCGATTGATCTCATTTTTATTGTGGTATGTCTGGTTCGATTATATTGAGCAATTATTTCTGGGAAGACATCTGTCCATTTGTATGAACCGCGAGCCGGCCGGAGTGGCGAACGGTTCTAGGCGCTTCAGTCTGAAACCGCGGGACCGCTGCGTTCGCAGGTTCGAATCCTGCCTCGGGGATGGATGTGTGTGATGTCCTTAGGTTAGTTAGGTTTAAGTAGTTCTAAGGTCTAGGGGACTGATGACCTCAGAAGTTAAGTCCCATACTGCTCAGAGTCATTTGAACCATTTATGAACCGCGAAGATTAAAACGCATCCACATTCTTCCTTTTATTGTTCTGTTCAGACGCTCCACGGTACTTGTCTTGACGTGAGTGTGTGTTGAGTACTGACGTATTCCGTACCGCTGCTTCACGGTCTTCATTTACCTACTGGTAAACTCTCCCCCGTGATCGGCTTGGAGGTCGTCTGTGCATCGATTCGTCCCTTTCTGTAGCAAACGCTCAGAAACATCCGCGACATTTCTACCCGTTTTTGTTTTAACAGGTAGTGCCCAGGCATATTTGGAGTATGTATCAATAACCATTAAAATGTATTTGAATTCATTATTGTCATGTGAATATTCCCCCATATTTATAAGATCAGCTTGCCGTAAGTCATCCAAACCTTTAAACATAACATGCCTACGAAGGTATGTTTAGACCCAAATATTAATTTTTTCCGCAGATTCGGGTAAGTTTTGTTTTTTTTGTGGTCAACATTTATAAAACTGTAATTCCTCTCTATGAAACCCCACCCTATGGGGAGAGCTTTAGTTTTAGCGAATCAAAATTTACAAAGTAAATAAGTATATTTTATTTACCCGTTACCATTTTCCACACAAAAATGAGAACATGGATTTTCTTGAATTACAGTGCCAACTACCGAGAATCGAAACAAATGTTTAAGACAAAATATACGTAGTTTTTTATGTAGAATCTCGTTCTACAATAAAAATGGGGGTTCCCATTTGAAATTTTCAAGTTGCCCTGCCCCACTCCCAGGGGGCTGGGGTGAAGAGCTAATTTTAGCACCAGCAGATCTCCCTCTCGAAAATAATCAACTTTGGATTCTACATATTTTTTCTTGTGAAGCATATTTTTCGAGTTATTCTGGTTTGTCAAATTAAAATTTACACCCAGTATATACTGTGGGATTCGATTTCTCACTGCTTTACGCTCAATGTTAATACATCACTGGTGCTGCTGCTGATGTAGTTGTTGTTGTTGTGTCCATCATCGAGTATTGGTTTAATGATGGTTTTATAGTTCTTGTTGCTCAGGCTTTTCGTGATCTTGTGTGCATCACTCATGTGCAGTATTTCACGGTACGTTTACCTATCATTAACTGAATAATTTATAGGTGTTTTGGTATGTCTTAGGAAAATAAGATTCATTAAGCTAGGTGTTCTCTCAAACCGCCTTCACCAATCTGTATTGTGTCATCAGTTACAGTTATAGGATGCATATCCAACATGTACGGTCTTCCCCTGCTAACGCCGAATGTTCTATCTATCTGACCAGTGGCGTGACGAATAATGACTTCGTCAATGGCAACACCATCGTTATGGTGTGTTTTTGTTTTTTTCTGAGAGCTGTCTGAGAGATTCAGTAACCGGCTTAAAGGTATCTCTTAGTGTTTGCTGTCGATCCATATGCCACAACCTCAGCAGCTATAATTTCTCACGAACCGCTTTCCACGCTTGAATCACTTTCTGCTTCGTTGACATCTCGGTGTACACTAATCAGACATCTCCGCAGCCTGTAGCTTTATAAATCCGGTGATTTTCTTCTTCCTCTTACTATGATCCTGATTGCCCTTCTCAGTAACGAGGAAGTCTACGTCTATTTTCTCTTGAGTAGCCTCGACCTTTTCAGTTAAGTCGGCTACTTTGTTACCGACTTCATTAACTAACTCATTTAACGAATTCACCATTCTCAAAAGAGTCTGGTAATACGTCTCTAGTTCCCTGCGCATACCTGCAGCTTTATGCACAATAGCCTGAATTTTCGCATCCATGTACAAGCGAATGTTCTGTCTGTGTACACCCATTCTCTCGGGATGAGAGCTACACATACGCGCCAATTTTTCCATGGTGCAGCGTATACTGATGTACTAACCGCTCTTGCCGTACTATACATGCAGAAACTCTTTAAAGTTTCGCCTGTACCTACCATCACTCAGTTTTCTTGTTTTATCGATAACAAGAAACCCATACCGTGAATGATTCCAGCAATCAGGACATATCTTTACAAAATCATTGAACGACATGTCAGTTGCCACATGTCCCTTGTAAATGTATTTTAAATTCAGAGTGTCTTGTTTGAAGGCTATAATGAGTTTTGTATTACTCCCAATCAACTGTTTCGGGCCTCTGGAATATGTTTGGCTTACATAAAATACATCAGCACCCATATGACGACCGAAACAGAAATATTTTCGAATTTAGTCTTCGTTTTGCACAGAAACGTCGTCAAATATGAAGACAGTGTTTGGCTTTTCTTATTCAGGTGGAGGGATATCACCGAATGTCGTGTATGTAACACCACCTACACTGCGCAATATCTCCTGTAATAGTTGATACTTGGGTTGGAACAGTGTTTTTGAGAACACACAAACATGTTCAAATCGAACTCCATCTACATGTGTCAGCAGCGTCACGAGGACATTAGTCTTGCCACAATTGGATGGACCTACAATAATTGCTCGTATATTGTCAGTAAGGAGAATTCCATTCTTCTTCTTCCTGAAGTCTTCTTTTGGATCTTCACAGGACCAGTCACTGACAACAATGTGCATGTGATGAGGATGTTTCACTCACCCATGGTACTAACTATGCCAGGTACAGGCAAGTAGTTGACATACATCGAAAGATACACTTCAAGGGACGGTAGTAGCATGTGTAGCCACTATAGCTCCATCACTTAACCGACTGAGCTACATTGGCTACACAGAAAGATCAGATATGTATATTGTAAGTAGGCTGTTTAGGTTTTTATGTTGGTAACGCTATGTAGCGCTCTGTATGAAAATCACTGACTGTGCTGTGTGCAGTCTGTGGGTCGTTGGCATTGTTGGAATATTCGCTATTGTAGTGCTGGGCAGTTGGATGTGAACAGCGCGTAGCGTTGCACAGTTGGAGGTGAGCCGCCAGCTGAGGTGGATGTGGGGAGAGAGATGGCAGAAGTTTAAGAGCGGACGATCTGGACGTGTGTCTGCCAGCAAGAGTAAATTTGTAATACTGGATGTCACGAACCATATATATATATATATATATATATATATATATATATATATATATATATATATATAATGACTTTTGAACACTATTAAAGTAAATACATTGTTTGATCCCTATCAAAATCTTTCATTTGCTAACTATGCCTATCAGTAGTTAGTGCCTTCAGTAGTTTGAATCTTTTATTTAGCTGGCAGCAGTGGCGCTCTCTGTATTGCAGTAGTTCGAGTAACGAAGATTTTTGTGGGGTAAGTGATTTGTGGAAGGTATAGGTTATTGTTGGTCAGGGCCATTCTTTTGTAGGGATTTTTGAAAGTCAGATTGCGTTGCGCTAAAAATATTGTGTGTCAGTTTAGTGTTGATCAGAATAGGTAAAGAGAGTAATGTCTGAGTACGTTCAGTTTTGCTCAGCTGTTTGAAAATCAAATAACGTAGAGGTTTATCGGCACAGAAATTCATTAATTTTTCTAAGGGGACATTTCATAATGTATACAGTATACATTCCACATGAAGAGTAACTTGTTTATTCATTTTGTGAATAACTGGTGTAGCATTGAAATATGATATTAATAGGCATAATACTTTGACTATAATGAGGGAGATATCAAATAAAACACCCACATGGTTTGAGATCATATACACATACATTATTTATTTATTTAAATATCATACATGGGATGCAGTATCTAAGGAAAGTCTCTTCTTTATCTTCTCCTTCGCACCTGTACACTATATCCCAAACAAAACTTTTTGACACGCAATAAATTCCTCACGTATCTCTCTCAAACCAATGGATGCCTCACAGTACTCAGATTGTTTACACACACACTTAGCCTGTTTCTCTTTCGGTTCAGCATTCATGTGCAAACAAAGGTAATGCTTCAGATCATCAACACGTATACTATGCACGCATAGGAAGTTTACAACATAATTTTATGCAGAGTCTATGCTCACCAACCAACGTTTTCATCTCTCCAATGCGAGATGTAGTGCAGTATCCAGATCGTATAGGTTCATAACTGAGGCGTGCCTTAGATAAACACAGTTGTCACCGGATTTCACACATAGTGCAGTAATCATACAATGTTGTAATAGATAGTGTTTCACCAGTAAGGCGGTTGTCTGGAGGAGAACGAGTTGGATAATACTCCGTAGTCATCTGATTGATGTAGCGCTCTGCTATACATATTTCGTCCCAGTCGAACTCAGAAATTGGCATCTCCCAACATATCTGCAGCCACCAGGACTGGATCCTGGCCACCAGCTTATACGGCGATATGAATACACTGTGTGATCAAAAGTATCTAGACAACCACAAAAACATACGTTTTTCATATTAGGTAAATTGTGCTGCTATCTACTGCCAGGCACTCCATATCAGCGACATCAGTAGTTGTTAGACATCGTGAGAGAGCAGAATGCGGCGCTCCCTGGAACTCACGGACTTTGAACGTGGTCAGGTTATTGGGTGTCGTGTCATACGTCATTTCCACACTCCTAATCATCCCTAGGTATACTGTTTGCGATGTGATAGTGAAGTGGAAACGTGAAGGGACACGTACAGCACAAAGGAGTACAGGCCGACCTCGTCTGTTGACTGACAGAGAGCGCCGACAGTTTCGTACTGTGTAATAGGCAGACATCTATCCAGACCATCACACAGGAATTCCAAACTGCATCAGGATCCACTGCAAGTACTATGACAGTTCAGCGGGAGGTGAGAAAACTTGGATTTCATGGTCGAGCGGCTGCTAATGAGCCACACATCACGCCGGTAAATGCCAAACGATGCCCCGCTTGGTGTAAGGAGCGTAAACATTGGACGACTGAACAGTGGAAAAACGTTGTGTGGAGTGACGAATCACGGCGACCCGATGGCAGGGTGTGAGCGTGGCGAATGCCCGGTGAACGTCATCTGCCAGCGTGTGTAGCGCCAACAGTAAAATTCCGAGGCGATGGTGTTATGGTGTGGTCGTGTTTTCCATAGATGAGGCTTGCACCCCTTGTTGTTTTGCGTGGCACTATCACAGCACAGCCCTCCATTGATGTTTTAAGCACGTTCTTGCTTCGCAACGTTGAAGAGCATTTCAGGGATGGCGATTGCATCTTTCAACACAATCGAGCACTTGTTCATAATGCACGGCCTGTAGCGGAACGATTACACGACAATAACTTCCCTGTAATGGACTGGCATGTACAGACCCCTGACCTGAATAGAACACCTCTGGGGTGTTATGGAACACCGACTTCTTGCCAGGCCTCACCGACCGACATCGATACCTCTCCTCAGTGCAACACTCCTTGTAGAATGGGCTGCCATTCCCCAAGAAACCTTCCAGCACCTGACTGAACGTATACCTGCGAGAGTGGAAGCTGTCATCAAGGTTAAGGGTGAGCCAACACCATATTGAATTCCAGCATTACCGATGGAGGTCGCTGCGAACTTGCAAGTCGTTTTCAGCAAGGTGTCCGGATACTTTTGATCACACAGTGTACGTTACCAACCTTGTGCGCCTCGCAAGGCGAGACAAGAGCGGCTCGCCACTGCGGAGAGACTTTCCGGACTGTACATTGCATGCAACAGAAAACAACAAAATTATTGCAGCGTATCCAGCATAAAATTCAAGTCCTCCGTTAGATGTCACCAGTGTAACTCTCCTTCCAGACCGAGGAAAGAATTATATCAGCAACAGAAGAAATATTGTTAATTATTGTAATTTTGAGACTGAGATTGTCGTCAATTTGATCGCCCTAAGACACCGGACTTCGTACAGAATCAATAACTACAGGCTCTGTAGTAGTTTGATACCTGTAGTAGCGATCAGCATAATATGGAAAAGATGGGTGCCAGTTGTTCGTCGGCAAGCCATTATTGCGGAAAGCGTGAAAAAGACTTACAAAATTGTTTGAAATAATCACACTTACACAATTTCCTGTAACATATTTATTAATAACGAAAATTACAAATGCTTAAACACGCAATGGTCAAGTGGTTCAAATGGCTCTGAGCACTATTGGACTTAACATCTGAGGTCATCAGTCTCCTAGAACTTAGAACTACTTAAACCTAACTAACCTAAGGACATCACACACATCCATGCCCGAGGTAGGATTCGAACCTGCGACCGTAGTAGTCGCGCGTCTTCGGACTGAAGCGCCTAGAACCGCTCGGCCACCGCGGCCGGCACGCAATGGTCAAGGCAAGAGGGAGAGAGAGAGAGAGAGAGGGAGAGACAGGGAGAGAGAAGTGTCTGTCTCGAAAGAACAAGCGAGAGAGAGTGTGTAAAACAAGATGAACAACTTACAAAAATTCAGACACAGAGCTTCGTTCATTTTCATCGCCATCGGTGATATACACTAAGTCTGCCTCCTCTGGCCACGAAAAATTAGTAGGTTACATATTTCAAATAGCATCTATAGCACAAAATAGAAACAAGTTGTTGTATGTTTTCAAACTGAAGAATTAGCAATTCCTGCAACAGCTTGTGTTGCACCGTACTTAAATCTGTAGAATCCATAATATTTACAAACTCTGTACAAAGCACAGCCTCACGTCCCACAACAGAAACAGTAGAAAACGCCGGAAATTCTTTATGGCGGTCTCTTTGCATGTACTTTGATGTTGTTCTAAAATCAATCACTAGATTAAAACAACATGTAGTGTAGTCCGAGCTCGACCTCACGAGCTGTTCTTGTGTGGAGGACTGAAGAATTATCCCAATTACAATGCCTTAACAATCACTTACTGCGACAACAAAATGAGCGGCCAGGCAGGATCGACAACCCATTTGCACCACTAGGGCACGCATCAACTGCAGATATGCAAGGCTGAAGGGTACAGCACCCTAAAAGTAGTATCATCCACTGCCTCCGACGTAAACGGGTTTCAATCCACTAATAACTGATAATTTCGTGTTCGGTAAAGTACAATATCTGCGGAGTTCTACTACTGTGGCCTTAAGACAAATGGTAAATATCAGCAATAGCTCCCTCCAATTCACAACTGCTATGAGGACCGCCAAGTTCAATCTGCAGCCTCGATAATCATCTCAAAAGTTGGTAGCTTGAGGAGCACAGCAAATAAATAGACATTACAATATAACAAGCATAATCTGTAGCAACATCAACCGTGCCGATAACAGCCTGACTAACTGAGCAGCACTTATAACTCATGTAAACAACTGCAACTGCAACAACTCAAACAAACTCAATAGCAGCCTAGCTCAGCTCAGCAGCACCTAAAATCCCAGGTAAATTTAAACAAAAAATTGCAACCAAGCTAAATGAACACAATGCCTGCCCAGCTGACACCCACAGCGGTCTGAGGCGCCTTGCCACGGTTCGCGTGGCTCTCCCCGTCGGAGGTTCGAGTCCTTCCTGGGGCAACGGTGTGTGTCTGTCCTTAGCGCAAGTTAGTTCTACATCTACATCTACATCCATATTCGGCAAGCCAACTGACGGTGTGTGGCGGAGGGTACCTTGAGTACCTCTATCGGTTCTCACTTCTGTTCCAGTCTCGTATTGTTCGTGGAAAGAAAGATTGTCGGTATGCCTCTGTGTGGGCTCTAATCTCTCTGATTTTATCCTCATGGTCTCTTTGCGAGATATAAGTAGGAGGGTGCAATATACTGCTTGACTCATCGGTGAAGGTATGTTCTCGAAACTTCAAAGAAAGTCCGTACCGAGCTACTGAGCGTCTCTCCTGCAGAGTCTTCCTCTGGAGTTTATCTATCATGTCTGTAACCCTTTCGCGATTACTAAATGATCCAGTTACGATGCGCGCTGCTCTCCGTTGGATCTTATCTTTTCTATCAACCCCATCTGGTACGGATCCCACACTTCTGAGCAGCAGTGGGCGAACAATCGTACTGTAACCTACTTCCTTTTTTTCGGATTGCATTTCCTTAGGATTCTTCCAATGAATCTCAGTCTGGCATCTGCTTTACCGACGATCGACTTTATATGATCATTCCATTTTAAATCACTCCTAATGCGTACTCCTAGATAATTTATGGCATTAACTGCTTCCAGTTGCTGACCTGCTATATTGTAGCTAAATGATAAAGGATCTTTCTTTCTATGTATTCGCAGCACATTACACTTGTCTACATTGAGATTCAACTGCCATTTCCTGCACCATGCTTCAATTCGCCGCAGATCCTCCTGCATTTCAGTACAATTTTCCATTGCTACAACCTCTCGATATACCACAGCATCATCCGCAAAAAGCCTCAGTGAACTTCCGATGTCATCCACAAGCTCATTTATGTATATTGTGAATAGCAACGGTCTTACGACACTCCCCTGCGGCACACCTGAAATCACTCTTACTTCCCAAGACTTCTCTCCATTGAGAATGACAAGCTGCGTTCTGTTGTCCAGGAACTTTTCAATCCAATCACACAATTGGTCTGATAGTCCATGTGCTCTTACTTTGTTCATTAAACGACTGTGGGGAACTGTATCGAACGCCTTGCGGAAGTCAAGAAACACGGCATCTACCTCGGAACCCGTGTCTATGGCCCTCTGAGCCTCGTGGACGAATAGCGCGAGCTGGGTTTCACATGATCGTCTTTTTCGAAACCCATGCTGATTCCTACAGAGTAGATTTCTAGTCTCCAGAAAAGTCATTATACTCGAACATATTACGTGTTCAAAAATTCTACAACTGATCGACGTTAGAGATATAGGTCTATAGTTCTACACATCTGTTCTACGTTTAAGGTATATTAAGTAGTGTGTCAGGCCAAGAGCCTCGTCGCAGTGCTAACGGCGGTTCCCGTCGGATCACCAAAGTTAAGCGCTGCCGGACTGGGCTAGCACTTGGATGGGTGACCATCCGGTCTGCCGAGCGCTGTTGACAAGCGCGGTGCACTCAGCCCTTGTGAGTCAAACTGAGGAGCTACGTTATTGAAAAGTAGCAGCTGCGGTCTAGTAAACTGACATACGGCCGGGAGGGCGGTGCGCCGGCCACATGCCCTTCCATATCTGCATCCACTGACGACTATGGTCTGACGATGACACGGCGACCAGTCGGTTCCGTTGGGCCTTCCAAGGCCTGTTCGGACGGAGTTAAGCAGTGTGTAAGCCTAGGCACCGATGAACTCAGCAGTTTTGTCCCATAGGAACTTACCACCCCCATGAAAATTCAATCACAACTGCAGCAATCTGAAAGAATTCAAGAACTGCCCAGCTGATCTATGCAACATTTAAAAGCTCATTAACATTTGAACTTAAATCCAAAGCCACTCAACACAACTGTCAAAGACTTCCCTTTAAAAAAGGAGAGGCCAACACGACAGGCTCGAGGTGGCCCGCAGCTCAGACTCACAAAGCAAATTCCCGACTGCAGCCTTCGGCCTCCGTTCCGCAGCCAGAGCTCCACACGCCCCCCGCCGTGCACAAGAGGCATTTCCTGTTGATCCTGCACGCGACGGATCTAACCAGCGAATCTTTCACACTAAACCTCTACCCGACACGATACGAAAGACGAGGGATGCACTCACGGAAAGTGCCATTAGCACAAACTCCCACTCCTTGTTTGTGTGTCCACTGGGCACACAAATAAAGGGCTCCCGGCCTGGCTAACTTAGGTACCTAAACCTTCCAGACCCATCTTCAGCCGAGATACATGTTGCTAAGTACATTACTGTGCTTCATTCCCACCAGATGAACTGTTACAAGTGTCAAGAAACTGATTATGCAAAAGGCTCCCTGAAACCGCATTAGCAGCGTCCTTGCGGTTTTTAATTCTCAATTCTTAATGAACACAACATCTCTCGTGAGACATGCAGTTACCTGCCACCCCGTGTTGTACTTCTTAGGTTGCTGTTGCCGCGCTCTACGGAGGTTAACCTTATATGTCTTGCACTGCTGTAAAATTTCATCAGCACCAATCTTATCTGAAGGGTGAAGTGACAGTAAAGGTAAATACCAGTTGGGCAGGAGTTGCCTTATGGCTTTTGTGCCTCGCTTTGATAAAGGTGAACACGAGACTGTTGCGATTATAAGGGATCGGTTAAGTCTTTCGGCATACGAGGGGGCTGCAATGTATGTAATACCCAAACCGAAACAAAAATACCTGGAAATATCGGAGCGAAAGACAGTTGCATTGCCACTAACAAGTGCCCTAGTTGGCCCAAACACGGCAAATATTTTTTTGCAAAGTCTGCGCCGCTACTTCGACATTAGCACCACTCATAGGAAACAACCAAATAAATCTGGAAACCACATCGACACATACCAAACTATACTCTTGTCCATTGTGAGTCCTAGGCCATGGCCCTAAAAACTCCACATGTCATTTTTCAAAAGGGACTTCTTCTAGGGTGTCTGCCAGAAATCCTACTTTAATGTTTTGCGCTGGCTCGCTCATAGCACAAACCTGACGATTTCTTATTGTATTCTTACTGTCTGTATCCATTCATTTCCAAAGACCTTCCTGTAAAATTTTTAATGGGTTATTAAATAAGATGCCAACCTATTGGAGACTCGTGAAAACATTTAAATATGTATGCAATTAGCTCCGTTTGTACCACCTCCTTAGGCTTTACGTTAACTCTTACTGTACAGCGCAACACATGTTCCTTAAATGAACAGGGGAGCTCCAACTCTCTGGTATGCAGCCGATCCTCAGTAGCCTTAATGGCTACGTCTTGGTCTTGATACTCCCTAATCCCTCCTTAAGGTGCACAGCCTCAGATGTAAATATTACTGTCTGGGTAGCCCATCACAGTATTTCCCCAGACTTGCGAGGCCTACCAAGGACCCACCTCAGTGCCTAATTACCGGTCTCAAGTTGACAGCTGACATGTTCGGTATTGTAACGACTCTTCTTCAGGGAGAAAGGAGTTGCCAGCACCTCACCCTCATACGCTGAGCATTTACTCTCCACCTCAGATAATCCCTCGATGCACATCCAACTGCTTGTTTACCTTGATTCCCCCGCTGCAATAATACAGCTCCTAGGCCATAGAAGCATCCATTTGAACAACGAACTTTTTTTAAATCAGACAATGCTAATATTGGAGCTAACGCCAGTGCTTCTTGCAGTGCCTGAAAGGCAGCTTCTTGTGTTGGTCCCACTCAAACGTCTGTCCCTTTCGTCTAAGATGATTCAGCTCGGGGTAGCACAGTCTAAGGCACCTTTTCACGGCCCGTGCGGCTCCCCACGTCGGAGGTTCGAGTACTCCCTTGGGCATGGGTGTGTGTGTTGTCCATAGCGTAAGTTAGTTTAAGTTCGATTAAGTAGTATGTAGGCTTAGGGACCGATGACTTCAGCAGTTTGGTCCCATAAGACGTTACCACAAATGAAACTGGCAATAGCTTTGATGTCCATAGGTCTGTATTCTTTCGGGGTCGATAACTCTCCCTCTGCAGACACTATACGACCCAGAATCTGAATCGACCCAGAAACTGAATCATTCTTAGGGAAGATTTCACCTTATTAATAGTCCACCAAGTTTTACGTGGTATGCCAAAGACTTGGTGCAAACAACCCCAATACTCCTCCATCGTCCTACTATACACAAGCAGATCATCCTGGTAGTGGAACACGAACTCGATCACTGCCGTCCCAGTGTCCAGACCAAATGACATCCTCATTGATTCAAACAAATTCCAGCCTGTAATAAATGCAGTTGTTTTCCTAGAGTTCTTATATAAGGGGATATGATTATACGCCTAGTTGAAATCAAGTATTCTAAATATCGCTCAGCCCTTGAACCAAGCGAAAAACGAATGAAGACCAGATAGCAGAAATGGCCTAAGGACCACCATTTTTGAGCTCACTAAAAACTGGTATTCGGCCTCCACTTGATTTAGAGAGTAAAAACATTGGGGCCGCACAAGGAGATTTGGACAGCGTAACGACCCCCTGCTGTAGCACCCCGTCAACGTGCCTTCAAGCATCTTTAGTCTGAGTGGAGATAATCGGTATGGTGCCTTTTTTCATGGGCACTGATCTGTGAGCTCTGTCTTATATTCCAGTTGTTCAGTGATTCCTAACATCGCTGTCTGTACATCACTATACCGCCCTCACAGTTCATGTACTTGGAGCCTTTGCTCATTACTTAAATGTTTCAAATTATTTGCCACGTCCTTAGTTACTGGTGTTGCTTCCCCTTGCGCCTAAGAAATGCATCTTTGTATCAGCTCTGTTTGCCTACCATCATGCTCACAAAACCGATACCTGATATATCAGCAAACCTGAAATAATAACTATGTCTGCGCTGTTGACAACTACCCTGATCTTCCGCATCATATCTGAGCTAATAATAAAGGCAGTTGACAAACTGGCATTTGTCCTAGTCTTAATCTTCCATGTATAGCCTTGTTTTCTCAGTCCGATAACCAACACACTTCGGACATCCATCTGGGTGTTGGCAGCTGCGACTACTTATATGAGTTCCTATTCAGTTTTTGCCCATTTGCAACAAATGCTGTTTCTACTGACCCACTCCAGGTACAAAGATGTCACGAAACTGCTTTGAATCCACCAAGCCACAGACTGGCTCATTATTAACATACCAACGTATTGCAAACTCACACTCGGCTGTGTTAAATCCTAATACCTGCTATTCGCAAATATAAATTCGTTTCTTCTTATTATGGACATTATTTCGTGTTCCACTGTATAACGGTCTGGATGACTGTAGCTGATAGCCACCCCTTACTTGTAGTTGTTGCTATTGACGACAGGGCAATCTTTCTAATTACGGCCGCGCTAGTTACTGAACATTAATATATATCAGGACAACTGCACAATCACCAGGAAGTGCACAAATAGGAGTGTTCCTTGGTGGAATAACAAACTGGAAACGCAAAAAAACAGGTACAGAGACGTAAAGGACAATGGGCTAAATATCGTGAGGCCCTTGTCAATTACAATCTTGCAATAAGATAACCAAAGGAGGCCTCCTGGAAGGCATTCTGTGAGGAGGTGGAGGGCACGGCTGCACAAGCCAGACTTCACAAGATTCTCACTAGGATACTAACCAATCCAGGGGGTACTTTGAGGAAGGATGATGGGGAATATACAAAGACAGCACGTGAGACGCTGGAATTGGTCCTCAAAACTCACTTTCCTCAATATGCTCTGCTGGACAACACAGACCAATATGTGACCCCAGAGAGACAACGGTTCTCAGGCACTCGAAGAGAGGACTTGGAATCGGCCAAGGAGTGTGTTAACTTCAACAAAGTCCAGTGGGCGGTGGGAACATTCCAACCGTTCGAGTCACCTGACCCAGATGGAATTTTTCCTGCTCTCCTGCAACAAGCAGTAGGAAAGCTCATAAGAGTCCTACTCAGGCTATTCAAGGTTAGACTAGCAGTAGGAATCATTCCCAGTGCTTGGAGGGCAGTGAGGGTTGTGTTCATTCCAAAGTCAGGGAGAATTGATCATACCAAGGCTAAGGATATGAGACCAATCAGTCTGTCCTCTTTCATTCTCAAAACGTGGGAAAAACTGGTTAATGGATACGTCGGGGAGAGGAGGCTAAATAGGGTCCCTCTACACCCGAACCAACACGCATACCAACCAGGTAAATCATGTGAGACAGCTCTCCACTAACTCGTTGGGAAGGTGGAAAAAGCACTTTGCTTCCAAGAAATAGCCCTATGCATCTTCCTGGATATCGAGGGGCCTTCAGTAACACGACCTTCGATTCCATGGTAAGGGAAGCAGAGGTGCATGACCTGGGGACCACTTTATGTAGGTGGACCAGGGCCATGCTTAGTGGAAGGAAGGTAGAGGCTACCATGATGAATGAAAAGGTGGTAATTAAGACCACTAGAGGCTGCCCACAAGGAGGAGTCTTGTCTCCTCTATTGTGGAATCTAGTAGTGATCGAACTCATTGAGGAACTAAGTTCTAGACAATGCTTCTGCCAAGGATACACAGATGACCTTGTCAGAGAAATACTTGGCAAATTCACTGACAGTCAGGAATATGGTACAAGGAAGATTGGACATAGTGCAAAAATGGTGCATTGAACAGGATCTGAGAGTTAATCCTAAAAAGACTTGTGGTGCCATTTATGAAGAGACATATTCAACACACAAGTTTGAATCTAAAGCTCTTTGATGAAAGTCTACCTATGAAGGGGATAGTCAAATATTTAGGGGTAACTTTGGATTAGAAGCTAACTTGGCCCCTCACATTAAGAGCAACTGCTCCAAGGCAAAAAAGTGCTGTAGTGAGTGCTAGGAGGGCTTGTGGTAAAAACGGGGGCCTAAGCCCCAGGGGTATGCACTGGATATACACCACAGTGGTTAGAACGAGGATTTCCTACAGGGCCGTAGTGTGGTGGAAGAAAGAACAGCTGGTTCTGCTGAGGTGCAGAGATTGGCCTGATTAGCCATAACGGGCGGAATTAGCAGCACACCAACCGCTGGAATGGAAGCCATGCTGGATAACCTCCACTTCACCTTTGGGTCGAGATGGAGGCAGTAGCTGGGGCACACAGACTTAAAACTGGCAAAAACTGCGTCTCATTCGGACATCCAGAATCGCACACTAACATAGCGAGTGAGGTAAGTATAGGAATGGCTGGGGAAATGCCTGCCGACTATATAATAACTCCCAACTGCTTCGACAAGCCTTACAACATAATAATCGGAAGTAGGGAGAAGTGGGAAAAACAATTCGAAACGCATGGGGGATATCGTTTGGTTCACCGATGGGTCAAAAAGAGATCAAGGCGTTGGGGCAGGGGTGTACAGGGTTCAGCTAAGACTGCAGAGCATCATATCTCTATGGAAACTGGCCTCGGTATTCCAAGTCGAAATTTCTGCAATCAGGGCATGTGTGGAGGAGAATATGCGTAGGTGCTACAATGACTGTAGCATCTACATCTTTTCAGCCCTGAAATCATTGGCAGTTCTTGCAACAAGATCTAAGATTGTTGCAGATTGCCGCAGGGCTCTGGTGGAGCTAGGGGGAAGCAATAGGGTGTACCTAGTGCGGGTCCCTGGCCACCCAGGGATCTGTGGCAATGAACAAGCCGATAGATGGGCTAGGATGGGGGCAACAACTCCATTTATTGGACCGGAACCTGTCTTGACAATCACCAAGGCTATGATCAAATTAGAACTACGGAACTGGCCTAGGAAACAGCACGTAGGATATTGGAGTAGGATATTGGTGTGGTGTCACCGACAGACACCACACTTGCTAGGTGGTAGCCTTTCAATCGGCCGCGGTCCGTTAGTATACGTCGGACCCGCGTGTCGCCACTATCAGTGACTGCAGACCGAGCGCCGCCACACGGCAGGTCTAGAGAGACTTCCTAGCACGCGCCCAGTTGTACAACCGACTTTGCTAGCGATGGTTCACTGACAAAATACGCTCTCATTTGCCGAGACGATAGTTAGCATAGCCTTCAGCTACGTCATTTGCTACGACCTAGCAAGGCGCCAGTACCAGTTACTGTTGATACTGTAATTATGTACCGTCAAGAGCGACGCTCATCATTAATGGATTAAAGTTAAGTATTCCACCAGCTACGTCCGTTTTTCTAAAGTCTAAATTCCTTGACCTGTCCCAGACCTCACGCCAGCCTGCGTGAGCTAAAACGCGTGCCTTTCAGCTTCCTCTAGTCACCCGGTGTTGGCTCTCCTGCCAACCCACAACAACTGGACCAAGGTCCACAAATAAAAACATGGTAAGATAATGATGCCGAAGCCATGTTTTAAAAGAAGCTCTGTAATCCTGAACAGGAAAGAGATTAAACTCATGACTGGACTGATGACCAGCCATGGGAATTTCAAAAAACATCTACACACAATGGGTATAACGGAAGAGGACCCTAAATGTAGGATCTGTGATGAGGGTGAAGAAACTGCAGCACACCTAATCTTCGAATGCATGGCATTGGAGAGTAAAAGATACAGAATCTTCGGGACAACTAGACATGAAGAAATTGTGCTTGGCAAAAAACTGGTAGAGGGACTCCTTGCACTATTTAAGGGTTCTGGTTGGCTTTACTAGATATACAGGGAGCGATACCGCACAATAAACCTAGTTTCGGTGTGGTCAGTCGTGAGTCAGACCTAAGCTGTTTTAGCTTCCCTGTTAAAATCAGTCAATCAATCAAGTGGTCAAAAGTTAATCATATGGTCATGCAGAACTATAGCATACGCTGCATTGTGATTTGGGAAGTTTGATGAGGATTAAAATTCGCTGTGTACATCTATTTGTCCTGATTTACTTATCTCATTCTGCTTAGAGCAGTCTATTTCGATGATTGGTACCAGCTCCTTGAATTTCTGTGGACTGAGTAAGCATCCTTCCTCTTCAAACCACCATTGTAAGAAGCATGGAACCTTGGATACATGCCAAGCGCTGGACCGTATACATCCTGGTCCCACTGCAGCAGTAAAAAGTTAGTGGCAGATATGTACTGGTATTCAGAACCTTTAAAAGCTTCAAACGCTCCTCGTCTGCCACAGTGAAGTGTGGCATTTTCTATATAATTTTACTGATGATGACTTAAGTCTCCTCTTGGTCTCCTTCTGTATCAGAATAAGTTCCTATTTAGCATTCATAATAATTCTTCTCATGTCCTTAAAATACCCCATATGCATTTTTAGAGGTATGTTTGCAGCACCCTTTTGCTGTACTCCCCACAGGCTCGTCTATGAACCATGCTACATTTTATAAACCATTCAGATCCGAGGGTGATGATTAGACATATGCTTTATTAGATGTACATTTTACAGGTTGATGCTATGCCTACATTATGTGTACAATCAATCTCAACCCCATTAAACTCATATCATATTTCAGAACAGGAAGGCCAAAGCATTACGTGTAAGCTTTGATTCCACTGCATGACTGCCATTCTTTTCCTTAAACAATTCATCCAAATATATGAAACTCTTGCATGGAAGAGTAAAAGAGCCTTGGTGATGGATGACAATCCTAGTTTGATCGTCTTGTTAAATGTCGTTATTAAACATTACTCTGTGCACTGGTTTTATACTTTATGCCCCGCCTGTCTTAGATGTAGTTGTACAGTGATTTCTTCCCTGCGAAAGTCGATAAGTTCGTTACTCTGTTCCACATTGGGCAGCTCCAGGTAGTGCAACGTCTGGACTGTCACTGGAAGGTACAGAGCGTTGGTAGGAGTCTCAACAACGCTATACCCTGTTCCAACTGATGGCACGAATCTGTAAATTGAATGAAGCTGTCTATCGTTGCAATATTACACTGAAAACGGATTGTACTGAAATGGCAAATGTGGTGTGCATACTGTAAGACCTTCAGTACACACACCATCAGATTATTTGACTTGTCACTCTAACGAAGTAGGCGAGTGTCAGCAATATGTCTCGTGGTCTTATCGTGGCTTGTTTATCTTCTGCCGTTAGGTCAGACGATAGAAACGCCACTTGCATGCTTAGAGCAGCAGATTGACAGTGACCAACTTTAAACAGAATTTGATTAATTTTCACACACATTTATTAAAATAATAAAAAGTATAGACATTACATAACTTGATTCTGGATGCTGTTTACAATTGACAATCTGAAGTTCCTTTGGTCTTGGTATGTTAATCTTATTCTCACATATCTCTGATACTTGACAAAGTGTCTATACATTTCTCTTCATGGCTGTGTACAGGAATATGATAATCTTATTAGGAGCAGACTGAAACTTGACTATAGACTGGTATAGACTAATGTAGATTAGTACAAACAGGTACAGATAAATGCAGACTTACTAATCGGAGGTCTGTACACTCATTGTAATACCTCGCATGTTCAGGTATCACTGCGCAAGTGTGATTTGCGAGGGGAAAAGGTTCTACGTTAGCAGCATTGTCATTGGCTGCGTTACATATTAATACGCGGATTAGCGGAAGCAGAATTTGGTCCGTCTCTAAGGCAGCGCCATCTCGTTGTGCGGAGATGGGTGAGCGCTGCGCCTGCACTGTTGTGCTTAGCGGGGCGTGCTCTAGTGGGAAACTTGTGTACGCGCTGACTATGCGGAACTATGTACACAACAGAAAATAACCACTGTCTGATGAGATGTGTGAAATTTACTGGGACCTGTCTTCAAAACCTCTCTCGTTGTGAAACCAGTAGTAGGCCTATGGATGCCTTCTGCTTAGAGTGAGTCTATGAATTCACCGTCGTTATTACAGATTTAGATGTACTGATGTTTGCACGTGACTCAATCCCTTTTCCAGACTGTTTTAAAACTTCCTTTAACTCGTCAATATCGTATGCACCAGGTTCAGTTTCTACAGTTCCGTTTTTACCATTAATTTCCAGATGAAGTTTACTGTTAGCCTCTGTGATGTTTAGGATGGTGTTGTTTGCCTCTGGTCCCATTAGCGCGTTACTCCAATCTCCAATGCTTTAATCAATTGGTGGGAAGTACTTCGCTCGTAAAACAGACGAATATTCTTAAAAGTCACAGTGTACGACATTGCATGTAAACATCAACATGTGAATGGATGTTTAATGCCCCTCCGATATGTCATTCGAAAACGTCAGGCGGGACATGATGCATAGATGACCGTCCAGAGTCGAATATTGCAGAAGACATGTCTTTGCCTCTGAAGTACGGTTCAATCGATCTTCTTTTTCTCGCTCTTTTCTGCTTCAGAGCCCTTTCAGATGTATGGTTGTCTTCTTTCTTCCTTAGCGCTTATAACTTGGCTGAACCTATTCACACTTTAGCCCTTCTTAACTTTACGACACATGGTTTTTTCAACTGAAATTGCAGCAATACATTGACCTGTACCAATATCCCTTCTCGCGTGTATTGTCTTCTCTTTACCATCTAAAATTCGATCGGTAGTGTGACGATCTTTATTTGCTGTTTATGCAGTGTCGTGTTGCATACACGCTTCGTTGAGCAGATGTATCTACTGATCACTGCGTGCCCATCGTTTTTGAAGTTCTGTTTCAGATCCACAGTAGCTGCGTCGATCCAGCTGTTTTGTGGTGCAGGTAAATCAAGCCATTTGACGAACGCTATATTCCTTTGACGCCGTATGACCCTCTCTATGAGATATACATCTGGTTCTAAGCACTTCTGTATCTCTTCTGTGTCAAAGCATCCTGCAATTTCAGTACCACTACTGGCCTTTAAAAGGTAAGTTCTAGGATTCGTTCCTTGCACTTTGGAGAATATTTTAACTGATCAGTTTGGCATGTATCACTTCTCGAATGCTGTATTGTGCTGTGAAATATGTATCAAATCATCTACATTAAATTGCTGTTTGTGTGGATCTACCATTTCAATACGATTGTATACTGTATATAGAAGTCTATTATCACAAACATCGATTTGCCTCATTTTTATTGTGCAATGTTTGCTTCGATTGTATTGCGCATTTATTTGTGGGAGAACATCGGTCCATTTGCGTGAGCCATGGAGATTGAAATGCATCCACATTTGGTTTTTAACTGTTGTACTCAGACGTTCCACTGTACTCGCCCTCAGGTAGGTGAATGTCGAGTAGTGATGTATTTCGTACCGCTCTACCATAATCTTGAAATATCTATTGTAAAACTCGCTGCTATGATCTGTTTAAAGGTTGTCTGGGCTTCAATTCGTTCCCATCTACAGAAATTGCTCATACACACGTGCGACGTCCTTCCGTGTTTTCGCTTTCGGAGGTAATGCCGAGAAAAATTCAGAATAAGTGGTAATGACCATTAAAATAGATATGATGCCACTATTCATACGTGAATATTCCCTGATGTTGACAAGATCCACCTCCCACAAGTCGTCGAAACCTTTAGTCATAATATACCTATGAGGGTATGTTTTGCATGCTAGTTTGTGCAGTCTAAAACTACAGTCTCCATACTTATTCGATGATACCTCTCTCTCTCTAAGCTCAGAAATTACTGAAACAACTCCATTTGAATGAACTGTGTTATAAGCAGCAGCTGATGCCATGAGCAGTCGTAGCCAATCTATGAGCTCACTAGGGTCGTTGTAATATACACTACTGGCGATTACAATTGATACACCAACAAGAAATGCAGATCATAAACGGGTATTCATTGGACAAATATATTATCCTAGAACTGACATGTGCTTACATTTTCACGCAATTTGGGTGCATACATCCTGAGAAATCAGTACCCAGAACAACCACCTCTGGCCGTAATAACGGCCTTGATACGCATGGGCATTGAGTCAAACAGAGCTTGGATGGCGTGTACAGGTACAGCTGCCCATGCAGCTCCAACACGATATCACAGTTCATCAAGAGTAGTGACTGGCGTATTGTGACAAGCCAGTTGCTCGTCCACCATTAAAAAAATGCTCTGAGCACTATGGGACTTAACATCTCAGGTCATCAGTCCCCTAGAACTTAGAACTACTTAAACCTAACTAACCTAAGGACATCACACACATCCATGCCCGAGGCAGGATTCGAACCTGCGACCGTAGGCGTCGCGCGGTTCCAGACTGAAGCGCCTACAACCGCTCGGCCACCGCGGCCGGCCGTCCACCATTAACCAGACGTTTTCAATTGGTGAGAGATCTGGAGAATGTGCTGGCCAAGGCAGCAGTCGAACATTTTCTGTATCCAGAAAGGCCCGTACAGGACCTGCAACATGCGGTCGTGCATTATCCTGCTAAAATGTAGTGTTTCGCGACTGCTACGGTCGCAGGTTCGAATCCTGCCTCGGGCATGGATGTGTGTGATGTCCTTAGGTTAGTTAGGTTTAAGCAGTTCTAAGTTCTAGGGGACTGATGACCACAGATGTTAAGTCCCATACTGCTCAGAGCCATTTGAACCATTTTTTTGTAGTGTTTCGCAGGGATCGAATGAAGGGTAGAGCCACGGGTGGTAACACATCTGAAATGTAGCGTCTACTGTTCAAAGTGCCGTCAATGCGAACAAGAGGTGACCGAGACATGTAACCAATGGCACTCCATACCATCACGCCGGGTGATACGCCAGTATGGCGATGACGAATACATGCTTCCAATGGGCGTTCACCGCGATGTCGCGAAACACGGATGCGACCATCATGATGCTGTAAAAAGAACCTGGATTAATCCGAAAAAATGACGTTTTGGCAATGGTGCACCCAGGTTCGTCGATGAGTACACCATCGTAGGCGCTCCTGTCTGTGATGCAGCGTCAAGGGTAACCGCAGCCATGGTCTCCGAGCTGATAGTCCATGCTGCTGCAAACGTCGTCGAACTGTTTGTGCAGATGATTGTTGTCTTGCAAATGTCCCCATCTGTTGAATCAGGGATCGAGACGTGGCTGCACGATCTGTTACAGCCATGCGAATAAGATGCCTGTCATCTCGACTGCAAGTGAAACGAGGCCGTTGGGATCCAGCACGGCGTTCCGTATTACCCTCCTGAACCCACCGATTCCATATTCTGCTAACATTCATTGGATCTCGACCAACGCGACCAGCAATGTCGCGATACGATAAACCGCAATCGCCACCGGCGCCAACCTTGTGTGAATGCTCTGAAAAGCTAATCATTTGCATATCACAGTATCTTCTTCTTGTCGGTTAAATTTCGCGTCTGTAGCACGTCATCTTCGTGGTGTAGCAATTTTAATGGCCAGTAGTGTACATGCTGTGGTAGTCGGTTGCTCACTCTTTTATGGTGAATGTCAATTTCATCGCTGCTGCTATTTTTGACAAATCGAATATAGGTTTTTAAATGGGTGCGTATTTCACATTGCTTTGGCTTTTCGCTTTCTTATGCAGATCAGTCAAATGCAATAATTCACGATATATTTCCAGATCTTTAGGTGAATAATTTACAGTTTTCATGGGAATGGGGAAATTAAAGTTCAGTAGACCAGATGTGCTTCGAAATTCCCTATCCTCTATGTGCATTGCTTTTTCATGTAAAGTTGTAGGCTTCATGCCCAACATGCCTGGGTGATTTCATTGGGATTTCATAGAGAGACTCAGTAACTGGTTTGAAGGTTTCTCACAGTGTCTGCTCTTGGTTCAAATGTCCTAAATTCAGCAACCATAACTTCTCTCGAATGGCCTTCTGTGCAGTGATGTCTCTTTGAATACTAATTGGACTTCTGCGCAGCATGAGACTTTATATATCCGCTCTTCTTCTTCTTATGCTGATCCCCCTTCCCGGTAAGAGCTATTTCCCCTTCAGTTAAGTCGCCTACTTCTTTTCTATTGCATTAACCCGATCATTCAGCGTATTGTTCAGTCTCAGAAGGGCACGACAATATCCCTCTAGCTCCTTGCGTATGCATCCAACTATACGTTCGAGAGTTTAAATATTCGTGTCCATGTACAAGCGAATGTTTTGTCTACGCACACCCATCCTATCAGACTGAGCGACCAGCATGCTTATTAATTTATCCGTGGTGACGCGTGTACTGATTTACTCACCTCTTTCCATGGCTATGGAATATTCTGCGATGACGCGAATGATGGGGTCCAGCACCAACTTGCGTCATGCTGTTTAGGAACCCCAGTGCACTTCTGTGAGTCTGGGTCTGGGTGGGCGTCTTCAGCCGACAGTAGCAGCTCTTTGTCCCGTTCCAACAAACTGATCAGGTGCGTGACAGGATCCCAGGACGCTGCCACTGCCGTGGGTCCCGACTCACTGGACGGTGCCACTGCTGCAGGCCCCAAGAGGCTGGAGGACGCCATGTCAGGGGATAAGAAGTAAAACCGCTACAATCGATAATAGCGGTTTCATCTTTCTCACAACGATGGTCAATGCAGAAATTAAGCAAGGGGTCCTAACTCTTCTGTGTCTTCTTCCTACTCTGCTCCTGCTGCTGCTGTGGCTGGCCAGTGCTGGACGGTCTCGGCTCACACATCGTGCCGTCTGACTGACTGCAACTGAGACTGTAGAGCACTAGGCCAGCTGTATATCCCCAATGTGAACAGATGCTGCCTTGCTGTTGGCTGCTGACAATTTCAGTCTCCTCTGGTGGCTTAATTGTGAACTAGAGTAGTTGTTTGATCCCTTGGATTGGAGGCAGACGTCTCTTGTGAGGTGAAAAACTGACTGTGAATTTCTAAAATGGCGAGTGGTTAAAACAACAGTACCGGTTTAAACAACTTGCAGAATGCATCTTGATACCACTCCGCTGCTGGACACTATTCTTCTTCTTCTTCTTCTTCTTCAAGCACTCTTCCAATACAAATCCTTTCCATTCCACACATAGGAGGCTATGGGTGCAGTCCACAGCTGTACGTTTACAGGCAGCATCGCTGTTAATGTCCGCCCAGTCAGAGACTGGCAGTTCCTTGATAGAACACATTCTGCACAGCACCAAGGATGGCACGCAAGTGATGATGGGATGAGAGGATGGGAAGGTTGAGCGGGAAGTGGATGGGGATGAGCAGTTCAGTGGTGTGAATTACGTATGCGAATATGTTTCCACTGAAGCAATTTAGCATCAACTGCCCACCTCTTTCATTTTGGAAGAGTAAATGCATCATGTGAAATATCTCAGCAGTTGGTGTGTGGCTCTGAGCACTATGGGACTCAACTGCTGTGGTTATCAGTCCCATAGAACTTAGAACTACTTAAACCTAACTAACCTAAGGACATCACACACATCCATGCCCGAGGCAGCATTCGAACCTGCGACCGTAGCAGTCGCACGGTTCCGGACTGCGCGCCTAGAACCGCGAGACCACCGCGGCCGGCAGTTGGTGTGTGTGCATGGCATGTATCAGTTGCAACTTGTATCTTGGCTCCATACCTCAGCACTGCCACAATTGGCTGAACCGAATTCGTCTCTGCTTCTTTCTCCTACACTCTTCCATTATGATAGTCTTCCATCCCCCATATAGTGAACTGTGGCTACTGTCCTCCCTCAAATGTGTACATATAATCCAACTACTGAAAGCCACTCCATCATTCACATTCATCTCATTGATCAAACACATTGCAATGATTCCACAACGACAGCTCAGGTTCTGGTCATATGGCCAGAGAAAACATATCACACCAAAATTTGAATTTCCCGCCAATTTCTGCTTGCAGAAAGGAACGTACTGAAAATGCACCCACTGAAAGGTCTCTGTTGGATTCCTTTCATATTAATTTCTTAAATCTGTTGTCATTTACGGCATAAATTCCTCTTCTAAATTTACTGTGGCGTTTCTGACTATCTGGGAGGAGACTGAATAGTGGAACGTGTTACTTTTACACATACACAAGAACGATCTGTCACACTACTACACTTTAAAACACAGTTTATGTGTAATTCATGTGACACAGTCTCATACGGAACCTACTTCCGCTTTCTTTTATATACTGTATATGATAAGATACTGTCATCCCGCTTCCCTTCTGTGTGAGAGGATGAATGACCAAATGTATTTCTAGTTGCATGCTTGAGGGTAGCAGACAAGCCTGTCTGCTAGAGAACAGTAGGACTAACGTCGGAACAGGTAGCTACGCTTTCTAAAAGCAGAGAGCTTTCTATTCTTAGTATGGTCCTGTCCGTCCCTTGTCATGTTGGTATAGGAAGCTGCCCCTCTGGCCACTTCCGTTTGTATTTGTGAGCCACCCTCAGGAAGGGACCACGGCAGTCTGTCCACAGCGAGCGTCTGAAGTGGTAAGATCTCCGGCTAAGCGTGTGTCTGCTATGTCCGTAGGACAATGGATTTCTTAAGTTCAGCCTAACTGTAAATTTAATCACCTTTATTTCAGGTTTAGCTCTAAAATATCTAATGTTATCTTAAATTGCAACGCAGTGGAATTCGAGTGTGAAGTTCAGAATATATTCTGGTAGTTGCTTTGTCACTACTTTATGAGTAAAGTGGAACCATGTGTTGATCAGTAACTCTAACTAGCATCATCAATCTTCAATGCAAATGTGCGTGAGATTATAACGTATTGTCTTAACAATATTTTACAATATAGCAACTTTTCTTTATGTTCAACCCACGTGGGATGTACTTTGTGAGACCAGTACCACGTGCTTATACAATTGTTTGACCCATCAGGTTAATAGTAAGACGATAGTAACCAGTTCGAGGTTTTTCTTTTGTAAATTGCTTTTCGATCTAATTTATTTTAATTATCAAAATTATTGTGGAGTTAAACTCTTTGTGTAAACCAAGTTGACCACGTGAAGCATGTGGTGTAATCATCAAAGTAGCCCTCAGCTATTCTTTTCGGGAAGATTTCACAGAGAGCTAGTATGAATTTAGTATACCAGTGTGTGGTAATTACATGACGGACAGGATTGTGCTACGAACGTAACTTCTTTGGGTGAAAATTGAATCGGTTGGTTGTGGTTAATTTCCTCTTGCATATGTTTCAACGTTCTTCATGTGTTATTTTATGAATGCAGTGTTGTATGCAGTCTCCCAATCTTGGCTCCATATTTGACGTGTTCCGTAAGATTACAATCTCACATTTTCACAATCCTAAATAAGGCACCAGTTTAGTTATGAATCAAGTTTAATATGCTGAAATTTCAATGATCAATGTTAAAATAAATTTCCAAGTATAAACTGATTTATTTCTTTTTATTTAAATTCTCTATTAAAATATTATAATTAATGTTAGTCTGGTTGGGAATTTGGTAAGCTAGACTGGATAGCTGGTGAAACAGTTGCGCAGTAATGCAAGGTTAACTTCCCCAGACAGCTTACAGCTTTTAACCCGCTTTTATTGTCTATTAGCACCGCTTTCATAGCAAATTAAAGCAACAACGTTACACATGGCGACCCTGTTCTGTGATTCCGCTAGACTCTGGAATCTCTGAAACGTTTGATTGCGAGAGTGTTATAATCTTAATTTTTTTTTCCCTGCAGCGCTCAAACAACTTCTGCGTTGTTTCTGAGCAGACTTTCAAATGATTCACGGTGTTGTTGAGCGCCGTTGTGTTGTTTGTCTTGTTGTTTTGTTTTCTATATTTGTGTGTTTTATATGTGTGTGTGTGTGTGCTTTTTTCACGCTTGTAAATTGCACTGTTTCGATCAAAGATAAAAATTTGTTTTGCATGTGGAAAAGTGTGTACTAGGTTGGGTACCTTTCGTGTGACTGTCGTAATTTTTGGGGAATACATTTATTGTGATTAATGTGTTGCGTACTGGGTATAAATTGAACGAATGCAGACACGTAACCAAGCTAAAAGTAGGCGGTCCAACAACTTAAGCAACATGGACCAAGGGGATAATTTGATTTCGAATATTAACGCGTCGGACGGTTCCGAAAATGCATTGGGGAATACTTCAGAGAAAATGCAAAACAGGATGAACGGGCTCACATCAGTGCCAGAAATTAATTTGCCTCCAACTAACCAAATGGATTTGGCAGAACTCATGAAAGCCTGATTGCAACAAAATAAAGAAAACACAGAGAAATCTGAAAAATCGATCCGAGAGCTAGGCGAACAAATGACGCAGAAATCTGAAAAATCGATCCGAGAGCTAGGTGAACAAATGACGCAGAAATCTAAAAAATCGATCCGCGAGCTAGGCAAACAAATAGACGAAAAACTAATCCAGCAGACAAATCAAGTCGACAAGTCGATGCAAAGAGTGTCCGATGATATCTCACAAAGAATAAACAATCTGGCAAATGAAATAAAAAGTGATATTATGAAAGAATTAGGCCGTACATTTGAACAAATCGATGATCGTCTGCAAGCCTTAGAACAGGGCAAGTGGAGTCGTGATGCGGAATCGAAAAAGAGCGAAGAACAGCTACTTAGGAATTTCCAAGCGCTGAGAGAAGAATGCCAAAGAGAACACCAGCAGGTACTTTCCAGGGTCCAGGAGGAGGAAACGCATTGTCCCGCGTCCATTAGCAACACAGTAGCGGACAACAGTCAAGCGATTCACGCCCTCGAACAGCAAGTGGAACAATTGAAGCAGACTGGGGCGGAGGACAACAGACAAATACATGATAAAATTGCGGCATTAGCGGACGTCGTGGGCACGATGAAGGTGACAGAGAGGGATAACAATACTACACCGGTAGTGGACGTAGAGACCGAAGAAGTGCGTTCGCTTCTTAGATTTCAGAAGGGACAGTTCGAAGTGAACAGGCGGCACAAAGCTGTAACAGGCGAATTACAAGAACGCGTGGCGCATCTGGAAAGCCGCATTGGGTGTGATACCGAACTCGCCAATAGCACTAAAAATAGCCTACGAACAGTGCAGAGAGGGACTCCAGCCACGAGGGAGATTTTAACGACAGGGAAGAATGTATTTTGCGGGGCAGACGTGAGAAAAATAGAAACATTCAAGGGCCTCGCCGGGAGGAAATGCGGGGATTTGATTTCAAACATTTCCTTACGGTGAGAAAGTTTGAGATATTTCGAAATTCGCAAAAAGGAATACATCCACAAGCATGGCTCGAGCAATTTGAGTTCTGTCTTCCCCCGACTGGGCAAGTTCACATAAGATAGAATATATGTGTGGCTATTTGGAAGGCGAACCGGCCATTCGCATGAGGTCGGCAGCGCGTCACTGCAACTCCACTCTGGAGTTTCGACAAGCCTTTCTGTCCGCCTATTGGTCGGAAGCGGCACAAGATAGGGTCAAGCATGGCATAATTATGCTGTCAAATTTGAACCAGTCTGGTTTCGGCAGCCCAGCACGCCTATTCGACCACATGCTGCAGGCAAATCAATTTCTATACGACCCATACGGGCCTGTGGAACTAGTTAGGACATGCATCACCAAATTGCCGATGCACTTGCGCCACGTCATTCTTGCGGGACGATGCAAAGAGGACGTGGAAACGTTTAAGACACTACTCCAAGAGTTGGAATACAATACAGGAGAATAGCTGCCTAATCAAGCACAAAGTTATTACGGGGCACAGCAGCAAGACCGAAGTCATGGCCGTAGTACTAATCAACGGCGTGACTGGCCGTCGCGACGCGAACGGAACAATAATCGGGACCGGCCGTATAGAAACTGCGGTAACACACGCGAGCACAGGTGGAACAACGGAAATGATCGAGGACGTGGACAAGATCGTGATCGCTACAGGTACGGCAACCAGAATCAATACTACAATGAACACTGTGGGAATAGGATTGTAGGGGGAGCACCACATGATGTTGAAATTCGGCCGGCGAACCCTAGACATAATCCAGCAAATGGAAATGAACAAAACCGGCAATGAAAAACGATCAGCGCAGAAGGCGCCCAATTGGAACAAATGAGCGACATGGCAAATGAGTACATAGGGTATATAGAGAGGATGGTGAGGATAAAGAATTGATTAGTTTAAATTTGTGACATATGCATTTTGAACAATATGTTGGTAACAATAACGATAAAGATCTTTCTATGTGATTGATTGAAGTGATGTTTGTAGTTTTTTTTTTTTTCTTTCCTTGAGCAATTAGGATGTAGGTTGGTTCAAATGTGAAGATAAAAGGTTTCTTTGCGAACGAGTAAAATGCTGTTTATGGTTTTTTGTGTAAATTGAAAAGAGTCGCTCCTGAGAGAAGCTAGATCTGTGTCGAATTAATGCAAAACTCAGGGGAATATCCGATCTGTGGGTATTATGGGTCTGGCAAACCCAGGTCCCCAGCTGTTAGTAGCCTTGTTTCCGATTTTCTGCTTTCAGTGCTACTGTCTATCTATTACTATTCTATATCTGTCAGTATAAATGAGGATCTCTTACTATAGTATGCATCCTGTATGAATATTTTAAGATAGTAGAACTCTGAGAAAGGAATGAGTAAGTTTAGAATCTTGAAAACAGGATGCGATAATACGATTGTTTAACCATTGGCTTCCCAATATTGATGATATGTTAATATTGATTATATATGTCTTTTTTGTTCTTTATAGCTGAGTAAAGTGCTGTCTGTGGATTTCGTAAGTATATTGATTCCCTTCAAGGTGACAGAAGAATTGTGGTTTGTGTAATTCACGTGGCCCTGAAATATTATTGTGGTAGTCAAATACGAGCAGTTTTTCAGCAAATGGAGAATGGAACAGAAATATGGATCGTTTCTGTAGTCTTGATTGAAGTTGAGCCAAAGCCTGAAAAATTATTCTGCGTTAATACTTGTCCTAGAAAAGTGACGTTTATGTGTTTTGCTGATGCTGTGAGCTGTACAGCTTCCTGTTTTCGCTGGTTCGGGATGCACTGCAGCCTATATGATTTGTAATGAGGAAATTTCCCTCTTGAAGGTAGAGGAAGATTAAATAATTTTGATTATGGGACCGAAGGAAAGCTTGGTTTAAGGTAATAAGGATGATGCAAAACATTTGTCATTTAAACTACAGGAGGATTCGGATCTTTTGCGTCTGTTGTAACTTCAATATGTTAAGATGAAACTATTTTACAGAATAGAGGAGACCACAGTTTTGCCATTCATGAAAAATGAATCCAGAATAACTACCACAGGCGAAATAACTGATTTGGAAGCGAAAGGTAACTTGAAGAAGGAACGAAATGGGTAAGAAAATGTAGTATAACCTGTATAATGAAAATATTTTTACCCTTCTCAGAGTCATCTGTGTGATTAATTCTTGTGATAACGTAATTTTAGATGAAATTGTCTTACTGTTTTATGTATAAACATATGAGTATGATAGATGTACAACTGCGAGTCTCTTATCAGGTGTGTCAACTGGTATAAATGTTTTTGCGTGTAAATAACCATTGTTCTTTTTACGATGTATGTTTAAGGAAAGTTTCTCCATATTTATCATGTGACAAGGCATATGCCACGAGCGTCAGGAAGAGGACGAATTAGAACAATGTTGTAGTGGTGTAAACACTGTGTTGGAGTAGCGTTGAAGTAGCTTGTTGGATTAACTAGTAGTGGAGTGAAGTAGAATTTTGAGTAATGCATGTTTATGGGTAGTTAGTTTGTAGAATAGACAACAGGTGTGCATGTGTGTGTGTGTAAATAACATGTGAAGCCTATGCTGCCCTGACCTATACTGGCACAAGGCATAATCCTATTCATTTTAGTGAATTAATAAGTAGCATTTGATTTATTAAAAGGCAAGTGAACCACAATAGTGATGTGGATTTAGATACTATATTGTCACTTCATTTAATTTTTATACTGTCAAGCCATTTCACTTTTACTTTTTTATATTGTCAAGTCATTTAACTTTAATTTTTTATATTGTTGATTCATGTAACTTTTTTATTTTAAAAAATAAAAAAAGAATAAGTCTCACTTTTGTTCTTAAAAATTGTGAAAGACAGTACTAAGTGGTATTATGTACAACATATTGTAATCACATAACTATGATGAACAATTTCTGTGAATGCAGTTGAGAACGTGAAAGCGAACCAGCTAAACTCTTATGAGACAGCGAGAGCAGCGAGGAGGAGGGCTAGTTGTAAACTGGCGGGTTTCCCAGCTGGACACACTGTCAACCGGGCCACTTCGGGAGCACGGTCGACCAAAAAAGAATGGTACGCGGCAAACAATTTCCCTTGCACCCGGAGCTAATGGCCGGCCGCACCAGTGCGACCCTCCATGGAGGCGATGATCTGAGATGGCCGAGCGGTCCACCGCGCGGAAATCCATCTGCTGGCAACGCACCACACGCAGGCGACCGTGACGAGACGGCCGCGATGAAATGACAAAAGACAGGGGATAATGAGGCGTGGAGCCTTTTGACAGGTACTGTCCAGAGAAACTTGCAGACGTCAACGCCTATCGACATTTCCTGACGGATGCCTACTGTCAAGCGACAGTAAATCATGGTTCGATGTTCTCTGGTAGCTAAGGGTGGCACAAAGAAGAGCCATTAAGTGTCATCCTTGCTCAGGAATATCAACCTGGCGTGTCAAAGGAGGATACCACACGAATTTGACAACACAAATATGGAACCAAATCGAGATGTACGTGACACGGGCCACCAAGAGAAACTTCATGAGAGGGCAGAGACGGCGGGATTGCACGCAACAGATGGACAAAAATCCCTACTGACAGCTGTGGCGACGAACCCTCCCCCCCCCCCCCCCCCCCTTATATTGTGCCTTGGAACAGTGGAACTACTGTGTGTGTCAGTGAACAGTGATTATACGGTTCTTAGTTCAATGCACATACGTGTGTTTCTGTCAGAGAAACTTTGACTCATGTGTTTTGCAGGGGTTCGATTTATTGGTGTTTATTAGACTGACTCTTGTATTTTGCAGGTGTTCTATTTATCGTTTTTTTTTTTTTAGACTTTGACTCTTGTATTTTGCAGGTGTTTTATTTATTGGTGTTTTTTTTTTTTTAGATGTTGACTATTGTACTTTCAGAGTTGTTTTATTGATCAATGTTTGTTCTTGTGTGATGTATTAGATTTGTGATATTTTGTTTCGTAAATTCATTCCTGTGGCATTGCTTAGTTTATCAGTCAGATAACTATTCATTCTCATTGGACTGTGATCGATTAGCCTTTGCATGGGGCATATTTATAGTGAAAACCCATAAGGGTAACAATCACATAATTATTGTAGTTTCAGTATAATGACACAGTGATCATTGTTTGCTAACTAACTGAAATGTAGTAGAGTGATAAAATTAGTGCCACAAAGTTATTTTAATTCTACAAATTATTAGTTTTATAAGATATAGAATTTTTTTGGGATAACCACTCTGTAAAATATGTTTTTTCTCTTATCTTTTTTTGCTTTTGCAGATTGTGCATTGTAATGTTCTGATTTATAATACTGATGTTATTTTCCTTTCTTTTTTTTTTTTGCTGTGGCACCTTTGCTATTTTCATAAATTTTACTTGTTAATAAACAGTCATAAATTTTCCTGTGATCAGTTGGCCCTTGCAATGAGCAAATACTGGTGAACTCCATAAGTGTAACAACCAGAAATTGTTTTCATATTAATGACACAGGAGCCATTGTTTTTACTTGCAGACCGAATTAGGTCTACCCTATCTTTCAAATAGAAATTGGTAGATTCTAAAAATGTGTTGAAATTATTGTGTTTTAGCAAGTAGCTGGTGAACTTTTGCCTTTTCTTTACATTTTTGGTTTAAGTTGGGTGTGAGAAGCATGCTTGGGAATGTCCTAGCATGGCCAGAAAATTCCCTGCACAGTATTTTCCCAGAGCGTTGGGGTTATGAAAGGTCTCTGTTGGATTCCTTTCATATTAATTTCTTAATCTGTTGTCATTTACGGCATAAATTTCTCTTCTAAATTTATTGTGGCGTTTCTGACTATCTGGGAGGAGACTGAGTAGTGGAACGTGTTACTTTTACACATAAACAAGAACGATCTGTCACACTACTACACCTTAAAACACAGTTTATATGTAATTCATGTCACACAGTCTCATACGGAACCTACATCCGCTTTCTTTTATATACTTTATATGATAAGATACTGTCATCCCCTTCCCTTCTGTGTGAGAGGATGAATGAGCAAATGTATTTCCAGTTGCATGCTTGAGGGTAGCAGACAAGCCTGTCTGCTAGAGAACAGTAGGACCAACGTCGGAACAGGCAGCTAAGCTTTCTAAAAGCAGAGAGCTTTCTATTCTTAGTATGCTCCTGTCCATCCCTTGTCATGTTGGTATAGGAAGCTACCCCTCTGGCCACTTCCGTCTGTATTTGTAAGCCACCCTCAGGAAGGGACCACGGCAGTCTGTTCGCGGTGAGCGTCTGAAGTGGTAAGATCTCCGGCTAAGTGCGTGTCTGCTAAATCCTTAGGACAATGGATTTCTTAAGTTCAGCCTAACTGAAAATTTAATCACCTTTATTTCAGGTTTAACTCTAAAATATCTAATGTTATCTTAAATTGCAACGCAGTGGAATTCGAGTGTGAAGTTCAGAATATATTCCGGTAGTTGCTTTGTCACTACTTTATGAGTAAAGTGGAACCACGTGTTGATCAGTAACTCTAACTAGCATCATCAATCTTCAATGCGAATGTGCGTGAGATTATAACGTCTCGTCTTGACAATATTTTACAATATTGCAACTTTTCTTTATGTACAACCCACGTGGGGTGTAGTTTGTGAGACCAGTACCACGTGCTTATACAATTGTTTGACCCATCAGGTTAATAGTAAGACGATAGTAACCAGTTCGAGGTTTTTCTTTTGTAAAATCCTTTTCGATCTAATTTATTTTAATTATCAAAATTATTGTGGAGTTAAACTCTTTGTGTAAACCAAGTTGACCACGTGAAGCATGTGGTGTAATCATCAAAGTAGCCCTCAGCTATTCTTTTCGGGAAGATTTCACAGAGAGTTAGTATGAATTTAGTATACCAGTGTGTGGTAATTACATGACGGACAGGATTGTGCTACGAACGTAACTTCTTTGGGTGAAAATTGAATCGGTTGGTTGTGGTTAATTTCCTCTTGCATATGTTTCAACGTTCTTCGTGTGTTATTTTATGAATGCAGTGTTGTATGCAGTCTCCCAATCTTGGCTCCATATTTGATGTGTTCCGTAAGATTACAATTTCACATTTTCACAATCCTAAATAAGGCACCAGTTTAGTTATGAACCAAGTTTAATACACTGAAATTTCAATGATCAATCTTAAAATAAATTTCCAACTATAAACTGATTTATTTCTTTTTATTTAAATTCTCTTTTATATATATATCTCCGGTTATCGTATGTCTATTAACAGATTATAATTAATGTTAGTCTGGTTGGGTATTTGGTAAGCTAGACTGGATACCTGGTGAAACAGTTGCGCAGTAATGCAAGGTTAACTTCCCCAGACAGCTCACAGCTTTTAACCCGCTTTTATTGTCTATCAGCACCGCTTTCATAGCAAATTAACGCAACAACGTTACACCACCTCCTGCAAAAATCCCTGAAGCAGATTCAACATCTTACTGAAATGAGTAAACCCAGCCTTACGTATTGTTTTTTCTTCCAGGGCCTTCTCTCAAGTCCAATCCAAAACTAGCACACCACAGGTGGACGTGAAACACCTATCCTGCAGGTCCACCAACTGTGATCTATTAGAAGTGATTTTGGTCACCAACAACAAATTCTTAATTCTGTTCCTACAACGTTCCAGCTTTGTGCCCAGTTTCCGAACTGGACAGGTGGATCAAACACTATTAATCAATAGATCATGATGAATATCTGTGGTGTCACCGCCAGACACCACACTTGCTAGGTGGTAGCTTAAATCGGCCGCGGTCCATTTAGTACATGTCGGACCCGCGTGTCGCCACTGTGTGATCGCAGACCGAGCGCCACCACAAGGCAGGTCTCGAGATACGGGCTAGCACTCGCCCCAGTTGTACGACGACTTTGCTAGCGACTACACTGACGAAGCCTTTCTCTCATTTGCCGAGAGACAGTTAGACTAGCCTTCAGCTAAGTCCATGGCTACGGCCTAGCAAGGCGCCATTAACCGTATCTGAAGATAGTCTTATTTGCATTATCAAGAGCGATGTACCACAAGGATGGAATAAAGATAAGTATTCGAGGAGCTGCATACTTTTCTTATTAGAATTCACTACTTATCCTGTTCCAGAATTCACGCCCGTCTGCGTTAGATTTCGGCCTCCTCTATCTACAAGGTGTTGGCACATTTGCCAACACATCATTGGCGACGATTTAACGGAAAGGGTCTTGTTCTTTCTAATTGCTTACATTTACTTGTGTCATGGCTTCGACAGATATACTGTCCGAATTTTATCGCTTGCAGAATCAGCAGACGCAGGCGTTATTGGATGCCCTTGGACAGCTCGTCCAGGGTCAACGAGCCATTCAAACCGATGCGGCAGCCGCCGCTTCTCCGCTACCGCAACCACAACTCGCAGTTGCACTGCCTTTTAGGCCCTACGACCCAGACGTGGAATCGTGGACCGAGTGGTCCCGCCAGTTTGGATTTCATCGCGCCGCCTACAGAATTCAAGGTAACTAGCGGCAGCCTCATTTATTGTCGTGTGTAGGGATGTAAACGTACCGTGTGATAGTGAAATTGTTTCCCCGACGCGACGTAGCAACTCTGTCCTACGAAGAAATTTTGTCGGCATTGGACGCCTATTTCAAAGAAACAGTTAATGTAGTTGCAAAAAGGTATACGTTCTTTCGTACAAAACGTACGGCCGGTCAAACTAATAGGGAGTGGGTTGCAACTTTGCATGGCCTTACTAGGGATTGTGCGTTTGAATGTGACTGTGGCCTTCCTTATTCAGATACAATGGTACGTGATGCAATTGCACAGAACGTTTCTGATGTTCGCATACGGGAACAGATTTTGAAACTAGTTAATCCCTCCCTTCAACAAGTGATAGACATATTGGATAGACAAGACACACTTGACTTTGCTCAGGAATCATTTGAAACTTCGCCAGCCGTGTGTAACATTAACCGGCCTGCCGGGCGCGCTGCGCGGCCCAGTCAACTGCCTTCGCGCACACCAACGCAGCTGCCGCCACGCTCTAAACCAGGTGTGCCGCGCCAGCACACAAATGCAGTGAAATCATGCCCGCGGTGTGCAACTATACATTCGCGTGAATATTGCCCGTCACGCCAAGCTATTTGCTTTTTCTGTAATAAGAAAGGACATGTTGAAAGTGTTTGCCAGAAAAAGCTTAGATCAGACAATCACAACCATTCCAGGCCCTTTGCTTCGCGCCGGAATCGAACCAAGGACACTCAGGCTCGTGGACCTTCGCCCATGGACATTCATGTAGTTAATTCCACTCCGCCCAGTGCCACTCTTTCTAACGGTGACTGTGTTCGTGCCACAAAATGTGTGCGCCGACGTCGCCAGAAATCACGTCAATTAGCAAGTGATTCTGTACCAGTGTCTGTTCAAATTGCACAAAACAGTCGCTCTTGTCGTCAGCAGGACAATAAACTTTTTGTAGATTTGGACTTTTATGGCAAGGTCATTCCATTCCAGCTCGATACCGGAGCTGCTGTTTCATTGCTCAATCACGACAAGTACAAACAACTGGGCAAACCTCCGTTGCGTGCCGCAAATGTTCAGCTCAGTACATATTCAGGACAGAAAATTCCTGTGTTAGGACAGTGCAGCCTTCTTGCAACATACAAGGGACAAACAAAACTTGTGTCATTTTACATTCTTCGTTCTTCTACTGCAGTGAACTTGTTTGGTTTAGATTTATTTCAGTTGTTTAACATGTCTATAGTAAATCAGGTCCTATCAGTGACTCAGACTGTGCCTTCAGACAGTGTTGCTCGGTTATGTGAAGAATTTACAGACATTTTCACCAGGCTTAGGTTGCGCTAAAAACTATGAAGCACATTTGGAACTGAAAGTAAACGCGCAACCGCAATTTTTCAGGGAGCGCAATGTTCCCCACGCATTGCGTGATGAGGTCGCAAGAACATTAAACGATTTAGAATCGCAGGGTGTAATTGAACGTGTGCAAGCTTCTCTCTGGGCCTCACCCTTAGTAATTTTGCCACAGCCTTCCGGAAAACTGAGACTTTGTGTGGACTTCAAGGCAACAGTGAATCCACAACTCGTGATTGCATCTTTTCCCTTGCCCCGCCCGGAAGATCTTTTTGATAAACTGTGCCCGGGTCAATACTTTTCCAAGTTGGACCTAGCAGATGCGTACTTGCAAATCCCAGTAGACGCCGAATCCCAGCGCGTCTTGGTGGTTAACACGCATCTTGGTTTGTACCGCTTCAAAAGACTGCCATTCGGGTGTGCATCCGCCCCTGCATTGCTTCAGCAATATTTACGAACTATTTGTGCGTCGGTCCCTACTGCTGCGAACTATCTGGGCGGTATTGTGATCTCCGGAAAGACGGCAGACGAGCATTTAGCACACCTACGAACATTATTTCAGGTATTGCGCCAACATGGTCTTCGCTTGCGAAAGGACAAATGTGTGTTTTTTGCTCGTGACTTACCATACCTGGGCCATGTCATCAATGCACACGGCATACATCCCAGTCCAGAGCACCTCCGTGCCATACAAGAATTACCTTCGCCGCAGAATATGAAGCAGCTACAGAGTGTGTTGGGTAAAATGAACTATTATCATCGCTTTCTGCGGAATGCCTTCTTCATTTCAGCTCCGCTTCATCGCTTACGCCGTAAGGGTGTTCCGTTCGTCTGGACGACGGCATGCGAACGCGCCTTTCGCGAGATGAAATCGGCGTTGCTTTCTAATACTTGCCTTACGCCATTCGATCCCCAGAAACCCCTTTTGTTGATGGCAGATGCATCGGATTTCGGGATCAGTGCTGTGCTTGCGCACAAAGTTGGCTCGCATGATCGCCCTATTGCCTTTGCGTCCAAATTGCTCTCGTTTGCGCAAAGAAATTATTCACAGATAGAGAAAGAAGGTTTGGCTCTCGTGTTTGGTGTTACTAAGTTCCATGATTTCTTGTATGGTCGTCACTTTACCATCATCACAGACCACAAACCTTTGACGTCGCTTTTTCATCCGAACAAGCCTGTACCTCCGCGTACAGCGCAGAAATTCATTCGCTGGTCTATTTTCCTCTCGCAGTACCGCTACGATATCTTGTATCGGTCCACTGCTAAGCACGGCAACGCTGATGTGTTGTCCCGTTTGCCTGTTGTTGAGGATAAAGCATTCGATTCTTCCGAACTTGCTTGCATGTTCATTGATTCGGAAACCGATGAAGTGGTCGAATCGTTTCCGATTGATTTTCGTCGTGTAGCTACAGCCACAGCTGCAGACCCTGTCCTTGCTACCATTTTGCGTTTTGTTGCTACGCAATGGCCTTTGTCAAAGTCTCAGATCGAGGATCCGTTGGTTCGCAGATTTTTTGCTCATGGGGAGAGACTTTTTGTATGACGTGGTGTTTTGTTGTTGCGTTCTGATAATGATCAGTCCCGAGTCGTGGTCCCACGTTCGTTACAGTCCTCTGTTTTACGGCTTCTTCACCAAGGACATTGGGGTATAGTGCGAACGAAACAACTTGCTCGTCAGCACTGTACTTGGTTCGGAATCGATGCTGCGATTACGAATATGTGTTCTTCTTGCATGGCGTGTGCCGAACAACAATCCGCACCGCCGCGGAAAGTCTTTGCATGGCCGAAAGCCACTTCCCCTTGGCAACGCTTGCACATCGATTTTGCTGGTCCATTCTGGAATGCTCGATGGTTGGTTCTGGTAGATGCCTTCAGTAATTTTCCTTTTGTTGTCCGGATGTCTTCCACGACGTCAACTGCCACCATCCAAGTGTTGTCTGCTATCTTTTGCATTGAAGGTCTTCCGCAGACTATTGTTTCCGACAATGGCCCACAATTCATGTCCGCAGAATTTCAGTCATTCTGCCAGGCCAATGGTATTCAGCATCTGACATCCGCGCCGTTTTCGCCTCAGTCGAACGGTGCCACTGAAAGATTGGTTCGAACTTTCAAGTCACAGATGTTGAAGTTGAAAGAGTCACATTCTCGGGAGGACGCGTTGTTGCTCTTTTTGTCTTCGTACCGCTCTCAGCCCCGAGATGGTCGCTCGCCGGCTGAGTTGCTCCACGGTCGCCCTCATCGAACCTTGATGTCTTTGCTGCATCCGCCGCATCAGGTTCCTGTGCAGCGGCAGACTCCTGCTTTTGCTCCAGGCGACGTTGTATTCTATCGCACCTATCGAGGTTCACGGCGTTGGCTCGCAGGGCGCATTCTTCGCTGCCTCGGCCGCGCGATGTATTTGGTTTTGGGGGCCTCTGGTGACGTGCGTCGGCATCTCAATCAGCTGCGCCTCTGTCGTCGCACGGGTTCTGCCGCTCCCCGTCTGCTTTCAGCGACGGTGCCGTCCGGTCATCGCCCTGGGGACCCATCGACTGGCTCGCCTCATCCCCAGGTGTTACCGACGATGCCTTCCATTTTGCCCCATGGCGACGCGCCGCCGCAGCCGCCGCCGCCGCCGCCGCCTGTTCTCCCGCCGGCGCCGCCCGCATTCGACGCTTCGCTGCAGTCGCCAAGCGCCTCCCTGGGTCACGCGACGCCGATCGCTTCCCGTGACCAGCTGTCCTCCGCCATGGAATTCTTGCCCGCTCCGGACCACATGCCGTCTTCGCGCGTCGGGTACCCCGACGCAATGGAGGTCGACCCTTCGGCCCCTCCTGTCTCTTTAAGGGCGCATACACCACATGTTGACGTGCGCCCTGGACTAGGTTTTCAGGCGTTTCCTAGCTCCCCTCGGACCGAATGGCCGGGTGCGGGTGGCACAGCCTCGCCTGTTGTTAGGCTCCCCACCTCATCGCATACGTCAACATGGGGTCCTCCCCACGGCGGGCGGAAGCCTTATAACACGACCGTTCACCGATTTGAGGGGGAGGAATGTGGTGACACCGCCAGACACCACACTTGCTAGGTGGTAGCTTAAATCGGCCGCGGTCCATTTAGTACATGTTGGACCCGCGTGTCGCCACTGTGTGATCGCAGACCGAGCGCCACCACAAGGCAGGTCTCGAGATACGGGCTAGCACTCGCCCCAGTTGTACGACGACTTTGCTAGCGACTACACTGACGAAGCCTTTCTCTCATTTGCCGAGAGACAGTTAGACTAGCCTTCAGCTAAGTCCATGGCTACGACCTAGCAAGGCGCCATTAACCGTATCTGAAGATAGTCTTATTTGTATCATCAAGAGCGATGTACCACAAGGATGGAATAAAGATAAGTATTCGAGGAGCTGCATACTTTTCTTATTAGAATTCACTACTTATCCTGTTCCAGAATTCACGCCCGTCTGCGTTAGATTTCGGCCTCCTCTATCTACAAGGTGTTGGCGCATTTGTCAACACATCAATATCAATCTCTTCCAACGCCTTCTTGATGACTGGAACTGTAAATTCTGTCTGTTGTTCCTCCTTGGGCAACACTACCAGGTGGTTTCGACTGGACCTCTACTTGCTCCAATATGTCTTGAGACAGTATCCTGGGATATAACCACTCTGATTGTAATTTCGTATGTGAGTTCCGCCTTATCGAGATAATTACCGCCTTGAATCAATCTTCATTCCATTTTGCGAGTTTAAACAGTTATGAAATCAAATCAGCTACACCAGTAACCCTACTGACTTTGACCTTAGCGGTAGGCATTACCATGTAGCCCAATAAGCACGTTGTGCTACTACTTGTAAAGCGAGCTCGATCTCACGAGCAGTTCTTGAGTGGAGGCCTGCGGAATTATCCCAATTGTGGTGTCACAGCCAGACACCACACTTACTAGGTGGTAGCCTTTCAATCGGCCGCGGTCCGTTAGTGTACGTCGGACCCGCGTGTCGCCACTATCAGTGATTGCAGACCGAGCGCCGCCACACGGCAGGTCTAGAGAGAATTCCTAGCACTCGCCCCAGTTGTACAGCCGACTTTGCTAGCGATGGTTCACTGACAAAATACGCTCTCATTTGCCGAGACGATAGTTGGCATAGCCTTCAGCTACGTCATTTGCTACGACCTAGCAAGGCGCCATTACCAGTTACTATTGATGCTGTAAAACATGTACCGCCAAGAGCGATGTTCACCGTTTATGGATTAAAGTTAAGTATTCCACAGCTACGTCCTTTTTTGCTAGTCTAATTTCCTTGACCTGTTCCAGACCTCACGCCAGCCTGCGTGAGCTAAAACGCGTGCCTTTCGGCTTCCTCTCATACTGGGTTCTCTCTCTTGCCAATCCACAACACCAATTACAATATCTTAGTACCCATTATTTCAACAACCAAATGAGTTGGCAGAACAGACATCACACGTGAGTTACTAGGCCTTCATAGCATTCTAAAACTGTCATCATCCACATTTTCGATGCAAATGGATTTCAATCCACTAATAACAGACAACTTCGGAATTGGTGACGGATAATCTACATGAGCTCCAATGCCTACTACTGTGGCCTTAACAGAAATGATAAATATCGGCAATTCACAACTGCTATGAGGAGCACCAAAATCAGCCTGCAACTTCGGTAATCAACTCAAAAGATGCTAGCTTGAGCTGTCCATTAATTAAATCCACATTAATATATAAGAAGCGAAATCTGTAGTAACATAAACCATGTCGACAGATGCCTCGTGAATCTGTGCAGCAATCAACAACTGCAGAACTCAAATGAATTCAACAGCTGCCCAGATAAGCAACACCTAAAGCCACTGTAAATTTAAACAACAAACTAGTACAAAGCTAATGAACACTGTGGCTACCCAACTGCTCTGTACAGCACTTAAAAGCCCAACAACATTTAATCATAACTGCAGCAACCCAAACGAATTCAATAACTGCCCAGTTGATCCTTGCAAACATTTGAAACAGCATTAACATTCGAACACAAGTCTAAAGCTATTCATGGCAATCGTCAAAGAATTCCCTTCAAGAAACGAAAATCCAGTACAAGAAATCGAGGTAGCCCACAACCCATCCCACTGAGACACACTCGCCAACAGCTTTCCGCCTCTGTCCTGCCGCCAGGACTCCCTGCACAAAAGGGCATTGCCAGCTTACCCTATGCACGACAGGTGGAGGCAACGAATCTTTCAAATTAATCTCTAGTCGACACGAAGCGGAAGACGAGAGATACACTCGCGGCAGGTGATGTGCCCCATTCTGGGAAGACATCCAGAAAATGATGCAAGTTATCACAACTGCACAAAATTTATTGATACACACAGTTCCAACACTTCTCAAGGTCCTGAGAGTCTGAAAAATGTCTCCAAAAACAAAATAAATGTTCTTCACCAATGAAATTAGTTTAAACTTACAAATTCACAAAATTTTCAGAATTGTAACAGGCATAAACTTCCCTTGACTCGGTTTTAGTGTGCAATTCTGCAGGTCTCTTTAGAGAAGAACAAGCACTTGACGAAATGTTACATAAGTCGCAAGAGTCCAAGAGTAAAGAGAGCTTACAGGTTCGACAAGGACAGAAAACATAGTCTGACACTTTCATATCGTTCCGAGTCCCGCCGAACTCTCAGAGTGCCAGGGCCACAGAGGCAGTGTGCTGTCCAGGGCCGCGGCTGAGTCCTCGGTGCAGCATAGGTGAAGGTCGTCCAGTTGTCGGTAGTGATAGAACTGCTGTCTGGTGCTCATTTGCCAGCCTATACAGCCACCCCGCTGAAGGATATTTGTGGAACTATTTTTGGAACCTAACACGATGGATGCATGAAGGAGCGTAGTATGTCAATGACCTCTATCATCGCTGTGTACGCCACCTGGTGTCGTGGTCAGGTGCTGTTGACACCCTCTGCTGGCCTGCCCACTGAGTTCCAGGGTTGCGAAGTCTCGCGTCATCTGAACTCCGTGAGATGAGATTGCTGCAACGTGCACAATGTACGCTGATCAGTCAGAACGTTATGACATCCGACCTGCCATAGATATAAACCCGTCCCAGCGATAGCAGCTAGTCTGACACATGTACAGTTCATGCAGTGTCAGAGAACGTGTTGACCACTTGTAGAATGGGGAAGGCACGCGATCTGTCCGACCGAGAAGAGATTATGATGGCCTGGAGGCTCGGCATGAGCATTTTGAAGCTGCACGATTTATGAGGAGTTGGAGGACTGCTGTGGTGAGAGTCTCGAACACATGGTGAAATCATGTCCAGACATCGTGTGGCTGGGAAGCCACCCCTCGCTACCGATTTCATACGACGTAGGCTGAGCAGACTGGTAAAACAGGATGGGCAGCGAACTGTGGGGGGGGGGGGGGGGGGGGGGACTAACATCAGACTGACTTTAATGCTGGGCAGAGTACAAGGGCTTCAGAGCACATAGTGCCCCCAACACTCCTAATGATGGGCCTCCGCCAGACGACCCATGCATGCGCCAATGTTAAAATCATGACATGAGCAAATACGACTGAAATGGGAATGTGACCATCGGTACTGGACGTTCGCGCAGTGGCAGGGTGTTACATGGCCTGATGGAGCCCGATACCTTCTTCATCACATCAATGGGATGACGCGAAACCGTCGTCTTTCAGGGGAACCGCTCCTTGACCCCTGTACTGCGAGACAGAGGAAAGCTGGTGGTGGCTTTGGGGAACATTCACGTGGGGATCTAATGGAGCTCGTGCTAGGCAATATGATGGCCAAGGAGTACTGTATACTGGCCGCAGACCACGTACACCACTTCGCGACGATCATGTTTCCCAGTGTCAGTGGCATTTGTGAAAAGGATAATGTGCCATATAACAAGTCCAGGAGTTCGCTGGAGTGGTTCAAGGAACACTATGCTGATTCCGAAACCGATCGAACACATCTGGCACGTAATTGAACGTAATGTCGGAGTTCACTGCCCAGTCCCATAACTTATGGGAATTAGGTGACATATATGCAGATGTGGAGCCAACTTCCTCCAGCGACCTACCAAGACCTCGTTGCGTCCACATCACGATGCGTCGCCACTGTTACCCGTGACAAACGTGGTCGTACTGGCTATTAGGTAGGTCGTCATAATATTCTCGCTGCTGATCAGTGTACGTGTTAGTGTGGCGTCGTCGGTGCCTACTGTCTAGAGCGCCAAGGCCTCGTTCGCTGTCCTCCAGGTACCATGCTCTCCCCTACCAAAGTCTCCCAGAAGGGTTACTGGAGGCCATCCGGATGAATCATCGCGGGAAGCTGCCAGAGGGGACGTTTACTGCCCCTAAACACGACAGAGCCATAACTCATTATGTACACACCACACATAATGCCTTTTTCTGACTCTCAATTTTTATCTCACACCCTGTATTCTTCTGACATGACACCAAACAACTTTACCTCTCTCCTCGAATGAACGAATTGGCAATTGCAGAATTAAGGCGAGAAGAATGCCAAGGTAGGCCCTTTCCCAAACAACAACCATGCAGACAGCTGCAACCGCAGTGACCACCAAGTATTTCGTCAATGGGAGTAAATGCCAAGCAGGCAAGCGCTGACAGTGTCACCAGGTTTCGTGGCTGTAACTCAACTCTGTTTGAGGTGACGATTAAAGTTTCATGACTACCTCTCACGTCTTGCAGCTGTGCCAGCACTTAAACATTACGACGGAACTAGTCAGTCTCTTTATTCTCTTCATGACGACGGGTATGTCACTTTTTTTCAAATTTATTCTGTTACTGTCTCTCTAACACGATGAATTATAGCACTTGTATCATCTGCAAAGTGCACTAACATATGCAAAGACTACTAATGAATTCGAAACTATTCATCAGCCACCAAAATTTTCGCTTGCTATTGTACTGTAAGGTGGCTATAATTTCGCACCTTACAAGCACTCATATACATATGGCTACGAAGTCCTTCGCGACGTATTTCTTGAATAAAAATCTCTCGGTGTACATGCCGCGTCAATTCAGGATAAAACTCCAAGCTTTCGACCACTACCTCCATGGTCGTCGTCAGGGCTAAAATTGACTGTCGTGAATTACCGAGATTCCCAGTTTTATATGCAAGGGACGGCTTCTGATTGGCTGGAATAAGTCATAGCAACATCGATATGGCGCGTACTGAAGTGGTGCCCTCTATTTTCATAGATGTAGTTTCTATCCCGCGTTGCTTGCAGCGCCATCCCTTGAATCAGGAGGTAAATTGCGGGAAGTCTTTCTCTGCGATTTTTCTTTATCCAGTGCACTCTTCCAAGTGTTGCTAAGTGCGTAGCCGTTGTCTCTGTTAAAGTTGTTGTGGGTTGGCAGGAGAGCCAACCCACTATGAGAGGAAGCCGAAAGGCACCCGCTTTAGCTCACACAGGCTGACGTGAGATCTGGAACAGGACAAGGAAATTAGACTTTAGAAAAACGGACGTAGCTGGTGGAATACTTAACTTTAATCCATTAATAATGAGCGTCGCTCTTGACTGTACATGACGCAGTATCAATAGTAACTGGTACTGGCGCCTTGCTAGGTCGTAGCAAATGACGTAGCTGAAGGCTATGCTAACTATCGTCTCGGCAAATGAGAGCGTATTTTGTCAGTGAACCATCGCTAGCAAAGTCGGCTGTACAACTGGGGCGAGTGCTAGGGAGTCTCTCTAGACCTGCCGTGTGGCGGCGCTCGGTCTGCAATCACTGATAGTGGCGACACGCGGGTCCGCCGTATACTAACGGACCGCGGCCGATTTAAAGGCTACCACCTAGCAAGTGTGGTGTCTGGCAGTGACTCCACAAAAGTTATTATCGCTAAGTCTAATTTCGACCTCTTCCCGGATCACAGAGTCCCAGTAATTCGATGCGTAGGCTAGTACTCTGGTTTCTTCAAATAAAATCTTATGCTTGTTAAGCAGGCTATGTTCAGCCACCGCTGATTTTTCCAAATACTTGTATTTCAGGTGGTGCTGGTTCTCGATGCAGCGGTCGGCAACGGTTCTTACAGACTGGTCCACGTAATTCTTGACGCATTCGCAAGGAATAGTATAAATTGCCGGCACTCTTAAGCAGAGACAATCTTTGACTGGTCTCAACATGTCCTTAATTTTCCGAGGTGGTCGGAAAACTGGTTTTATTCCTTGCCTCTTTAGGACTCTGCCTATCTTGCTTGTTGTAGAACCGCAAACAGGTAGCCGCGCTATGTGTTGGTCCTCTTGTTGTATGTGGCCGGCATCGTGTCTTACTTTCTTGGACAATACTGATTTAATTTCACTGGCAGAATAACCATTCCTCTTGAAAACAGTCATCAAATGGTTAATCTCGGGACCGAGGTGGTCCTGGTCGGAAATAGTCCTGGCTCTGTGTACTAAAGTATTCAACATAGCTCTCTTCTGAGACGGATGATGGAAGCTGTGGCTATGCAGGTATAAGTCATTATGGGTTGGCTTCCTGTACACAGAACGGCCCAATCGTCCATCCGGCTTTCGCTCCACCAACACATCTAAAAACGGTAACTTCCCTTCCTTCTCTACCTCCAATGTAAATTTTGTGTTTGGATGTACACCATTTAAATGTTCGACGAACTGCTGCAGCGCGTCACTGCCGTGTGGCCAGATTAAAAAAGTATCGTCGACGTATCTGTAGAAGCATGATGGGCGGAGGTGAGCACTGCTCAACGCTCGTTCTTCAAAATCCTCCATGAAAAAATTCGCTATTGCTGGTGACGGTGGCGAACCCATGGCTGTTCCATCCGTCATTTCATAATAATTTCCACCGTATAAAACGTGAGTGGTCGTCAAAGTATGCTGGAACAACTCCAAAATTTCTGAGGAAAAAATGAGCAGCCAACAGTTGTAATGTGTCATCCACAGGTACTTTGGTGAACAGAGAAACCACGTTGAGGCTGACCATGATATCATCTGGGCCTATCTTCATTTATTTTATGATATCAACAAACATTTTTTAATTCGTAATATGATGTGGGCAGTGACCAACTATAGGCGCCAACAATTTAGTTGAGTGTTTTGCAAGCCTGTACGTAGGAGAGCCAATAGCGCTGACAATCGGTCTCAACGGGACGTTCTCCTTATGAACCTTTGGCAAACCGTACAGTCTTGGTGGCCTAGGTGCTCTGGGCCGTAAGTTCTTCACCAGTCCGTCGAAGAGGTCAGAGTTTTTTTTTTTCTTTTTGTTTTTTTTAGTAGCTGCCTTGTCTTCCTGCTGAACGCCGATGTGGGATCCCGTCTGAGAATCCGGTATGTGCTGAATATTTAAAGTAGACTGACATTGTCACTTACACCTTGTAAGTAATCAAAAGATGGCTCTAAGTACTATGGGACTTAACATCTGAAGTCATCAGTCTCCTAGACTTAAACCTAACTAACCTAAGGACATCACAATCATCCATGCCCGAGGCAGCATTCGAACTTGCTACCGTAGCGGTCACGCGGTTCCAGACTGAAGCGCCTAGAACCGCTAGGCCACATCGGCCGGCACGGTTCCGGACTGAATGTCCTAGAACGGTCCGGTCACAATGGCCGGCTTGTAGATAATAATCGTTAACGCTTATTTCATGAAAGGTGATGGAGTGTCTTTATTATAAAAACGGCGTAATAAATGATTGCCTATACTAGTAGAGGTTGGAACGCCATAACTCAAGCCCTGGGTGGAAAAGCCTGCACCGGTGTGTTGGTCCTGCTTCACACAGGAAGCGCCAAGATGGACGGTCTGGGCACCTGAGCGCGGAAGCGCGATGCAGCAGCGGCCGGCCGGTATTGTAGTGGGGCCGGAAGGATAACCTTATAATACTTCGGAAAGTCTAAAAATCTTGGATGCAACAGAGAGGAACTAGGAAGCGTTACCTCGGAAATCGCAAGCTGCGTTATTTCCAAGGATTTTTACTCTGAGAAGCGTACGATTGTATGAATATAGGTATTTCCTCGCAGACTTTCCGCGCTGGACGACAAAAGACTAAAATATGGTTGGTCGGCATTCGGAGGAATCTGTAGACAGGGAGGATATTCCGTGGTTTAGAGAATATGATTCACCTTCTGAGTTACGAGGGAGGGGAGCCGAGCTTTGCTGGGAAGGCCAGCGGTGGAGAGAAGAGGTCTTCCGTTTTGAGCTCCCAGGTTTGATGGTCGCTCAGTGCCAGCTTTTGTTGGTACTGATGGACATCTTTGCTCTCAGGAGATTTTATAGTTAGGCACTGTACTGTTGCGAACTTGTACCTCCTGGACTTCGCCTCCGGGTAGGGATTCATCGTTGAGTCCACAGCGTTTAGTGATTGCATTTCTTCTGTCTATACTCACGTAGAGACGTTATCTGAATTCCGTCCTTGTATCTGGGAATTCGTGTTTCTTGTCTGTGGAAAACAGAGAGGAGAAGACAATATTAGAGTATACGAATCAGAGGACCACCTTCTGCCTTCAATACTAATATTGCTGCACTGTGAGCGTGCCACAGGTGACAGTCAAAGGGGTCCTACTATGCAAAGCCTACTGGTTGTCAGCCCGTGTGCTCAGCGACAGTGAGGTTGGTTTGCTACCTCTGGCAGGGACTTCTTCAGACGCGTATTCGGCCTGGAATCTCATTGAATGCAGTAGAACTGTCTTCTGTGACAAATCCCAATTCGAACTGAGCCCTGACTGCCATAGAAACCGTGTCTGGAGACGCCCAGGGCCGCGGCGGAATATCGATCTGGCTGTGGCTCACCATACGGCGCGACAACCAATAGTGATGGTCTCAGATGCCATTTCTTTGCGTAGGACGACCCCTTTGGTTGTCATCCCTGGTACCCTCACGGTAAAGTGGATAGTCAACGATATTCGATGCCCAGCTCTATCGCCCTTTATGGCAAGCCATTCTGGGCTTACATTTCAGCAAGACAATGCCAGCTGGCACAGGGCGAGAGTTTCTACTGCCTGTCTTCGTGCTTGCCAAACCCTACGTTGGGAAGCAACGTCGCCCGGATCCGGTCTCAATTGAGAACATTTGGAGCGTTACGGGCTGGGCCCTCCAACCAGCTCGGGACAAAATTTGTCACGGTATCCCTCTGAGGGACATCCAACCACTGTGTCAGCCAGTGCCAGGCATAACGACCAGAGGTGGACCTACGTGTTACTGAGTTGCTCAATTTGCGAAGCTCTTTCTCTCGAGCAAACCATCCATTTTTTTTAAACTGTAATCGTTTATTTACCTCTACATGTACGTCAGACCTACCGATTGCAGTCGCACTCGGATAATTCCTTCGTGGCATGACACTTTAATTATTTATTAATTATCTTTTTTTTGGATTGTATACTAGATTTCAAACCTATTTGAGATTATAGCACGCTCGTTGAAGAAAAGAGAAGCCAGTAATAGCGAATCGCTGCACACCAATTATTTTCAAAACACTCAACTCGGACACAATCTGTATGGCACTAACATCACCAAAATAGGTCATTCTTTCTAAAGAAAGGAAAAGCTTTCACTTTTTCGTAAGTTGCAGCTCTCGTTTGCCACTGCTCACAGCGAAACACCGACACCTACGGGACGACAGTGCATAACAACAACTTTTGTGCGCAAAGACAAGAAAACTTCATCATCGGGGATATTCCTCTTCTTAGAGGAAAAATACAGCGAGGCTATCAGTACACCTTGCTTAAACCTGCGATACCCAACGAGCAAACACTGTAAGGAACTGACAGTTCGCGACCGTAAATTAGCACTCGCGCGATACGACAGCAGGAGGAAGTGCCCAGGCCACAGCCGGCCTGCCCACAGCTGTCTCTCGCGGGCGATACTGACAGCGCTCGAGCAGATATGGCGAAAATATGCACTGCGCGGTCACCTCTCCAAATTGTTTTTACACTTCAATCGTTAAGGTCTCCGCAAATGTAATGTTTTCGTTTGAATCTCTTCAGTGCACAAAAAATCTCATCTCAAAAACCGCCCGTCAGCAATCGCATGCACGTTAAAATCCTGCACAACACTGACGCGAGTGAAAAGCATTGTCTCACTTTATTCAGTTACATTTAGCACCTACGGAAGAGAGAAAATACACACACATCAAAAAATGTTTTGCATCACCCCGGCTCTCAGAACCTCTGTTGTACTAACTGGACTTCGTATGTTCGTATATAGAGAGAACAACGGCCGAATACATGCGGAACATTGCCAAAGCGTGCACGTCATACGAACAGCTTCGTAACGCATTTTTAAACAAATAATGGTCCAAGGAGACACAGGACAGGATCAAACAGAATATAATGATGAGGAGAGACTTGGAGAGTTCAGCGTTCCGTAGTCCGGTGAAGTTTTTCGAAAACTTGACCAAGAAGAATCAGTATTCGGACGACCCATGCACACCGGCTGAGATCATAGGATCGTGTTACAAGAAGTTGCCAATTTCCTACCAGCAAACTCTCGTCGGCCGGTGTGGAAGTGATGTAGAAGAAGTCAAGATCCTGAGAGAGTTAGAGTTGGCTTTCAACGAGCACCAGGCGCGAGAAAAACGTAGGCAGAGAGACGTGCAAGGTGAAAGAAGGGAGAACAACGGAGGGAATAATAGAGGCCATACTTGGCAAGAAAAATGTAAGTCGTCCGCGTCACCAAAACATGGACCAGATAGATCGCAGCGGGAACAATGGACAATGGAGGAACTATGGCAAAGAATATAGGCAACAAAATGACCGGAGATGGGAGCCACAAAATAACGGCGCAGCATGGGGCGACTCTCCCAGGATTAGGTGGTCCAATTTCAATTGATTGTTCCCGATTCCTGTTGCTGTTCATTCCACCCCATCCTTGATCAGACCGTTGACGAGTTTCCCACTCATCAACAGTCTGATCAAGGATGGGGTGGAATGAACAGCAACAGGAATCGGGAACAATCAATTGAAATTAGGCCACCTAACGCCAGAATAAAATAGAATAACACAGAATAACATAGAAAATGAACTGTGACTAGGCCAGACAACGAGCACCAGAGAAAATGCGCCCGTAAACCGTCTCGTAAGTAATAATATAAATATTATAGAATTTGAGGATATGAGGGAGATATTACTTGATGAGAAGGAAACGTTAACCAAACTGGAGATCTATCCGGTGGTAAAAGTACAAACTGGAGGAATTATGGGTACTGGTGTAATAGATAGTGGAAGTGAACTCTCAGCTATTTCAGATAGGCTGTTTGCTAAATGCAAAGATTTAGTTAATTCACCGGTGCTCACAGTACAAGAAACAAAGGTACGAGGTGCGTTAGTTGGAAAGGGTATGGAAATATCGCAACACTTCTAGACGTTGGTTGCCAAGGATACCATGTGACTGCAAATCTGTTCATAATACCGAAACTAACAGCTGATATAACAATCAGTCTAGATTTTCTTTCAGCGCAGAAAACTATCATCTATCTAGGAAGAGGGGAGCTAGCGTTAGGGAAAGAGAATAAAATAAAAATCAGATTTGATGAGAAGGCAATAAAAGCTCAAATTCCGGTGAGCTGTTTAAAACATCACTTCATAGGCCAACATGCAGTTCAGAGGGAAGAGTGTAGAAAAGATAACGAGAATAGAGCAGAGTTTAAGTGAGAATGTGAACATTTAATGAAATTAACAGTAGGATTGATGTGAAACTCGAGAAACTGAATAACATAGATAATAAGCTTGTTCTTTTAAAATAACGTCTTGATCGCACCACGTATGCTACAAGAACATAAATGACCTGTTTCGGTCATATCACATGACCATCATCAGACCTGTAATTTAATTTAGAGAGTAATAGAAACCTTACTAGATTGACAATAAAATATGACAAAATGCTTATAAGGATAAAATACAATAAGTCTTCTTATACCCATGGCATCCTTCGAAGATGGTAGATGGAGCACTCTTCCCAGCTGCTGTGATGTTAACTGGTGTCAGCAAGTGACGGGCATACGCTTAAATACGAAGATGCTCCGCCGACCTCTTCTCCCTCTACCTCACGTCAATCAATCAGTGTAAAATGGGTTCACTTAATCGACAAAACGTAAAAAAAGTACAATAGGAACATAAAAATAGTTGTGTATAAAATATCTCATTACAACCATGGAACTACTCAAATATTATATAAAATATCTAAAGCTTTAAAATATCTGTACAGATGATCTATATTCAATGAGCCCTCTGTGGGCTAAGGTGGTAGGTACTACCACAAGGTTTCAAAGTCAACGATGTTGTCAAGGTCTTTGACATTGCGGCATCATATCGATATGCGAGTTGTGACTCGACTGCAAGTATACACCTATGCTAGATTCAGTCTGTCTGTCTAATATTAACTTTATTTGCCACTGGTGATAAATATAATAATGGAATGATCAGCTGCAGAGTGCTATGATCAGGGGTTCACAAGATCCAATGTGGTGACTGTAGAAAAATATACATTGGCCAAACAGGCAGGAGCTTTACTATACGATACAAAGAACACACATCAGGTACCGCATGAGTAAAATCAGTCTTTGGCCATCACATAACTTTTAATAAGCATGCCGAAGGGATGGCACAACAGAGTTTCCAAGTCCTTCATTAGGCTAATAAAGGCTTATTATTAAAAGTTTTGGAGGAGATCGAGATATACGCCCATTATATAGATGAACCGTCAGTGCTTCTCAATGAACAGTTGGATTTTCGTGAAAAACACTTTTATGATTTTTTTGACGAAATTCTATGAACAAGTATGTACTCTTTTGTTCAGAAAATCAAAGGACCCAGTTGTATCCATGGCAGAAATGTACCTTAGAACAGTACGTAAATATTTATATCACAATCTTAAACTTCCACCTAGAAATATTATGAAATATGACTCCATTTTTAATAAATCAGTTTTATGACATTGTAAAAAGTGTATGCAATATCATAGCACTCTGCTGCTGTTGATTCCATTATTACATTTATCACCAGTGGCAAATAAAGTTAATATAAGACAGACAGACTGAATATAGCATAGGTGTATACTTGCAGTCGAGTCACAACTCACATATCGATATGATGCCGCAATGTCAAACACCTTGACAACATCGTTGACTTTGAAACCTTGTGGTAGTACCACCTTAGCCTACAGAGGGCTCATTGAGTATACATCGTCTGTACAGATATTTTAAAGCTTTTAATTGATATTTTATACTATATTTAAGTAGTTCCATGGTTGTAAAGAGATATTTATACATAACTATTTTTATGTTATCATTGTACTTTGTTTTTTACGTTTGACGATTAAGTGAACCCGTTTTACACTGATTGGTTGACGTGAGGTGGAGGGAGTAAAGGTAGGTGGAGCATCTTCGTATTTAAGCGTATGCCCGTTACTTGCTGGCACCAGTTGACATCACAGCAGCTGAGAAGAGTGCTCCACCTACCATCTTCGAAGGATGCCACGGGTAGAACAAGTCTTATTTTGTTTTATCCTTATAAGCATTTTGTCATAATTTATTGTCAATCTAGTAAGGTTTCTATTACTTTCTAAATTAAATTACAGGTCTCATGATGGTCATATGATATGACTGAAACCGGTCAGCTATGTTCTTGTAACATACGTGATGCGATCAAGACTGAATTTTAAAACGAATTTTTTTTTAAATTTTTTGATCGCTGCTCCAAAAATGTTTATTATAATGATTAATAAGAATAGAAAAGAGTTGGAGCTTGCACTCAAAAATAACGCAGAGATCTTCGTACCCAAAACCGGATGCATTAGTGGGTATCAAATATAATTTGAGGTAAAGAAACATAGATCCTTTCGGGTATCCCCTTATGCCATGCCATGGTCATACCGGGAAAGGGTTCTAAGTGAACTACGAAGAATGGAGGACGAAGGTGTAATTGAGGCCGCGAGACCTGAGTACAATGTCCACTACGCATAGTAGACAAAAAAGGCGGTGGAATTCGACGTGTTAGACTCACGGCAAATAAGTACCATTATTGTGCCAGAGACGGATCGCCCTGAAAGGCTTGAGGAGCTGCTTAAAATTTTTCCCGGGGTTTCGATGTTTTCCTCGCTTGATCTGTGCTCCTCGAGCTTTTGGCAGACAGAGCTCGATCCTGACTGCCGAAAATACACGGCAGTTATTGCCTCCGGAAGGTGGTTTCAATTCAAAAGACTCCCTTTTGGATTGAATATATCTTCATCTGCATTTATCAGGAGGCAACGGCCTTGCCGCAGTGGATACACCGGTTCTCGTCAGATCACCGAAGTTAAGCGCTGTCGGGCGTGGCCGGCACTTGGATGGGTGACCATCCGGGCCGTCATGCGCTGTTACCATTTTTCGGGGTGCACTCCGCCTCGTGATGCCAATTGAGGAGCTACTCGACCGAATAGTAGCGGCTCCGGTCAAAGAAAACCATCATAACGACTGGGAGAGCGGTGTGCTGACCACACGCCCCTCCTTTCCGCATCCTCAGCTGAGGATGACACGGCGGTCGGATGGTCCCGATGGGCCACTTGTGGCCTGACGACGGAGTGCTATATTTATCAGGGGTTTTAGCAAAATATTGAGTGAACAGTCAAACGAGAAGCCCACTTGTTATGTAGACGATATACTTATAGCAGAAATGACCTGGGAGAGATATAACAAACTCTTAGAGGAAGTGTTAAGCAGTTTGAAAAGATATCGGATGACCGTAAACATTGAGAAGTCTTGTTTTTGGAGCAGTAGAGTCAGTTTCTGGGACACGTGATAACAGGAGAAGCGATTAGTCCCGACCCAGAGAAGATGCCAGCAGTTGCAGAGTTTACCACTCCTACAACCAAAAAACAACAGAGAGGGTTTCTCGGAATAATACATTTCTGTATGAAGTCTATGTGGAAACATTAGCAAGTCCCCGACTCTGCCAGTTACCAGGAAAAGCAACACCCTGGGTGTGGTATGAGTGAGCAGAACGAGAATTTAATAATTTGAAGGCGGCACTCGTCAATGCTCCTATTTTATCACATCCTGACTTATCATAAGATTTTTGTGTGGCCACTGACAGTGCGAAGACCGGTCTGGGAGTCATGGTGTTTCAGGAGTTTGAACAACATGGCAAATTAGTATACAGAACAATCGCCTTTGGTAGTAGGGTACTATGCAAAAGTAAAAGAAATTACTCTGCTACCGAACTTTAAACCCTTGCAGTAGTATGGGCATTTATTAAGTTCTGATACTTTCTGTTCCGTACAAAAACAAAAGTCTGTACGGATCATAGGGCCCTAGAGTTTCTCCTAACCACCAACCTTACGCATGGAAGACTAGCGAGATGAGTAGCTGTGCTTCAGTAACACCAGTTTTCAGCGGTCAATGTACCTCCTGATGGCTAGAGGACAAATGTAAGGATGTAGAGGCTTATCTCACTAGGGGTAAGATATACACTGCCTACAGGAAAATTAAAGAGACCTTTGGAGAAAAGAGAGCCACTCGTACGAATATCAAGAGCTCAGGTGGAAACCCAGTCCTAAGCAAAGAAGGGAAAGCAGAAAGGTGGAAGGAGTATATAGAGGGTCTATATAAGGGCAATGTACTTGAGGACAATATTATGGAAGTGGAAGAGGATGAAGATGAAGATGAAATGGGAGATACGATACTGCGTGAACAGTTTGACAGAGCACTGAAAGACCTGAGTCAAAACACGGCCCCGGGAGTAGACAACATTCCATTAGAACTACTGACCGCCTTGGGAGAGCCAGTCCTGCCAAAACTCTACCATCTGGCGAGCAAGATGTATGAGACAGGCGAAATATCCTCAGACTTCAAGAAGATAATAACAATTCCAATCCCAAAGAAAGAAGGTGTTGACAGATGTGAAAATTACCGAACTATCAGTTTAATAAATCACAGCTGCAAAATAATAACACGAATTCTTTACAGACGAATGGAGAAACTTGTAGAAGCCGACCTCGGGGAAGATCAGTTTGGATTCCGTAGAAATGTTGGAACACGTGAGGCAATACTGACCATACGACTTATCTTAGAAGAAAGATTAAGAAAAGACAAACCTACGTTTTTAGCATTTGTAGACTTAGAGAAAGCTTTTGACAATGTTGACTGGAATACCCCCTTTCAAATTCTGAAGGTGGCAGGGGTAAAATACAGGGAGCGAAATGCTATTTACAATTTGTTCAGAAACCAGATGGCAGTTACAAGAGCCGAGGGATATGAAAGGGAAACAGTGGTTGGGAAGGGAGTGACACTGGGTTGTAGCCTCTCCCCGGTGTTATTCAATCTGTATATTGAGCGAGCAGTGAAGGAAACAAAAGAAAAATGCGGAGTAGGTATTAAAATCCATGCAGAAGAAATAAAAACTTTGAGGTTCGCCGATGACATCGTAATTCTGTCAGTGACAGCAAAGGACATGGAAGAGCAGTTGAACGGAATGGACAGTGTCTTGAAAGGAGGATATAAGATGAACATCAACAAAAGCAAAACGAGGATAATGGTATGTAGTCAAATTAAGTCGGGTGATGCTGAGGGAATTAGATTAGAAAATGAGACACTTAAAGTAGTAAAAGAGTTTTGCTATTTGGGGAGCAAAATAAGTGATGATGGTCGAAGTAGAGGAGATATATAAATGTAGACTGGCAATGGCAAGGAAAGCGTTTCTGAAGAAGAGAAATTTGTTAACATCGAGTATAGATTTAAGTGTCAGGAAGTTGCTTCTGAAAGTATTTGTATGGAGTGTAGCCATGTATGGAAGTGAAACATGGACGATAAATAGTTTGGACAAGAAGAGAATAGAAGCTTTCGAAATGTGGTGCTACAGAAGAATGCTGAAGATTAGATGGGTTGATCACATAACTAATGAGGAGGTATTGAATAGAATTGGGGAGAAGAGGAGCTTGTGGCACAACTTGACAAGAAGAAGGGAGCGGTTGGCAGGACATGTTCTGAGGCATCAAGGGATCACCAATTTAGCATTGGAGGGCAGCGTGGAGGGTAAGAATCGTAGAGGGAGACCAAGAGATGAATACACTAAGCAGATTCAGAAGGATATAGGTTGCAGTAAGTACTGGGAGATGAAGAAGCTTGCACAGGATACGGTAGCATGGAGAGCTGCATCAAACCAGTCTCCGGACTAAAGACCACAGCAACAACAACATGTACTTTCTCTCACAAACGTCATAACTGACGCCCTGTCCCGCTCACGTACTGGTATAACAGAAGAGACGGCTGAAGCATTAGAGCAAGAGCACTTTTCGTTGTTCTGCCGCAAAGTCGTGGCATTTGAAAACTTCGTTACTAGTACGATTTGAGATATCCAGAATGAGCTGGACCAGGACCCAGATTTAGTCAAAATAAAAAGTAATGGAAGGATCGAACGCAGGCCTGCTTAAGACTGCACTACTTCTTGAGAAAAGGGATTCTGTTTTATAGGGCAAACTTTAATGATTCGCTGTGGGTAGTGTGCATACCAAATGAGTTAATAAATAAGCTTATATGGTATACACACCTAAGTTACGCACATTTCGGTCCACGAAAATGTTATATGAAAATGAGGATAAAAACATGGAGAACGCATACGGAAAGTACTACCCATCTGTAAAAACTGCCAAAAGGCGAAATGCATAACCGTAGGAACCCAGGCTCCTTTATACCCAATTATTCCTGAGAAGCTAAGACTTATGGCAGCGACGGATTTAATGAGACTATTACCCAAGACACCGAGGGGCAATGAATATATATTGGTAGTATTGGAGCTGACATCCAAATTTGTGACGTTGACACCATTAAAAAGGGTGACTGGCGCAACTGTAAGTAGAGCCTTGTGTAGAGACTTCATAAAACAAGTCGGAACTGTCGACTGTATTATCGCCGGCCGCAGTGGCCGAGCGGTTCTAGGCGCTTCAGTGTGTAACCGCGCGACCGCTACGGCCTCAGGTTCGAATGCGCCTCGGGCATGGATGTGTATGATGTCCTTAGGTTAGTTACGTTTAAGTAGTTCTAAGTTCAACGGAACTGATGACCTCGGATGTTGAGTCCCGTAGTGCTCAGAGCCATTTGAACCATTTGACTGTATTATCTCAGACAATGGACCTCAATATAATTCTGAGGTATGGAAACGTACACTAAGGAGGTATAAGATAATGCCCATATTTATTAGTAGGTTTCACCCGAGTTCGAACCCCGCAGAGAGAAGGATGAAAGATTTGGGTAATTTATGTAGATTACACTGTGGAGTAAATCATGATAGCTGGGAAGGATTTCTTACAGATTTTCAGGATGTGATAAACGTGCTTCCGCACAGTACTTCATTGATGCCATCTATGATGGTTCTGAAGAACAGGGTGCCTCCAGATAAAACTAGAGAACTGATCGATTTTCTACAAAGGACGCGCCGACAACATAGTCATAGTAGAGGAGCTTTGCCCAATATTCGGGTAGCTGGAGAGAAGCGCAAGGTGCGCGCAGACCAAAAGGTGCACATAAGGCAATCTGTAGTTGGATAAAAAGTCTTAGTTAAGTCTTATAGATTGTCCAACAAACAAATGAAGCTGTGTCAAAAGTTCTTCAAGAGATGCAGCGGACCTGTACGTATAAGAAGACTAATACATGCAATTGCGGTTGAAATGGAGTCTGTGAAAACAGGAAAACCTTGGGACTCCATCATGTGAGCCATCTCAAGCCATTTATAGAACAAGTAGGGAGAACTGAAGGGAGCAAAAGTATTGTATTGCATATAGTTAGCAATTAAGTTAAGTATTACACTGAAGAGATCTGTAGATTTACCAAATTTTCTATAATATTATCATGTTAAAAGAGGTATTACAGTACATAAAAGGGAAGGATGTCGTGGGTAAGAAAATTAGGGTATGTTTCTTTGTTAAGGCTATAACTATGTGCACAGCAAGCTGAGTGTACAATTTTAGAAGATGTTTAGAGTTTAAGATGTGCTGTCCGTCCATGAAGGAATAAAGTGAACTTGAGAAACGTGTGGTATTACAAAAATGTTGTGAAGATGTGGAAAAACAATAATTGTTAACCAGTTGATGTGGAATGTATTAGGAGACAACGTCAGTAGTTAAAATTTTAGAAATGAGTGTATATTTTACATATTTACTAGTGGGATCATAAATGAATGACTTGCTAATAGGATTTGCGGTAACAAGATGATTTGTCTCCATTCAGTGAAATAGGAGTTCAATAGGTGGCCAGCTCCACGTGTCTGCGAGAGAGCGCACGGTTATTTGTATGGGAAAGTTGTATTTATGCTGTCCAAAGAGACGGAATAATTTTGTACATGGTGGCCAGTTCTGCGGAATTCCGTATGAGCGCACCGAAATATTATTTGAGTGTTAGAGGAACATGAAATGGATGTGTAATAAGGGGATATAAACATGTAAAATGTAACAAAGGAAAAGTACGAAGCTGTACGTTCAAAGCACAGAACACAGAGGGTAATACATAAGGACATGGCTGTCGTGTTGATGAGCGGTGATTTTATATAATGTACTAAATGTTTATTTTTCCAGGTACCACTAATAAAGTAAAATGTAACTTTATTAAGATGAAAAGAAGAGACCACCAGAGAAACGTAACAGCTGCAGATCCGAATAGGGGGAGAGAGAAGAGAAGGTATTACTGAGTAAAACCATGAGAAAAGGTACATGAAAGTGTGATTAAAATAAAATATATCAGTAATTGCACTAAACTTGCTATGTAGTATGATCGTCTACAGGAACCACACCAGAAGCATGAAATGAAGAAGTGGCCCACGTAATCATTCATTTGTGTATGTTTGTGTGTGCAGACGCGCACTTTATTGTTCACAGATATTCATGATGACATCCAAAATGTAAACCAAGAGCCATGAGGTCGGACTATCTTGTGATACCCATGACAGTGTAGTAGATAGACTTATATAAACATCATACTGGCCAGTTGTCAACAGTAGTTTCACAAATAGTTTAACAAATAGTTTGACAAGTAGTATTTGCAACTATTAACATTGGGACCTGGTGAAGATTAATTCTATTATTGTATGAACAACTAAGGAAGATGTATTTTTATAGGTCTACAGGTGCCGACAGCTATTTAATAATTCATTCACATAGTTAGAGGCGTATTCCTTTATAAGTAACATTAACTATGTACATACAAAAAATTATCGAAATAATAATAGTAAATATATGAATGTCTTGGCTAATAACACAAATAGAACAATAATAAATGTAAAGCTAAATGACCTCACTAGTGAGTGCATTTTCAAATTTTATATTTCATAAATATCAATAATGTTGTGGTGTGTATTGTACAGTGTTTGTTGTAAATTGGAAACTAATTGTAGGCATTGCTGAGCACAGGATGAAAAAAAAAAACTTTGCCAGACACACTGGAAGCAACATGGAGTGCAGACAGAATGGGAGGGAAACGGGACGCCATCTGTAAACCAAAGCCCGCTCGCGGACATAGGCTATTTATCTGCTGCTTGAAGACCTCGGCTGGCGATAACAGAGCACGTAACAAGCGACCATCGACCGCAGCCCTTTTGATCAGGAAAGATAGGTGTTCAAACGGCCACTGATGACTTGTCTCCACTGTTGTACTACATGATGGAGACGAGATAAACCAATTTCACACACAATGCAGTCAGTTAAGCCTACAGTGGAACTACTAAGAGCTGTACGGAACTGTGAACTATATTTGCTTTTCTTCTGCGGTCCTCCGCCAGACAGAGGCATAAACTGTAGCAGTCAGTCACCTGGCATTGACTGCTGAGGAATCTGAGTCACACACAACGACTCAAGTTCCATGTACAGTGTCACCAAACAGATAACCTACCTGTCCACAATTACCAGTACCCTGATCCAAAATACTATAGATATATCAAGAGAAAGAAGGGACATGAAGAACAGAAGAGTAGGACCACAAACATAGTAGAAGAAGAAATACGAAGAACTGAGGACTAGATACAATTACACTTCTCTTAGCTGGCGCAGAAGAATTATGGGTGACCTAAACATCCTACCTCACCATACTTTCCCCATACTGTGAGCAAATTCGACAAAAATCTTGACTGTTTCAAAACATACACCCATTTACCTGGCAGTATATTCAGAGGACCCTTTCACATCCTCAACTCTACGAGAGGCTGGTAACCTGATGGAATCAACAATGGCCTGAGGGTGTAAAGACTGACTTGCAAAGGCAACATGTCCGATCTCGAACAATCTTAGTGTACTAAACTTCACAAAATACTGTAGCTTCCATCTCCATACACAAATGAAGACGAAAGTGTGTTGTGAAATCCGAATCAATGTGTGGCTCTTGATAAAAAAAGGTGCATAATGTAGCGACCACTGAACAGTTACACCCACAAACTAACAGTTTCCGACGTCTATCATCTATGTAAACATTTTTTACTTATTTTTCAGGGTAGTCTTAAGAAAATGTTTGTGTATGTATTCATATAAAATATTGTTTGACTTTCTCTTTGATAATGATGCGATGTCCTTCAAGGTTTTTATATATTTTTGTATGCCCAGAATTTTATTTGTGTATGTATTTATGTAAATTTATTCTTTATCATTTCTTTGTTAATGATGCTATGGGTTGTTAATGTTTTTATGTATTACATTTAACACACTGTGCACTAACATATTAGTTAAAATTGACAGTCGATCCGAACTCTTATTACAAATATTAATTGTCACAGTAAATGTAAATGAAGTTTACCAAATGATGTTTTCTTTTGTAATGTAAGCCATGTAAGCCACGTAACTGTTTGTTTTTTTGCATATCAATGGCTAAATTCAGCACATGTAATTTATTGGACGACCACTTTGCAAAGATTAGGATACTTTACTTTAATATTTCTTGCTTCAACCTATGTCTTAGGGATGGCTGAATGACGGAGAGCGTGGGCCTTAAGTCTAAAGAAAGATAGGAACTGCCATTTTTTAAAGAGCATAAAAATTTTGTAAATTTAGATAACTTCTTTTCCTATTGTATATTCCAATTGTCACGTCTCGGAAAAATATCCCAAACATAAAGGGAACACAGATTATAATAAACATGTAATAAGTAAATTTATGGCAGTAAACACACGAATGCATGTAGAATGACTGTAGAGGAACAAATCACGATTCACGTGTTCCTCTGCCCTCGTATTCTTATTAGTTCGCTTGTACAGACAATTGATGGTCATATGATTTTGTACTGGATGAGATAATACTACAAGAGTTAACCCATCCTAGTACAAAATAGTTCGTTAGGTGGGGGTATTGTAAGGTAAGCCCGCGAAAATTACCATCTTTCGTTCGTCCAAGAGCCACTTCAGTTTCGCCCCTGCTGTATTTTATTTTTTATTTTTTTCCTGCTTCATTACCTTTGAGCCGGTTCTCTAGAAAAGATACGAGCTCATTTAAGTGCTCTTTGTCAACTTTTGACTTCACATTGGCTTAGTTGAAATCTTAACATGGACCGCACTACCTCTGATTCGTTTACTGGTGTCGGCACAGTTTGTTCATTACTCGCAGATGAACTTTGTGACTCGCGCTCACCTGAAGTTTTCCTACATTGCGCTTCGCCTTCGAGATTTTCTCCTCGCAATTTAGTTTGATAATGTTACTTAAAATCCGTCTTGATTGCAAATTTTTTATAATTTTTTTTATTTTTTATTCATATGACCGGTTTCGGTTCAGTCAGAACCATCTTCAGATCTGTGAAAATAATGATACTAATTTACTATTTCACGGAAGCAAATCTTTTTCATCCTATCTAATCAACATCAAATGTACCAGAACGTACCTGATATTTCAGTTACAGGAGTAACCCGTCCAAATCCAGCAACTTTCACATGCTACGTCACATAAAATTGGTTGACAGAGTGCACGTCATATATATTAATTATAACACTACTACCGACAGGTGGCGTCTGGTACATTCGTTACATTCCATTTGCACAAACTGTATTCAGTAGATCTTTTTTTATATTAAAAATACTTAATTAAAATATGTAGATGTCAAGGTTAAAATCTGTACTTGTCGGAATTAATGATGGTGAGTCCCATACTCCTTTACAGAGCGTAGGGGAGCGACGCGGGAGACCCGCGCCGCCTTACTAGGCAAGGTCCTAGTGGAGGTGGTTTGCCGTTGCCTTCCTACGACCGTAACGGGGATGAATGATGATGATGAAGACGACACAACAACACCCAGCCACCTCAAGGCAGGAAAAATCCCTGACCCCGCCGGGAATCTTTTTTTTTTAACCATATATATTTATTTAAATATATTAACAACGATACATTTAAAAAAATACATTTTATTCTATTAATCTATTATATTCCTAGTGATGGTTAATATTACTGTCATTTTACACGTTTTCGTTTTTACATTTTCCTTTTTCGTTTTTCTCTTATTGTTTGTTTCTTAAACCCTTTTACCTGGCCATTTATCGTCTTTTTTTTTAGGGGGGGTAGACATTGCAGGACAGGCAGAACAGTTTATATTTGGCATCGATGCATTGATTTTGAGTTTATGTTTCTGTATGTGATGCACTTGTGATGCCACAGGCACATTGTGTATTCTGGTTTGATCTCTTCCTCTAGTTACACTGTTAAGTGGGACAGTATGAAGGAAACGTCACCATGATAGGTGGAGCAGAAATGGAAGAAACTTTTTTTTTACATATTCTACAGAATATACCTAAATTGAAGAAGAGAGAAAATTTTGTCATATTACATAAGAGAAGCAGAAAGGATAGTGTGAGTAATCAATAGAATTTTATTGGCACAAAGTAAAGGAAATCAAAAATGTCTAATAATAATAATGAGTAGTTGGCACTTTCCACTACGGAGCACTTTGTGTCACTGATTTCACTAAGAAGAAACACTTTATACTACTATACTTCACTATTTGATGCGAGAAGAGAAAGCACTTTATCTTTTGTGATGCACTTGTTCACTATCACTGCACACGTTCTTCTTGTGGTGAGTGTGGTGAGGTGAGGTGGCTGGTGGCGGTGCTGAGGGTCACAGGCTGGGAAGGACTCTGGCGATTGCTGTCTGCAGTGGGATCTGCAGCAAGTTTCTGAAGTTCTCGTGGTATCGCCTGTGCTGCTGGGCCGTCTTGTTCTCCTCCCAGAGGTCCATCAGGAAGGCCAGCTGGTCGGTCTGCCTCCGCGCTACGATGGCGTGTGCCGTCATGGCGAGGATCCAGAGAGTCGCCAGTCGCTTGGGCCGTGGAAATGGGTTGCAGTCTGGGGCGGTGATTGCTTCCACTGTGATGCTTCCCGGCGCCGTTCTGTTGATGTGGGCCACCATCTGCTGGCACGCTTCTCAGATGTTGATGGCATTCCCGCACGTGAATCGGTGCTCGAGGGTGTCGGTCATGCCACATACGTCACACTTGTCACTTGCGACGAGTTTTATCTCCGCCAGTCTTTGGTTGGTTGGTACCGTTCTGTTAATTATTTTGTACCATGTGTCCTTCGCATGTTTAGGCAACACGTTTTCCGAGACGTTCCCCCATATTTGTTTCCAATTGTATTGCGGGAGTTCTTTTTCAATTTTGTTTTTTGCCGGCTTCCCCTGAGGGCCTAGTATATTCTCTTGGCTGTTCTGTGGCTGGGGTTGGCCACGGTGTCCAGAACGTAACTTTTGTTGGCGTAATGCAGCCTGACGTGTCGCATTCTGAAGGGAATGTGTCTCGTGTCGACCGGCGCTTCTTGTGATGCGGGCTTGTATCTTCCAATTATCTTGGCTGTGATGCTGTCAGGGTTTTTGTCCTGGATGGCGAGCGTTCGTTTCAGTAGAAGGGCTGCACATTTGGTCTTTATATCAACTAGACCTAGTCCCCCTTCTTTCGTTGGCAGCGAGCACGTTGCCTGCGCCACTTTGAATATATTTCGACGCCACAACAGGTAGTACACTGCGCTCGTTAGTGGTCGCTCAATTTCTGTCGGGATGCTTAAGATTTGCGCCAGGTACCAAGCTTTCGACAGGATCGTCGTGTTTATCAGTTCTGTTTTCTGCTGGATTGTTAGCTTCCGGTTCGCGTGCTGTCTGGAGAGACCTCTTATGGTGTGTAGCACGTCCCTCCAGTTGTATGCGGCCATTGTAAGTGGACAAGACTGTATATATATTCCAAGAACTTTGTGGCTCTCTGCTATTTTATACCACTGGCTGTCTGGTTTGAGTCGTTGATTCCCTATCGGCAGTAGCACTGTTTTTCTGGGGTTGGTTTGGGCGCCTGACGCATTTTGGAATGTATTCATGATGGTTTCTACTCTTCCAATATCTTACTGGTCTTCAATAAAGATGCCTAGGTCGTCAGCGTAGGCTATACATGCCACTGCTTTACCTAATACGGAGAAGCCTCTGATGTTTGTGAGTTTCCGCAGCAGCGGGTCCAGTGCTATAGCGAATAGAGCCATTGACAATGGACAGCCTTGCCTCACGGATCTGTCCAGTTTTATCAGCTTTGTTTCCCAACTATTGATTATTACTGTCGATCTCGCATTACTTAGTATCTTCTGGATGATTGCGATGAATTTTTGCCCAAACCCGAGTCTGTTTAGTGTCTCTACGAGATATTTGTGGTCGATCCTGTCGAAGGCTTTGTTGAAGTCCACCGAAATTATGGCACCTGCGCTTCTGGTGGTGGCTGCCTGTGCTATTATGTCCCTGTAGGTTCATGTGGCGTCAAATATATTTTTCCCTGGTTCCGCACATGTTTGCCACGGACTGATGACTTTCCTCATCGCCGATTTCAGGTTGTTTACGATGCATTTCGCTATTATTTTATAGTCGGCCTTGAGGAGCGTGATCGGACGAAACTCTTCAATGCGGCGGGCGGCTCTCTTCTTAGGGATGAGTGTTATGGTCCCTTCGGTCAGCCCAGGTGGAATTTCCGCCCCATCGAGTATCTCGTTCACCATTTCCGTGAATTGTCCTCCTAGCACGTCCCAATATGCGAGGTAGAACTCGAACGGGATGCCGTCGGCGCCGGGTGCTCTTCCTCTTGCGCTGGTCCTCATCGTTTCTTTGATGTCATTCACGTCGACATTTTCTGTCAGCAACGCCCTGTCTGCGTCTGTGAGCACGCTCCTCGTCTGCTGGAGGATTTCAGCAGTTGCCGCGTCGTCTGTCGCTTCTCGACGGAACATGTCTCGGAAATAGTCCTCGATGTGTTTTGTTAACTCCGTTTTCGTCGTGAGCGTCTTTCCTTGCTTGTCCTGAAGCTCACTTACGCACTTTCCTGCGCTTCTCTCCCTTTCCCTATTTAGGTGGTGCATGGTAAGTGGCTCTTCATCCACCTCGCCATATGTTTTACTTCTGGTGAGGACGCCTCTTATTTGCTGTTTCTTTATTTGAAGGAGTTTTGCCTTGATTCTCCTCACTCGCGTCAGGTATTGCTGGTCGTCTGCTGGAGCGTCGACTGCGTCTTTCAGGCACTGCTGGTAGAACACGGGCGTGGTTCGCCTCCAGAATGACTTTTCAGCGCTGTATCTTATCAACAGGCTGCGCATTGTCGGCTTCGCTCGTGCCAGCCACCACTCGGTCGTGCTGCTGTAGCGTGCGCGCTGTGCCAGGCATTCTTGCCACGTTTCCGCTATTTGCTTGCGCAGTTCCGCGTCCTGCAGGTGATCCGTATTTAGCTTCCACGTGCTTCTTGTGCTGACGTTCTTTCCTTTTTGGAGATGCGGGCTGCATTCGTAGCTGCAGTGGTCCGAAAAGATGACAGGATAGACTTCGACGTGCGCTACATTTTTAGTTGCTGCTCTGCTGATATATATACGGTCCAGTCTGCTTTTACCATTTTTGTAGTGGTATGTAAATTCTGTGTGTGTTGGATGGAGAAGGCGCCACGAATCTTCTATTTTCAGTCGTCGGATCAGTTCTTGCAGTTCTGGGCACATGTTTGCTACAGGTATTTGGTCTTCAGCTGCGGCGACACAGTTAAAATCTCCTCCAACCCGGGACCCCGTGCTCGGGAAGCGAGAACGCTACCGCGAGACCACGAGCTGTGTTGTGCCGCCGTCCGCTCAGTCAGTCGTCTGACGTCCATCGCCGCGGGCAAGAGGGCCGCGCCAGGCGCTGCACGCGTCTTCCGGCTCCCCCACCGCGCACCATCTCCCATCCCCCGGCCTGGATCTCCACACGCAACAGTTGTCATCTTAGTAGGTCGTCATAAATGCTAAAATAGGCGTTATGATTGAATTCGCTTTGCTCGTTGAGGATTAAATCCGTATCTTTATTTTTGTGGGTGTATATTTCAATTTCTTCCAAAATGTTAAGAAACCGTCCCTTATGAGCTCTATGCAGGATGTCTAAATTGTGTTCAATGTTCGTGACTGAGTGCTTTGTCGCAGCCATATGCGTCCCAAAAGCTGTTTTGTTTTGAGAGTAGGTGTGCTCCCTGAATCTGGTTTCAAAGTTCCTACCAGTCTGCCCTATATATTGTTTACAGCAGACATTACATCTGATCTTATATACACCTGAATCCTGAAATTTATTCCTACTATTACATATTCTATGCCGGAGCTTCAATTTTAACGTGTTATTTGTTCGGAACCCTATTTTAACGTCGGATTTACGAAAGCATCTCTCGATTTTGTCTGTAATTCTTTCATTGTAAGTGAGAGCTACATATTTTTTCTTGTTGTTCCTCTTAACTGCTACTTGACTTCCTTCTATTTGTTCCATTTGCCTCTTCTTTATCTTCCTATAAATATTCATCACCTGCTTACACGTATATCCGTTCGCTACGGCCACTTGTTTTGAAATACTTAACTCCTTTTCTACTTCCTGTTGGCTTAGTGGCAATCTTAGTAGCCTGTATACCATCGAAGTAAAATATACCCATTTGTATCGCGGTGGGTGACAAAAGCGCTCATTGATAACTAGATCTGTACACGTAGGTTTTCTGAATATGCTAAATTCATGCTTCCCTTCTTTCTTTATTAGTGTTAAATCTAAGTAATCTACACGGTTGTTTTCTTCAAATTCCATGGTGAATCTAATTTTCGGGTGTTGAGAGCTCATTTTTTGTGCTAAGTTTTCGATATCATTTTTATCTCCTTTGTATAATAAAATGGAGTCGTCAACATATCTCCTGTAATGTACAATTTTCTCAGCGATATTAGGATTTTCATCAAAGAATTTGTTTTCTAAGTGATTTACAAAAATGTCAGCCAGCGTCCCAGCTACACTGTTCAGTCACGAACACTGAACACAATTTAGACATCCTGCATAGAACTTAACATTTTGGAAGAAATTGAAATATACACCCACAAAAATAAAGATCCGGATTTAATCCTCAACGAGCAAAGCGAATTCAATCATAACGCCTATTTTAGCATTTATGACGACCTACTAAGATGACAACTGTTGCGTGTGGAGATCCAGGCCGGGGGATGGGAGATGGTGCGCGGTGGGGGAGCCGGAAGACGCGTGCAGCGCCCGGCGTCTTTGACGGGGCCCCCCTGCGCGGCCCTCTTGCCCGCGGCGATGGACAGCAGACGACTGACTGAGCGGACCGCGGCACACCACCGAAATGGCGGGAACCACGGAAGCAGACCGTAGAGGAAAACCAGTTCACACCAGCACCATAGATATATAAATCGCCTTATGCTTTTTAGAACGTATAAAAGTGATAATTTTACTGTTTTTTAATTCTGACAAGTGCAGATTTTAACCTTGACATCTACATATTTTAATTAAGTATTTTTAATATAAAAAAAGATCTACTGAATACAGTATGTGCAAATGGAATGTAACAAATGTACCAGACGCCACCTGTCGGTAGTAGTGCTATAATTAATATAAATGACGTGCACTCTGTCAACCAATTTTATGTGACGTAGCATGTGAAAGTTGCTGGATTTGGACGGGTTACTCCTGTAACTGAAATATCAGGTACGTTCTGGTACATTGATGTTGATTAGATAGGATGAAAAAGATTTGTTTCCGTGAAATAGTAAATTAGTATCATTATTTTCACAGATCTGAAGTTGGTTCTGAATGAACCGAAACCGGTCATATGAATAAAAAATAAAAAATATTTGCAATCTAGACGGATTCTGAGTAACATCATAAAATCACTGATTACTGTTATCCCATAAGACATTATGTCTGTTTTTGCAAAATTTAGTTTGAGTTGTAGGAAACGCTCTTCGAGCGAAGAAATAGCTGCGCTGTTGTTATCTGTCCTAGCATCGGCGGCCCTATTGTCCTACACCCTCGAGCTTTCCAGCAACGCTGACACTACTTCGCGTTCGTGTTGACACTGTTCCTTAAGAGCCCGGAAATCCCGCTCTGTTCGGTTGCTACGTTCTTCGCTCGCCTTTGTCACGCGTACCTGCGTCGCCTCTATTGTGCGGAGACTCTCTTTGATGCATTCAAATCTCGGCCCAAGTTCAGCTACCATAGCTTCTTTAACAGTCGTTGATACGTCTCGTAATTTGCCTTGTACATTAGCCAGTTGGTCGGAATTCACCGTCATCTGCGCTCCTATAGCGGAGATCTCCGCCTCTAATTGGTTATTACTCGCAGTCACCTGCGGCCTTAAATTTTCAACCATGTGTGCATTGTTCGCAATCATTAGCGCCTCGAATCGCGCCATGAACTGCGCCCATTCAGGTAAAAACACCACCTGCTTTGTGGCTATGCTGTTGACGGATCCAGGAAATATGTTGTCTGCACTCTGGGAACTCTGTGTTACACATTATTGTGCACTTTGTCAGGATAATATTCCAGTAGTGCTACTGAAGTCAGGTGCACAGAACGAATCGTTTGATTCGCTAACACTTTCAGAAGCGGGAATATTGTTTAGTTCGTGCGCGATGTTTTCCGGTTCCCTAAGCGAAATTTCTCCGGAAGGCACGGAATTCTCTGTTTCGTTGCGCCTCGAATTGCTCTTAGAGTGGCTACGCGTGTCCATTATTTATAGCTGACTACTTTCGCGCGCCAGTCAGTTACTACAAGAATACTGCTTGGTATGGGAAAATTTCATACGCTCTTAGCACCAAAATTACCGAGCGTTACGTGTAGACGAGAACGAGATTGAAACAGCCTAACATAAGTAATATCTTTCTCACGCAAAACAGTGACAAATTACCTGTACGTCCGTAAAGTACGTCCCCAGAAATTGATATTTTCACAGCATCCTACTATAGCACTATGAATTAACACACCACAAATACACACATTAAATCAGAAATAAAAAGAAAAAAAACAACGCCGTATAGATCACAGTGCTGTTTCCACGCTGATACTTGAAACAACGCAGAAATTTTTCAAGTGCTAAATGGAAAACATTTTGAATAGTTACTCCATTGATACATACATCCTACGGAACCTAACTTTATCGCAAAAAAATTCCTTGGAAGAGCGTACTCAGAGATCAGAGTCGCCATATGAAAGGTATCCGTACTATTTATGGGTATCTTTACAACTAATCTCAATATGGGGGGTAATTGTGGCCTCAATACAACTGTCGTCCAAACGGAATACTGTAGGATGTGCCGTACATCAGAGCTGCATGAAGCATGGGCTGGAACTTTAGCAGTGAGAGCGTAAACAAAAATTCTGGCAAAAGAACATTTATTAGATTAGTAAATTTAGTGATAGTATATAGTGCGTAATATGATGGTTGCTGTTGCCAGCAATCTATTTCGACGCATATTAATTAACCCTAGGACTTTACTAAGGAGTCCCCTGCAAGGTTTATGAACTATGGAAGAGGAATGATAAGGATGGTTTATTCACGGACACGTACATTCAAACGCACATGAGAGACCAAGAAGAAGGAAAAGAACCAAAAACCTTCACCACAGCGCACTTAGGTAGCAAGAGGGTCTGTTCCCTTGATTTTAACATGCGGGATAAGTGAATAAAATTTCTATTTGAAGCGAATTGCTATAACAATAAAGTATAATAAAGAATCATAGTTAAGTCAGATGCTCGACAGCGGAAGATCACTTTAGCCTTGACACTGTAAACTTTCTCATTAGATCACGACCACGTGCTCCTCACAAACAAAAGGGTGCACAAAGAAAGTTATTATCAAGTGAGACGAATTGCACAAAATTGAGTCATAAAATCACGGAAATCGTACGCAATATACATGCTCTCGTGCAAGGCTTACTAAACAAAATGAACTCAATCACAGTAAACTCAACACAACTCCAAGTGTTTGATCAACAGTTCAACACAGTCCCTGGGTTTTAACGCTTTTAACACTCGCTCATTAGAAAGTGAAATTTGTCACACGATAATAAACTATGAACGATGAAAGGAATCATTTACTTTGACTAGCTTTGAAAAACTTACAAAAAACACAGCATTAACTTCTCATCGAAAAGGCACACTTACCGCCAGCAGGTGACTCCCGTCTCGCGCCCCACGGAACACTTCTCGAGCATTCGCTCTCCACCGAAAACCGCTCCCCGTACCTACAGAAGTGGCCAGAGGAACCCGTTTTGTGGTGACAACCTACACAAAAGGTTCGTCCAAGGGAAACAGAAACCTCCTTGCTACCTGGTACGTGTTTCCTACAGTTGGCTTTTTGATACAGTGGCAAGCTACTACACTCGCACAGATCTACACACTGAAACCATTGCACGCTCTCATTCATACAGTCAACTGATTGTACAATAAGAGGAAAGAATAGATGCAATGAGACATGGCACTTAAATGTACCAACCACACGTGTGGGGCTCCGACAAGTACCAATAACCTTATGAAATGTTAAAACTAAATGTGTATAATATACACATACGTGTGGGGCTCCGACAAGTACCAATAACCTAATGGAATGTTAAAACTAAATGTTGATAATATACACATACGTGTGGGGCTCCGACAAGTAACAATAACCTAATGAAATGTTAAAACGAAATGTGGATAATATACACATACGTGTGGGGCTCCGACAAGTACCAATAACCTAATGAAATGTTAAAATTAAATGTGGATAATATACTGTGGCCACCACAAACACACTCAGTTGCTCTGTCTTTTCCCTTTTTTTATCCACATCCATGGTAATAGACCATTTGCACCAACAGATGAAGGGCCAGAGGTAAACAAATTAAGCTGTGTGGTATGACAGAATCATGAAAAGGCTCATGTAGAGATCCTTCAAGGTCATCAGGAGTTAAGGGAGTTTGAACGTGGTGTACAGTCGGCGCACGATCGATAGGACACAGCATCAAATGGTTCAAATGGCTCTAAGCACTATGGGACTTAACATCTGAGGTCATCAGTCCACTAGACTTAGAACTACGTAAACCTAACTAAACGAAGAACATCACACACATCCATGCCCGAGGCAGAATTCGAACCTGTGACTGTAGCAGGCGCGTGTTTCCGGCCTGAAGCGCCTAGAACCGCTCGGCCACAGCGGCCGGCGACACAGCATCTCCGAGGTAGCGATGAAGAGGGGACTTTCACATACACATACGACCATTTCACGAGTGTATCGTGAGTATCAGGAAGCGGGTAAAAAAAAAATCTCCGACGGCGCTGCGGCCGGAAAAATATCCTGCAAGAACGGGGATCAACGACAACTGAAGAGAATAATTCAACGTCATAGAAGTGCAACCCTTCGGCAAATTGCTTCAGATTTCAATGCTGGGCCATCAGCAAGTGTCAAGGTGCAAACCGTTCAACAAAACATCATCGACTTGGGCTTTCGGAGCCGAACGAGCACGCGTACACCCTTGATGACTGCACGACACAAAGCTTTACGTCTCGCCTGGGCCCTTCAACACCGAGATTGGACTGTTGATGACTGGAAACATGTTGCATGATCGGAAGAGTCTCGTTTCAAATTGTATCAAGCGGGTGGACGTGTACGGATATGGACACAACCTCATGAATCCATGGACCTTGCTTGTGAGCAGGAAGAGGCTCCGTAATAGTGTGTAGCATGTGTAGTTTTCACTGACACGTCTAGATACGACTCTGACAGGTGACACGAATGTAAGCATCCTGTCTGATCACCTGCATCCATTCATGGTCATTGTGAATACCAACGGACTTGGGCAATTCCAGCAGGACAGTGAGACACCCCACACGTCCATAATTGCTAAAGAGTGGCTCCAGGAACACTCTTCTGAGTTTAAACACTTCCGCCATCCACCAGACTACACAGATATGATCATTATTGAGCACATTTGGGATGCCTTGCAACGTGCTATTCAGAAGAGATATGCACCCCGTCGTACTCTAACGGATCTATGGATACCGCTACAGGACTCATAGTGTTAGTTCCCTTCAGCACTACTTCAGCTCTTGGTCGAGGCCATGCTACGACGTGTAGCTACACTTCTGCCTGCTCCCGGGATCTCTACATGATGTTAGGCAGGTGTACTAGTTTCTTTGGCTCTTCAGTATATACGTCAATAACTAACTAAATATTCGCTTTATTTTCCTATGTCAAAGTACATAGTTTAGAATTGCTGAACAATTTACATAATTATACGGGAGAGAAGTATTTTTAAAGTTCATTATATGTCAGTCCTCAGTTGCAAGTAATATTATGTTTGTGATTTTTGTTGTTACGTCTGTACACAACTGAATAAAAGAAACTTGTGCTCTGCCCTACGCAGTTTGTCTCATTTTTTGGAAATATTTTCTATGGACTGAAATATGCACATGTTTTGACTTGCAGCACACAAGCTATGCACGCACTTTTCCACCACGCTCTTATGTTTAGTTTTGTATAGCTTTGCCAGCCATATAATACTCTCTAAGATAAAAAAGGTCTTACTAAGCGGGGTCGTAAATGAAGATAATTCTACTCCATTTAATGAGCCTCCAGTTTGAAGACTTGTCTGGAGACGTCGCTAACAGTGCTGGGATAAAACGTAACTGTCGCCCGCCATGCGACCCGACAACCAGCAGTGAGGGTCTGGGGTGTCATTTGTTTTCATAGCAGCATGCCTTTGGTTGATATTCGTGGCACCCTTACAGCACAGTGCTACGTCGTCGATATTCTATGCCCTGTCCTGTTGCCCTTCACGACAAGCCGTTGAACAGTGATTTATTTTCAATGAATATTCTTAAGAATTTATTTTATTTACTAGCGATTCATCAAGAACGTTAACACATTTAATCACACTATGTAAGCATGGACGTAGTTGCCAGGGAGTAATTGATGAAATCATAACCAAATTCCTTCTAACAAATGGGAATTTTATTCACTTTAATAGTGCCTAAAAGCATTTTTTAAAAGAAACAGGTTTAAAATTATGATCAGAAACCACCTTCTAAATATCAAAGTTGCAGTTTATTCAGAGGCAGAAACAAACAAGTTTTGACTGTATGAGCTCTCGGGCAGAGAACCTTCCTGCTCTCTTTTGATACGGCCGTAGTTATGACCTCTCACAACAGACTCTGAAAGACTACACTGGTGCAAATCTGCAACACACCAGATAGCTTTAAACTAAGAGTTTTAACAGTTTACACAAGCACACAAACTATGCACCCCCCGTAGGAGGTATGAAAATGGTACAAAACACAAACAATTAAAATATTAAACTTTCCACCAAAGGTGCAACTTGATTTTAACTTCTAAGAAAAGTTTTACGGTGAGAGGGTGGCAACTTTATATACTAAAATGATCATTTAAATAAAAGCCCATGAAATGCAGTCTTATATAAAATTCTACAAGGTTGGCCTAACAATAGTTAAGATGCTCTACAGTACACAGATACCACCTCTCGAGACGATAGGCAATAATATCAAAGTTTCCAAAGATCAAAACACATTTCAGGTACTAGGCCGTTACACTCCAAGCAATAAGTTCGTTAACACACCAAATCCGATAAACATGACAGAGGCAGCTACTAACGTACGGTAGATTAGATTGATAGGGAAATTACCGACTAACCCGAACCGCAGGTTGCTCTAACCCGCCCCTACTCCACAAGGGAAAAACAGACCACCCAATTTATAAACAACCACCTTCCCGCGGGTGGGCAAAAGGAGAAGAATGGTGGGACGACCCCAAAGCAAAACGGCTGATGACCTCACCAAGAAAACAAGTAGAATTTAACAAGAGTAAATCAACTCCCCTCCTGGGCCATTTCTCATGCGAAGCTCGAGGGGCGGGTCGAAGAACTACAAAAGGAGAATGAAAGGCTGCGCAAGCAGCCAACAAAACCATGGGCTGGTGTAGTCGCTCAAACTACGCCTAAGAGCCAAACTACAAGGGATACCATAGTTAAAGTATCACAAAGACCGGACACTGCTGTCTTTCTCAGACCATTGCCCGGTCAAGACACTAAGAAAGTGCAGGAAATTTTCACGACAATGATCAATCCTGCAAAGGACAAAATCAAAGTAACAAAGTCAAAGCTACAAAGAACGTAGTAATAGTCGATGTAGCAACAGAAGATGACAGAAATAAAATACTAAATAATCAGAAACTGTGCAAAGCAGTAAAATGTGAACCCCCGAAAAAGAGAAATCCGCTCGTGATTATGTATGATATACCAGTCACGTTCGACAATAATGAGCTTCGTGAAACTATCCGAAATCAGAACTTTGACGATATAAGTACAGATGATTTCAAGAATGAATTCAAACTGAAATTCAAAACGGGACCAAGAAACAAAGACGTTGTGCATCATGTGGCGGAAGTCTCTGGTCAGATGTGGAAGAAACTTACCTCAGTGGGTAAGATCTACATTGGCTTCCACGCCATCAACGTGCGGGACTTTTTGGTGGTACCTCGCTGCCACAATTGTGGCGATCTTGATCACGTGCATAAATACTGTGAAAGGAAGTCGGCTTGCTGCAGGTGTGGAGAAGGAAATCATATCAGAATGAACTGTACAAGATCTGCAATATGTATACCCTGCACAAGGAGGGGCAAAAAGACTTGCAATGCCTCTGGTCGCAACTGCCCAACGTACAGGATGCTGGAACAGATGTTAATATCGAGAACTCACTATGGCTGAGTCTACTACGGCACCCAGGATGCCTAAAAGAAAATCTCCATGCAAGAGGAGAAGCGACGCGGCAAGAGCAGCCCAGTTCAAACAGTTCCTCGCAACACTTGCAGAAGGAAGAGATGGAAGGAGGGGAATGAAGGATGCGTGTGTCCAAACGGGCCCACAGGAACAAGCGGCAGCCCCCTCTCCTTATTGCTGGGGATCGCGAACGCCAGGAAATCAGGCAACTCGAGACAGGCGTCCTGTAGCGGTGAGCCGAACAGCATTTGTTCACGGGAGTTCTGTACTGGAACCGCCGGTGCAGGTCAACACAATTACGAGTTCAAACACAGAAACAACAAATAACACCAAAGTCAGTACTGACTCGAGTCAACCAACAGCTGTGAGAACAGTGGTTGATCCGGTCAGAATATATCCCAATCATGAACATTCTCTACAACTATCCTGCCTGGAGGAGCCGGCTGCCCTACCACCGCACTGCGACATCTAGTGCGGGTAGGACATAGGTACGGGCGTAAGGTCACCTTCTCGGCCATGGATGCTGTTGACAGGGTACAACTAAAGACCATGAATCTTCCCACCGACTTCGGCGCCCTGCGTGACCTGGTAAAAAAAGTGTTTGAAAGAAGAAATGAAACCTTCAACTTAAACGAAATATAGAATCAGTCTGTCCTATCCAATGGGAGAATAGCTTACGATTGGACGAAAACCTTCCCAGAATCATACGTACACACATATTTCCCATGACTTCAGAAATACAGATAGGGCAGCTAAACGCGCATAAGAGTAGGTCGGTCATGCAGGAGCTTCGGAGAGTGGTGGAGGAGAGGAGCCTTGATGTGCTCTGTTTGCAGGAGCCATACTCTCTTGCGGGGAATGTAGCCTTCGCTGCCATGAGTTGGCAAGTAGTAAGCTTTGGGGACGACCCGAAAGCCACCATCACAATAACTAATAAGGCACTGCGGGTAACAGTGCTCTCACACCTTTCGGACGACCACTGCAATGTTATTGAACTTCAGTCATCAATTCGCGTCATATACTTAATAAATATGTACTTTCAGTACGGTACAGACATTGAAGTGTACCTCGATCAACTCACGCAGGTGGCAACGGTGCTGAGGGGCAGAAAGGCAGTTGTGGTGGCGGACGTGAATGCCAAATCCCCCCTGTGGCACAGTGGCACTCGAAATGAAAGACGAGGCAAGCTGGAAGAGATTATCATGTCTCTACAACTTCTCATTGCCAACAGACCAGGAAATCCCCCCACCTACACGGGAGGGGGAGGAGATGGAACCAACATTGACATTAAGATGATGACAGCCAACATCGCTGCCAATTGTTACTGACGGAGACACAACCAGCGATCACAACCTGATCACATTTACAATCTCAGATCGGGAGTGCCACTGGGACATAGGGTGGGAAGTACAACTAAACTACAACAAGACCAACTGGGAGCGCCTTGCAAGAGAGTTTAACCCTCCGACATGGCCAGAAGATGACGATGATATCAACAAACACGCCGAAGATCTGGTGGGCGCTCTTACCAGGGCGGTACAGGCTGCTGTACCAACCAGGAGGAGAGCCGTTGCGGCTTCTCCATCACCATGGTCTGCAGAGCTAGGGCAGATGCGTCAGTCTGTCAGGAGGGCGAGGAGGTATTACCAGCAAAGTGTCGTATGGGAAGAAAATCAAAGATGGCTACAAACATACAGGGAAGCCAAAGAGCAGTTTCAGAAGGAACTGCGAGCAGTCAGGTTGAAAAGTTGGGTAAAATACGTGCACAGCCAATTGGCTATGGATCCCTGGGGCACTCCTTACAAAATAGTAAGGGAAAAAACAGGTCGCCAATGGTGCTCTCCACTGTCAGGGATGGAAGCCGGATGACTGGGTCTTGGCAGAAAACTGCTGAGGTCCTCCTCCACTCCCTCCTCCCTGATGACAAAGTGGAAGAGGACATGGAAGAACAACGCCTAATTAGGCAGACTATGCAGGCAGAATACCAGAAAAACACCATGGTCTACCCCTTCTCAGAAGAGGAAGTGGCAGCACACATAAAATCACTAAAGAAAGGAAAGGCCCCGGGACCAGACGGCATCATCGCGGAGGTGGTGCAATTCCTCGCTCCTCAACTGGTGACACCTTTAGCAAGAATTTACAATGAGGCCCTGCGCCTCAGAACATTCCCACAATCTGGAAACAGGCCAACGTCGTAATTATCAAAAAAGGGCAGGACACAGACCCGAAAGAAGTAAAGTCCTATAGACCTATCTGTCTGTTGGACCTGTTAGGCAAATTGCTGGAGAGGTTACTAGCTGACAGACTGACGGCACACCGAGTGCTGTGCGGGATGAGTGACAGACAATTTGGTTTTCGGCAGGGGCGATCTGCGTGTGACGGAATTGCCCTTGCGGCCGAGGTCTGTGCGTCGTCTTCGCACAAGTACATAGTTGGCATCATGGTGGACATCAGTGGCGCCTTCGACAACCTGTGGTGGCCTTCGCTCTTCTCCTGCCTGCGGGAGAAGGAGTGTCCAGGGCCGCTATACGGCTGTCTTAGGAGCTATTGCATGGAAAGAGAGGTCTGGCTATCGTCCCCAAGCGGGCGAATTGGTAAGAAAATCACGAAGGGGTGTCCACAGGCTCTGTCCTGGGGCCACTCTTTTGGGATATAAATATGGAGCCTCTCCTGGTGAGCTTGGAGAACAGTGTGGATGTGCTAGAGGCGATAGCTTACGCAGACGACCTCCTTCTGCTGGTTGGCGGCCGGAGTCGCGAAGACCTTGAACCCAAAATCAATAGGACACTAACAATTCTTACACAGTGGTGCCAGAACACGAGAATGACTATTGCGCCTAACAAGTCGACATATCTATTACTGAAAGGCCAATTGGCCAGGAATCCAACTGTAAGAATCGAGGGCTTACCGGTGATTCGGCGTCGTGAGGCCCGGTATCTAGGAGTGATAATTGATGAAAGGTGGAACTTTGTGAAACATATTGAAACAGCAACACAAAGATCAGTAGAAGCCCTAAATAGTTTGATCATGATAGGACACAGCAGATTTCATCTTCCACCAGAACTCATAAAGTTGTATCATAATACTATTCTTGTTTCCATCGTGGGTTACGGATCTGGAGTGTGGGCACACAGGCTCACGAGGGTCGTGAGGAGGGTGCAACGCAACATGCTTCTAAGCTCCATTGGAGCATACAGAACATCTCCAGGAGGGGTACTACTAACACTTGTGGGGGTGTGTCCCCTGGACATTAAAATCCGGGATCAGGCAGCCTGGTATTGGGTGAAAAGGGGAGATGTAGAAAAGACTGAGAGCATCTTGGGGGAGCGGGTGGGGGACAAGTTTGCAATTAAGAGGAGAGGGGAAGAGCTATGGCAAGAACTCTGGGACGCAGAGGCAACAGGCCGAATGACTTACCAGCTGCTCCCAAACATCAAAGAACGCCTCCAACTTTCGCATTTCCAACCGAGTAAGGGACTGTTGCACTTCCTCACAGGTCACGGGCCGTATCCGGCATATCTTTGCCGGTTCGGGAAAAGGGCTCCCCACCCCCTCGTGTGACTGCGGAGCCGAACAGGGTACTCCGGATCACGCGATCTACGAGTGCCCTATCTTCGAGGACGTAGCCAGTGATCTAAGAAACCAGCTACCAAACAACGACACATATCAGTTAATCAGAGACCCTACCGCATTCGACATAATAAACCGCCTCGCCAGCGAGGTATCAGCAAAATTCATGCGAGAATATCGAAGGGAAAATACATGAACCACCAGATATGACGTGACTTAAGGCGACCCATCCCATTCCGCCGGGGCGTGGAGTGGCCAATCGCCGTGACGGTAGGAATCCGCAACGCTCTGGAACAGGGGGAGGGAGCGCCAAGACCCGAATTTGACAACTGCGCACAGATAGTGACCTAGTAGTTATTAACCTTTCAAGTAGATAGTAGAAAGAACACCCCGAACAGAACCTGCAGCGATCTCCTAAAAGGCCAGCCCGGTGCCAGGGGCATGCCCACTGGGATTAGCTCAGTGGGCCAGGCCACACAGTAGGTTTATATACAACAACTGGCATGCCTGTAACACTGCAGGAAGTAGCCCCTAGATTAGTTAGTTAAGACTAGACATTAGATCTTACCCATTAAGAAACTAACTCATCATTTCCTGTAGCAAGTAAGCTCACTAACACCTAGAAATAGAAGTAAAAATGCTGCTAACACTAATAAAATATAATGTAGATTTAAGACCCACTAATGTATAAGGTGGTGGGTAATGATGTATGAAACAATTGGATAGAATAAAGAAATTAAAAAAAGAGTAAATAAAATATTACCAATGAGTTGACTTCTAATAAACTGCCATTTGTCGAGAAGACCTGGCGCAGCACCCCCAAATCGCCTTCCCGAACCGCCCGCTACCAGCGGCCATAACGGACGCAGGGAGGCGCGCCGATCTCCCGTCTCACGGCGTCGCAGCGTTGACTCCTGTTGCTCTCGTGTCGACAGCGAAGCCACTACCCCTCGCTATACGCCGCGGCCCGCTGGACTCACGTGGCGACCTCACATGCGCCGACGCTCAAGACAGACAAGTCATCTTGTGTCTCAGTCCGCGAGCGACCAACCGATAGATCCAACCGCCAATGACCATTGCCTGAGCAAACTCGAGCAGACTGGCGGCCTAACGCGCAGACTCAGATGCAGGAACTAAGCGCAGACCGGGCGACCACTCGCTGAGTTCTCTTACTGACGGAGTGGAAAGACTCTCATTTTGCCGGTTTTAAAGGTAGATCCGAACGACAGACATGCTAGCACTCCGAACGACAGACAGACACTAACTGCCTAACAAATGCGGACGAGAGACAGACTAGCAAGCTGGGCACGAGAGACTGACCCAGACTTACCGACTGGCGAGCTCATAGCGCCCCTTAAATGCACATGAACAGGCAAGCTTTCCCTTTCCCACCAGAGGGAGACACCAAAGCTGCGATTGCCACAGCGGCGCCACCGCCAGAAACGGAGGGCGACTGCTTAACACTACGCGCTGCGGCGCGCTCTTCAAAACAGCAATTTTGACCACGGCTCAGCCGTCCTGGGCTTACGTTTCGGAAATATAATAGGGGCCGGCACAGGAAGACAGTCTCTACTACTTGTCTTTGTCCTTGCCAAATCCTAAGTTGGACAGCAAGACCGCCGGATCCGTTTCCACTTGAGAAAGTTTGGAGCATTATGGGGAGGGCTGTCCAGTCAGCCCGGGATTCTGACGACCTAGCACGCCAGCTGCACAGAATTGGACACAACATTCCTCAAGAGGACACTCAAAGACTCTATCAGTCAATGCGAAGGCGAGTAACTGCTAAAGTATCAAAGCTGGGCCAACACGTTATTGAGTTGCTGAGTTCCTTTAAAGCTCTTTCTCTTGAATAGGTCATATTATTATTCTGAAATTGTAATTATTTCTTTGCCTGTAGATGTCCTTCGTGATGGATCATTTTTTTTGTGACGTCTCTGGTCAAAGTTAACGTATTTTGGTGTAAATACATCGTGTGTGTGTGTGTGTGTGTGTGTGTGTGTGTGTGTGTGTGTGTGTGCGTGCGTGTGTGTGTGTGTGTGTGTGTGTTTTCCTTAGCGTAAGTCAGTTTATATTAGTTGGAGTAGTGGGGAAGCCTAGGGACCGATGACCTCCTCAGTTTGGTCGCACGGGAATTTACTACCACAATAAAAATTCGTACTTGTCTCTTTCCAGCAACTTTGGAATTGAGTTTCTATCTTTCTTAGTTTGGAAGCAATAAATGTTTTCCTTCTCTTTGAATAGCCCTGTATAAGTATTCGTGGGCACCGTAGATTCCTTATTAAACCGAAGCGAAATGCAAATGGCAAGTTGCACATAGACATTACATAAAAATGGTTAACAGAAGGAAGGTATTTTAGTCAGAGTCCAACACGTTACTGTATCATAAGAGCCGATGAGAACAGCCGTTCTGCCGCTACGGACAACTGCGCCACGTTTCGCACTGTGCCGGTGAGAGTTGCTGGACGCAGTGATTTCTCCCACAGTTCTTCCGCGCGTGGCCCGTTGACCAGAGAGCAGCGCCGCTGACACGTGGCCCGGCCAGCGCGCCAGCCCGCCACGTGTGCTCTCCCTGTGCACTCGGCTGCAGGGCAGGCGCCGGTCGCCGCCCGCCGCCGCTATCAGCGAGCGGGCTGTCATTAGCAGCGGTGCGGTGCGCGCCGCTTCCCGGAATCCACTTGCGTTCGCAGGTGACGGCGGCATTTCTAGCTGCTAGAGGAAGTGGGCAACTGGGGCAGCGTCGCTGAGACTCAGTCGTAACACCTCAGCCGCTCTCTTCACTCACTCATTCACAAATTACCGTTCTGAAAGCAAAACAAACAAATTATTTAAAAGACTCAACACAGTATTTGATAAACTTCTAGATATTTACCTCATTCCAAAATGCTTATCGTCAGTATAATTTTGTTCTTCACGTAAAAGGTGAACGACAACTCCACCGACTTGTTCGCTCAGCCCAACGCATTGTTATAATTTCTTTGTGTCTGCCTGTCACTGTCTCCTGTGCCACAGCCACAGTCCACTTGGTTCTGTTCTAGAACTAGTCTCCTCTCACTGTCCCTGCTGCTGTCTCTCACTGCTGATGCCTCATTCCTTCCTTCCTACTGCTGCTGCTCTTCTCGTTGTCTGTCTCTTACTGGTTGTCATTGTCATACTCTCTCCCTCCCTCTCTCTCTCTCTCTCTCTCTCTCTCTCTCTCTCTCTCATTATCACTGGCCACCACCCACATCCATTTTCTCTTTCTGTTAATTCACCCCCCCCCCCCCCTTTGCCACTGACTGCTTCACTCTTTCGCTAGCACTGTTCTGTCACTACTAATGTTTTCTTCTCACTCAGTGTACAAAGAAATGTATTGGTCAGTAAAATTTAAATGACTTACTTACGTGAAACTGAAATAACGCAAAACTAATTTTATACCTCACACCGGATGTTACGTACACAAAAAATTGTGGATTTGCTTCAGTACTCCAACAAGGAGTTCATAGAAGACAACGGATGCACTTTACACCGTATTTCTCCGTGCTACGTCAATTTGTAAACCCCGTTTTGCCTCACGCCGGTTTTTGCGTGCGTATTTTACGTCTACAAGTGGAGTAACTTTGGTCCTCTGTATCTCGCAAACGGATAAATACAAGAAGAAAATCTTTTAGGTTGTTTGAGATTGTGGTCTTAGGAATACATCGTAAAACCTACAACCATTTGTTCGCACAGCCACTTCACAATCTGCGGCTGGGTTTTGGTACCCAAAAAGCAAGTTTTGTGTTTCTCATAAACGGATAAATATTTCTGAAAATTGGGAGAGAAATGCCGAGTTATTCCGGTAAAATATGAGCATTTTCCTGCTGCCATTTATTATATAGATATCGCCTCATACCGGCTTTTACGTATAGTAGTAACTTTAAGCCTCCATATCTTGGAAACGGATAACGAAATCAACAACATTTTCAAGGTTATTCGACATGGAGATCTTAGGAGAATTTAGTGAAAATTTCAGCTATTTTCAGTGTATAGCCGTCTTGGGATACTCGGCTGGGGTTTCGTCAGTTGGTGAGGGCGAAAATATAATTAAAAATTTTTTTTGTGGGGTTTTGCGAGTAACCACCCGTGAAGTAACGATGTCTCTATAAGTACCATCAAGCTCATCGTAGACCATATGTAATGCAGAAAGAGCCAACAGATTTGCCGCATTTGCATAAGCAGGTGAAAGTGTGTAATATTCATCCTTTGCCCCCTGCACTGCGGGATAGTGACATTAAGACGCTCCTTCTGCTGGGTATACAAATGTTCCCTAGCCCTAGAGCCATGCAAAACCCTTCTTGTTACCACCAGTTAAACCCGAGGTATGAGAACCGGAAGGTCCTGCTTTTCTGCGCACCGTTTTGCAGCATTCTGCCTATAAGGGAGCCGAAGTCTCTGTTGCCGTCTTACACAGTAATTCGATTTCGTTTGATGTTTTGTCCTCCTTTACCTTCATATCTATATTGCACTGCAAATATCTGCATAACAGTGCAAATGTTGATGATGTGCACTTTGTGTCTTCTTTCGAAACAGTTGTTCCACTCACTGGCTATACTTGCTACTAATAACAGTAAAGGCCACTTTACTTTTCGACGTCAAGATTACATTCAGTATTCCGTCTGAATCAATTGTTCATTACAGTCAAACACAGCAGTAATGATAGGTTTACTGACGGAGAGCTCGCCGAAGTGCACCTCGTGTGTGCCTTTACTGAGTGCACTGGAAGAATGGCACAGTAGCGCACTCATGGATGGCAACCACTTAACTCTATTTTTGCATTTGTTTCAGGTTCTTGCATCACTCTGTGTTTTCCTTTCTCATGTTACGGACTTTTTCATTGTCGTGGAAGTATTTTCCCATAGATGAAGGAACTGAGATGACAGACTGAATAAATCCTAATCACGTTATTACGGAGACCACTTGTCCCTGATATCAAACCACTTTAAAAATCTTCTTTTGTTACTGCCTTTGTCCCACAACCCGCGCAGGGTCGGCAGGATTTGGGATGGTTAATTTTAACGGGTGGGTGTATACCATTCCTGCCGCCACTCCATACCCCCTAGGACGGAATAAGTGCACCCCAGCTGTCTGCGTCTAGTGTAAATCGTGAAATAGTGCGAATGTACTTCATATGTCTGCGAGTCGTGTAACTGAGGCGGAACGTGGGGACCAGCCCGGTATTCTCCTAGTGGGATGTGGAAAACCGCCTAAAAACCGCATCCAGCCTGGCCGGCACACCAGCCCTCGTCGTCAATCCACCATGTGGATTCGGTCTGGGACCGGCGCGCCTACTCGAGTCCAGAAAGCAGCGTAGCACTCTCCGCTAGCCTGTCGGGTCCAAACCACTTAAAAATGTCCCAGAAAAAAAAGAAAAGACCCGAAAGTTTTTTGTTGGAGTTCTGGTTCACTCTGTGTATGTTAGCTGTCAATATTTTATAGTCATGGTTATTATCATGTAGGCAATTGCTCAATTGCTGAAGAGTTGCCGGTGCAGGTTTTTGTGGAAGAACTGACATCTCGATTATGTCCCATAAATGTTCGATGAGACTCGCGTCGGGCGATCTGGGTGGCCAAATCATTCGATAGAACAGCCCGGTAGCATGGTGCATTGTCATCCATAAGAATACCGTCGTTGTTTGGGAACGTGAAGCCCATGAACGTTTTCAAATAGTGTTAAAGTAGCCGAAGATAACCAGGTTCAGTGAATGAGCGTTTTAGTTGGACCAGAGGACACTGGCCATTCCATGTTAACACAGGCCACACCTTTTTGGAGGCACCGCCAGCTTGCACAGTGTCTTGTTGACAACTTGCAGCCACGGCTTCGTGGGGTCTGCGCCACACTCGAACCCTACCATCAGCATTGAAGTCGGGACTAATCTGACCTTGTCGCGGTTTTCCAGCCGCCGAAAGTCCAACCGATAGAGGCACAAGCCCAGGAGAGGCGCTGCAGGCGATGCGCGGCTGGCAAAAGCATTCGCGTTGGTCGCCTGCTGTCACAGCACATCAACGCCAAGCTTCACCACACTTTCCTAATGGGTACTTTCGTCCTACGCTAGACATTGATTTCTGCGGCTATTTCATCCAGTGATGTTTGTCTCTTAGCACTGACAACTTACGCAAATGCCAGTCCTCTCGGTCATTAAGTGAAAGCCGTCCGCCACTGCGTTATCCTTGGTGAGAGGCAGTGACTGAAATCTGGTGTTCTCGCACACTCTTGACACTTTGGATTCCCAAACGATTTCCGAAATGGAATGTCCCATGCATCTAGCTCCAACTACTGCTCCGCGTTAAAAGTTCCAGTTGTGGGGCCACAATCACGTCGGACATCTTTCACGTGACTCACCTAAGTACAAATGACAGCTCCGTCTATTCCTTTTTATACCTTGTGCACGCGATTCTGCCGCCATCTGTGTATGCGCATGTCGCTCTCCCAGGACTTTTGACACCTCTGTCTATCATCACCCATTATCTTATAGTCATAAAGATTATAACTGGACGATATAGTTACTTCTTTCTTTGCGTACCCATAAATAGTTTCGTATATCAATTACCTGTACTCCATTCACAGTATGCTATTGGCTCAAATGGCTCTGAGCTCTATAGGACTTAACTGCTAAGGTCACCACTCCCCTAGAACTTAGAACTACGTAAACCTAACTAACCTAAGGACATCACACATATCCATGCCCGAGGCAGGATTCTAATCTGCGACCGTAGCGGTCGCGCTGTTCCAGACTGTAGCGCCTAGAACCGCTCGGCCACTCCGGCCGGCAGTATGCTATTAAATGGAAATTTTTAATAGTGGCATTGAGTGACATTCGTAAGTCGTTTCCTTTTCAGTTCGTCCTGTTGTTAGATGTATAATTTAAAGAATCCTTACCACTGTGTCACAACAATACAAGAAGTGGAGAGTCTTATAAATAAAACCCGTCCGGTCGGCAAAGAGACTCAAGTCTGATTCGTTCACTTACGGCAGCCAACAAAAGTGGCCACCCCTTAGAATTCTAAGTCTGGCCATACGCCCGATTTGGAAATATTGCAGTTTGCAGAAGTTTCTGAAAGGAACGTCAGTTAGCAGGACACTGGCCTCGGATTCGGGAGGACGACGGTTCAAATCCGGGTCTGGTCATTCTGATTTAGGTTTTCCCTAATTTTCCTAAATCCCTTCTCGAAAATGCTGCGATGGTTCCTTTGGAAGGGCACGGTCAATTTTCTTCCCCATGCTTCGCTAATCCGAGCTTGTGCTCCACCTGTAATGTCGATGGGACGTTAAACGCTGATCTTCTCTTCCTTCTCGAGCTATTTCATAGAAAGTACAAATACTGGATACCTATAACGCATATTACAGCTCGCAGCTCTTCCCCTTCCCAAAATGGTATCAAAGAAACTGCGGAAACTGTCTTGCCGATTCGTGTGGTTCTAGGCGCTACAGTCTGGAACCGAGCGACCGCTACGGTCGCAGGTTCGAATCCTGCCTCGGGCATGGATGTGTGTGATGTCCTTAGGTTAGTTAGGTTTAATTAGTTCTAAGTTCTAGGCGACTGATGACCTCAGAAGTTGAGTCGCATAGTGCTCAGAGCCATTTGAACCATTTGAACCAGCTAATCATATGTTTAAGCCACACTATCAGATTCTGAGGAAGCCGTCCGAGGAGGCTCGTCTCTCTCCCACGCAAGGCACGATATTGATTGTTACCCGTGAATTGTGTACTATGATGTCACGACTGTTCACGCATTCATTTCAAACCGCGTCACGTTCGATAATTTTACATCGCAGTTGAGTATCTGGGGAACAACATCTTGACGTGGCGAGTGGTCACGACACAATTCCTGCTTGTTCGCGGGTTGCGGGGTGGCCTACTTCAGTCCCGTTGAACTGTTGTCACAGCGTCTTCGTCGGAAGGTTGTGTGGACCAGCATCGGCTTTTCTTGGTACAGATTCGTTAACAACTAGTTATCTAATAATGAACATCTACACCTAATTGGACGGAATGAAACTGCTACCTGTTTTCGATGTGGTTCCTTGGACACGGTTCCGCCTAGATTTAACTGCAGTGGTAGTCTGGCGAACGGCTCTGCTGCAGAATCAACTTGCTTTCCTCACCAGGACTTCTGTCACTGCTTACAGCACCGACATTATCCGGCGGCCGTATTCCTCCTGCTTTCCGAAGTCGAAGACTAATTCCGTGATGCGGTTAATTGCTCATTCTTTTAAGAACCTTCAACATCGCAGCGCGTCAGCAATCGTTGGTTAATATATTAAAAAACTAGTTTTTTAATATGCTCATTCTTTCACATTTTGTTGTCGCTGGTGTGTGTGTGTGAGGGGGGGGGGGGGGAATGACCTTTTGACGTTTCAGCAGTACATATGTACTGTGCATTGGGACGCCCAGCAGTTGCCCCAATATCGGGACAATTTTGCTAACAAGCTGTGTCTCACATTTACCAGACAGTATGTTGATTAAGATGGGTGGCGGGTATGGTCCTTATCTGATAGAGATCCCGGCGTGCCCTTTCCCCGTATACGACGCTTCTCATTTCTCGTTTCTATTTTTCGCAAGCTGTTTCGCCTATTGTGTTCTCTGTTATACATGGGGAAACAAACAGTGGTAACCGTAGTGAAATGTAGCCACGAAGCCGCGTGTTCCAGTCCTCACACTCCCTCGTATTTTGAACCGCATTTCGGCTGTCTGTTTCACTCTCTGACTCCATCAGTAATAGCAAGTGAGCAAGGCAGCCCGTGGCTGGGTCCAGATGGGAGCAGCTTCCCCGCCCTCCAGCGGCCACACGCCACGCGCCGCCTCGCGTCAGTGCCGGCCGACGAAGTGAGCGCGGCCCGGTGCTGCTGTCATTTGCTTGTTTCAAGTATTGTCAAGTATTTGTCTTGCAGCTACGTATTGTATTTTGAATACTTGGAAGCTATGAACGTTGTGTAAGGGTTGTAAAACAGAGTAGCAAGTGGAAAAAAGTCTAACTTTTGTGATATATTGTCCGCTTTTGCTTTAATAGAGGGTTGAAGGAAGTGGTGGCTGCTAGAATCTCTTGTATTATGTATCGGGCGACTGCTTTAGCACAAAATTGTCAGGAAAGGATATGCCTGTGTCAAAAAGATCGTTCTGGCATGAATGATTATCAACATACAGGGAGTCTCGATACGTGGTATATGTGATTAATAGGAACCATTCAACCGTCTTACGAGGTCTGAAATCAACAGGCAAGGTTCAGAAGTAGTGGTTATAGGAGTGATGCATGCTCTAACTCAAAGCAAAAAAAAAAGGGCCAATATTACTGCACACTTGCTTGAACATCATCAGTTCGCTCACTGAGTAGTCCTATGCAATATCGCTACTGACGACGAGTTATAATACGATTACATCACCTTCTTAACAAGATATTAACGCCTGAAACCTGACAAAAAACATATACTACAGCAAACGGAAGTGTCAACATAATGTATTGGCACCACCGTTTAGGGTAAGGAAAGTTAGTTTCGTGCAATGTTCTGAGCACAAGTTACAGCCAGGTGCGGGCCAGATTGCAGTGACTGCAACTGCGAACTAGAATAGTGACCACAGGGCCGTCAAATTGCTGAAAGAGTATGTCGTAAATCCCAGGCAGAAGGGGCCCACTGGCCAACTCAATGTGCTGTGAGTACGTGATGCGAAACAGTGCATATAACAAAACAGAGGCGCACAGCAGCGTATAAATAGGTGCGGGTTTCTAACAAGATTCATTCAACTTTGGCAGCTCTCCTGGATGGTGGGTCATGTCACACCACCAGCTACACGCAGCAGCAGATGGGGCGCCAGCATTCCAGTCCATGGCAGGTTGGCAGTTCGACCCTCTGAGGCTGACGCTGAGTCCGTAGCCAGCCAGCAGCAGGCCACTCCAAGGTTTGCTACCACGGGCAGGTGTCCTGGCTTCCATCTCACACCGGAGGCGTACCGAGGCAACGACCACAGATCCGGACGCCGGATCACGGGCGCTTGTTGTCGCCGCGATCTCAGCCATGCTGGTGAGAAGCATGCAGCTACGGCCCACAACGAGCAGCGCTGAGTCGACAGGGACGCAGTCCGCCGAGTGAACTGCTGGCATCTTGATGACGCCGCAACTCCACTGGCGTCCAAGGCCGATCACACAGCACGGTGCGTACAGGTCGCTGAGGCAGCCATTCGGCAGACAGCAAAGTGGTGTCCTCAGCATTGCAGGGCCCAGTAACAAAGACTAAGAGGAACGGGGGCACTGTAACTGGAAACAAAATATCACTTGGAAAGCTCGGACGAGTCTTAATACGTTGCCTCTTCTACCACTTCCCACTACATCGCTAGATAACAGAACGCAGCATGTCGTTCTCGATGGAGAGAAGTCTTCTGAAGTAAGAGTGATTTCAGGTGTGCTGCAGGGCTGTGTCGTAGGACTGTTGCTATTCACAATATATATAAATCACCTTGAGAATAACATCAGAAGTTCACTGAGGACTTTGCAGATGATGCTGTAGTATATGGGGAGGTTGTAAAAATGGAAAATTGTACTGAAATGCTGGAGGATCTGCAACGAATTGCCGCATGGTGCAGGGAATGGCAATTGAATCTCAATTTAGAAAGTGTAATATGCTGTGAGTACATAGAGAGAAAGATCCTTCATCATTTAGCTACAATATAGCAGGTCAGCAACTGGAAGCAGTTAATTTCAATAATTATCTGGGAGTAGGCATTAGGAGTTATTTAAAATGGAATGACTATATAAAATTAACCGTCGGTAAAGCAGATGCCAGACTGAGATTCATTGGAAGAATCCTAAGGAAATGCAAACCGAAAACAAAGGAAATGGGTTACAGTACACTTGTTCGCGCACTGCTTGAATACTACTCACCAGTGTGGGATCCGTACCAGATAGGGTTAATAGAAGAGATAGATGCAACGGAGAGCAGCGCACTTCGTTACAGGATCATTTAGTAGTCGCGAAAGCGTTACGTAGATGATAGATAAACTCCAGAGAAAGACTCTGCAAGAGAGACGCTCAGTAGCTCGGTATGGGCTTTTGTTGAAGTTTCGAGAACATACCTTCACAGAGGAATCAAGCAGTATATTGCTCCCTCCTACGTATATCTCACGAAGAGACCATGAGGATAAAGTCAGAGAGATTAGAATCCACACAGAAGCATACCGACAATCTTTCTTTCCACGAACAATACGAGACTGGAATAGATGGGAGAACCGATAGAGGTACTCAAAGTATCCTCCGCCACACACAGTCAGGTAGCTTGCGGAGTATGGATGTAGATGTAGATGTAGATGTTCATTTGGTCATCCTGATACATTCGGTGGCATAAGTTGCCACTACATTTGGTGTCAGAACAGCGGACATCGTCTATCCAGTACGACGTTCAGGCCCACCGCCTGCATTACATTCACAAGATGTGATGAGTTTTGACCAGTTTTCTTTTGAGTATTGGACTTTTTCTTGCCTTTTTGTGTTTTTGAGTATGGCTCATGGCAAGCCATTTTAGATGTTTTGTGAAGGCATATTATTATTATTATTTTGTCAGAATAAGTGTAAGTGTATTTGGGGCCGTAAGATTTTTTTTCGTGGCATTTAACTACTTTTGTATTGGTTTTAATATGATGTTACCGAGTATGATCATACTGAGGTGTAGGGAGTCGGGTTATTCTTGTACTTAAATGTTTCATTTTGGGACTAACTGGGAACGAAATAACACAATGGCAGAGTCAGGGACGCTAGGTGTGTCGGAACCAGAAGCGGTAGGGAATTTGTTGGAAAATGTAGCACAACTGACAGCAGACTATACGCTATTGAGAAATGAATTAACATCTAGAAGTGAGCGGGAAGCCGCATTTGATCAGTCGTTCTTACCTAGGGTACAGGAGACTGATCCAGCTGCCGCGAGTTTGATTATTCCTTTTTCTGACATGGCATCTGAGTATGTGAGTTTGCTTGTGGAGGACTTGGAGACTTCAGCGGTGATGAATAGTTGAGTTGTTACATGAAGCCAAGATTAGATTAACGGGTGAAACGAAAATATATGCAAGGTGCTCTGAGGCCTTGAGCAAGGCAGGGCAGTTTAAGAAGTTAAAGGAAGGGCTTTTACAAAGGTACAAAAAACAGAATAGCGCTCGGTACTTTAGAGAGAGACAATGTCAAAGAGACAGGGGGAAAAGATGGAGAAATTTGCGGACAGGATAAAGGATATTAATGAGTTTACTTACGAGTTGGGTCAGAGCGATGAAGCGAATAGTGTTCTGTTGCAGGAGGCCGAGCAAAGGACACTTGATGTATTTTTGAGAGGGTTACCGGCGCATATGTCACGCAAAGAACGTGTAGGGACTCCAAAAAATTTGTATTCGGCCATTCAGCTGGCAATTCAATGTGAGGAAATAGACATGGTAGCATGGGTACGCGAGAGGCAAACAGTGTTTACAGCGGGTGTGAAATGTTTTAAGTGTGGTCGTATGGGACATGTGCAGAGGCAATGTACCCAGTCACTAAGGAATAAAGGAAGGGGTGCAAATCGGCAGCGTGGAGGATGCAGAAGTGGAGATAGGAGAGGTGGACACGCGTTAAACGGAGAGGGGGCCCAAGACCCACCTAAGGGAGCTCCCGTTTAATTTCAATGCTACAAATACGTAAGCAGAGGTGGAATGCTCAGTGGTAGGATCCAAAGGAACTAAAAAGTGTAACATTTCGTTGGACACAGGGGCGCAAGTGTTAGTGGCTACTAGGAATATGATGGAACGAAGGAAGCTAGACCACCACGTTATAGGTTACGTGGAGTGGGAGATAAGGTCACGCCTTTGGGGTCGGTGGCAGTTGACTTTCGCATAGGAAAAGTCCGATTTGATGCATGCATGGAGATAGTACCATGGGTAAGCGAGGGCTACGACATGGTCCTAGGAGTAGATTTCTTGCATCATTCCAAAATTGACCTTGGACAACGAACTGTGGAACTTGGTGGAATGATATTTCAGCTAGGGGAAACTGTTGTCAATGCAGAGCTGTCGCGAGGGCCGTTCAGCGTAATGAACAAACCAACTGAACCGCATACATTAGCATTAAGGCTTAATTCGCATGAGTGTGTGTCTAGTGGCATCGGGAAGTCGCTTTGGGTAAGTATGGAGTCAAATCTACCTGTCGGTACAGTATGTGTTATTGAATCACTGGAGGATAATGAAGTTTTGGGTCCATTGGGTTTTTTTGTGAAACGTAGTGTTGTACGCGTACAGGAGGGGAATAATGGGCGAGTAGTTCCCGTGAACGTGGATAATATTAGCGCTGTAGACCCGAATTTGAAGAAAGTAGTTTTAGTAGCAAATTTGAATGTGCCAGATGAGGAAGACTGGTGTTCGAGAAGTAGGCGAGGCGATCAACGACTAACTGCTGATAGAACTGCATTGCGTGACAAAATTAAGCATTTGAAAGGAGGATAAAGAGAGCATATGGAAGAATTATTGTGGGAATTTAAGGATTTGTTTTTTTCACAAGGGCCGTTACCAGCGATTCCATTAGTCCAACATAGGATACCAAGAGGGATTGAAGCACTTGTTTGCTGTAAACCGTACAGAATACCAATGCATTTACAGCCGATTGTGGAGGATTTCATGGATCAGCAGTTTGCGGACGATATTATAGATCATAGTAATAGTTGCTGGGGAGCGGGCTTTGTCATTGTGTCTAAAAAATCTATGAATGGAACTAAGAAACGCAGGTTCTGTTGTAACTACCGATACCTCAATAATAAGACAGTAGCGGACGCATACCCCATTCTAATCATTGGATCACTTAGGACAGTGCCAGTACTTTTCTTCGATGGATTTTACAAGTGGTTATCGTCAGTTAGAGGTGGCTCCAGAGGATCGTCCAAAAACTGATTTCTCTACTCCTAGAGGCCACTAACAGTACATTAGAATGCCATTCGGTTTGAAAAACGCTCTGGCTACGTTTCAGAGGTTGCTAGACAGTTTCTTGAGGGGTTTGAAACCACGGCAGTGTCTGGTCTACGTGGATGACATTATAGTGTTTTCAAGTAGTATGGAGCAATATAGACAGTTAAGGCAAATCTTTATGAGGTTAAGAGCGCCTCGTTTGACGTTGAGCCTGGAGAAGTGTCATTTTGCATTAAAAGAAGTAAAGTATTTGGGTCATAACATCAGTAAGAACGGAGTGCGAACAGATCTGAGGTTGGTACAGGCTGTAACGGATTTTCGGGAATCGAAAATAGTTAAGGAAGTGCAGTCATACATCGGAATTTGCAATTTCTATCAAAAGTTCGTGAAGGGTTTTGAAGATTTAGCACGGCCGTTGACGGGATTGTTACGGAAGGGTGCGAAATTTGAGTGGACAGAAGAGTGTCAGAAAGCGTTTGACAAACTGAAAGAAGTGTTAACATCAAGTCCGGTTCTTGTGTTTCCAGATTTTGAAAAGGAGTTTATACTAGCATGAAAAGCATCGGATCAAGCATTGGGGTGTCAGGAAATTTATGGGGAAGAACACCCCCTAGCCTTTGCGTCTAGGCAGTTGAATGCAGCAGAGAGGAATTCCTCAACAACTGACTGGGAGAGGCTTAGCGTAATCTATGGAATCACATATTTTAAATGTTATTTAAATGGGTGAAGATATCGGATAGTGACAGATCACGTTGCATTGAAGTGATTGTTGGGGTCTACTAGACTCTCTAGGTGGGCTGTAAGGCTTAGTGAATTCTACTAAAAGGTGGTGCACAAGCCTGGGAAGAAGCACGGTAATGCAGATGCACTAAGTAGAAAGGTGGCAAAAGTAGAAGTTATAGGTTATGGCCTAGCAGTAAGGCAAAAATCACAGGATGCAGACAACAATTTTAAATTTCATCGGACACAGCCACGTTTTAATATGTACGACGGTCCTCTGGGCAGGGAAACGAAGTTACAACCGAGGGTAGTAGGGCCATCGAAGCTGGGGGATGAGGTTTTAAAGGAAGCACATCATCACGTGTTCTCTGGTCGCGGAGGGTTGGCTCTGAGCACTATGGCACTTAACATCTGGGGTCATCAGTCCCCTAGAACTTAGAACTACTTAAACCTAACTAACCTAAGGACATCACACACATCCATGCCCGAGGCAGGATTCGAACCTGCGACCGTAGCAGTCGCGCGGTTCCGGACTGAGCGCCTTAACCGCAAGACCACCGCGGCCGGCGTCGCGGAGGGTGTAGAGCGACGAACAGGAGAGTGGCGGAGAGTTATTGGTGGAGAGGTAGGTAAGGAGATGTGGAGCAGTTTGTCAAGAATTGCATACCATGTGCGCAGAGAGCAGATTTGAGTCGGAAACAGATAGAGCGTCTACGATTACCGGAAGCGACATATCTGTTTCTATGCTAGGGATTGATGTCTTAGGCCCATTTAGGCAAACACCATCGGGGAACAGATTCGTCCTGACAATAATAGACCACTTTTCGAGGTATGTGTAGATGGTGGCTATGCCAAATCAAAAGGCAGTAATGGTGGCGCAAGCGTTAGTAAACAACTGGATTCTGAAGGTTGGTATACCAGAGACAATAATTATTGACTAAGGGACCAACTTCATGTCGGATTTAATGAAGGAATTGTGTAAATTGTTGAACGTAAAGAAGTTGAGGACGAGCGCGTTACATCCACAGGCGAACGGAAGGACAGAACGGGTACACAGAACAATCGGGAAGATGCTGACTTTTTATGTGGCTTCTCATCACCGTCAGTGGGACGAAAATTTGAAGCATATTGTGTTCGCATACAATGCAAAAGTCCATATAAATACCGGTTTGTCTCCATATGAGGTAGTGTACGAGCGAAAAATGCCGTCATCGTTTGATTTAGTGAAGCTACAGAGAGGAAGGACTGGCGAATCGATACGTCAGTTCGCGAGAACAATTCGGGGTGTTTGGAAACTGGTACAAAAGGCGAATACAAACACTTTGGAAAGGCAGGAAGGCGCAATGAAGCAGAGAGGAAGTTTAGCGCAGTATAGAGTGGGGCAGTGGGTAATGCTGTCCAGCCCCTATATGCAAAAAGGGAAAACGAACAAGTTCCTCCCCTGATTTCAAGGGCCATACCAAGTTGTTGAAACCACATCCCCCGTTAATGTTAAGCTTCAGCTGCCAACTAGAACAACGATAGTACACATTGGGTGGTTTCGGCCACTTAAGGGCTGCCCGGATGTGATTCCAGGCGTGTCACAGGAAGGAAAGAGGAAGAAAGAGAGAGTGAAGAGAGGTGCTCAGAACAGAGAAAACCGGGAAGATAGAGTACAGCATGAAGTGCTGTATGCTTTGCGACCCAGAAAGTAGTAGAGTATTTGTAGTTTTTATGTTTTCTTGTCATGTATCATTGGGTTTGTGTAGAGTAATTAGGCATTGTATTTTCATATGTTGTATGTATTTTTGAATGTAGCCTGCTGCGGACAGCAGTCATTTTAAAGAGGGAGGAAGGGTGATGGTGATCCCTATCCTCACGTCACTGCAAATGGAAGTGTAGCGTCTGATGTAAGTGGAGTGTTGTTGGAGGAGAAATCGAACGCAGTTCTGGTGTAATAAAGGCGTCGGGTTAAATTTGCGGCAAAGCCGTAATAAATAGGTGTTGAAAGATGTCAGAGTCGTACGATTCCCTCTTTAAATATTTAGTTATCGATTGTTTATTGCACCCGTTCATATAATTTAAATTTGAGGATGAAAGTAGTCACACAATCGGTGTTGAGTTTGGATCAAAAATAGTGAATGTTGGGGGAAAATCTTTTGAAGCTACAAATAAGGGACACATGCATGGTACAGTTGTTTCTAGCCAAGGGAAAAGGAATAGACTGTCCATGGGACATCGTGGTGCCAAAATTGATCTTGCAATGGGTCGGGATGCATTGGATCTTCTCCACCTATGAGAATTTGGTAGAGTAGCAAGTTGATATGAGCAAGGAGTGTTTACGGAAGCAAATCGGGTAGAGCTCGAAGGAAGCGGAATTTTAATCAATGGAACTGCGTTTTAGGACCAACCTTCCATCTGCTAGCATCAATTTCAGGAGTCACGCAATTGAATATTACGCAGCCAAGGCTGTACTGACCAGAACCCACTTCAGAGTTTTTGTCAAGGTAGAAGCTGACCTTGTTAAATCGAACTCTGGATCCAGGTATGATGAAATCTCTAAACCAGCTTATTTTAGAGGAAGAGGGGACCATATCAGCTGAACGCGTCAGTATAGGGAAAGGCGACGGTAAATAACGATCATTCTGAGTACCTCTGTGCCAAGTGTCACTGCAGCCTTAACTTTGTTATGTGTTGTTTTCTTTCTGATCAGGCGGAGAAATAATTCCAAGAGAGAACCAAGGGTAGTCAAAGTCCCAGTGGATTGGATACCGAGGGCGTGAGACAAGTGGGTAAGGGGTTGATCCAGCAGTGGTCGTCCAGTAAGGAATTTTTACGTTTTATTTCATGTCATGGTTTCAAGGGGCACTAGACCACATTTAAGTTTTCTAATAGTAGGGAAATATGCCATAGGTGCCGACCCAAAGAAGTTAAGAGCTAGTTAGGGGTCGACCCGGGGCCGGAATAGTGCAGCGGCACCACCGTTTGGGACAAGGAAAGTTAGTTTTGTGCAATGTTCTGATCACAAGTTACAGCCAGGTGCGAGCCAGATTGCAGTGAGTTACGCATACCAAAAGTTGCGAGGTAGAATAGAGACCACAGGGCAGTCAAATTGCTTAAAGAGTATATGTAGCGGTTTTGCATGTCGCAAATCACAGGCAGAAGGGGCCCACTGGCCAACCTAGTGTGTTATGAGTATGTGATGCGAAGTGGCACATATGGCAATACAGAGGCACACAGCTGCGTACAAATAGGTGCGGGTTTCTAACGAGATTCATTCAAGTGTGGCAGCTCTCCTGGATGGTGGGGCGTGTCACACCTCCAGCTATATGCAGCAGCAGATGTGGCGCCCTCATTCCAGTCCACGGCAGGTCGCTGGTTCGACCCTCTGAGGTCGACGCAGGGTCTGTAGCCAGCCAGCGGCGGACCAGTCCACGGCTCGCTACTGCGTGCAGGCGTCCCGGCTTCCCACACGTGCCGGAGGCATCCCGAGGTGAGGGCCGCAGATTCGAACGCCAGATCGGGTGCGCTTGTTGTTGCCACGATCTCAGTCACGCTGGCGAGAAGCAAGGAGCTGGCTGCCTGCGGCCCACACTGAGAGGCGCTGAGTCTGCAGGGATTCAGTCTGCAGTCAGCAGGGCGCGCACGAGTGAGTCGCTGAGGCAGCCATTCCGCGCCAAGCTGTTTTGCGGACAGCAAAGTGGTGTCCTCAGCATTGCAGGACCCGATGACACAGACCAAGAGGAATGGGGGCACTGTAACTGGAAACAATAAACCACTTGGAAAGCTCGGATGAGTCTTAATACCGTGCCTCTTCCACCTCTTCCCACTACATTTGGTCATCCTGATACATTCGGTGGCAGAAGTTGCCACTACAATAATATTTACATCTGGTGGTGTTACAGTGTACAATCACCTCACCAGGGGTGTGTCCATCGCAGCTGATATTAGTTACCAATAGCTGACACATCTTTCGATCACAGTGTAAGGAAAACTACCGACAAAACTGCATCGTGTGTCACTGGTACACGATAGCACACTCTCCTGCTGTGACAATCAAAATTATCCAGGAGTTTTTTTGAGAAGTCATCGCTCGTGCAACTATTCTACTGGTCTTATGCCCTATAATATCCACCTCTCCCGTTTCTTATCGAACAGTCATCAATAAAATTCCTTTTGGAATTAAAATACAGTTTTAATCTGCTTTTACAATACCTTTAAGTTAGAAGCAGTAGGTTCCTACAGGGGTGGAACTGGTAAACTATCTTAACACTGTATGTCTGTTTTAAATAATGAGAAAGAAAACACAGTATGTCCCATGAGGAATTATATTCAGCGATATTATGGGAATGATCATCCGAAGCAAAAAAATCTAGTTATAGTGGGCTCTAAATTGCATACCTGCAGCGCTGTAATGTCTTTGTCATCTTTGATACTGTAAAATAAACGTTTTCTATTGCACATTGTTTCCTTTCCATATTTTGGGAGGAGGTAGTATGGATGAAAACAAGAAAATATATCAAGAAACCGTAGGATCTAAAATGCGTACATGAACAGCTATGAGCACTTGTTCAGTAGAAGACACGTGTTCCAAAGTAAAGAAGATGGTTGGGTTCTTGTAGCTCTTAAGGTATGTACTTAACAGCCCATGTATATTTGATCAGCTCGACGTACTAAGATATTAGACACTCTGGACTTGGATAGTGCCTGTGTTTGCTTGGTGTCATGCACCACAGCTCCACACGCAAGCAGAATGGAAGTATGACATCCCATAAATGAAATAATATAGGCAGAAGTGGAAAGAGGTGTTATCAGTTGTGCAGTATCAAAAGTTTTTCACCCTTACACTACGGGTGCTGGACGTGCTGAGGTGAATTTTAATGGAAAAGACTTCTTAACGTTTCCTTAATGATTTAGGATGTGGATACTTGTAACTCTGCCATAGGAAGTCTAAAAATTTAGCTTCAGCCCAGTTTGGAACCACGAGGCATTCACTCTACAGGCGGTCACATTGTTTCAGAGCTAGGCAAGAGCTGACATGTCCCAATGGTTGCTGGAATAGATAAATCGCAATGAAAAAGAAGAGATAACTTGCAGTTTCCGCTTGGAACGACTTTCTTGGACTCAAAAATATAACTTTATGTCACACCATAAGTGAAATTTAATCTCATTATTCATGGCAATGTCCAAACCAGGAACTAGATCTTCGGTCACAGAGTTGTCGAACATGTTCTGCGTTGTTACCAAGATTCAGTTACGCTACTAGCAGGAACAATACCACCCGATGAGTCCCTTGAACAGCCTAGGAACTGACTACACATTAAGTCTCAAATATACATTTGTTATGGACCGGAATACCCTGAGTATATGTCAGTGAGATTTGCTTACATTTCAGTAACTATGTTTCAGGACTAGGGCGTTGTTACTAATAATACTCAGAAATACTAACTGGAAAATAAACATCATGAACCAAAACTGACGCAAATATTTACGTTATTTTGTCTTAAGCGCACTGGAAACTAAAAAGCTCATTCACCAGATGAGATTTACATTTTTGTAGAGTTTCAGTTGTTATATTGTAAATATTACGCATGGGTAATATGTCTTTTGATAATTATAAGACTTCGAAAAAACTTTACTTAAAAACGCTACATTGACACTATCCCTTAACAAATGAACACAAACGAATAGATAACAACACAGCATTGACTCCAACAACACAAATAGACTCCACACCACGGAGATTCTTTGTAGCTACAAATAACATACAAGTTCCAGACTGAGAAAGTTTACTATAAATGGAAACACACGCGATGACCAAAAATGTGAGCCTAAAAAGAGGCAGAAAAAGTCAAACCACCTACCATGAAGGAGAAGCATTTGTCACCAGAACGTGGAACAAGACACACAGATCGCTGTCAATATTGTGTGGAATAAGTCATGCTATCATTCAGGCTACAGATAATGAAAACACGACAAGAATCACCTATTCATAATAATTACAGTACTGCCACTTCTGATGCTTAGTCAAAAAAGCAAAAAGCTTCTGTGCTGAGCGCTATAAATTTAGTCCCTGGTGGCTTCATCCGAACGATTCCTCTAGGACACCGTAATATTTGTATGAAAGTTATCGAGGGGTAATGCGAAAGCTGTAGTAGTAGGTGGTTCCCTCTCACGGATCTGAGGGTCCAGGATAGTCTCAAGGAGTGGCAACTCTGCCTTTTACAAGCACTTGTTCTTTCTCACCTGCTTATCGTGAGGGTAACATGTCCTAAAACACTTATCCATCGAAATCTCTATTAATCTCCATACAACTGTCTACCTCTTCTCAGTCTACATTGGACCAACATGAGAAGACATGTTTCAAACCTTCCCTGAAGGATAGTCTCGAACCTCAACACACCCAAGAAAAATAGAGCTGCTGCCTCGGAATCCCGCACAAAAATGTCAGTCCGCCACACGTATTCCGGGGGAGATGTTGGGAGTCAGGACCAAAAAGATATTAATTAAACTAAAAAATAAACACACGGGGAGAACATCTCGGCTGTTTGGAAAATGAACTGCAGAACATCGAATAGGAAATGCTCAGAATCAGATAGACGAGGCTCAGAGGTGGAGCGACTCCTGTCCTCGAGTCTGGGCGACAGCTATTTCAGAATCGGGGGCGTAGCTCTGCTAACTTAAACAGGAGTAAACACCGTGTTCATTTCAGACAGAGTGATCTACGTGATCCTTGAGTTGAATGCTAATATTAGCCTTCAAAGGATTTGCCCCTACGCACCCATTGGCACTCGACTTATGAGGAAATATAACAGCTCAAAGAATAACTGACAACAGCAAAAAATTCAGAAACTACCTCATTTTTCTTAACACTTGGCGATCTTAATGCAAAGGTAGGAGTGTGAACCACAGGAAATCATCCCTTCATCGGAAAATTTGGAATTTCAACGCGAAACCAGAGAGGACAAATGGTGAATTTTTTTCATAACAAACAGAAAAATAAATAGGAATCGAACTCAAAACAAACATTCGACAGCAGTTATCAACACCAGTAAAGAAAGATAGTGCACTTCAAAAACAGAAAAATCTGAGATTCAGCCTCGAAACAGAACAGAAGAAAGGTGCAACACCCAAATACAGAGAGCTCAACACAAAGGTAAAGAAGGCGATCACAAGAGGTCAGTGAATACAAAACACAAGACTTATCGAGGCGACCATCCAAGTCAGTGTGAACATGAGTCCTTCCCTCCAATCAACCAAAAGGTAAGCTTATCATCCACAACATTCGGAAAGGCAAAAAGAAGATGTTACTGAAAGAGATAAAATAAGAAAACCTGTCGAGGACTTTCCTAGGAAATCCTACAATAACTGTCAAGCCACAGCTTTCATGACGAATCACGAAGATTGTTATGAATGAAGGACTAGAAGAACTGGGGCCTATAAAAAAAATCAAATGGAAATAGCTCTGAAACAACTCAAGAATTTTTATAAGGCGCCAGGAGAATATCAAATCAAGTGCGCGATGCTTAATATTGGGGGAGAGACGAAGAAGCTCTCCTAATTCTATTAAAGAAATGTCTCGAAGAACGGAAAATTCCAGAGTCATGGAAATATCCGAAAGCGATGACACGATCGAGACCTGCGCAGTATTAGGTTCTGGACCACCACACGGAATCCTGACTTTTCTGTCAGAATCAGCTAAATGCATTCTCTGATAATTATTTCGAGCAGTTAGTTCATGATCCCACTCGAACAGTGAACGGTTCTCAAAACACACTTTACTTCTTGGCAACCAATAATTCTGAGCAAATAACGAGCCTCAAAACAGATACAGGGATTAGTGAACGTAGGGTTCTTGTAAGAAGATTGAATACTGTAACCCCCGAATCCTCAAAAAGAACCCAAAAATATATCTATTCACAAAAACAGATGAAAATTCGTTTGACGCCTTCTTGAGAGACAATCTCCATTCCTTCCAAATTAACAATGTAAGTGGAGGCGAAATGTGACTTGACTTCAAAGAAATAATATCGACGACAAACGAAATATTTATACCAAATAAATTAAGAAATGACGGAACTGATCTCCCTTGGTACACAAAACGGGTCATGACACTGTTGCAGAAGCAACGACAAAAGCATACCAAATTCAAACGAACGCAAAATCTCCAAGATTCGCGATATTTTACAGAAGCTCGAGATTTAGCCCGGACTTGAAGGTATAATGCTTATAACAGTTTCCACAACAAAACTTTGTCTCGAAACATGGGAGAAAATCCAACGAGATTCCAGTCGTATGTGACGTATAATAACGGCAAGACACAATCAGTGCCTTATCTGCGCGACAGCAATGGAAATAGTGTCGACGACAGAGCTGCCAAAGCAGAGTCACTAAACACAGCCCTCCGAAATTCTTTCACCAAAGAAGACGAAGTAAATATTCCAGAATTCGAATCAAGAACAGCTGACATGAGTAATTTGAAAGTAGATATCCTTGGAGTAGTGAAGCACCTCAATCAGTTAATAACAGTAAGTCTTCCAGTCCAGACTCTATACCAACTAGGTTCCTTTCAGAGTATGCTGGCGCAATAGCTCCATACTTAACAATCACATACAACCAACCGCTCGTTCGACGAAAGATCCGTACCCAAAGACTGGAAATTTGCACAGATCACACCAATATTCAAGAGTGATAGGAGTAATCCATTAAATTATAGGTACATATCATTAACGTCCGTATGCAGCAGGATTTTAAGAATTACCTCGAAAAGAACGTTCTATTGACACACAGTCAATATGGTTTTAGAAAACATCGCTCTTATGAAACACAACTAGAGTATTGGGCAACCTACTTTCTGGCACACTCTGCATTGTTGCCAGATGTATCCAAGATAGTGGCGATGAAGTCATCCAAGATGGCAGTGTGTAGACTAGGCAACAGTGCATGATGTCATCCAATATGGTGACTGTGACGTCATCCAAGATGGTAGATTTTGACAGGAAGATACATCAATTGAGTAACCTCCACTAACCTACCCCCCTCCCCTCCCCTCCCCTCCTCTAGAAAAATGGCAGGAAGCTCAAATTTCAACAGGATAATGCATAACACCACAGTTACCTCTACTAACCTAAGAAAATCGCAGGAAGATAGGTCACTAGGGCTAATCCCACTAACCTAAGTCACCCGACCACCACCTCCTCCTAGAGATTTGTGGGGAAAGGACTCGACCAGTGCTGGGCAGCTGGAGAGAGGAAGGAGTGTACTTTATTTATTTTGGAACAGTTTATTTAGGGATGGAGTATATTTATCACAGTGATACAGAACACACACTCTGACATGCCACACAGCATACAGACCTGCAAACTACTCCTAAATAACTCATGTATAATGCTCTACACACGCACTAGCTAATTGTAAACTGTCAAAATAACGCATTTCACAGTCTATAAACATTAAAACCACTCGTAAATAATGCAATATATTTACGCCCAGAGAGCCGAACAACTCGTAAATTGTTAAAATAATAATCCTTCTAAAATACTCTGCAAACACGCTTGCTAATTGTCAACTGTCAAAATCATCCACCAGTCTTTATTTAAACAATCAGAGGCAGCAACACCATCCAGTGTGTTCACCACGAGGTCCAGACTCCAACTGACCTAGTACACAGTACCACCACCAGAGGGTGCTGTTGTCCATTCCATGACATAATCCAAGATGGCAACCATGACGTTAGCTGATCAAACGAGTACTACTACCCACTGCTAAAGAGTTTGCAAAAGTTGTAAACTTGAAGTTCTATACAGAAGTCCCACAAGCGAGAGAGAGTTGCTGACATACATACAGGAAGATGTGGAGCTCTTTAACAGTAGCGTCATGGAGGAGATACGAGGAAAAATTAAAATCCCGAAATGCTCTCTCCTAGAAGATCTGCAGGAAGGGACAGAGCCAGTAGTTAAAGCCGTAAAACAAGTATTTTACACGAAGAAAATTAGATATGTATTAGAATTCGAGAATAGTTTGCAGTTCTTATAAGACATAATAACAAAAATTGCTATGACAGCTACTTAAAAGGAGGGCCCCGTAAATTATTCCCTCGATGTTTATATCTGACCTTAAAGTTGCAATCGGTAGCTATTTGGCCTTTACGTTTGTTAATTCAGGTCCCCATCAAAGTGGTAGCCACCGGTGCTAGCGCCAACGCCGGCCCTGCCATGTCTGTGTTGCGCCAGTTTGTCCTATGGTTAGAAGCTGAAGAGAATTTTCGCGTTAGCAGGCATCTTCTGCCTGTCACCAGTGTAATGTAGAGTTGGCAACATTGCAGCATACATTTGGCAGCAATGTGGCCTTCGAATTACTTCCTGGACTGATGCAAAAGTTTCCTTCTAAATTACTCACTAATATCTTATCATTCTCATTAAATATCTTGAATGATTCTCCCTTAGAGGATAATATAGAAGGTATCAAATGAATAATTTTGATTCCAGGAAGCTCGTTTCAACAGAAACTGCACCTGGTTTAGGTATTTACGTCGCTGCTTAGCTGACGAATCTACGATTGAGGCGACAAGGAGGCGAGGTTTGTTGCAGATGCCTGCTAGCGTAGGAGTAAAATGTTTGGACAGGAAATTACAAGCTGGACCTGCTGTCCATGGCGACAATATCTTTTCCACGTCTGTAAAGTAGAATCTCCAAGACAGATCAAGAATCAGTAAAGACATCGAATGAAAACCTCTCTGCCACTATATCGTGACCTGTATTCTCTAGCCTGTGGATGTATAGACACAACACTTAAAGAATTGCACATATGTTAACCCCTTTTTTCTGCTTCCGTCAATAATATTGACTTAATCATTTTTTAACGTTCTCCAAATAATTCGTAATGATTTGGGGTATTTTGCCTTACGAAGGCAGACTTTTTTGTACCGTTAACATTATAGTGTCAGTGTCGTATTAACTGCCGTCTGCGTCACGTCTGCTCTGCAGCGAGCTACGCTAATTTAAGTATTAACTATATTTTTCTTACTTGTCACTTCTTCTTCCGTGTGTTTTTGCTTTTAGGAAGCTTTAATTGTCGAGTGCTAGTAATAGTGTCCCATAGATCTCCTGTTTGTTTTGAATACAGTCAGAGAGAGTCCCTTTAGTCAGCCATAGTGCCAATAGTGCTAGTGTTTGTTTTGAATACAGTCCAGAGACAGGTATGCTATTTTCATTGTTTTCTACAAGAAGTGTCTAGTACCCACAGTTTAGTCAACTATCAGCCGCCTTTAGTGAATTAGCAGTCTAGTTAAAAGTTGATTAACTCTCTACAGTAAATTCATTTCTCAGAATGGATAGGATGTGTGACTGCTGTGTACGGACGCAGGAGGAGCTGGCCACTGTTCGCGAACAGCTGAACGTGTTGATGGCTGCGGTCAGCCGTCTTCAGGCTGCTGCCTCGGAGTCTAGCGGCAGTGGGGAGTCTGGTGCGTCGCATGGTACACCCCAGGTGTTGCATGGTTCACCCACTGTCCCTGCTGTGGAGACATCTTCGCGGGTACCGGGCGCGGTTTGGCCACCTTCTCCCCAAGGGGAGTGGCGGGTTCAGCGGCGTTCGCGGCGCATGAGGCGGAGGGTCAATGTGGAGGCTGGCCGTGTGGCATCGCCCGCTCTGCCTGTGAGTGGAGATGTGGCCGCTCCTTCAGCAGGCACACGGGGGGAGGGGTTTACTAGTGATTGGGAGCTCCAATGTTAGGCGGGTGATGGAGTCCCTTAGGGAAATAGCGGAAAGGTCGGGGAAGAAGGCCAGTGTTCACTCTGTCTGCTTGCCGGGGGGTCTCATCCGAGATGTGGAGGAGGCCCTGCCGGCGGCGATAGAGAGCACTGGGTGCACCCGACTGCAAATTGTTGCTCATGTCGGCACCAATGACTCCTGCCGTCTGGGTTCAGAGGTCATCCTCAGTTCATACAGGCGGTTGGCGGAGTTGGTGAAAGCGGAAAGCCTCTCTCGCGGGGTGGAATCTAAGCTAACTATTTGTAGTGTCGTTCCCAGAACCAATCGCGGTCCTGTGGTTTGGAGCCGAGTGGAAGGCTTAAACCAGAGGCACAGACGATTCTGCGAAGGTCTGGGGTGCAAATTTCTCTACCTCCGCTACCAGGTGGACAAATGTAGGGTCCCCCTGAATAGGTAAGGCGTGCACTACACGCCGGAAGCGGCTACAAGGGTAACGTTGGAGCTCCCAATCACTAGTAAACCCCTCCCCCCGTGTGCCTGCTGAAGGAGCGGCCACATCTCCACTCACAGGCAGAGCGGGCGATGCCACACGGCCAGCCTCCACATTGACCCTCCGCCTCATGCCGAGTGCACATGTGGGTTTTTTAGGTTAGAGAATTCCCTCCCTAGGCCCGACAAGACGCCTCCTGAGACGCGGCAAGGTAGGAGTAGCAAATGCAACAGGGAATAACAATATTAATGTGGTAATAGTAAACTGCAGATGCGTCTGTAGAAAGGTCCTAGAACTGCTCTCACTAATAAACGGTCACAATGCCCACATAGTACTAGGGACAGAAAGTTGGCTGAAACCAGATGTAAACAGTAATGAAATTCTAAACTCAGATTGGAATGTATACCGCAGAGACAGGCTGGACAGCGAAGGTGGAGGCGTGTTTATAGCGATAAGAAGTGCAATAGTATCGAAGGAAATTAACGGAGATCCAAATTGTGAAATAATTTGGGTGAATGTCACGGTTAAAGCAGGCTCAGACATGGTAATTTGATGTCTCTATAGGCCCCCTGGCTCAGCAGCTGTTGTGGTTGAGCACCTGAAGGATAATTTGGAAAATATTTCGAGTAGATTTCCCCACCATGTTATAGTTCTGGGTGGAGATTTTAATTTGCTGGATATAGACTGGGAGACTGAAACATTCATAACGGGTGGCAGAACTGCTGGTGAGAAACAGACACGAACTATTTGGAACAGTTAACGCAGAACAGGGAATCAGCGATCATAAAGCGGTTACTGCATCGATGATTTCAGCCGTAAATAGAAATATTAAAAAAGGTAGGAAGATTTTTCTGTTTAGCAAAAGTGACAAAAAGCAGATTTCAGAGTACCTGACGGCTCAACACAAAAGTTCTGTCTCGAGTTCAGATAGTGTTGAGGATCAGTGGACAAAGTTCAAAACCATCGTACAATATGCGTTAGATGAGTATGTGCCAAACAAGATCGTAAGAGATGGAAAAGAGCCACCGTGGTACAACAACCGAGTTAGAAAACTGTGCGGAAGCAAAGGGAACTTCACAGCAAACATAAACACAGCCAAAGCCTTTCAGAAAAACAAAAATTACGCGAAGCGAAATGTAGTGTGAGGAGGGCTATGCGAGAGGCGTTCAATGAATTCGAAATTAAAGTTCTATGTACTGACTTGGCAGAAAATCCTAAGAAATTTTGGTCTTATGTCAAAGCGGTAGGTGGATCAAAACAAAATGTCCAGACACTCTGTGACCAAAATGGTACTGAAACAGAGGATGACAGACTAAAGGCCGAAATACTAAATGTCTTTTTCGAAAGCTGTTTCACAGAGGAAGACTGCACTGTAGTTCCTTCTCTAGATTGTCGCACAGATGACAAAATGGTAGATATCGAAATAGATGACAGAGGGATAGAGAAACAATTAAAATCGCTCAAAAGAGGAAAGGCCGCTGGACCTGATGGGATGCCAGTTCGATTTTACACAGAGTACGCGAAGGAACTTGCCGCCCTTCTTGCAGCGGTGTACCGTAGGTCTCTAGAAGGGCGTAGCGTTCCAAATGATTGGAAAAGGACATAGGTCATCCCCGTTTTCAAGAAGGAACGTCGAACAGATGTGCAGATCTCTAACTTCGATCAGTTGTAGAATTTTGGAAATCGTATTATGTTCGAGTATAATGACTTTTCTGGAGTCTAAAAAACTACTCTGTAGGAATCAGCATGGGTTTCGAAAAGGACGGTCGTGTGAAACCCAGCTCGCGCTATTCGTCCACATGACTCAGAGGGCCATAGACACGGGTTCCCAGGTAGATGCCGTGTTTCTTGACTTCCGCAAGGCGTTCGATACAGTTCCCCACAGTCGTTTAATGAACAAAGTAAGAGCATATGGACTATCAGACCAATTGTGTGATTGGATTGAAGAGTTCCTAGATAATAGGACGCAGCATGTCATTCTCAATGGAGAGAAGTCTTGGGAAGTAAGAGTGATTTCAGGTGTGCCGCAGGGGAGTGTCGTAGGACCGCTGTTATTCACAATGTACATAAATGACCTTGTGGATAACACCGGAAGTTCACTGAGGCTTTTTGCGGATGATGCTGTGGTATATCGAGAGGTTGTAACAATGGAAAAATGTACTGAAATGCAGGAGGATCTGCAGCGAATTGACGCGTGGTTCAGGGAACGGCAATTGAATCTCAATGTAGACAAGTGTAATGTGCTGCGAATACATAGAACGAAAGATCCCTTATCATTTAGCTACAATGTAGCAGGTCAGCAACTGGAAGCAGTTAATTCCATAAATTATCTGGGAGTAGGCATTAGGAGTGATTTAAAATGGAATGATCATATGAAGTTGATCGTCGGTAAAGCAGATGCCAGACTGAGATTCATTGGAAGAATCCTAAGCAAACGCAATCCGAAAACAAAGGAAGTAGGTTACAGTACACTTGTTCGACCACTGCTTGAATACTGCTCACCAGCGTGGGATCCGTACCAGATAGGGTTGATAGAAGAGATAGGGAAGATCCAACGGAGAGCAGCGCGCTTCGTTACAGGATCATTTAGTAATCGCGGATATGATAGATAAACTCGAGAGGAAGACTCTGCAGGAGAGACGCTCAGTAGCTCGGTACGGGCTTTTGTTGAAGTTTCGAGAACTTACCTTCACCGAGGAGTCAAGCAGTATATCGCTCCCTCCTACGTATATTTCGCGAAGAGACCATGAGGATAAAATCAGAGAGATTAGAGCCCACACAGAGGCATATCGACAATCCTTCTTTCCACGAACAATACGAGACTGTAATAGAAGGAACCGATAGAGGTACTCAAGGTACCCTCCGCCACACACCGTTAGGTGGCTTGCGGAGTATGGATGTAGATGTAGATGTAGATAAGTTGTAATCAATTTTTATTACAATACTGCATACTGCATATGGACTTTTCGGAAGTTTATTAAACACGACACACAAAAAAGAGGGAGATATTAATCAGTAGCAATGTAACTCCCATATGATTCACAACAGTCTGACGAAGTCATATGTAAAGCATGCACTTGACATTTAACGGCAGACATTAACATCCCTGCAATTCGAATAGTGTTTTACCTCCAGATTTCGCATTTTACAATTATCGTTGCTAAGCGCAAATAAATAAAGTAAAGCTACACGATTTCTGCTCTCAAATGAAGGTTTCAGCAGTTAAGTTAGTTTTGATGTGATTAACGAAGAATTGGAGATTTCCGATATTAAATCGAGAAGTATTTCCTATACATGGAAGGAACTACATATTTACTATATTTGGCAGATGGTTCTAAAAATAATCAAAGAGCATATACCTTTCCTCCAATGACATGTGTAGAAGTAGCGTAATGAAGATAATAGTAGCAATCATGACAGTAATCGTCGAATTATCTGGTAACCTCACACGCTGCAGTTGTATTTCTCGAACTAAAACATTAGATGTCATAGAATAATTTCATATTGGCATCAAATCGGAGCTATCAAGACTAGAATGATCCTTATATCACGCAGTCATGAGATTACAATAATACCCGCATTAGAAACTAGCAGGTAATTAACCAGTTAATCGAGAGAACTGGATTTTTTCACAGCTTCTAGGCGCATCGTCGGCCACAGCAACACAATCAGGACATTAACAAGAGTGAGTTGCAGTGGTCTGCTGGGTTGATCGTAATTTGACAATTGCGGGGTATAGGCTGGATTCTCACTCATGGCGTCCATTTCTAACATTCAGGAAAAGATCTAATTCACCTACTGTAACGCCAAGTCTAGAATGTTAGGTCGCACAGTGGTTCAGAATCCGCATTGAACACAATATTCCTTCACTACCAACAGCATCAGAGCCTGTTTAAATGGCGCCATAACAAAGGCGGCAGCCGCCGAAGGCACAAACTCTGTCGCCAGTAAACTAGCACTAAAAAGTTTATTTCATTTAATTTAGGAATGGTTATATCGTTCACAGTGTTCATATTTCATTTGAACTTGACGTTACAATTTTTGGTCCTAGACTGGAATTCGAATTCGGATCTCTAGGAATGGAAAGTATCTGGGTTGCAATCCTGGTCCAGCACAGACAGATTTATAATTTCATTTTACGCCCTAGCATGTGCACCGAAAAATAATTTGCATATTTAATGTCTGTTCTTGAATAGTCAACAATAACGGTAGGTACCGCTATTTCTAGTGAAAAATGCGAGCATTTCACTATTGGTGAACAAGCAGTTGATACTTAACGTCTATTTATGGATGGGAAACAGAGACACTACGCGCCGGGTTCGATTCCCGGGCAACCAAAACAAATTGTACCCTCATCTCATATTGATACAGCTCGCTGCTGTTAATTCGATTTCTAACATCTGATTTTACTTAGTTAACAATCCGATAACGTGCTGGGTAGAAAATCCCGTCACAAGATTAGCATTCCAATTTTCAGCACATGCATACTTGGTTACTTGTGAAGGAGAGTATATTAAACGTCTTTCGTGGTTAGTTAACAGGACGATAATGATTTTGATGTAGTACAAATAATTTCGTCATTTCGTTTCAAGTTCAGATGTGTTAACTAACACTGGTGAAAACCTTTATATTCACGTCTCTTTACGGCTAGTCAGCATTGATGATCGTTGCCTTGATCAAGTCCCGGGCAGGTGCGAAAGTGTATTTTAGTTATTTAGTAGTGGCTAAGTCTGCTGGGTTTCTGTCCAGATCCAGAACAAAAAATTTCGTCATGTCATTTATAGTTCAAACATGAGGGCAAATAATTCTTCATGAATAATTAGTACAGTAACGTTACTGATTATACTCCACTAATATTGCGGTTTCTATAGAGCGTTTACCGCTGTTTATCGCGTTTTCTTTAACTAGTTCCTGTAACGACCAATTTATGGAAAAACCAATCGTCACTGGGACATTTAGCAGGGGCGGGAAAACCTTATACAGAGGAAAAATACTTCGAACTGTCATAGATCTTTATTAGTCCAGACAGTGTCTCAGAATATCTTGTTCATGCAAACATTTACTTTGTTTAAGGACTACTAAATAGTTTATGTCCCATAGTTAGTTGTTTCAGATTGTAATGAGATGGTAATGCTTTTGAAAATCATTGCAAGCTGTACAAGCGTTAGGGACTAACTCATCTCTAATTACATGTTTTTTCTAGTTTTTGCAGTATCATGGTGGGATGTTACATCGCACTGATTGCCTTAAAGAACAGTGTTCTCTAGTGGTCTCTCGTGGTATCCATTTTGTATATTCGAACGACTGTACCCGCTAGACAGCTACGTTATGCTGGTTGCAATTCAGGTCGTTCGGATAATTTTGCGCTTGACAGTACATGGTAAGGATGGAACCGGTGACGTGTAAGAATACGACGTACACTGTATTTAGGAATTCCAATCTCGTGTTCGAGCTGTCGTGTGCTCACATGTGGATTCATAGCTACGGAAGCGAACACATTAACTTTGGTAGCTTCGTCTGTTCGACTGCTACGACGATTGCGTTGTCGTGGACTGAAACTTCCCGTTTCCTGAAGCGCCGCATATAAGACGAGGAAACGTCTGTCGGGAAGGTGGGCTCTTGTCAGGATATCGCTCTCTGGTACAGTTCCGCTGCTTACCTGCAACAACAACGACAATAAAAGCAACGTTATGCCGATGCAGTTTGTAGCAAGGACAGCCTTTACTGTATGCCTACTCTAGACAACAGTATTTAAAAGGACTAAACTACTGTACTATATGTACCTGTACATAAGAAAATAGTATTGCAATTACTGTTCTGCTAACTTACATTCCCCATAGATGGGTAGCATTCCTACCTTCTCTTCGTTGGTGTACATTCTACTCACACAAGTCTTCAGCTGACGATGCTTGACGGAATGACGGGTGTGCCTGCTACTTATGTCCTCTGTCAACGTCAGCACGTGCATGTGTTGCATTACGCCGAGTGCCTGCACTAAGCGCTGGGGAGTGTCAACGTCAATGTTGTGTTACGTAATTAATGACGCTGTCTTTCAGTGAATGGTACACTGTGATACATTTTTGAATAGGTCTTTCGGAGAGGAAATGAATTACCGAATAAAAAATACAGGGTGCCATTTAAAAAAGTCATACCGCTGTTCATGTCTGTGTAGCAAAAAAAGCTACAACGAAGGCCATCATGCTGATTGATGTCTCTGTGACTGCTAAAGAACATTTACTTGAAAGATTGTGTAATTGCATCTGGACAAACAGTTATTCATGGTTGTTGTTGTTGTCTTCAGTCCTGAGACTGGTTTGATGCAGCTCTCCATGCTACTCCATCCTGTGCAAGCTTCTTCATCTCCCAGTACTTACTGCAACCTACATCCTTCTGAATCTGCTTAGTGTATTCATCTCTTGGTCTCCCTCTACGATTCTTACCCTCCACGCTGCCTTCCAATGCTAAATTGGTGATCCCTTGATGCCTCAGAACATGTCCTGCCAACCGCTCCCTTCTTCTTGTCAAGTTGTGCCACAAGCTCCTCTTCTCCCCAATTCTATTCAATACCTCCTCATTAGTTATGTGATCAACCCATCTAATCTTCAGCATTCTTCTGTAGCACCACATTTCCAAAGCTTCTATTCTCTTCTTGTCCAAACTATTTATCGTCCGTGTTTCACTTCCATACATGGCTACACTCCATACAAATACTTTCAGAAACGACTTCCAGACACTTAAATCTATACTCGATTTTAACAAATTTCTCTTCTTCAGAAACGCTTTCCTTGCCATTGCCAGTCTACATTTATATATCTCCTCTACTTCGACCATCATCAGTTATTTTGCTCCCCAAATAGCAAAACTCCTTTACTACTTTAAGTGTCTCATTTCCTAATCTAATTCCCTCAGAATCACCCGACTTAATTCGACTACATTCCATTATCCTCGTTTTGCTTTTGTTGATGTTCATCTTATATCCTCCTTTCAAGACACTGTCCATTCCGTTCAACTGCTCTTCCATGTCCTTTGCTGTCCCTGACAGAAATACAATGTCATCGGTGAACCTCAACATTTTCATTTCTTCTCCATGGCTTTTAATACCTACTCCGCATTTTTCTTTTGTTTCCTTTACTGCTTGCTCAATATACAGATTCAGTAACATCGGGGAGAGGCTACAACCCAGTCTCACTCCCTTCCCAACCGCTGCTTCCCTTTCATGCCCCTCAACTCTTATAACTGCCATCTGGTTTTTGTACAAATTGTAAATAGCATTTCGCTCCCTGTATTTTACCCCTGCCATCTTTAGAATTTGAAAGAGAGTATTCCAGTCAACATTGTCGAAAGCTTTCACTAAGTCTACAAATGCTAGAAACGTAGGTTTGCCTTTCCTTAATCTATTTTCTAAGATAAGTCGTAGGGCCAGTATTGCCTCACGTGTTCCAACATTTCTGCGGAATCTAAACTGATCCTCCCCGAGCTCGGCTTCCACCAGTTTTTCCATTCGTCTGTAAAGAATTCGCGTTAGTATTTTGCCGCAGTGACTTATTAAACTGATAGTTCGGTAATTCTCACATCTGTCAACACTTGCTTTCTTTGGGACTGGAATTATTATATTCTTCTTGAAGTCTGAGGGTATTTCACCTGTCTCATACATCTTGCTCACCAGATGGTAGAGTTTTGTCAGGACTAGCTCTCCCAAGCCTGTCAGTAGTTCCAATGGAATGTTGTCTACTCCCGGGGCCTTGTTTCGACTCAAGTCTTTCAGTGCTCTGTCTAACTCTTCACGCAGTATCGTGTCTCCCATTTCATCTTCATCTACATCCTCTTCCATTTCCATAATATTGTCCTCAAGTACATCGCCCTTGTGTAGACCCTCTATACACTCCTTTCACCTTTCTGCTTTCCCTTCTTTGGTTCGAACTGGGTTTGCATCTGAGCTCTTGATATTCATACAAGTGGCTCTCTTTTCTCCAAAGGTCTCTTTAATTTTCCTGTAGGCAGTATCTATCTTACCCCTAGTGAGATAAGCCTCTACATCCTTACATTTGTCCTCTAGCCATCCCTGCTTAGCCATTTTGCACTTCCTGTCGATCTCATTTTTGAGACGTTTGTATTCCTTTTTGCCTGCTTCATTTACTGCATTTTTGTATTTTCTCCTTTCATCAATTAAATTCAATATTTCTTCTGTTACCCAAGGATTTCTACTAGTCCTTGTCTTTTTGCCTACTTCATCCTCTGCCGCCTTCACTACTTCATCCCTCAAAACTACCCATTCTTCTTCTAATGTATTTATTTCCCCCATTCCTTTCAATTGTTCCCTTATGCTCTCCCTGAAACTCTGTAGAACCTCTGGTTTCGTCAGTTTATCCAGGTCCCATCTCCTTAAATTCCCACCTTTTTGCAGTTTCTTCAGTTTTAATCTACAGTTCATATCGAATAGATTGTGGTCAGAGTCCACATCTGCCCCTGGAAATGTCTTACAATTTAAAACCTGGTTCCTAAATCTCTGTCTTACCATTATATAATGTATCTGATACCTTCTAGTATCTCCAGGATTCTTCCATGTATACAACCTTCTTTTATGATTCTTGAACCAAGTGTTAGCTATGATTAAGTTATGCTCTGTGGAAAATTCTACCAGACGGCTTCCTCTTTCATTTCTCTCCCACAATCCATATTCACCCACTATGTTTCCTTCTCTCCCTTTTCCTACTCTCGAATACCAGTCACCCATGACTATTAAATTTTCGTCTCCCTTCACTACCTGAAGGGTGATTTATGGTGGTCAAGATAAATAGGATACCCTGTATATCATTATACTCAAAAATGTTTCTGCAGATTTCTCCAATGGGTCATTGCCCGTACTTGTTTGTAGTGTGCTCTGGTATACCAAGACACAGTTATTTACTGCAAGGTAGGATCAGGAGTTGCGCTTCTACTGCTCTCCTCCGTTATCTCGAGAAACTTATGTCTGTCACTTAACCTAATACAAATAATGCTTATATTACTATACAGTTCAAATTTTCTTAAAAATTTTATATATACTCAACTATATTTCGGTGGTGCAAAAATCTATAAACTTTACAGCACTCACCCACAGAAGCATTTATCTCAGATCGTCGTAAAGCATTATGTAGTGTTTGTGTAGCTGTTCAAGCCATTGAAGGGTCCAGAATGTTCTTCATGATTTTCTACGCTATTCATCAACAGTCGCTAACGGAGTTAATGCAGCTCATTTACGCGTATCTTACATTCGTAGAGATACTGTGTGGTTTACGTGACAAATGCATACGGGAACTGCCACTAGAGAGCGCAAAGGTCGCAAATAATGATGAGGGTCACGTTCCGTGAGGTGCAGCAGGTCTTTGGAGAGCGTTCAGCAACCACGACAGACACCACGTCTGGCGCGCTCTGCGATGAGAGACGCGTCCCGTGTGAGGGAGGCTTAACGAGGGTCCACCCCAGGAGGGGGCAGCGTCCTCACCTCATCGGCATCATTGTGGTCGGCTGGCCAGGCGTTTGAGAACTGCGAGCTGTCTGCGTCACTCTGTGATGGCTGGCGGAGGGGTGGCGGGTGAGGGGGAGGGGTGGGAGGAACTGCGCCGTCCAGACGGACAGACGCGTCGAACCCACGCCCTGCCTCCCGGTATGATCGCAGCAATCATTACGCACCCACCAGTGATTATGCATTTCAGGACGGGTCACCTGTTGAGATGATCATCACTCTTTCCTTCACCAGGTCTAAGATTCAGTTAAATTATCTCGATGCCTGCCACTTCTACTATCTTTTCCTTTACTTGTAGTTGATTAATCATATTTCTGTGTGCTCCCTCTTTTGTGTGTGTCCACAAAAAGAGTAAACATAATTGGGGCTAGTGTGGGCCAAGACAATCAACTCAGTAGGTAGATAACCGCGACAGTCATTTATAATTACTAATTTCGTAATAACCGACAACCATAACTCACTTACGATGAGTTCTCTTTTCTTATTGTGTGATCCATGGCATGACAAGTGCAGTTATGCATCAGAGACACTGAGCTAGGTGATGCAGTGGTTAGCACAATAGACTCGCATTCGGGAGGACAACGGTTCAAGCCCGCATCAGGCCATCCTTGTTTAGGTTTCCTGTGATTTCCCTAAATCGCTTTAGGCAAATGCTGGGATAGTTCCTTCGAAAGGGCACGGCCGACTTCCTTCCCCATACTTCCATAATCCGACGGAACCGATGACCTCGCTGGCTGGGCCCCTCCCTCCTATCAACCAAGCAACCAAGTAGCAGAGAGACAGCGATTTGTCTCTCAGTGAATCCAGGGGGAACAGATTACAAAAACTACTGTCAGGTTAGTTAGCTCGAGTCGGCATCTTATACAGACATGGATTCCGAAGGCAGGTGTTGGATTGTAAAGCGTACCCAGGAGCAGATATAGACGCCAGTCACAATTCAGGAACGATGAAAAATATGATGAAGTTTAAGAAATTCGTCCGTAAGCAATTACGTGAGAAGAAGCGGGATACTTAGTTCTGAGTAAAGATGCGATTCATTTCAAGTTCTTTGAAGCTACAGATACTGCGATAACGAATAGCACAGTTGAAGAGGAACGTGCATCTCTAATGATGGCACTCATCGAAATTGAGGAGATGATCATAGGTACGGCGAAGGTAATTGTGGAGAATCATGGGTAGCAGAGTAAATAATTCATTTGAACGACGAAATAAGAAACTACAAAAATGTTGAGAGAAAAATACGTACTAAATAAACAGGAAGTTTAGGGGAGCCAAGGCGAAATAGTTACAGCAAAAATATGAAAACATCGCAAAAGCATTCGTCTTCGCAAGGACTAAGTCAGATTATAGAAAAGTTAAAATAACCTTCGGTGAAATTGAAAGCTACAGTATCAACATTAAGTGAGTAGTGGAAATACCTCAACTATGCACAAAGGGACGAACAGAAAAAGTGTATTTTAAACCTCTACGAGGAGAAAGAAATGCCGATGATGTGATTGCGGAAGACGTAGAAGTCGATATGGAAGACATAAAGCATACAGTGTTTGAATTAATGTTTGACAGAGCTCTGGAAGACTTGCTACCAAATAAGCGAGAATGGATAAATAACACTTCCTGAAAATTTCTGATATCATTTCTGGAGGTGACGACGAAAAGACTATTAAAGTTGGTGTGTAGAGTCTATCAGACTTTCGGAACAAACGTGATCAGCACGAAGGTAGCAAGGTCAGGTGTAGAGCGAGAAATGCCGGATATTCAGTTTTACAGGTCACGCATTCAAGCTGCTGAGAAGAAGAAACGGACAGAAAAATGGAAGAGAATATTGAGAATCTTTTAGATCAGTTTGGCTTTCCGTAAGGTAAGAGCACCAGACAGACAATAATGATGCGTCATTTGATAATGGAAGAAGAAGAAAATGGCAGAAGAAAAATCGAGATACGTTAACAGGATTTGTAGAAAAAGCGTTGGACAATGTAAAATGGGGCACGCTGTTCGAAATTATGAGGAAAATAAGGATAATTTTTAGGAACAGGCGGATAATACACAATATCTACAAGAAAAAAGAGACAAAAAGCAGAATGAAAGACTGACAACGAACTATTAGGATTAAAACATGTCTAAAACGAGACACAAAGCAGAATGAAAGATTAACAACGAACTGATAGGATTAAAACATGTCTAACACAGAGATCTAATTTTTTGGTCCTATTGTTCAGTCTATACATTGAAGAAGCAATGACGGAAATAAAAAAAAGGTTGAAGAGCAGGATTAAAACTCAGGGAAAAAGGATATCAAAACGATTTGCTGATGACATTGCTATGATGAGTGAAAATGAAGAAGGATTACAGAACGTTTTGAACTGAATGAACAGTCTAATGAGTACGGAATGTGGATTGAGAGTAAACCGAAGGAAGATCGAAGTAATGAAGAGTAGCAAAAATGAAACTAGCCGTAAACTTAGCATAAAAATTCGGGACCACAAAGTAGACGAAGTGAAGGAACTTCGCGACCTTGGAAGGAAAACCTGCGTGAGAGAGGAAGCGAGGAGGACATGAAAAGCAGATTAGCGAGAATAAAGAGGACATTACTGTCCAAGAGAATTCTGTTAGTATGAAAGACGGTCTTAATTTGACGAACAAATTGACGAGAACGTACGTTTGGAACGCAGCATGGTACGGTGATGAAAAATGGACAGTGGGAACAAAGAAGAGAATAGGAGTGTGTGATGTGAAGCTTCGAAGGAGGCCGAAAGTTAGGCGGACTGATAAGATAAGCAATGAGGAGGTTCTCCGCAGAATTTATGAACAAAAGTTTCATGGTCTTCATTTCAAGCTTTACATGTTACAGTCCACTGTCACTTCCTCGCTTTTCCTGGACTTCCTCTCCCAAGTAGCTTAAATTCTCTTATCTGGAGAGGTAATCTTCTTGCGCTCATTCTTTCGAGATGTTCATTCCATTTTCTCCTATTTTCTTGTGTTTTATGGAGGATGTTAAATACATTCAGTTCTTCCCTAATTTCCGAATTTCTACGTATGATAGCTCCTGTGCATAACTTTACTGCTCTTAGAATCATCTCTGTTCCCGGTACGCGAATTTATTGATTTTTACTTGTAACCAACAATTCACTTCCGTAGACAAGCTTTAGAACTGCCATTGCCTTATAAAATTTCAATCGTTTCTTCTTCTTTCTTAGTCATTATGTTTGTTGTTCCACATACGCTGAATAGGCGTGGTAATTTCTTCTCAATGTCTTCGTCATTCTCACATGTACCGTCAAAACCTAAATAGTTAAAATATTTGACCTTTTCTATTGTTCTATTGTGAATCACAATTTTTGTCCACACATGATGTTTTCCTATAGGTAGAAAGAAAAGAAAATACGGAAAATACTGACAATAAGAAGAGATATTGTGATAGCATATGTTTTAAGAAGTCACGGAAGAACTTCCATGGTATTAGAGGGAGTTGTAGAGAGTAGAACAGTGTGGGAAGACAGAGTGGAAATACATCCAAAAAACAACTGATAACGTAGAGCGCAAGCGTTACTCTAAGATAAAGAAGTTGGCAGAGGATATGAATTGGTGGCGATCGCACCGAACCAGTCAGAAGACCTTAAAGTAATAGTAATAGTAGTAATAAACGCGGCAAACGGTCTCGAAGGCGGGAGAGGAAGTCTGACCTAATTCCCAACGTTGAAGAGAACGGAACAGGTTAGTTGGGTGAACAACGAACAAAAAATCAAATTTCGGACTAACAATCCGATCTTATCTCGCAGTTCAATTCCTTACATGAATGTAATACAATTTCAATTGCAGTATGGGAAGTCGACAGAATGAATACACTACACCAGGTGGTAACTCGAGAGAGAAATCCACCACTGCGTCACGCAGTGCATTGTAACCAAGGGTTCGTGTGAGTCCCAACAGCTGCAATCAGGATGTTGAAATCGAAGCAACCTTGGAATCCTTCTAAAATAAAATTTAAAAAAGAAATTCTTTCTAAGCACTTTAGAAGTAAATTTTCTAATCAAGACTGGTAAACAAAAAGAACTAGAATTGCTTTTAGAGAAAAACAAAATTCAAATGTTAGCAGTTCTAGAATCAAGGTTCCTTGATGAAAATGAAGTAGGTACACGTAACTGCAGAATCTTCAAAGGCAAACCAACAATAAAATTTATGAATCAGATGTCATAATTGGGTACAGCTTTCTATGTTCATAAAAGTGTAATAGTAAATGTTACAGAATTTAAATCCACCTCAGAGAGAGCATCTTTCCTATCAGTTAAATGCAAAAACAACATGCACACACTTGTTAATTGCCATCCACCAGTAAATGAAGACAACAGGAAAAATACACAAAAAATTGAGGAATTCTGGGATATTTTACAAACTGAAATATCTAAAATTCCAATGATGAAAACCATATTAGTATTAGGCGAATTCAGTGCACAAATAGGCAAAGAAAAGATATTTAGAAATGTGGCAGGACACTACCCAAATCACAGAAGAACAAACGCAAACGGTATGAGGCTAATCAGCTTGTGTCAAAGCTCACACCTGAAACTAATGTCAGTCTTCTTTAGGAGACTCCCAAGGAAAGCTAAACATGGATAGCTCCCAACCGAATGCTAGAAGAATTTCAGTTATATTATGTGGCTATTTCACAAAGAAGTACAATGGAAATTAAGAGTGCATACGTTGCAAGGAATGGGGAATTAGAGTCTGATCAATACCTCTTTAAAATTAAAGTCAAACTCCTACCTAATAAAGAACAAAGAAAGTCACAAGGTTAATAAAATGCAATACAGACAAGCTTACTATAACAAAAGAATCAATTGAAAACTATCAAGACGAAATTAAAGTGGCTAAACATGGCAACAGGCAAGAAATATCCACAACAGTTAATAATACTGCACAGAAAATATTTGGATTAATAAAAAATAAAAGGAAAATATGGTGGAATGAAATATGGGAAGAAGTCACTGCGGAGAGGACTAAAAAGTGGGAAAAATGGAAACACTTAAAGAAAATTGAAGATTATAATACATTTAAACAAGAAAGAAAGGAAACAGCCAGGTTAATCAGAAATACCAAACGAGCCTTTGAAAAGAAGATACTTTTAGAAATAGACAAAAATTTTGTAAAAAATAATACTTGTGGCTTTTAACTTTTAAGAACAAATTAAAGGGTTACCAAATTCAAAATGTCTGTTTCATAGTGAAAACGGCAAAATTGGGTTAAGCAATACCGAAAATTCTGAAATTCTAACACGATATTTTCATTAGCTTCTTAACTGTCCAGAACCGTGTCATAAATTGGAATTCTCAGATACTAAGGAAAATTTGGAAGAAGATTTACCACCAACAATAGAAGAAATTCAAGGAATAACTAAAGACCTCAAAAACAAGAAAGGTAGTGGAGCAGATTGTATTACAGCTAAACTTCTGGAATGATTCTTGCCAAATAAAGCAAAGGAGTTAAATATACTCTTTGAAGAAATCTAGAAAACAGAAAAAATCCCAAAGGGAGTGAAAGTTGCCTAGATGCTCCCACTGCACAGAAAAGGTAATAAACAGGATGCAAACAACTACAGAGGAATCTCTTTACTGCCAGTAGCATACAAACTATTTTCCAATACTTTATTATGGAGAGTAGAAAGAACACTAGACAGTCGTTTAGATTGTAGGCAACAAATTAAACCCACATACAGCTTTGCACAAAATACTTTATTTTTGCTACTCGGAAAACGAAACTAACTGAACTAACAATCAAAGAGTAAAATCCTATATCTAATGTCCACTGCACTTCCATGGAGTGAACGAAGCACACATCACTGGCCACTCCCACGTTCCCACACAGCCCCCCCCCCTTAAAGTGCGGAGCACCCGGGCTAAATGGGTACTTAAACTTGACTTGTCTCCCTGCTCTCGTATGGACGACCTGTTCTTGCGATGACGAGGGAGCCGGTGTGGGCTGTTGCGTAGTGGTTCCATGTCCTCTTGCCATGGGTTCTTCAGCCATATCATGCGTAGTGAGCTCCAGTTCTGTTGAGTGTCATGGTACTCCAATTCTGGAAAAAAGCCATGCTGGTTTTACCCTCTCTATGGACACTGTGATAGTTTTGTCGTTCTATGAGACGTCCATAGTATGGGTGATGTGTCGTACTATTCGATAAGGTCCAGTATATGGGGGTTGTCGTGGCTTTCTGAATGAACCTGTGCGGAGCATTACATGTGTACAGTCTGCCGACGCCTTAGGCACGAGAAAAAAAAAAAGATGAAATGTGTGTGAAATCTTATGGGACTTAACTGCTAAGGTCATGAGCCCCTAAGCTTACACACTACTTAACCTAAATTATCCTAAGGACAAACACACACACCCACGCCCGAGGGGGGACTCGAACCTCCACCGGGACCAGCTGCACAGTCGATGACTGCAGCGACTTAGACCGCTCGTCTAATCCCGTGCGGCTATGCACGAGAACTGGTCGCTCACCATGTCTAGATACCGTAGGCCTTCTTATTGTTTCCACGTGCTCACGGATTTCACGTATCAGTGGTGAGATTTTTGTTGGCATTGGTGATGCAGCGGCGTTTAGGTAATCTTCCAGAATTCTCAGTGATTCCCCATACACCAATTCCCCCACTGAGGCACGGATGGCCGTCTTGTATGCGGTCTGTAATCCAAGGAGAACCAATGGTAATGCTTCTGTCCACCAGCTTCTTTGCCTTCAACGTCCTGTGCCATCTCTCCACCATACCATTGTCACTGGATGGTAGCTTATTGTATGATGGTGCTGGAACCCACATAAATTATCCAGCTCTTTGAACGGATTAGACTCGAACTGGCGGCCTTGATCTGTTGTGATATGAAGGGGGCACCCAAATCACGTTAGCCATTGAGAGAGAAACGCCTTTTCAACCGTTTCTGCCGTTATGTCAGTGATCGGAATGGTCTCCGCCCATCTCGTGCATCTGTTTACCACTGTTAATAAGTATTTGTAATCATCCGAAACTGGGAGTGGACCTACTAAGTCAATGGACACGGGCAATAGAGTGCTGCTGCGCCCAATATTTCACCGGTCAGTGCTCGCCTGTTGACGGGGGGACCGAGCCGCTCGTGTCCGGCCCCACACGACTTGGCTCGGCCCTGTGTCTGTTGTCCGGATTCCGGACACGCGGATAACCGAGCATGACCGGTCACCACTGACGTCTCACCTCGCCTCGCCCCGGCTTGCTGTGCAAATCCAACGCCTCTCTGTCTCTCTCTCTCTCTCTCTCTCACACACACACACACACACACACACACACACACACACACAATGTATTTATCTCTGTCTCTCTCTCTTTTAATACAAAAGTAACGTGATACACCTAAATTCATAAAGTATTTCGAAAGTAAAATTATATTTCAACTCAATCGCGGATAGAAGACGAGTCTCATTTCCAAGCAGAGGATATGTTTTTTCTTTCATTAAAAGGAAACATTAAGTAAGCGGAGTCCCTGTAACCTAGAAGACAACCATGTTCATGAAGAAAGCATACAAAGAATATTAAACATTTACAGACGTAACTTGTCATACTTTTCACTTGCTTGCAACAGAAACAAAATTATAGTTAGTGATTCACTGCTGATCAACAATAACGCGTTCCGCATTTAATTGGCTGCGTCGATTTGTTAGTAACATGCCGGCTTTACTTAAGCATCTATCATTAAGTGCGCTTGTTGCTGGGATACATAAAATACGTCGTGCAACTGCAGCCAGGCCTGGCAGATCTGTTTCATGTCTGCTCCCCCACTTTAAGATGTCATCATCATCTCCGGGGTGCATTAAAATGTAGAGATCTACTTGATCTGCTGCGGATGATCTGTTGTTCCTCCGTTCCTTGAAACGATCTCTCTTTCTGAGTGGTGATAACACAGTACTTGAAGGATCTATGATAATAAACAAAAGAGACAAGTAATACAGAACTGATTTGGAAATCATCAAAACGTTCCCGTAAGAAAGAGGTGTTTTACGTTAATGAAATATTATACGAATTATAACATTCCCGTTTCTCTATAATACACCATCCACTAACTATGAAAACCGATTATGTTAATGGTTGCATGTTGTACCTACGTAAGTAGCACACATTTGTGACACATTGCTAAGTATTTCCTGCTTTTCATTTATTTCAAGCACATTAAGATCACGGAAAGACGGCCAAAGAAACGTAGCAGTTTTATGTCTGGAAGTGATCACAATCTTCTCACAAATGAAAGTCAATGCTCGATTTTTAATCCTTTGTACATCCTGTTAAATAATGCATATTAGTTAGTACACATCAATTACGCTAGTTAATTATATATCTATCGCGTATCATAATGAAACAGGGCTTTTAACTACAGTAATTACCCACCTGACAGTCAGTGTCATTGACACAGCAAATTTGTTGCAGTTTGTGAAACCAAAGAAGAACTAACTGGATTATCGGTTCTTTTTCGCCTTCTAATTCATCTGTGGCCTCTTTAATGGTCTCAGAAAATGCGCAATTCTTCCTGCAAGCTCACTGTGGTGTCACCGCCAGACACCACACTTGCTAGGTGGTAGCCTTTAAATCGGCCGTGGTCCGTTACTATACGTCGGACCCGCATGTCGCCACTATCAGTGATTGCAGACCGAGCGCCGCCACACGGCAGGTCTAGTCTAGAGAGACTCCCTAGCACTCGCCCCAGTTGTACAGCCGACTTTGCTAGCGATGGCTCACTGTCTACATACGCTCTCATTTGCAGAGACAACAGTTTAGCATAGCCTTCAGCTACGTCATTTGCTACGACCTAGCAAGGCGTCAGATTCAGTTACTATAAGTACTATCTTCAAGAACGTATTCTGAACAGATAATGTTGTGAATCATGTACCGTCAAGAGCGACGTTCATCATTAATGGATTAAAGTGAAGTATCAAACTAATTACGTCCACTTTCTGAATTTTCATTCCTTGTCGTGTTCCAGACCTCACGCCAGTATAGTTCTTCCCTCCTCACGCCAGCCTGCATGAGCTAAAACGCGTACATTTCGGCCTCCACTAGTAACACGGTGTTGGCTCTTCTGCTAACACAAAACTCATTATCATATCCTTGCAATCTGTAAGCGGAGAACTTTTCCGTCAGCAAAGCAGCAACTTCATTACACTGAATGCGTAGAGATTCCAGCATAGTGTACAAGCTCTTCCAGCGTGTGCAGACCTCGTGTTTCAACGATGTCCTAAAGTCCACTTTTCTTAATGTACCTTACAATGTATTTTGCAGTATTTATTGTTGATGCGATGATCGGGCATGATCTAACAAGAAGTTATCTTCATCGAAAGTATGGCTAAGTGCTGTGTTTATACAATGAGCAGCACAAGGAATCCTTTCGTGATTTTCCAAAGCCTTTATTACACTGGGACCCTAATCGGTAACAAAACCAAAACTGTGCAACATGTCCGGCGAAGTGTTCCAATCAGCCATATCTCTTCAATTTCTTTCATAATATTTACTCCCGTCCTCTTAACGTCCGGGAATTTTGTTGCAAATAAAACATTGTTCACAAGAGACTAATCTGTGTAAATGTAATGTGTTGTAAGCGTCTCAACTGTCGCAGCACATGTTTTATTAATAACTTCCGCAATAAAAAAAGGCATTATGCTGTTTCGTATTGCATCAGCTTGTTCTTTGACATGTCTGCTTATAGTAGAGGGATGTGGCGTGACATCTGCCTGACGTCTGCCACGTTAACTCCTCCATAATGCGCACCTAGATATATTACTTCTTGGCCTAGTTCTTTGAATCCTTCAGTGGAAACAGCATTAAAAGGTCTCATATCTGTAGCACACATTGCAACACACTTTGCTGTAATACTATTTTTTATTACTGCCGGTATCCCTGACGGAGCTGTATCTTTGTGAAAACACAATAATGTGGACCAGTTTATGAACGATACGTACCCAGTAGACGCACTGTATTCGTCTACAACCAGCTGAAATGTACTCCATACTTGGTTTTTTATACCTTCCCGTTTCTCCATCGTGTAAACATTGGTTTCAATCTTATGTCTTATTGCACGGGCTTCCTCACGGTTCATAATTACAGAGAGAGACACACACTGGCTTAGTCTCACACGTGTAGTGTGTTTGAAGTTACGTGCTACGTGCTCGGTCACGGCTTCTACGCTCGGTCACTAGAAGTAGTGCGGGCAGCCTAACCAGTTAGTGCTCGCTTACTTGGTCATGCAGGACTCTAATGGGCAAATCTTGCTGGTGACCCTGTGAAATTCCCAATTTCCGTGTGAACGTGCCGTCCTACTTTGCAGCGCTGACATTGTAGGCATGTACGATTCCATTCCCTTGCGTCCTTTTTAATTGATGAACAGACAAATCGTGCTGTCAGTAACTCGACCGTGGCTTTGCCCCTGGGTGTGTCAGGCCTTGAACACTGTCAAATGCCACCATACAAAAGTGTTGTGGAATGTAGGGGCGCAGCTGCTGCCGTGATATACCGCAGTATAACTTAAGCCTTCTTCCTGGCATGAGTATCGGTTGTAAGTGTAAAAATGGGGTCAAATGGCTCTGAGCACTATGGGACTTAACATCTGAGGCCATCAGTCCCCTATAACGCATAACTACTTAAACCTAACTAACCTAAGGACATCACACACATCCATGCCCGAGGCAGTATTCGAACCTGCGACCGTAGCAGTCGCGCGGTTCCGGACTGAAGCGCCTAGAACCGCTCGGCCACAACGGCCGACTGTAAGTGTAACGCTGTTGTGTGGTCCGCCAATAACTTCTGTAGATCCAGATCCGCTTCTTGCGATGTCGCGAGTTTTTCATAGTTTATTGTGCTGGTCACACCGCAAACACGAGAAAAGTTATCTGCAACCAGATTCTCCGCTCTTTTGATGTGCCTTATATCCATGGTGAATTGACCGACGAACTCTCATGTGCTGGAACTGCCTTGGCGACCACTTATCGATGTTGTTGCTAAAAGGTGACACTATAGGTTTATGATCAGTTACTGGTCTGGATTCAACATATGGGCGGAAATGTTTGACGCTATCGTATATTGCCAACAACTCTCTGTCATATGCACTCCATTTTGTCTGTCAGAGTTGCAGCTTCTTTGAGAAGAAACTAAGAAGTTGCCAAGGTCAATTGACCTGTTGTTGCAAGGCTACACCAACTGCGACCTGGCTGGCACCTACTATAACACGCAACGGTGCTGCAGGTATGGGGAGTGCGAGTAACACTGCCTCCTCTAAGCTTCTTTGTAAGTCGCCAAAAGCTTTGGTCATTTCTGGTATCCATTGCAGCTTTCGCTTCTCTTAGGTATTCTTGCCAATCAGTGCATTCGTAAGCGGTGCCTGTGTTTCGGCGGTAATTGGTAAATGACACCGGTAAAAATTTACCATGCCGAGAAAACGCCTAAGTTGATTGTAGTCTGTAGGTTTGGGTAGGTTGCGCTTCATGTCGATCTTCTCTTGCAATGGCTGCATACCGTCAGCTGAGACTATGTAGCCGAGAAAAGTTACTTGACTCTTGCCCATGACGCATTTGCGTTCATTTAAAGCAACTTCATATGTATCGAACCTGTGTCGTACCTCCTGAATATGTCTATCATGTGATTGCATATCCTCTGAAAATACCAAAATATCGTCCAGATATGCATAGCAGAAAGATAATCCCTAGAGCACTTCATCAATGAATCTTTAACAGGATTGAGCTGCATTTTTTTGAGTCCGAATGGCATAAACAGAAATACCAATAGCCCAAAGGGTGTGATTACCGCCGTCATTGCCACGTCAGCCGGAGCCACAGGAATCTGATTGTATGCCGTACGACAATCCAGTACTGGAAATACTCTGGCATCCGCTAGAGAGTAGGTAAACTCTTGAATGTTTGGTATGGGGTACTTTTTCAGGGTTGTTCTCATGTTCAATCGGCGGTAGTCTCCACAGGGACGCCATCTGCCGTCTTTCTTGTGTACTAGTGGAGAGAGCTGTCAGACCTAATTACTCCAGCCTGGAGCATCTCCTCAAATGTCGCTTTGGTCTCCGCTAATCGCTCTGGGACTTATCTGCAGATGCATCTTGATACTGGAGGACATGGGGTGGTGCATATATTATGCGCTGTATTTTGTTAAACCACTGGAGTCTTTATGGCCTTTTGTTGGGGAGACTGTATACCTGACCAACTGACTACTCCTAAGGCAGCCTCTGCCACACTGCACCGAAAGCCTTTTATCAAGCCCCTATTTGATCCGATCGTAGGAGATCCATTTGCCAAGTCCATAGTGAATGCAAAATGAGACTAGAAATCTGCGCCTAAGATCGGCTGTAAAATATCTGCCACTACAAAATTCCACTTCTAATGGATAGATAAACCAATATCTATCGTGTGTATACATGAATTGTTAACTGCTATCAATTTCAAAGGTTCCCACGTCTCCTTCTTAACAAAGCTTGAGCCAGCAAGGTACTCACTTCCAAGCCTGTGTCAATCAGAAAGATCAGGCCTCAGAGCCTATCAACCACTTGTCATCCGTGCTATGTTCACCTATATGCATAGGGTGACACAGAGTAGAATAAAGGTACAGCATACAAGAAACCTTCAAGTGCCTTACCTTGACTGTGTGTGTTGCAGCCTGTAACTGTCACCTGGTTCCTCGTTTGTATACAGTGCCATTCGTGAGCGCCGTAGCACATGGGGCCTAGAGTGGGAGTAGTGGGACAAATAGAGAGTGAAAACATTTTGTTAGTGCAGGTTGCCTACATCAGGTGCAGGTATGCACTCAGGGGCAAACCTACTGTTCTACTTTGATGGACAGGTCCCTAACCTATTCTTCTGCTAAAAGGATCCTTCCTTTTGGTTAACAGGTCCTTAACTTATTGCTCCCCAGTCCCCTTTCCCTTCCTCCAACCTCAGGAACCCCCACCCCCTGCTGCTCCAGGTACACTTTCAGGCCTAAGTTATTGGAATAGCCCCTCTCACTCTCATTAATTTGTGGACTACTTAATTAAATTGATCAATTAATTGATCTCTCCCCCTCTGGTAAACCCCCTCCCCTCCCACCCATCCTCCCAGAAATTGGTGGGAAAAAGACTGATTTCATCGTTCATTTGGAGGGAATTCGATTGTAGTGTATGGAAGATTGTTTAAACGATGTGTGAAATATTGTTTATTTAAGACATTTAGGGGATACATGGCTGTACATGGAATATAGTTTATTTATTTATTTAAAGAATTTTCCAGGAAATCGATCACCATACCTGCCACCCCATCCTGGCCCCCCTCGCTCCCTCCCCTCTCCCCCGACCCTCCTCTACCTGGAAATTATCGGCTCTGCGGTGGAAAGGAAGGACCTCACGAAGGGAAATTCAAGGGCAAATTGTTTTTTTATAAAAAATTCTGTGTGCTGGGCTTGGATTTCTCTTGCTCATCATCACTGTTGTTTGGAAAGATGCAAGTCTCGTGAGAAGTAATTACATCGATCGCATTTCTTTTTTTATTCCGATTGCACAAGGAATACTCTCATTAAGAAGCATCGCTCAGTTAAAAACCTTTCGATTGCGAAGCACGCACCACCCGGCGTCCCCTGTCCACTGGACCGCACAGGAAGCTACCGCACACACTCCCAGGAGTCAGGATGCATCGGCGGGCCCCGCGAAGTGACGATGCAGCCGTCAGCTGGAACCATGTGCAGGTGTCAGTTTGGGTCCTGCAAGGATGAGGTCGCGGCATCCCATTGATACATGACACCTGAGAGATACCTGTCGAAATATGTGTTCACCTAGGTACCGTTGCTGGCGCGATACCTCTCTACCTGTGGATACTGACGTCACAGGTTGGGCTGTTGAAATCTGTTCCGGTGCTTCCCAGAATAACACAGGGTGCATTGTTCCTAGCGATCCTAACGGGACAGCCGGTCCATTACATATCAGTCCCTTCCTGGAAATCGTAAAGTGTCGTAGAAATAGTTGACGGTCGTTTCTGTAGGAGCTTTCGTGATGTCTCAGCTTGTCTGAATGGAAATTCTTGTCCTACCAGTACCTGTTTACGAAAATAGTCCCAAATAAGGCTGAATGCATTCTTCCTGATGATCCAAATGGGATAGCCCATCCATCACTGAGTTCGAACGCTATCAATTCACATACAAAAGTCACAGTGCATCTTCTCACGTTTCTGCAGAGTATACACGTAACACACGAGGTCCCAAAGGCGACTCAACGCAAACTGGGTGTTAATTCACTATTTACCTGTCCAGGATGAGCTGCAAGCCAAATCTTCATAAGTTAGAAGCTTTCTCAAACTCTCTCAATTGGTGTAAGACCCATCTCGGAACAAAGTGTCTGCTGAGATTCTGTTTCCGGCCCTGACCTGCTTGCTTGCTGCTATGCTTTCTACAACTACCTCCAGACTCACAAGAATATTTGGAACCGGGACTATATTTATCAGTGTAACTACAATTAAATAGGATTGCTGCTGCAGTCTGACACCGAGCAATGTACTGGAAATGTCTCATCTTGACAGCCATGATTCTGGAACTAATCTCAATATCTACAGCGCATATAATTTTCTACATAAAAAATATTTCTTTCCTCTTACGGCAATCGATGTGCTGCATCTACACCTCCCTCACGATAGGACACAGTCATTTCCTCTGGACATGCTGGAACATAAGCCACAGTAACTTCGGACTGGACATATACTCATTTCAGACAAACACTGCAGTTATCGTTTATACGTGGACAGCGCCCATAAAGAATTATGGTATGCCAACACACACCAGCTGCATGTTTCAATTCTCTTCAGTCCTAGGAATGCAGAGCCATCAGCTATTCCATTACTATGCAGATGAGTTTAAGTGTAGAGGTCGTCAATTACCTTCAGACAGCAGTTTGGAAACTCTCCACAACACAGCCAACCCTTCCAGTTTCCTTGCGTTTTAACAGTCTTTTATTTAAAATCATCCAGTGTGTGTGGTGTGTTATGGTAGCAGTAGTAACAACATGACTTATACCATATGGCATCTAGTTTTCTATGAAAAGCAATGGATCAGAATGTGTTAATGTCAGTATAAAACCTGACACAGACCTTGATGTCGTGGTGGAAAAAACAAAATGTATGCAGTGTACAAAGTATGTTACAGCTGAAAGGAAACAATATTTGAAACAACAACATTGGGTCACAAGGAAGGTCTCTTTGACTTATAGTATAGTTTGTGGGATACGGCCATCCACTTACAGTACAGGCGATGCAACTTTACACTGGACCATGCAATATATTTAATACGATCGTTACATGTTCTCGATGCTGACATGGAGACAGTATTTGTTTTCGATATATGGGGGGAAAGAGATGCAGTAAAAATCTTATCGATTTCTCTATTTGATGAAATCAGTGGAGCTTTTATAGTTCGTAATTTTTCTCTGTTTGATTGTACGGAATAACTAAGATAGTATCTTGAGCTGATAGACGTGAATGACCCTTGAGGCATGCCTATCTGCTTCGGATAGCAGTACTGGTATGTAGTTTGGGGGCGCACCGCAATGCAGTAGCAAAATCCTCGTTCTTCGCCCAGTTCCTCCCGTACTGTCTTTTATACCACCTCATGATGCAGGAGCAGCCTTCATTTCGCGCTGACCTGACACATCATACGTGTTGGCGGAGGGACGACAACTTGTTCCCGTTCCCACCAAATAGTCAAAACATGGTCCCGTCACACTAACTCAGGTGACTGTGTATCTACACAGGTTACAGAAGCTGGTGGATATAGTCTCTCTGACTTCCGCTCAGATCTGACTTAAATTGGAACGATGACATGGGCAAAGCTACAGAAATGGCAGCAGTTCTAGGTGGCATAGGGACTATCTTAAATTTTACTGTAGCTGATAGGTTCGAAAAAGGTAACTCGTTTCGAGACACCGCACTCACTCGAAAAACTTATGAGACAAGTTCACCCATCGCCGATTTTCTCTCAGTATTATTTCGTTCCTGGCAGAGTATTATACTTAGTAGTCGGTGGCGCGTGATAGGTTCGTCTTGAACATCAGGCTTATAAAGTATCTTTGCGTGTTCTGACATGTGCAAAGGAAATGACTATGTCCAGTCGTAAGGAAGGTATGGTATTGATGTGGAATACTATGATAGCAAACGGGGACGTATGTCAAGTAATTAGAATTGTATAGACATTTCTATTTCTAGAGCCACAGCCGTCAGTGGGGTGTATTTCTGATACTTCGCTCATTGTCGCATGTCATCCAATTGAGACCGCGATCGTAACATTTAATTGTAAGTATAGTGATCACATATGTGACTGGTTTCCTAGGATAATTCCGTGTAGGGGTCCGCGGCGCGCCAGCGGTGGCCTGTGGCGGGAATGATCCACGTTTCTGGCTGACTGTAGGAGCTGTCCAAATGGAGAGGCCAGCTGGGATGCAGGAATGTAGCGGACTTGCCCTAGACCATTCTTCCCTGCCGTGTAAATTGTCCATGTGACTGCTTCTGCACATTGCGCGCTTTTATTTAGTTGAGGGAACATCGATTGTAGTGTGTACATCTAGCAGGTGAAAGACAGGCGAAAGACACGATTGCACGTTCTGTAGGCATGAGAAACACCTTAGTTAAGTTTGTAAACTATAGGGATGATTTCGAATCTGTTACATCACCGACAAAGGTATTTGCGAGTGGAAGTATTACATCTAAACAGGTCTGTATCAATAAGTCATCATTTCTCGCACATGTAACTTTTTTTTTATCATTTTATTTTTTTATTTCTTTTTTTTTGTGTAACGAACTCAATTTTGCCACCTGAAACAAAAGATTCATCTTGCGGTGATCCTTCTCCTGTTCCACAGTGTTAGACTGGTATGGTACTTAGCAACAGGAACTTACGTTCTTAGACCACAACAGTTTTGCGGTTTCTCCACCCATCTGCTCGGATCTGGGGGGTGGTGACACAAACCCCGACTTGGCGATCTGAATATGTAAAGGACACAACTGTGTGTTGGCTTGAATTACAAGTATGGTGAATACGACAAGGTTTCGTGAAACTGGTAATATCGATAAAACGAAAAGATGCTAAGAATTTTAATTTTTTTTTTTTTTTTTTTTTTTTTTTTTTTTTTTTTTTTTTTTTTTTTTTTTTTGGCAGTGGGAGAACGACACCTAGCTGGTGCGAGTGTGGACGTATCATAATTTTTTTATATACCTAAAACTGATAGAAGTTTTATGCTGCTGCTTGAACGTAAAGGTACTGTGGCTTATGTTCTGACATATCACCAGACGTTTGTGGGAACTAATCAAACTACTGATCACATAAAAAAAAATACGTATGTCTACTCATAGGGAAAGGATAGATTTGACATGGTTAAGTAAGTTCTGATAGCTTCATTTCGCCGGCCGTATGTGGCCGAGCGGTTCTAGGTGCTACAGTCTGGAACCGCGCGACCGCTACGGTCGCAGGTTCGAATCCTACCTCGGGCATGCATGTGTGTGATGTCCTTAGGTTAATTAGGTGACCACATCAGTTAATTCCCGTAGTGTTCAGAGCCATATGAACCATTTTTGATTTATTTCGTAAACAACTCCACAATATAACAATGCGGGGGCTCAACTGGACCTGCTATAGCGTACATACAGGACACGCAGTACGGCTCCTCATCAGCAGCCCTAAGCGTATCCTCGCGTTTTCCTTGTTGCAATGTGACGTTGATTACAGTACACCAACCTGTATCGGTGATGTCTTTCCAACCCTTTCGTCCGTGATTATCACTTAGGGCCGGACGCCTGTGCCTTGTAACACTTCTTTGAGAGAGAGCCCAATGCAGCGTTGCCAGAAGCACTGGCTGGACAACTTAGATGTCATATACTTCCCTAGGACTGAAGAGAATTTAGACATGCAGCTGGTGTGAGTGTTGGCATACCATAATTATTTTTGGGCGCTGTACATATATAAGTGATAACTGCACTGTTTGTCTGAAATGTATGTATGTCGTAGTGTAAAGCTACTGTGCATTATGTTCCAGCATGTCCAGAGTAAATGACTGTGTGTCCTATCGTGATGGAGGTATAGATTCAGCACATCAATACCCGTAAGGGGAAAGAAATCTTTTTTTTACGTAGAAAATTACGTGCACTATAGAGATTGAAATTCGTCCCAGAACAATGGCCAGCAAGGGGAGACATTTCCAGTACATCCCTCAGTCTCAGAGTGCAGCAGCAAACATATTTAATTGTAGTTACACTGATAAATATGTTATTCGTTCCCAATATCCTTGTGGGTCTGGAGGTAGTCGTGGAAAGCGTAGCAGCAAGCAAGCAGGCAGAGGCTGGAAACAGCGTCTCTGCAGACGCCTTTGTTCCGAGCTGGGTCTTACACCAATTCAGAGAGTCCGAGAAAGCTTATGACAATTTGGCTCGCAGTTCCTCCTGGACAGGTAAATAGTGAACTAATACCCAGTTTGCATTGAGCCGCGTGTCTCATGTGTATACTCTGCAGAAATTTGAGAAGATTCACTATGACGAGTGTTTGCATATTGATAGCATTCGAATTCTTACTACTCAAGTCCTCCTGAGGTGAGGGGTCGTCCACAGCCGGCTGGCCTCTCTCTGGCTAACACACGCTTCCTCAGCTGCGGTTATGGGCTGCATTTATGGTGGCAATTTCCTCCGTCAGCTCTGAACTGTGGCACAGTGAGTATGAGGGATGTATTTGGTGATCTGTAGACCATTTTTTCAGGGTTTAACTGTCAGTGCAATATGACGATCCATACAAAATAGTGTAGTAGCTAAGAGTCACGTCTGCAGAAAACAAGGGCAGACAGTGCTCCCACACTGGCAGCAGCAGCAGCAGTTTCGCGGGTATATTCAGTGAAGAGCTGTCCCATTAGGAGCATCAGGATGAATGCAGTCGGTGTTATTTGTGGGTGTTTTCGTAAACAGGTCCTCTTAGGACAAGAATTTCCATTCAGACAAGCTGAGACATCATGAAGGCTCCTACAAAAGCGAACGTTAACTATTTCTATGACACTTTACGATTTCTGGGAAGGGACTGATATGTAATGTCCTGTTAGGATTCTTAGGAACAATGCACCCTGTGCTATTCTGGGAAGCATTGGAACAGATTTCCAAAGCACGACCTGTGTCGTCAGTATCCACAGGTAGAGAGGTATCACGCCAGCAGTGGTGCCTAGGTGAACACGTATTTCGACAGGTATTTCTCAGATGTCATGTATCAAAGGGATGCCACTGCCTCATCCTTGCGGGACCCGAGCTAACACCTGCACATACTTTGGCAGCTGAAGGCCGTGTCGTCACTTAGCGGGGGCCACCGATGCACCCTATCTAGTGGGAGTGTGTGCAGTAGGGTCCTGTGCGATCCAGTGGACAGGGGATGGCAGGTGGTGCGTGCTTCACGATCTAAAGATTTTTAACTATGTGTAATTACGTGTGATGTGCGTACATGAGCGTGTTCCTTGTGCAGTCGGAAAAAGAAAAGAAATGCGATTGATGTAATTATTTCTCACAAGATCTGCATCTTTCCAAACAACAGAGATGATGAGCAAGAGAAAAAAATGGCTCTGATACTATGGGACATAACTTCTGTGGTCATCAGTCCCGTAGAACTTAGAACTACTTAAACCTAACTAACCTAAGGACATCACACACACATCCATGCCCGAGGCAGGATTCGAACCTGCGACCCTAGCGGTCGCACAGTTCCAGACTGGAGCGCCTAGAACCGCTCGGCCACAACGGCCGGCAGCAAGATAAATCCAACCCCCACACACTGATTCTTTTTTTTATAAAAATACAATTTGTCCTTGAATTTTCCTTCGAGAGGTCCTTCCTTTCCACTGCAGAGCCGCCAATTTCCAGGTAGAGGTGGGCAGGGGGTTGAAGATGGGGTGGTGGGGCTGGTGATCGATTTCCTGAAAAATTCTGCAAATAAATAAATAAACTATATTCCATACAGTACGTTGAATCCCCTAAATTGTTTAAATAAACAATATTCCATGCATTAACTAAATTGTTTAAGCTAAATTTCGTACACCACAATCGAATTCTCTCCAAATGACCTATCAAGTAAGTCTTTTTCCCATCAACTTCAAGGAGGGGGGGAGGGAAGGGAAGGATTTAGCAGAGGGGGAGAGCTTCATTAATTGATCAATTTAATTAAGCAGTCAATCAAATTACAAGAGTGAGAAGAGCTATTGTAATAACTCAGACATGAAAATGTACCTGTAGCAGTGAGGGGGGAGGCTGAAAGGTCTCTGGTGGATTCCTTTCATGTTAATTTATAAAATATGTTGTCATTTACGGCATAAATTCCTCTTCTAAATTTACTATGGTGTTTCTGACTATCTGGGAGGAGACTGAGCTGTGGAATGTGTTACTTTTAAACATAAACAAGAACGATCTGTCACACTACTACACTTTAAAACGCAGTTTTTATGTAATTCATGTCACACAGTCTCATACGGAACCTACATCCACTTTTTTTATATACTGTATATGATAAGATACCGTCATCCCCCTTCCCTTCTGTGTGTGAGGATGAATGAGCAAATGTATTTCTAGTTGCATGCTTGATGGTAACAGACAAGTCTGTCTGCTAGAGAACAGTAGGACCAACGACGGAACAGGTAGCTACGGTTTCTAAAAGCAGAGAGGTTTCTATTCTTAGTATGGTCCTGTCCGTCCCTTGTCATGTTGGTATAGGCAGCTGCCTCTCTGGTCACATCCGTTTGTATCTGTTAAGCACGCTCGGCGGGGGCCCAGGTCAGTGTGTCTGCGGTGAGCGTCTGAAGTGGTAAGATCTCCAGCTAAGTGTGTGTCTGCTAAGTCCGTAGGACGATGGATTTCTTAAGTTCAGCCTAACTAAAAATTTAATCACCTTTATTTCAGGTTTAGCTCTAAAATATCTAATGTTATCTTAAACTGCAACGCAGTGTAATTCGAGTGTGAAGATCAGAATATCTTCCGGTAGTTGCTTTGTCACTACTTTGTGAGTAAAGTGGAACCACGTGTTGATCAGTAGCTCTAAGATCATCAATCTTAAATGCGAATGTGCTTGAGATTATAATGTCTCGTCTTGACAATATTTTTCAATATAGCAACTTTTCTTTATGTTCAACCCACGTGGGGTGTACTTTGTGAGACCTGTACCACGTGCTTATGCAATTGTTTGACCCATCAGGTTAACAGTAAGACGATAGTAACCAGTTCGAAGTTTTTCTTTTGTAAATTGCGTTTCGATGTAATTTATTTTAATTATCAAAATTATTGTGGAGTTACACTCTCTGTGTAAACCAAGTTGACCACGTGAAGCATGTGGTGTAAACAACAAAGTAGTCCTCAGCTATTCTTTTCGGGAAGATTTCACAGAGAGTTAGTATGAATTTAGTATACCAGTGTGTGGTAATTTCGTGATGGACAGGATTGCGCTACGAACGTAACTTCTTTGGGTGAAAATTGAATCGGTTGGTTGTGGTTAATTTCCTCTTGCATATGTTTCAACGTTCTCCGTGTGTTATTTTATGAATGCAGTGTTGTATGCAGTCTCCCAATCTTGGCTCCCTATTTGATGTGTTCTGTAAGATTACAAACTCACATTTACACAATCCTAAATAAGGCACCACTTTAGTTATGAATCAAGTTTGATATGCTGAAATTTTAACAGAACAATGATCAATGTTAAAATGAAGGTCCAAATATAAACTGATTTATTTCTTTATATATATATATATATATATATATATATATATATATATATATATATATATATATATATCACCGGTTATCGTAAGACGAGTACTAAAAGATTATAATTAATGTTAGTCTGGTTGGAAATTTGGTAAGGTAGACTGGATACCTGGTTAAACAGTTGCGCAGTAATGCAAGGTTAACTTCCTCACATAGCTCACAGCTTTTAACCCACTTTTATGGTCTTGAATATCAGCACCGCTTTTAACAAAATAATAATAAGTTGTCGTCTCTTTCTCTATGAATAGATGATGAATGCAGCTAGCCGCTAACTTTGTGTAATGTCTTGTCTGTATAGACGTGTATCTGTTGCCTTTAAGACCCTTTCACCTTCACACATAAATCTATACAGTAATGTAAGGGCCTCCCGTGTCTTGGCTGATCCGTGATAAGACAGGCGAAAGGTTAGACTAATGGAGGATTATTAGTATTATCTCTATTTTCATTCGCTCTCTCTCTTTCTCTCCTTTATCTATGTACAGTTTTTAATATAATATTTCATTACGTGAAATCAGCCAAATAGGATCTTTGGTGGAGTCCTTCGTCTTGGTAATCAGCGGCTGGTTTGCTGTAAGAGATCTTTACATTTTTTATTACTGTTAAACACTGTATTCAGTCGGGAGAATCAATCGTGTGGACAATTTGTTCCTTTTACGAAAGATTGCGAATTCCAGATGTGTACGAAGCCTTTTTGGACGATTTAACACAGACTCAGTGATTGCAGGCTCTCTTCGACACAGCTGAAACTTCCCCACTAATTACAGGGCCAACGTGATCATCAAATGGTTCAGAAAAAAACTCATTCGTTCATTCACTCCGGAACAAAAAGTCACAAACCTTATTTATGAAGTAAATTGTGTATTTAATCCATCTCCGTTACATGTCCAGATCTCCGGTGATTCCACGTCTTAATTATTTTCCGTTTACACTCTCTTTCTATTCAAACAAACCGCTAGTGGCACAAAAGTTAATTCGCTCAATTTAGCGAGAAGAAAATCAGAATATGTAATTCTCAGAAATACGTCAATCCCTCAATCCCTACTCCAGAAGCTGTCCTAGTTACCACTCTAACAACCATGGAGAATGCATATATGCATCTCTGTTATTTCAAAGAACAAACGCACTAGAAAATACTTTGGCGTCGTCTAGCTGTCGCCGCATATGTTACGAGAAAATCAGATCACATACTTTTCCAAAGTGAACGAATGTGGATGGTTTGATTGACAATGATTAATTGGTGCGTGGTAGAGGGTATTTTCTGTGGGGACATTACACGCTTTGAGAATGAATTAATGCAACAACATTACAAGGTTTCCTGATTGTTGGGGGGAGGGGAGGGGGCTGGGGAACAATAGGTTAAGGACCTATAAATCAAAAGAGAGGATTCTTTTAGGAGAACAATAGGTTAGGGAACTGTCAATCGAAGGAGAACAATAGGTTTGCCCGTGGTTGCATACCCGCCCCTGATGTAGGCGACCCACACTAACAACTGTGCTCGCTCTCTCTTTATCCCATTACTATCGGGCTGCCGTCGCCATTTGGGCATCCACAACGTTTTGTTCATCTCATAGCTTGTGACGTGAATCGTCTGTGATACCAGCAAAAATTGTAGGTGTGAGCTTGAGTTTGGAGTGTGACATCTTCCTGTTACTGGTGCACTTGGTGGACGTCTGCAGCTCCCAGTTATGTAGCTGAGTAGTCATATTTTTCATCGCGTCTTGCAGTTTCCTGATGCCTACAGCGATGTCTGGTTTTTGTCTATAACCTCTGGCTGCAGAGCTTAACTTAGATTCTCTTGGCTCCCGTTGCAGAGGTGGCAGATGACGTTGCTACAGACGCTACGAGCGTCGATTGTAAAGTAGCGAAAGCTCTGTCAGGTATTTGCAGTTGCTTTTCGAGAGACTGTCCTTCGTACGCAGTCAGCGTCACCTGAACTTGATGTGGAAGCTGCTGCCGCCAGAAGTGCAGTAACAGCTCTCAGGACATCATGCTTGCGTCCACCATAGTGCGTAAATGTCTCCAAAATTCAGATGGACTTCTGTCCCCGCGTTTCTCCTGATACATCACCTGATCAAGTCGCTGTTCAGGTAATTCCACGCGGCGAGCGATCAACGCCGTTTTAAGTGGGGTGTATGATTGTTGGAGCGGCGGATATATGATCATATCGGAGACTATCGATGTTGCCCTCTGGTCCAGGTTGCTGATTGCGAGAGCGAATTTTTTGTGGTCTTCGGTTATGCGTTGTTACTCGAAAATATTCTCTACTATCGCAAACCATACGTTTGGTTTGTGTAGGCGTGAATGGAGGCGCTCGTAGCTGCAGCCGTGGCGCGCTTGATAACGGCGGGTTCGCGCGTGAGAGATCTCCGGCATGTGGGCATGCTCGTGGTGTGGCTGCTACTGCCGGTGTTTGAAAATTCATGGATTCCGTTTTGCTATCATTCTTCGGCGTTGTAAGCACCAAAAGCCCGATCTCTTGCTTTAGCCGTCGTATATCGTCGTTTGTAGCTTGTAGAATTTTGTTAGCGTCTTCTATCTTTGGCGAAACTGCTGTACAGTATTATATTGCGAGATCTGCTATTATTTTTCCCGGGGTCACGAATTATGTAGGCAACAAATTAAACCCGCACACAGCATTGCAGAAAATACTTTATTTTTCAAACTCGGAAAAGAAAACTAACTGAACTAACAGTCAAAGAGTAAAAATTTATATCTAATATCCACTGCAAACGAAGCACGCATCACTGGCTACTCCCAAGTTCCCACACGGTGAATATCAAGGTAGTTTTAGGAAAGGGAGGTCATGCTCAGGACAAATATTTAATCTCAAGTCAGTAATCCACCACAGATTACTTAATTCAAAGGATATTGTAGTTTTTGGATTTCCAAACGGTTTTTGATTTTATTTATAGAGAAACTAAAGATAAAATAATTCAAGAATTTGGCGTAAAGTCCAAACTGGGAAAGCTAATCCGTGAAACGCGTACAGATACACTAAAATTTATGGAAGAAATTTCATAATTTTTAAAATAAAATAAGGTGACGTCTTATTCCCAATTCTTTTTAATAGTGTGTTAAAGAAAATAGCAAGAATTTAGACTGAAAAACTTATTGAACTCAACGTCTCACCTATAAGGTTAGGAAGAGGAAACAAAAAGATAGAGATCAACTGTCTTGCATTTGCAGATGATTTTGCTGTACTTCCCGAAAATGTGGCATCTGCTATAACACAAATAAATCTCTTGGAAGAAATAGCCAGCAGAGCAGGCTTTAGAATTTCTGCAGAAAAAAAGAAAATAAATTGTAACAAGCGTTAAGGATGCTCCAAAACGTCCGAAAACATATATAGATCAAATAGAGAGGTTAAGAAAATTCAAATTTGTAGGGGAGATAGCCCAAGAAAATGCTTTGGAAAAATCTGCGGTGGAGGAAAGGTTGCATAAAATGGGAAGAGCATATGATATCACCAAAGATGTCTACAATTAAAAGTGCCTATGCAAAAACGCAAAAATAAGGCATTACAACACAGTAGTGAAGCCAGAATGCCTATATGCAAGCGAATGCCTGGCATTAAATTATAATTTGGATGAATTAGTAGTACTACAAAGGCGAATTATAAGGAAAATATTAGGTACACAAAACACAGCAGAAGGTTGGAAATTACGAAGTAATGCTGAAATATATGAAAATGTAGAAAACATTACAAACGTAATGAGAAAAAGGAGATTCGTTTTTTTTTTTTTTTGACATCTAATCGGAATGCAGGACACTGGATTAACTAATAACATTTTCCAATATTTGTGGAGGAAGAATTCCGCAACAAGTTGGGTCATGAAGTAAAACAGGATTTAGAAAGAAACAATGTAGAATCGTTGATATAAACAAGAGCGAAGAATTTCGAGAAAAAGTATTGAAAATGGAAGGCTTTCAAGAGAGGGTAGCCAAAAAGACTGGTTGGGAATGATATGAAGACAGAAAGGAGAAATGTAGACGGCCGCTGTGGCCGAGCGGTTATAGGCGTTTCAGTCTGGAACCGCGCGACCGCTACGGTCACAGTTTCGAATATTGCCTCGGGCATGGATGTGTGTGATGTCCTTAGGTTACCTAGTTTTAAGGAGTTCTAAGTTCTAGAGGACTGATGACCTCAGATGTTAAGTCCCATAGTGCTCAGAGCCATTTAAACCATTTTTGAAGAAATGTAGTAAACAGATGAAGGCTGAAATTGGAACGTGGTCCTCAGATGCCCTATTCGCAGTAAAAAAAAAAAGAAAAATATAGTAATACTAATAACAGTCGTAATAACAAAATGTTTAGAGGTGGCTAAGACTCGTTTCACTTTGCGTTGACCACTCACATGTAGAATTTATGTATTAACGCCCTCCTGGCACACATGTACTTTATCTCCGAACAGCCACAGACACTTGAAAACAACTTCTACTAGATCGTCTGCACGCACACACACAAACATGGTGACGTCTCCCAACCGAGAAGGACGTTTCCGAAACCAGACCAGTTTCTACATTCCGTAAGCACTTTTTTTTTTTTTTTTTTTTTTTTTTTTTTTTTTTTTTTGTGCTGGTGTTGATGCAGAACTTCAATCGGAGGCCCTACGGAGATGGCCAGTGCGGGCCCCACGCGGTCGCGGCGGTGGCGCCCCGGGCTGCCTCGTATGCTGGGCACGCGACGCGGCCGCGCCTCCAGGCAGGCAGATAGGGCGCAGGTAGATAGGGCGCCGTCCCTGCCTTGCCCTCGCCTGGCCTGGCCTCCCTGCATCCCCCTATCAGACAGGGCCGGCCCGCTTTCACCCGTGCTATCTGCGGGGCCGCGCTTTCTACGCCACAACGCGCTGTTGGCCAGCACTCACATCGGAGCGCCAACTCTGCCCACACGTGGCTAATCTCACCTCAGGCGCTAAGGGGCCAATATGTGCTGTCTAAAACGTCCACATCCGGTAAACTTTGCCATTACTCCACTGCTAACGATGCTTTATTACATATCCCTCTTCTGAATCGTTTCGTGTGGCCCACCAGCGCTGCGTCTCCTGAGAATGTCTAAATAGCGCTACCACTGTTACTTCTTGTATATATTCCAACATCTGGCTTCACCTAAAATTTTCTGCCCTTGCGGTTACGTCTGGACCAAAGAAATTGTTCGCTAACATCCAAACGCGTCTTCGTTTCGCCTACTCAGTCACTCCGCGCGCCTTCACGATTCACTCCCATGCTGTGCTATGTTCGACATATGCACCCTCACAAATTTCTTCCTCAAGTTGCGGTGTTTGGTTAATACTACTAGATTTTTTTTTTCACGAAGAACTCTCCTTTCACAAGTTCCAGTCTGGGTCTGATACGATTCTTCTTTCGTTCGTCAGCCATTACTTTCATCTAATACGTGGTCGCAAATTTTGATGTGAAAGACATCTCTAATTTGATTTGCCCTTCTCTTCAACACTTTTTTCTGTGGCACTTGACACACTGGGAGCGTTAACTGACTGAAGGCTGTTGGGGTATAAATACTTGTCAACTTCAATATATTTATTTTTGATACAGCCCAGCTAATCATCTGAAATAACACAATACGTAAATATTACTTACACTCAGCTGCAACAAACAAATGGGTCTGAGCACTATGGGACTTAACTTCTGAGGTCATCAGTCCCCTAGAACTTAGAACTACTTAAACCTAACTAACCTAAGGACATCACACACATCCACGCCCGAAGCAGAATTCGAACCTGCGACCGTAGCGATCACGCGGTTCCAGACTGAAGCGCCTAGAACCGCACGACCACACCGGCAGGCAACAAACAAACACCAACGAGTGTATCTTGCACTGAGATCAACTCGATAAAAAAAACACTGATAGTTAAATCTGGCTTCCACAGCAAAAAGAGAGAACCGTCTAAAGCAACAACCCTTCAGGTACACTGCGCAGCAAAATTAAAGTATCACTGCCTCGAAAATTCGTAACTGTATGACATTGCGATGAGTAAGTTTGAAAATTGGTTGAAAGGTGCGTACGAGCCTCCTCTGGCAGTGAAGCAGCAGCGTGGCGTCCTGCGACGTCACCGTGGGGCTCGGCGACACTCGTGTACAGCCCACACGGCCCTCACGGGAGGCGCGACACCGGGGACTCCTCGCCTGACGTCTGCGAATCGGTGACGAGCCGCCGCCAGCGACTGGACGGCGCGCCGGCTGCCCCGTGCCCCCTCGCCGGCTGCCGCCACTCGCCTTCTGCCAGACTCCGCGGCTCCGCTGCCAGCTGACAGCGGCCGGGCCACGCTCCTCGTATGCCCAGCTGGCTGACCGCCAACCACATTCCGAGTCAGCGCCGCCCGCCACTCCGCGACGGAGACTGCGCGCCCTCCGGCGACCTGACATCGCTCCCCCAGCGCCGTCACGCCGTGGTCGTAGCGCCGGCTCGGAGTTGTCGCCGCTCTGACGTCGCACGCTAGACGCCCTTCAGCTGTCTCCCACTGTGACGCTCTGCTCGGATATTTTGGAGAGTGCTCTGCCGCGGAGGCGTCACACCGCCACCCCTGCCGTCAACTGCTGACGTAGTAGGGACTCTCAGTGTAACCCTTCGGCTAAATTACACCACACGACTCTCTCATATCTGTTCTTAATCCGTACTCTGCGCTCGATAAACTGTCCGTCACATTCGACAGGACTTGTACTTACTACTCACTTTCACAAAGGAATGCAATGTAGCCGATGAAATTCCTCATCGGTTTTCTTCCTCAGTTTATTCTAATCCCACTTCTGAGCCTTTCTTTTGCTTTCCCGATACAGAGCAGCAGAGGAAGAGGACTCCGTCCCTGCATTAAGCACCCTTTTTATACTTCGTCAGGTCAGAACATGTTTACCCTCTGTTATATCGCAAAAGAGTTTCACACATTTATTACTTAGTACTTATTCACCACAGTTCCTAGGAGAATGACAACAGTTTCAGTATGATATGTGGTAATGGAATGGTAATAACAGAATCAGGAATGGTTTGAAAAGAAGATGAAGAAGATCTCGCAGCGAGTGACCTGTTTCTTCATAGGTTCACGGAGTCACTGTAAGAACGTTATTGAGATATTCAACAAACACGAGTGGAAGACGTTACGGGTGACGCAGAGTGTAGCAGGCGGGCAATAACTTCTGAAATTTAGAGAGAGTACCTTCCGGGAAGTGTTGGGCAGCACATTCCGTCTCGCCTCGAACTGCTCCTCCAACATACGACTCAGTGTGACAAGAAAATGAAAACAAGAATTAGAGCTCTTGTGCGTATTAGTGTGTATTGAACTGGGAACCTAGAAACGACAGAGAGGCTTCGTCCCGCTGTAGCTGTGAGTGGTTCACAACCCCACAACAGGCCACATCAGTACACCCACCTCACCGCCACCGCCACCCCCCACCTAACCGGTTCGGCTCCCAATGGAGCCCCTTCCCCCCCACCAAACCCCCTCCTCCCGTGGCGACGTCTCATACCAGACGAGTGTAACCCCAAATGTTTGCGTGGTAGAGTAATTATGGTGTACGCGCACGTGGAAACAGTGTAGTGTAACTGAGGCGGAATAAGGGCAATCAGCCCGAATTCGCCGAGGCAGGTGGAAAACCGCCTTAAAATATTTCCACAGGCTGGCCGGCACACCGGACCTCCACACTAATCCGCCGGGCGGAATCGCGCCGGGCACCGGAACGCCTTCCCACTGTGCAGGCAGCTCGTTAGACGGCGCGGCTAGCCGGGCGGGCAAGTCGACATTTACTGACAATGATTCTCCCCGTCCACTATTCGCTAATGGAACAGGCGACGGTGGAGGATGCACTTTAATAATCCACCATACACTGTGTCTTGCATAGATTAAAATAGATGTAGAATCTGTTGACACATTTTGGAACAATATTATCGACTAACAACGACTGTCAGTAACAGTAGCTGTAGCGGCACTACTGCCGCCACTAATACTACTACTACTACTAATAATAATAATAATAATAATAATAACAGTTACAGACGGTGATACAGTTATGCGTACACAAAACTAAGATTTTGTGACATAACGAGGTCTGAGGGTGAGAAGCTACGATAATCTGCGGCTTTGGGCAGTGGGCACGTTCTAATGTGGATGAAGCGTACTTAGTTGTGATGCGATAAGTGGTCCATAAACAATTTAAGAATTTATTTTATTTACTAGCGATTCATCAAGAACGTTAAGACATTTAATCACATTATGTAAGCATGGAAGTAGTTGCCAGGGAGTAACTGATGAAATAATAACCAAATTCCTTATAACAAATGGGAATTTTATTCACTTTAATAGCCCGTAAAAGCATGTTTTAAAAGAAACAGATTTAAAATTATAATCAGAAAGCACACTCTAAATATCAAAGTTACATTTTACTCAGAGGCAGAAAGAAACAAGTTTTGACTGTATGAGCTTTCGGGCAGAGAACCTTGCCGCACTTTTTTGACACGGCCGTGGTCACGACCGCTCACAACAGCGTCTGAAAGACTACACTGGTGCAAATCTGCAACACACCAGACAACTTTAAAGTAAGAGTTTTAACAATTTACACAAGCACACGAACTATGCACCGACGTTAGGACAGATGCAAATGGTACAAAACACTAACAATTAAAGTATTAACCTTGCCAAGGTGCAACTTGATTTTTACTTCTAGGAAAAGTCTTACATTCAAAGGGTGGCAACTTTATATACTAAAATGATCATTTAAATAAAAGCCCATCAAATGCAGTCTTATATAAAATTCTACAAGGTTGGCCAAACAATAGTTGAGATGCTCTACAGTACACAGCTACAACCTCTCAAGATCATAGGCAATAACATCAGAGTTTCCAAAGATGAAAACATATTTCAGGTATTAGGCCGTTACAGTCCAACCAATAAATTCGTTAACACACTAAATCTGACAAATATGACAGAGGCAGCTACTAACGTACGGTAGATTGACAGGGAGATTAACGAACAACCAGAACCGCAGGTTGCTCTAACCCGCCCCAACTCCACAAGGGAAAAACGAATGAACCAATTTATAAACAACCACCTTCCTGCGGGTGGGCAAACGGAGAAGGATGGTGGGACGACGCCAAAGCAAAACGGCTGGTGACCTCACCAAGAAAACAAGTAGAATTTAACAAGAGTAAATCAAACAAGATGTCACCAATCACTTAACTTCTAATAAAGTGCGATTTCTCGAGAAGACCTGGCGCAGTACCCCCAAATCGCTCTCCCGAACCGTCCGCTGCCAGCTGCTTCAACGGACGCAGGGAGGCGTGCCGATCTCCCGTCTCACGGCGTCGCAGCTCGCACCGGCCAGACTGATGTCGTGGGTTGACTCCTGTTGCTCTCGTGTCGACCGCGAAGTCGCTACCACTCGCTATACGCCGTGGCCTACTGGACTCACATGCGCCGACGCTCAAGACGGACAAGTCATCTCGTGTCTCAGTCCGCGAGCGACCAACCGATAGATCCAACCGCCAATGACCGTTGGCTGAGCAAACTCGAGCAGACTGGCGGCCTAACGCGCAGACTCAGATGCAGGAACTAAGCCCCGACCGGGCGACCACTCGCTGAGTTCTCTTACTGGCGGAGTGGAAAGACTCTCATTTTGCCGGCTTTTAAAGGTTGACCCGAACGACAGACAGACACTAACTGCCTAACAAATGCGGACGAGAGACAGACTAGGAAGCTGAGGACGAGAGACTGACCCAGACTGAGCGACTGGCGAACTCATAGCGCCCCTTAAATACACGTGACAGGCAACCTTTCCCCTTTCCCATCAGAGGGAGACACCAAAGCTGCGATTGCCACAGCGGCGCCACCGCCAGAAACGGAGGGCGACCGCTTCACACTACGCGCTGCGGCGCGCGCTCTTCAAAACAGCGACTTTTACCACGGCTCATGGACGTTATGTTTGCTTCGTGTCTGTAGCTGCCTTCTGAAGCTGGAGTCACTCTTCAGGCCTGTGGCGCAGTGAGAGAGCCCACTCCGGAGGCGAGGCGAGCTCCTGCAGCGGCGGCCCGTCTGTGCCTGCCTGCGCCGTCGCTCCGGCTGTGGCCGCGGCCGCAGCGCTGCGCCGCCACTCGCCGTCAAGCCGTCGGCCCGCGGACCGTACCGCTGAATGTCAACGTTCAACGTGCCGAGTTCAACGTGCTGCTGAACACTCAGGCACGATGCGACTTGTGCGTACGGTGCGTGGGCCCCGGAGCGGTATTCGCGAGCACAACGGAATCCAGCGGCAGTTGCGGGATGTTTCTGGTTCGAAAATCACACTGTTTACTAAAGGGGCGCGTGTAAAATCCCCACGTTGACTCTATTAAAAGGCACTTTTCCCCCACTGTCCATATGCTAGTCACGTTGTTCTATACATAATATATATAAATAAAAACTTCAATATCCCTGTACATGTTTTAAGACGAAAAGGAAAGTACCGTGTCAAATTAGTAAGGACACGGGCTTATAAAAGTTCCATTGCAAACAGTGTATAAAATAAATAAAATAAAATAAATAAAATATTAATTATTTTATCTGTATGATTGTCTCTCCTATGAGTCGTCAGGTTTTAATTATTCGGTATCAGACGCTTGACAATGGCTTTTTCGTAAAGGCTATGTTACTCGTAGTTGACCGTGAAATAAAACTGAAATAATCGGACTTCGTAATTAAATCGTTTCCAAAGACTGCTGCGGTAGGTGCGGACTCATAAACTAAATCTCAATATTACAATAATTTGCCAGCCATGCCAAAACGTCGTACAGAGGTGATTGTCTACTAAACAAAAAAATTACACAGTTAGTTAAATCAGATATATTCAATGAATAAGCCTACAGTTCACAATCCTACTTACTTTTATAAATATAAATTCTTTTCAGAATCGAGTGCCTAGTATGGTTGCAACTCGCAGTAATTTTCTATAACATGAAATATGGCGGTGTGCCAGACAATAAACTAAAATACGTGCTTCTCGCACCACTTCAACCAGAGCTCTCCTTTCTTAATCAAACATACGAGTAACGTAATTGTGCTTTTGTTTTATCAGCGACACAGCGCTGCAGTTGTGTGCCATAGGCTTTATTTATTTGTCACTGATTATTTATTTAATTAATATCTCGCGTTTCCGAGGAAACTCACGCTCGGCATGCAAATGTGCCTTTATATTGCCCCCTGAATTGCGAGGCGAAAGGACACACCTGCAGGCGAGCAATTCACCTAAAGGCACAAGAAAATCTAAGTTATCTACAACTATTTACATGACCTACATTGTACACATTATATACATTATATACAAACTTTGAATGACGCGGGTGCGCCGTAAAAGTTCTTATGTTGGCAGATAGAGTGCGCGCATGCGCAGAAGCGTCTGTGTGACTGCCGTTATGTCGTACAGTTAGATCACGCGGCACAGTATTGCAGTTCATATTGTTCGTGTGCGCGCGTTTCTCAGTCGTTGCACAAAGAAAATATTCAACCAAGATTACATATGAAGACTACATTCTATGACAGGTAACTTAGTTTTAAATTTACAATATTCGTTATAACACAATGCAACTTAGATTGTTGAATGTTCTTAGTTACATAGTATTGTTTTGAAATACTTCAAAGAAAAATGTCCGTATTTTTCAGGTGCGTTGACCTATACACATCGTGTCGTTATTACAGTTCATATACATCTGCTGCACAATAATTTTTTTTTACGGGTTAGTATCGTCGTGGTAAAGTTTTTTGATCACAGTAACATCGTTGTATAACAACGTGATTAATACATAAGCGTGTCCATTTCCCATTTCCATTATAGTCGTTGTGATGCAGTTCGTTGTAAGTAAAAGCATTGCTTATTACAGATCAGACGTGACCCGTCGAGTAATTGGTCCACGTGCAGTTCGTTTTTTACATTCCGTGGAAGCTTGGTTGCAGAACCTCGGACGGCACATAGCTGGCGTCGATCCTTGGACAGTCCAGGTAAGAGTGTCCGTCACATTTCGAGAACATTTCATTCCCTGAAGTTCCAACCAAAATTCTTCCACCCGTCGTGTTGTTTTCTGGTCAGGCACTTTGTGTCCATTTAATCCAGTTAACATCTTGAAGTTAGGTACTGTAGTAATGTCACTAGACGATGCACGAATTATGGACGTCACATTTTCAGTTTTTTGCTGAATATAGCTCACCTAAATGTTCGTAGTTATTAATCGAGGAAATCGTTCATCGCGTTTACATAGGTACGATGCATAATGAATGGCATTAACCGTTTCCTTCACATAGGTTTCTGCGTAGTTGCAGAGTTAGTAATGTTCGTTAATGTCCGTGAACAGAGGTTCACTATGCAATGTCTTTTTGGCACTCGTTTTGTTCAAATTTTTACATGATACATCAGTTAAAAAAAAAGTAATTATACATACACACGTCACATATTTTCTTAGTATAAACATAATACAGTTGCACATAAACATGTTTACATCATCTTTACATCGCTATAGGTTATTACATTGTGTCACATTTGATTACATGAATTGCAGATATTTACATCCTCTTTAGCGGTTTTGCTGGGATATTATCGATGTTTTTTTTTGATGTCATCTGAAATTAAGATAGGTTAGACACAACATTCATTACATCAGTAGGCAAGACCAGGCGTTTTCACTACTCAATAAATATTCAAAATAGTAAGAGAGAGAAAATGTTCGATTCCTCGCGTTTTGTGCGTGTGTGTAGAGTGTCTGTGTGGCCTTGACTACTGATAGATGCTTTTCGTGTTGAGAGATGTGCGTCTAATCTATTTCTCAAAGTAAAAGATCGCTTCACAGATGACGTCTGTCAGTTCGTCAGGTGTCATACCAAGTCAGTGGTACCTACAATAACAAATGTTCCGTGAAAAATTAACATGTCATTCACTGCTACGTAATCATAAATTTTACTTTAATATTCAGTCTTCTCGGTGGAGCCGCGGCGTTGAAAGAAAAGTTCTTCTGTCTTCAACTGCGACTCTGGAACGCTGAAATGAAAATTTCTATACTATTTATTATCTGTGTTGTAGCAACAGAGTTTTTCGAGTTGCTTAGCAATATTTTGATGGGTATGTCTTTGACATTATTCAGCATGAAATGCTCTAAGATCTCGGTGTGCGTATAGCCCAATAATTTTGTTAGTTCTACGATGTTGTAACAGATACGCACCAGGGTGCGGTATGTTAACAATTATATAAGGTCCTTCATATAGCAGACGCCACTTAGCGTTGCGTCGTTTGAGTGCAACAGATTTATGATGAGTACAAAGTAGTACAAGCATTCCTACCTCGAATTTTTGTTTTCTTTTTATTATGTTTCTGTGATGTTTGTTTCGTATCTGTGCGTGATGTGTCAGCGTAGTCAATACTTCTTTTATTTTCTGTTCAGGTGTGATTTCCTTGTCTGACAACTTAGGTAATGGTTCTATCCACTGATCGTTCTGTTTGCAATTGAACATGATCTCGTTAGGTGTGTAATTTGTATCGTAAATATTTAAGTTATTGTGTACGTCTTCGAAAAGACTTAGGTCCTCATGAAACGGTTTAATTCTCGGAAAAGTCTCTCGGTCGCGTTACATTGTGGACTAAACCTCGAAATAAATATACTTTTAATGTTATTGTCCTTCAAGAAATTTCTCCATTTGTACCCAGAATAGTATGCTGCATTATCTGATAGAATTACTTTAGGTTTTCCCACGTGCGTCAGGTAATCACTTGAGAATCTTCGTATTATAGCACTTGCAGTGGCGGATTTTAAAGCATAAAGTTTAACATGTTTAGAAAATATATCGTAAAAAGCTAAGATATATTTGACGCCTCCAGAGCTTGCTGGATGCGGTCCACTGATGTCAGTACACAGAATTTGCAGGGGTTTACTAGGTAAAATAGAATGTAAATCTGTTTTTGTGGATAAATTCTGGGGTTTTGATTTTTGACATATGACACATGTTTTCAGTTCCCTGTAAATTTTTCTTCTCATATTGCTAAAATAACAGTATGTACTGAGCTTCGCTAAACACTTTTTTGTCCCATAATGACCCCATACTAAGTGTGTGTGCCAAATTAAATTACGTTCAGACTCTTTGGGAATGCATACACACCAGTTAGTAGCATTTGGATGTCGGCGGTAAAATAACACATCTTTGTGTAACTTGTAATACTTAGTCATAGGATGATTGTGTTTTTCTACCAGTAATGTTATTATTTTATACCAGTGAGGATCAGATTTTTGTAATTCAGCCATGTTTCTGCACATATCCATATAATATTGGTGATACTGCTTGTCTTGCATTAAGAGAATCCTGTAGTCATTTATATTTTCTAAGTCACTGTTGGTATCATTCATACCTTGTGGAAGTCTAGACAAAGTGTCTGCAATGGTGTTGTCCTTACCTCTTATGTACTTAATTTCAAAAGAGTAGTTCTGAAGTGTAACTGCCCATCGTGATAGTCTAGGATGTACAAGTTTACAAGTTAACAAAAATGTCAGGGCCTGGTGATCGGTGTAAATTACTGTATGTTTTCCAAATAAATAATAATTGAATTTCTTGAATGCCCATACTATGGAAAGTGTTTCTAACTCAGTAGTGGAGTATGTACGCTCACATTCAGTTAGAGTGCGACTCGCAAACCCAATAATTCTTATCTGTTCCTCCTCTTTATTCTTTACAACTTGAAATAAGCAACAGCCCAAGCCAGTACGTGAAGCGTCACAAGTCATACAAAAATCTAAATTGAAATCTGGATGGCTCAATATGTTAGCATTCACTAAAGCATGTTTAATTGTATTAAAGTCATTCTGGCACTGTTCCGACCAGATCCAAACTTGATTCTTTCTGAGTAGATTTAGCAGATGTTTACTGTTCAAAAGTGGTTGTGGCAAAAAACGTCTGAAAAATGAACATAGCCCAAGGAATGATTTTAACTGCTTTTTAGTTCGAGGGCTAGGAAAGTTTCTGATAGCATCTAATTTACTGGGATCCGGACGTATGCCCTGTGAATTAATGATATGTCCTAAATACTTTATCTCACTGCAACCAAACTTTGATTTTCTAAGATTGGCTGTGACTCCAGCTTGTGCACATTTTTCTAAAATTCCTTGAAGTGTGTCAACGTGTTCATTCCAAGATTGTGTAGCTATCAGTATATCATCTACATAGTGTGTGACTGTCTCAACTAAATCGTCGCCAAGCACGGTATCCAGGGCTGTAATGAATACCCCAGAGCTGACATTCAGTCCGAAGGGTAGAACACAAAACTGATAGGTTCGCCCCCCGAACATAAATGCAGTATATTTCCGAGAATCAGGAGTGATACCCACCTGCCAAAACGAATTAGCGAGATCTATTGTGGAAAAATATTTTGCATCTAGAAATTTCTGTAATTGCTCTTCTAAATTTTCAGGTTTTGTGTGAACCGGTAAAATTATTTCATTAATAGCTCGTGCGTCTAACACTAACCTAATGCTTCCATTTGATTTTTTGACAACAAGTAGAGGACTACAGTAAGGTGAGGTGAATGGTTCAATGACCTTCCAGTCTAACATTTGTTTTAATTCTTGCCACACAGCAGGTCGTTGAGATAACGGTACGTTATATGTCTTATGGTAGAAGATCTTGTGAGGCTTAACTTCAATCTTGTACACATACGTGTTGATAACACCTAATCGTTTGGTAAAAACTTGTAAATATTTGGATAACACTTCCTGTAGTTTTATACGTTCATGTACACTGAGAGCTGTAGCTTCACTTATCTTATGATCAAGCAATGTTTCAAGTCCATTAGCTCTGCGTCAGATGAGCGTGTTTGCATGTCTTGAATGTCTTTGTCAAGTACTAACTGAACCTTGTACCCTGTACAGTGTTTGTCGTGCTTTAGAGTTCTCCTGTCCAAATCAATAATAATTACCCTGCTTTTATCATTTAAAATACATTTACCTTTGGAGAAGTCTATAATGCAGTCCTTCTCGCTCATAATATCTATTCCTAATATGCAATTAGTCACAAGGTTTTGTACAACCAGGAATGGCCATTGTACGGTTCCATTACCTATTTTAACGTTTACAAAAACTTGCTTCGTAACCCTACATGACTTATTACCTAGTGCAGTAGTTATTTTACAGTTTTGGGCAGGAAACTCAGGCACAGGTTCCAATTCACACATCTTTTTATAAAAATTAAAAGATAAAACGCTCACAGCTGCACCTGTATCTAGGATAATAGTAGTTGGAATCCCACCTACTACACCAGTAGTGGATGCTAAAACAATTTCATTTGTGTTTAAACGACATTGTGTACTGTCTTGTAAAAGTTCATCTGATCTATTGTTATTGTGGTTGTATCTTATAAATAAAACAGGTAGTTTTTGTTTAGAATTACTCGGCATATCATTATTCTGTTGTTCAAGTGTGGTGTCAAATAACTGATTAACATTGAAGCCGCCCCCCAAGGATTCTTCAGCCACGACCTGGGGCAAAGTAGTGACTGTTTCTAGTTTGTTGGATTAGCATTTGTACTAGGTACTGACACAGATTGAGGTTGTGCATCAGGTGTCATTTCTATTATATTCACATTCGGATATTGCCTATTATGATCTCCAAACTTTTGCGGTTGTTGTTGCTGTTGCGCATTATAACTTACCTGTCGGTCGTAAGGTATGCTCCAATTTTGACCTGGTGGCTTCTGTGGTAAAGCAGAGTTTGAATGAAAGTACTGATCGTTACGAGTCCAACCTTGATGCTGTCTTGGCTCGTAGTTATTATTATTTCTATTTCTGTTTGTGTTTTTGTTATTACCTTTGTATCCGTTGTTACCGTTGTAGTTATTACCGCGGTGCCTTTTCTATGGATTGCCGCAGGAAATGTTATTACTGTTGTAACTATTGTTTGTATTGGAATACGCGTGTTGAGTTTGATTTCCGTACTGAGACGGCATGTGAGTTTGCTGTTTTTGTTGTACCGCGTATCCAACTGTGGGCGCGCCAGAATTGTGTTGGCAAGCCTGCATGTTTTGCATACCACTAGTGTAAACATTGTGGCTGCTGTTTTGCCGCGCGAAGCGCTGATCTTCAAGTAACATGTCAACCGAATCTAAAGCTGTTAAAAAATAATCTGAATCGTCATCCGGGATATGTAGGAGTTTTTCTTTAATGTTGAAAGGCAATTTGGCCTTCAACGCACGGAGTATATCTCCCGTTGCGACTGGTTCGTCTAAAAAGTGTCCCATGTTCAAGTATTTTTCAAAATATCTGCGTAAGTTACCATTTTTACTGTTAAAAGTTTCAGGTTCCAAAATTTGTCTTCTGAGTCGCTCCTGAACGGATTGCGACCAGAATTTGTTCAGAAAAGCACGCTCAAACTCACTGTACGTGGTACATACGTCAGCTTGACTATACTGCCCAGACAGCTGCATCGCCTTGGATGTAACCGACAATATATGAAATCTTTTTCCGGTCACTCCAAGTGCGTGGAAATGCGTTACTAAAAGATTTGAGAAAAATCACCGGATGAATGGTTCGTTTTTCTGGGATAAAAATCTGAAATTGCCTGTGTTTCATTAAGCTTTCGTCTTCCTTTGCATTATGATATGGATTTGTCCCACTGTAATTACTGCTATGTCCAGCTGGCGAGTAATTACGATAATGTTGCTGTGGTTTACCATGATAATAGCTTGTGTTTGTGTTTGCACATCGTGGTATGTGTTGTAGTCGTGGTGTGTTTTGTTCTTGTGTGTTTGTCGTGTGCGGTATGTGTGTGTCATACTCGAATGTATATTGGTTCCTGAACTGTGCATTTTGACTGATATTTTCGTTACATTCAGACTGTGGTCGATCGGTGAATTGTCTCATGGGTGCAGTGACGGATTGTACTGCGTCACTGATCAGCTGTTTGTTATTAGTAATGTATTGCGCTACGGAGTCATGCACAACTGTTGGTAAATTTTCACGTAAGCATCTATCAAAATGTTTGTCTTTGTTGACTACCCAATCATGAAATTCTTTATTAATATTTTGAAAATGAGCTGTGGCATCAGATTGTAAGATGCCAGTCAGGTGTTGTTCAACATTGTCAAATTTATTCTGTACGTCAGTAATTCGTTTTTCAAGGTTGTCATGTACTGAAGGATATGTTTGAATTTGTTCAGTAAGAACTTCACACGTGACATTAAGGTTTTTTACTTGTGTCTGTAAAAGTGCTACGTCAGTTGTAGTCTTTTCTTGTCTCGTATTAAGCTGGGAAAATTTAGCACTGAGTTCAGTCATCTGTTTGGTCAGTGTGGCGTCTATAAGTTCCACACGCTTACATAAAGTGTCATTACCTGTCTTGAGTGCTATGAGATCAGATTTGATTCCGTCATTTTGTGTCTTTAACTGTTCATTTTGCGTCTGTAAGGTTGCCATATTTTCTGCGTTTTGTTTCATTAGCATTTGTAACATGTCGGCAATGTTTGCCGTTTGCAAGGTCTCTGCCCCCGCCGCGTCATTAGACGTGACGTCATGCATTAACATGGGCTCTGATTGAGACTTTGAAATTTTTGTGGTGGAAGGCCTATTGTCAAAATTTTCGTCAACACTTGCGTCAATGTTTGATGAATCGTCACTACCGGTTGCTGTCGTAAAGTCATTTTCTAACATTTGTCTCTCGTCCGAGTCGGATTGCGTCTGAATAGTACGTCTTTGCTGTTCCATTTTTGCGTATTGTTTTCTAGTTATTACCATGCCACACGTGATATATGTTTCAAGAAAATATTTGACACTTATTTTAAAATAAAATGCAGTTGAGCATGAATCGCTCGTAGCAACAATGGCTGTCTGTTAATTTAAAAATATAAACTGAATTTGAGATTATTGGTAATGGCTGCTGGCCATGTTACATGATATCGTACAGAAGTCGGCCATATTGTACACTCGTGTATTGGTATTGTTGTATACGTTATTGTTTAAGGAAAAATACTGAGAATGGAATTTATCACTGAAACTGTTATGCGGAAAAGAAACACTACAGAATTTTACTGAAAAGCTAATACACTGAATTATACGTCTGGTCAAGCCTGCTAATGCAAAGATGCTGCGTCTTACCTTATTTTGCTGGAAGCTTCTTTGCGTCTTCCCGCAAAAATTTTATAATTGGCAAATATCTTCTGATTTTTGTTATTTCTCATATAGTCAAGTCCAGGTCCAGAAAGTTGATTTTTCACATGAAACAAAGAGAACAATGTAACAAATGACAAAATAACAAGTCCGACACGCAGTCGCCAATATAAAATAAATAAAATAAAATAAATAAAATAAAATATTAATTATTTTATGTGTATGATTGTCTCTCCTATGAGTCGTCAGGTTTTAATTATTCGGTATCAGACGCTTGACAATGGCTTTTTCGTAAAGGCAATGTTACTCGTAGTTGACCGTGAAATAAAACTGAAATAATCGGACTTCGTAATTAAATCGTTTCCAAAGACTGCTGCGGTAGGTGCGGACTCATAAACTAAATCTCAATATTACAATAATTTGCCAGCCATGCCAAAACGTTGTACAGAGGTGATTGTCTACTAAACAAAAAAATTACACAGTTAGTTAAATCAGATATATTCAATGAATAAGCCTACAGTTCACAATCCTACTTACTTTTATAAATATAAATTCTTTTCAGAATCGAGTGCCTAGTATGGTTGCAACTCGCAGTAATTTTCTATAACATGAAATATGGCGGTGTGCCAGACAATAAACTAAAATACGTGCTTCTCGCACCACTTCAACCAGAGCTCTCCTTTCTTAATCAAACATACGAGTAACGTAATTGTGCTTTTGTTTTATCAGCGACACAGCGCTGCAGTTGTGTGCCATAGGCTTTATTTATTTGTCACTGATTATTTATTTAATTAATATCTCGCGTTTCCGAGGAAACTCACGCTCGGCATGCAAATGTGCCTTTATAAGTGCCACAAAAATTTGCAACTGTTCTCCACATAAGATAAACATTATTTCATCATTCCCACATTTTAGTGAAACCCCACGGTCATTCTTACTTGATCTCTGTTCCTACACAGTAGCAGAATCTTTGTAACATGTGAATTACGAAACGAAGAAGAAAAAGGATCAAAATATTTTTATACAAGTAGCGCAAGCTGTCTTGTACATTAAGCCATTCGAACAAATTCACTCGTCAAGAAAAGGTCAACTTATATTCACATAACATCAAATACTACAGTACATACTTACATTAAACTAATAATAAAGCATCAGAACCGATTAAAAACGCGAATGTTAGGAAATAAAATTTAGACGTGGCCAGACGCGAAAGCACCAGCTATATCAAGCATCTCGTAGACAAACAGTAAGGCTACTCACAACGCTAAACCGATGACACGATTTTGCCAGCCATTCCTAGCATGTTGTCACTTGCTAAAAGCTTTAATCGTAGCTATGTTGCTAATTGAAATTTAATTATAGCATATTGTACCGAGAACAATGCGTGGATTCACAGTGTGTCGCTGTCTTCAGGTGGCATACTCTCATGATACGCGTGTTTCAATAAATATTTTGCCGCGAATGTGATGTTTCTCATTATTTTGCTGCAACGAATCACACAGTTAACAACCCGTTTTCGACTGATTCTCAATTTTCTGGTGCTAGAAACGATATATATAGGTGTCGCCTTGAAATGAATTCCAATATGGCGCCTCACAACTCTGCGGGGAAGTGAGATGACATGCATGTGACGTAGTTGGCGTTGCGGCAACTCATTGGTCAACGCTTAGACACACACTCAGAATACCTGACATGCTAGATGTTGTTTCTCTGCACGTTCGGAAAGACACCGGCAAGTGCTGTTCCACGTTACGACGTCAGAAACTCGGCACGCTCGACGCTCAGCGCTCGGATGAACGGTCCGTGTGCCGACGGCTCTGAGCCCGGAGCCTCCTGGGATGGCGGCTGGGCCCACGGGGGAGACCTACTGCGGTGCGAACCTTCCGAAGGCAGGCCTCAACTCGCTCGCTCGTTCAGTTCAGCAGGCAAAATGCGTTTCTAAACCTGTTAACTCGCAGCTGGGAGTGTACTTACTACTGAGAATTGCATCTCCTACTGCAATCTGCTATTACGAAGTCTTACTGATTAACAGTACTACAACAAAATTTTATTTAAGACGAATACTCGATTAAGTGGTATAACGGCTTGTTTATACACACATCAAAAAAAGTTTTGCATCACCCCGGTTCCCAGAACTCCTGAAGATGACTGTGGATATTGTATCACGGACACAGCACCTTTCACTGTTCAGAGATGCCACTGAAGCCGCCAAAAGATGTATACAACCATGTAAGAGCAACTCCTATTAGACGAAGGAGATCCGGCAGCCGATCAGTTCTAGTCATTCCACCAGCAAGGATGTACACGGCTCGTGTTTTCTGTAGTTCAGCCGTCCCTAGACGGTCAATACCGTCGTTCGCTCGCGTCCCAATTGTTACTTTGTGATAGGAAGGGCTCTCAACAAGGTAAGTGTCCAGGCGTCTCGGAGTGAAACGAAGCGATGTTATTCGGACATGAAGGAGATACAGAGAGACAGAAACTGTCGATGACATGCATTGCTCAGGCCGCCCAAGGGCTACTACCTCAGTGGATGAACGCAACCTACGGATTATGGCTCGGAGGAACCCTGACAGCAACGCCACCATATTGAATAATGATTTTCGTGCAGTCACAGGACGTCGTGTAACGACTCAAACTGTGCGCAATAGGCAGCATGATGCGCAACTTCACTCCCGACGTCCATGGCGAGGTCCATCTTTGCAACCACGACACCATGCAGCGCGGTACAGATGGGCCCAACAACGTGCTGAATGGACCACTCAGTGTTGGCATCACGTACTCTTGACTGATCAGTGTCGCATATGCCTTCAACCTGACAATCGTCGGAGACTTGTTCGGAGGCAACCCGGTGAGGCTGAACGCCTTAGACGCACATCCCAGCGACTCCAGCGAGGTGGAGGTTCCCTGCTGTTTTGGGGGGCCGTTATGAAGGGCCGACGTACGCTGCTGGTGGTCATGGGAGGCGCCGTAACGGCTGTACGATACGTGAATGCCACCCTCCGACCGATAGTGCAACCATATCGGCAGCATATTGGCGAGGCATTCGTCTTCATGGACGACAATTCGCGCCCCCATCGTGCACATATTGTGAATGAATTCCTTCAGGATAACGATATCAATCGACTAGAGTGACCAGCATGTTCTCCAAACATGAACCCTGTCGAACGTGCATGGGATAGATTGAAAAGGGCTGTTTATGACCCACCAAACACTCTGAGGGGTCTACGCTGAATCGCCATTGATGAGTGGGGCAATCTGAACCAATAGTGCTTTGATGAATTTGTGGATAGTATGCCACGACGAATACAGTCGTGCATCAATGCAATAAGACGTTCTACTGGGTATTAGAGCTAGCGGTGTGTAGAGCAATCTAGACCACCACCCTGAAAGTCTCGCTGTGTGTTGGTACAATACGCAATGTGCTGTTTTCATGAGCAATAAAAAGGGCGGAAATGATGTTTATATTGATCTCTATTCCAATTTTCTGTCCAGGTTCCAGAACTCTCGGAACCGAGGTGATGCAAAACTTTTTTGATGTGTGTAGCATTTAGTCTCTTCTCCTTAACAGTTCTCATTTCATACAAGTAGTGGTGCCATATGCAACCGATAATAATTTTGGCATGATTTTAATTTTATTATTCCCCATTACACGCGTAACATATTGCAAGTAGCCCTATTAACTTCCGATCATTCTAGGACTAATAACAGTAAGACTCCATAATAGTGGATTCCAGTTTGTATGTACACATAGTTACGAAAAAAAAAAAATGGTTCAAATGGCTCTGAGCACTAACTGAGAACTAACTAAACTAACTGAGAACCAACTAAAAAAAAAAAAAACGAAAAAAGTGGTAAAAATGAATAGCGTTGAAACTTCATATTATACTGGTTTTGGGTTCAAATCTCCCTTCACACCATTTTTTTTTTTTTTACTTCTGTTTAAATTGTATATTTTTTGTCATGTGAAATTATAATAAAGAAATATTAAATCATAATTTTCTAATGGAAATAACACCACTTTATTTTCAGTTATGATTCACGTGAAACAAATGTGAATTGACTTATATGCATGAATATTAATCCAGAATGAATTTTCACTCTGCAGCGAGTGTGCTCTGAAATGAAACTTCCTCACAGATTAAAACCAGATTGATCTACCAGCACCTTTCATCAATAATACTGGTGCGTTTCGTATCCTCCTTTGTCCATGCAACGAAGAAATTAGTGGCCATTAGCAGTAAATAGAGGAGATATAGAATACTCAGGAAAAAATGTTTTTGTAGTCGCCCGGCAGCTCTTTCTCTGGGTAGAGTCCAGCCTTTTGGATTTTTACGTACAGTACTAGATTCTGCTAGATGACTTACGTGAGGAAAGCCTGACATGATGTTTGTTTGCTTTAACACTTTGCTGACAGTGTTCCTCAAAGTTTTACGTGACTACATTAGTTTTTTTTTGTGTAAACATCATTTATTCCATCAACTATGGGAACATACTGATTGTTTGATGGGTGCAGCTCTTATAAAATTTCGTCCATACGACTACCAGACTTTGTGAAGGCTGTATCTCCCAGTCGCTGCCGATGACGAAAAGTTAGAGTCTCAGTTTTTTCATGATCCAGACTACCAAGCTTGGCTTCGGTTTCGCTGCAGAGAACGTACTCTCTTTTTCTCTGATTTGTACTTGGCTGCTGCAGCAGCTGAAAATAAGGGTTCCCTTGAAGAAATGTTGCTGAACAAATCTTCCAAACAATACATTAGACTGTGAAGTTTGTAGAGTCATGACATAGCATAAATGCTAGAACAACATTTATTGTGCGCTTTTAGCTAATCTCCAAACATGTGTGTTTCGTGTTTAACTTCCTGCACTTGATGTCGTCCGTGCCCGGTGGCTGAGTGGTCACGAACTTAAACGGATGTCTTACGACGTCCGCCCCGAGCAGATGCAACGAAAAAAAGCGAACAACATGAAATAAAAAAAAAGTGGTCCGCACGAGAGAATGTATATTCTAAGAGCCCGGGTTCGATTCCCGGCTGCGTTGGAGATTTTCTCCGCTCAGGGACTGGGTGTTATGTTGTCCTAATCATCATCATTTCATCCCCACCGACGCCCAAGTAGCCGAAGCGGCGTCAAATCGAAAGACTTGCACCCGGCGAACTGTTTACCCCTACCCCCCCCCCCCCCCCCCCGACATTTACTTGATTTCAAAAACAAAAAATATCTAAATATCTTTATTAGATCATTGATTTGCACCTAAAGAAGCTTTAAACGAGAAATATGTGGGTTTACCCGTATAAACATCTTTTACATTTTATATATTTAACTGCATATACTGTTAAGTGTAAATAACGCTAGGAAGATGTATTATTGGTCCAGTAAATATACAATGGTTCAAAACACATTTACTAGTGTATTTTCCGCAATTTGATCTCGCGTTTTTGCCTCACTGCCAGAGGTAAAATAACGGAGTTTGCACTCGGTTATCGTCCTTTCGTGCGTGCTGTCACAGTTACACGAATCGTGCAGTGACATCTAGTGGCAGCGCAAGGTACTTGGTGGTCTGACGTGACTAGACGCGACCACAGAAAGCTCAGGATTTAACGCCGAATCATCAATGAGCAGCAGTGTTGTCAGCCCTGCGTGGGATTTGTTCCATATTGTGGAACATTTTGACAAATATTTTTCAGGAACGTACAAAGACTTTTTATGTGTAAAAAAGTGAGATGAGTGTAGGACATTTAATTGCTGCCTCTATCATAGCGTAGTAATGGTTATGGTACATGCACCACTACCAGCGAAATTAAACATTTCGCGGAGGTTAAAGAGATGACACCCGCCACCGGTCATTTGTACAACCAGCTGCCAGCATTCTCACCAGCCGAGCGGTTCTCGTCGCTTCAGTCTGGAACTGCGCGACCGCTACGGTCGCAGGTTCGAATCCTGCCTCGGGCATGGATGTGTGTGATGTCCTTAGGTTATTTAGGTTTGAGTAGTTCTAAGTTCTGGGGGACTGATGACCTCTGAAGTTAAGTCCCATAGTGCTCAGAGCCATTTGAATCATTTGAACCATTCTCACCATGGGTACAATAGGTGTGCTTGTACAACAGTAACACGCAGGCACTGTTATCCTATAGGTACTAATAAGCCTATCATACGTCCCCCAAAAAAACGACACAGTCCGCTTTTCTAACACAGACGTGCGAGTTTCCCGTAATTCACGTCTGGACGCACAAATGTCCCGTATATTAAAATTTCGCAAATACATTTTATGACATAAATTAATAATGCTGATTTATATTTCAGTTACGTATAGTTGTTTGAAATCCTTGTATCTGTAAGTTTGAAAATACTTGCTAAAATTGCCTTACTTTTCGTGTTACAACTTTTTTTTTTTTTTTTTTTTTTATGTTGAAGTACACTACCATGGTCAACTATCGCATCCCCTACTTCTACTCCTTACGTGCCTCCTATGTCTCGATTACACTAAACCATGTTAGTATTTAATTGTAACAATGCATGACTTACGTGAGAAGTAAAACTATTGTTTATCGAATATTTAAATTTAACCACATGCTTTATTTCTTTATTTAAATATCGACAGTTGTTATTTATTTTCTGTACATTCTTGTGCCGACCTCACCTCAGTGGTGATTGTTGAGTGTAGAATCTTTAAGCAGTGCGTGTACTCAGAGAATCTTTCCCTTCCCCATTGCGATACAACATTTCTTTAATTTATGCTTAAACACAAGCGATTGTTTTCATCTGAAATGAAAGAAAAGTGTCTATTATACAGTATGGCAGGGGCGCTAGTAAATACTGTAGTTGTGGACCGTGAGCCCTACAGCTAGTTCATCGTCGTGCACGTGGAATCATAGTCCATTCTTCTCTCTCTCTCTCTCTCTCTCTCTCTCTCTCTCTCTCTCTCTTTCTTTCTCTCCTTTTTGCTGGGCATCACATGCTTTTCTTTACTTTTATCACTTTCTACAGAAGAGGGACGTTTTGAGTACCCAGGAGGGACAGTTGAGCTTCATAGGTTGGCGCCACTGGTGAGCAGTGCTGCGACGGAAGCGGTGCTATGCAGGCCCACTGCATGTTGCTGTTGCATTGTGTCTAACTGAAAAAAAAACTACAATGATACACTCGCATGAAGTAACACTCACTAAACATCAGCGTCTGTATGACTGAAAGCACCATATGTTCGTGGGCATTCTGTTTCAGCACCTTCAGAACTGGCAGACTGCAATTTGGTCAAAATTCCTTTGTTCGTTTTAAAAGTTTTTCTGTTACAGTAACTGGCAAATAAATAGGAGAATCTCTGTAGAGAAATGAAAACAGTATTTCTTCCACATTTCTACTGACCCTCCTGTAGAGATTCGGAAGATGGGTAAGATTCACCTGTTGCCAATAACCCGAAAAAATTATTATGGAACTGTTGTTGTTGTTGTGGTCTTCAGTCATGAGACTGGTTTGATGCAGCTCTCATGAATGAAGCTAGTACGCTTTTATTTTTAATAAACGTACATTTTGTGCCGCTTTAAGCGAAATTTTCAATAACATGTGGAGAAGTGGGGCATCCCCTGTCCAAAAATTTAATGTGAGTGGAGGGTAATAAAAAACATTAAATGCTGAAGATGTTCCGCCCTTTCATTATTATTTATGTTATGACGTTCAATGACATAGACTGACAGTAATTGTGTAATGTGTGCCTCGGCATCTACTTGCACTCGGTGATTAGAGATGATGGGTGTCTCCTTCTGTTGTTGTGATCTATTTGTGCAGCCGGTATGCGAGGAGAGACACGCCGCTGAGTGTTACCGCAGGGCTGGCTGAATGGCCCAGAACTGTGGGAAGGCGGGGGCAGCCGGCGTGCGGGGGCCGGTGACCGCGCCAAGGGGGCAGCGAGCGAGCCCACCAGGTGACCAGCGGTGTAACACAGCGTGGCACATTGTTCCCAGTGCTAGCCACAGTGCTATTTACAAAATCAGGTGCTCTCTCATGATGGGCCGGTGCCCTCCGAGTGGTTCCCTGGCGTGAGAGAAGACTTTTTGGGGACCTGCAGGTGTTTGCGGGCCCGATGGCTGAGGACCTCTTTCAAGCGAACAATAATTGCTGCCGTTGAAAAACGTTAATCCCCAGAGTCAAAGGCAGTCCCTCACTGTTCGGTGTCCAATAGTTTGCAGTCAGTGCACCCGCTGTATTTTTGAGGTGTTTTACATCCCAAGTTAAGTCATATCCCGCGTGCACTGAAACTAAGCACCGTTATTAGAAATCAGATGGCAACGTGAGTTTTGCTTGCTTCCCACGAATTTTTGATTATGCAACTGGCGTGGAGATAATACTGCCGTATGTAACTGGCAGATTGCGTTTCTTCGAGGTGTCCCACGTGGAGTGGTTTTTTTTTCTTCTTTTTTATGTGAGTTGGCCCAGGAGTAAAGATTGAGGCGGAGCCCAGTCTTCAAGTGTGACGGTGTTAGGCCTGGTCGTGAACTCGCAGCGATGGCACCTGTGCTTGCGGCTCTGCCACAGAGAGGTGTGTTTACGCGTCACTTTACACTCCCAGCAGCGCGTCCTTTCCACTTGTAGCAGCAGGTGCTCACATAAAACACGGAGCACGGCCTAGCACTTTGCCAATTCACACTCACTCTCACATAAGACAAAGTCACTCAGATAGTGTTAATGTTCTTAGTCACAGAGGGAGACGTCGAATAGAGGATTCCAATCCTTCTTATCAACATTGTCAACCAACCACTTCTACTGACATAAATGCGATTTACAGGCATTTTACTGAATCTGTGTTCCTTTTCAAATTATGTTGGAACATCATAATCCATGGACGTCTATATTGCAACAAATCGGTTGTTTCAGTGAATAACCTTTCTCATTTCAATACAGAGGATTCCTTATTCATTTAGGAATTCTGGTTTTGTTTGTGACGTATTTCATGTCATTCATTGTTTTATCACACGCTGCCAACTTGGGGTTTATTACTAGGGCTGCACGGTATTAATACATGTTGAGATAGAGCTTAATGCACAGATTTTAGTAGCGTATCTTTAGGTGGTTTTGTGTCCCAGGACATTCGGTTGCAGAAATTAATAGCAGGTAGTTCCCACATTGCCATACCAATGGGGCATCTTGAAAGGGGAACAGAGCCTGGAACCGCATCAGTTGTCTCAGGGGGAAAAAAAAGAAAAAGAAAGAAAGAAAGAAAGAGAAATGGATCCTATGTGATCATTTGGTTATCTCCATACAGTTCAGTAGGAAAGCCAATAAGTGTATTCAGCCAATATCTTTTGCTTATTTGTGTTTGGGAATAATAAATCGTTGCTACACTTAATTAACCAGAACAAAGAACATTTAGTGGCCGATCTACCTCTATTAGTAAGAGGTCAATATTTTTGCAATCATTGTGACTAATTCCAAACACACTGTTAAAGAATTCATGTCATTTAATATGGAAGAGCCTGAGATGTTTCAGAGGAACATACGACTTCTCCCCTGCCTCACTATTTTGATTTACAACATGGAATTCAGTGATGGATTTACAGTTAGAATTTGAGAAGTTTTCATAGTATATCGGCATACGCTGATATTATTTGATACTAGTGATCTTAAGAGCATGTATATCCTTCTAACATAACATTACAGTGACAGTTTTTTGCTGTATTTTGCATCTTTCTTAAGAGCGGCTGGGCATTTTAATTAATACTGTTTACATTAAATTCTTTCTCTATTCATTACTGTAAACCTGTCGATGGTGTTAAGGTAAGTAAGGACTTGTCTTACAGTGCTTCTTTACTATGCAGAAGCTATTACCTATATAATATGTAAGATTCTGAATATAGAGCTATATAACAAACGTTTAACTGTCTTCACTTAAAAGGAAAAATACGACGGGAGATAAAACGAAGGTGTTCAGTTACCACTTCAAAAAATCTCTCTTACAAATAGATAAGGAACTGCTTAACGTGTAGAGACGTTATGGGTTGGGATTTGGGGTGGACATAATTAACACAAAGGCGTTTCTCGCTGCGGTGACATCTTCTCATTAAATTACAGTCACCAACATTCTCCTCCAAGTGCTATAATATTTTGTTGACGCCGACCTATATTAGGGAGGAACGATCATCATAATGCAATAACGGAAATCAGACCTCGCGTTTTTTCCCGCGCGCTCTTCCAGGTTGGAATAATAGAGAATTCATGTCTGACAATCATGTGTCCACCAAGTACATGACAGATATAACTCACTCGGTGTGTATTTAATACGACGGTGCCCAGCCGCTAGCAGGCATTTCAGTTTACCGAAGCAAGCAGCTCCTTCGCAGGACTACATCTGGATCAACACCTCACAGTGACACCGTTCTAGGCGCCGCGTGAACCTGGGAGTTACGCCTCAGTAGTCATTATGAACAGCCAGCCGTCACGTCAGAGCCTTCGCCTCTGACAGTGGCGCCCCGTAGACTCTGGGTATCAGGAATTGCTATTGCCACGTGTTAGTGGCTTCCGTGATTGTGTTCAGTGACTTCCGTGCAGTATTGGACCCATATGGACTTAGACTTTTACCATTAAACATTCAACAGTGATTGAAGTCTGACCCAGACATGCTTAATCCAAATGTTAGTGTATTTTACATTACCCACAGCAAAGAATTATTCAGTATCAGTTATTGATGAAGAAGATCATTTGTACTTACTCAGCTCATATTGCTAATTTCCTGCATCTGTTGACATTAGTTGCGAATCACTAATTTAATGCTAATTAAATGAAAGAATTTATGGTTTTATCTCTACCTGGGACTCTTGTGTTGTCAAACCATGTAAGGTCACTAGAGTTTTGGCGATAAGGGTAAAAGTTTACAAGTTTATATATATATGTGTGTGTGTGTGTGTGTGTGTGTAATAAAACAGTCCCCTCCTCATGAAGATGCTTATTTATTTACTGTTCATCATCAGACCGCTTACTGCTTGGGAGTCCGCTGAAACTGGCGAGGAGCAGGCACCACTCTTAGGAGATTTATAACCACTGATCCGGTCACCAGTATATTAAATAGACATGTTTATGTTGTTGGAGCTGTTTTAATATGCAAAAAATAACGTTTGTTATAACTGCTGACTTACCAATAAAAACAAGGTAAAATGTTTCAAAAAAAAGTTTTCATCCTTTCAGTAATGGCGACGAGGTTTGAAACATAATAGAGTCTGAATTCGTGACGGTTTCCAGTGTACTCACAATGCATTAAGAGAAATTTTTCACTCTTTAGCGCCATTTCGCTGCACAAATTACAAGTATGCTCATCACGTTTTCTTGTACCTGTGCCCTGCACTCGACCTTATTACCACAGCTGTTGTTTTCCGTATAGCAACTTGAGCAGTAAATTCTTCTGAAAGACTTGTTGCACCTGTACGATGCTGTCCCCCAGGCGGTGACGGCGCTACATCCCTCATTTCAGGCATTCGAAGAAGAGATGGCCATGTGGGCAGATCTCATCAGAGAGTTTGAGCACCGCTTCATGGCTTCCACTATTCAGGCTGACACTCGCAAGCGTGCTTCTCTGCTAGCTTACGCAGGAGCTAAAGCCTATCACATTGTTCAAATAATCAACATAGATGTAGGTCCTAGTACTGTACCATACGTGAAGTAAAGCACAACTAAATGCGTACCATGTGCCATGCAAAACGTATCGTGCTGACATGCATACTACACGTTCGGAGACGTCTTACACAATGACACATGACCTTTACACATGTCACATTGTCAGTATCTATTCGATACGCCTCAGATCGTGCACGCCCGCAGGCAGGCGATAGAGCAGCAGTGCAGAACCTGTCAGATGTAGGGGTTGCCTATCTGCAGGCGCCTAGGAATCGGTTGGGGATTGCCTCTGTACTCTGCTGTACTGTACAGGCGCATTTCTGTGAGCTATCTGGGGAAGTTATCCTTGCATTACTGAGCAACTGTTTTTTTTACCAGGTATCCAGCCTAGTTTACCAAATTGTCAACCAGACTAACATTAACTGTAATCTTTTAACAGTCATCTTACGACAACCGTTGGTATATATATATATATAAAGAAAATTTAAATAAATAAATCAGTTTATATTTGGACATTTATTTTAACATTGATCATTGTTCTGTTAAAATTTCAGCATATTAAAATTGATTCATAACTAAACTGGTGCCTTATTTAGGATTGTGAAAATGTGAGTTTGTAATCTTACGGAACACATCAAATATGGAGCCAAGATTGGGAGACTGCATTCATAAAATAACACACGAAGAACGCTGAAACATATGCAAGAGGAAATTAACCACAACCAACCGATTCAATTTTCACCCAAAGAAGTTACGTTTGTAGCGCAATCCTGTCCGTCATGAAATTACCACACATTGGTATACTAAATTCATACTAACTCTCTGTGAAATCTTCTCGAAAAGAATAGCTGAGGGCTACTTTGATGCTTACACCACATGCTTCACGAAGTCAACTTGGTTTAGACAAAGAGTGTAACTCCAAAATAAGTTTGATAATTAAAATAAATTACATCGAAACGCAATTTACAAAAGAAAAACCTCCAACTGGTTACTATCGTCATACTATTAACCTGATGGGTCAAACGATTATATAAGCACATGGTAATGGTCTCACAAAGTACCCCCCACGTGGGTTGAACATAAAGAAAAGTTGCTATATTGAAAAATATTGTCAAGACGAGACGTTATAATCTCATGCACATTTGCGTTTAAGATTGATGATCTTAGTTAGAGTTGCGGATCATCAACACGTGGTTCCACATTGCTCACAAAGTAGTGACAAAGCAACTACTGGAAGATATTCTGAACTTCACACTCGAATTACACTGCGTTGCAATTTAAGATAACAGAAGATATTTTAGATGTAAACCTGAAACAAATGTGATTAAATTTTCAGTTAGGCAGAACTTAAGAAATCCATTGTCCTATGGACTTAGTAGAGACGCGCTTACTCGGAGATTTTACCACTTCAGAAGGTCGCCATGGACAGACTGGCGTGGGCCCCTACCGAGGGTGCCTCACAAATACAAACGGAAGTGACCTGAGAGGCTGCTCCCTATACCAACATGACAAGGGACGGACAGGACCATATCAAGAATAGAAACTTCTTTGCTTTTAGAAAGAGTAGCTACCTGTTCTGACGTTTGTCCTACTGCTCTCTAGCAGACAGGCCTGTCTGCTACCATCAAGCAACTAGAAATACATTTGCTCATTCATCTCTTCACACAGAAGGGAAGAGGGATGACAGTATCTTATCATATACACTATATAAAAGAAAGCAGATGTAGATTCCATATGAGAGTGTCCCACATGAATTACATATAAACTGTTTTTTAAAGTGTAGTAGTCTGACAGATCGTTCTTGTTTATGTGTAAAAGTAACACGTTCCACTGTTCAGTCTCTTCCCAGATAGAGTCAGAAACACCACAGTAAATTTAGAAGTGGAATGTATGCGGTAAATGACAACAGATTTAAGAAATTAACATGAAAGGAATGCAAGAGAGACCTTTCAAGTGGCTCCGAGGGGTTGCCGAAATGGGATTTCTTTTCTGTTTCATTCACGCTTGTGTCAATGTTACCCTCCCCCTCCTCTGTCATCATGCCGCAGGAGGGCAGGGAACAGGAGTACCGAGAAAGCACGAACGCACCTCGCTGCTTCAGATCAGATTTAGATTTGGTCAAACGGTTTTGAACGGTCCCTAGTCGTTCCACTTTGTATGCGAAAGCAAAATTTGCTGCTGCAGCATCCTCCAAATTCATCAGATGACGTTATCTGGGTTTGCAGTCATACGATGTCCTTAGGGAATGATTAAATTGTCCAGGTGTTGTCAGCAGTGTCATAGATTTTCTAGAACGTGCATCTGCCGTATGCTGCAGTGCAGACTGTCGTTTTGGACCGCGGAACGTGTGTTAAACGACGCCACAAGGGAAGAGATGGTTTCACTCACCTCCTGAGGCTTTTCCATTGCAGATTCCTAGTGGCGGTGTGTCTGAAACGTTTTTGCGGCTATGTATAAGGAAACCGCTTGATGTGGGCGTCGCGGTTATGAATTCCGTCGCAGGGGCTACAAGGAAAGGCTTTAGATGTCAGTGGAGGCATCACACCGTGAAACATCCATGGGTGCGCTGATCAGAATTTTGGTGAAATTTGATGCCACTTTCACATGATTAAGCCACCTCACATTTCAAATCAACTTCATTTCATCCGCACGTGTCGACACCTCGATGTCTGAAGCGTCGCCAAGTGGTGGCGTGGCAGAGAGCCACGCCTTTCCACCATAACATAAGAGGGCTGCAGGCACTTTTGGGCACAGTTCACACTCCTACGTCGCAATGGGGGAAAATGACGCGACTTCAAAGAATTTCTTCAATTCTGGAGTGTGTATATACAGTATACTTTGTTGTAGGAGGTAGCCTAATCGAAGAAAAACTGATGTTATCTGATTTTATGTCAAACGTTCCTAAAATAAGACTGATACACTTGTGATGTAGTTACAACTATCTTGAGAGAAAGTTATCTGGATAATCATGTCTTTCGTATCATTTTAATTTTGCGTTATTCTAAATCATACACACATATTCGTTTTATTTACTTTTAAGGAAATGTATTGTGCTGTTCTTTGTTGACAAATTTTAGCGGAGCGGAACCAAGACTTCCTAGAAATTACACAACGAAGTTATCCAAATGTTGAAACTTAAACGAAAAGTAAGAAATAGACAAATGTGGTACCTCCTAGTTTTGTAAAAAAGGTTTACCTGCTTGAAAGTATACAGATTAACTAAAAAAATCTTAATTAGTGAACTGAAGAAAAATAACACAATGTGTTTTGGTCCGACGAGTGGGTCGCACTGTTGTATTCCTCATCTTTTGTACACGTTATGTAACGGTCCAGCCAAAGATCACGCTACATTGTTTCTCATCTTCGTATATCTTACGTAAAAGCTGACTTCCCTATTCAACAAGTACTTTCATGTCTTTATAGCAGTCATAATCTGAAAGAATGGCCGTTTAAACGTACCGAAAGTGGTAATTTCAATAAATGAGAGATTCTGCGATGTTGAATGGTATTTTTTTTCCCTAATTCATTATGAACCGTAACAGATCGCTGTTACGTCCTGACCATGCTGGTTAAAATTATGACCTATAGTATGTATTCTCGTGTTACCACCATTGTGTTCCCAGCTACCGGCAAAATGAGTGGTCTCTGCGCTGCCAGCTCTCTTCGACGATTCGCTTAAAAATCGTCCACGAGAGGAAAGCGAGTGAGCACCTGCGAATGTGGACCGGACACGACCGAATGCTGTACGCCCGTGTTCGCCTACCTGAGAGAAAGCTCCGTCGTCGATGTTCTTCACGCTTGCCGTTAGTGAAATGGAAAATAAAAGACAGAGGGTCAAAGTAATGAATTCGGCGTTCCGAAAGGAGAAAGGGATAATGTAGACGATTTTAGACCTATTTCTATACCATCAGTGTTTGCTAAAGTTACTGAAAAGGCTGTGTATGTAAGGATAATTGATCATTTTATATCACATAATTTCCAATCAAATGTACAGTTCGGCTTAAGAAACGGTTTAACAGCTGAAAATGCTATGTTCACTTCTTCCTGTTAGGAACTGGATGGGTTAAACAAAAGCTTTCGAACGCTAGGCATATTTTTTTATTTAACTTAGGCGTTTGATTGTGTTCATCACAAAATATTGCTCCAGAAGTTGGACCATTACGGAATGCAGGGAGTAGCTCACAATTGGTTCATCTCTTACTTTAACAACAGACAGCAGTGTTGAGAATGACTGCGACGTGGGGTCTGAGTGGGGTGTGGTCAAATGGGGGAGAGGGCGAGGGGATGCCCCAGGGATCAGTGTTGGGGCCACACCTGTTCCTTATTTTTATTAATGATAAGTCATCTAATATTACGGATAACTCTAAAATATTTCAGTTTGCTGATGACACTAGCTTGATACTGAAGAATTTAGTGCACAACATTGACTGGGTTTCAAATAGTGCAGTTCATGACATACGTTCCAAGCTTGTAGAAAATAAACTAACGCTAAATCACAGTAACACTCAGTTTTTAGAGGTTTTAACATACAATTCAACAAAATCCAACGTTTTAATTTCACAAAACGGGCATATGGTTAGTGAAACTGAACAGTTCAAATTTCTAGGTGTTCAGATAGATGCTAAACTTCGTGGGAAGCCCACGTTCAGGATCTTGTTCATATACTTCCAATTTTACTATTCGAACGTTATCTGAAGTAAGTGATCGTTTGACACAAAAATTAGTCAACTTTGCTTATTTTCATTCGATTATGTCGTAATGTACTGTATTTTGGGGTAACTCCTCCCATTCCAAAAGGATATTTTTGACTCAGAAACGGGCGGTTCGGGCAATAAGCGGTGCAAGTTCGCGAACCTCTTGTCGACCCTTGTTCTCAAGTCTGACACTGGCCTCTCAATATATACATTCTTTACTGTCGTTTCTTGTTAACAATATCAGCTTAATCCCAAGAATAAGCAGCTTTCGCTCAGTTAATACTATGCATAAATCAAACCTGCATTTGGATCGGACTTCCTTAACTCTTGTGCAGAAAGGTGTGCAGAATACTGCTGCATCCATTTTGAATAACCTACCACAAGAATTCAAAACTCTTAGCAGTAATCCACGCGCTTTCAAATCGAATGAAGTTTCCTCATGGGTCACTCCCTCTGTTCTGTTGAGGAGTTCCTTGAAAAATTAAGCTGAATCTTATGTTGGCTTGACTTTTTGGGTTCATAAACATTTTATTTTTATCTGATATTAGTTTTAAATTGTAATTTCCATGACTTGGAGATTTGCTGCTCAATTTGGTCCTACGGAACTTGACGTGCAGATAAAGTAAAATGACATTCCTCCTCCCTGGCTGAGCTGTTAATACGGGTCTCCATTGCAGTCACCACACGAACGCCGAAATGATAGACACTTTGGTAAGAGAAGACAACTGGACTTGATGGGACTCCTGTATGATTCTATACAGACTATTCAGAAGACCTTGCAAGGGTTGTAGCGACAGCAATCGTTGGACACTCGGTACCAAGCGACTGGAAAAAGGCGCAGGCCATTTTTGTTTGCAAAATGGTACATGTAACTACAGACAATATTCCAACGTCATTAGATTTCAGAATCAAATAGAAGACCTTTTATGATCTCCCTAGTTAGCTGCTTACTTTGCTAGTCTCGCTCTGGTCAGCTGACGCTTTTGTAAGTCCCGATATGGCCGCAACCGCGCGACCGCTACGGTCGCAGGTTCGAATCCTGCCTCGGGCATGGATGTGTGTGATGTCCTTAGGTTAGTTAGGTTTAAGTAGTTCTAAGTTCTAGGGAACTGGTGACCTCAGAAGTTAAGTCCCATAGTGCTCAGAGCCATCTGAACCATTTGATATGGCCGCCAATTGTATTTGTCAGTCTCACTCTCTCCAGTTTAGTCTTTTGTTAGACCTCACTCTGCAGGTGCTATACCGACTCGCAATTGAATCTTGTGGAGGAACTTATCTGGGTCCTTCTGATCCCATACGAAGACGTGAATAGTAAGTGTGTGAAATGTCTAGGAGCATGAATTACCCAACTTAGAAATCATGTTCAGTGCTGTAACATAATCGTTTGTGCAAAGTCTCGTGCATAGTCTGTGGTATAAGTTCCACGTCACTTAGGAGCATCGCCCTAAGTTTTGTAGTTCCAGTACGTTAGTGATCTGAGAAGAGCATGGTATTTAAAGTTCCTGGCAGATGAAAGTCACTGTACAAGAACGGCATTTAAATCCATCAAACGACCTTCCGAGGGTGGTGTCGTAACTGCCTGAGCCGTCGCGGTAGACTCCTGCTCTCCAACTTCGACAAACTGCTTTTCCTTTCAGTACCTTTAATCTAACGAGGCACGCGAGAGTGATGCTGGAAGGCAGGACAAGTACAGCGATGGGGGTGACCCATTAGCCGCGCCTGAGCGGCCCCATCGCTGCCAAAGGGAAGTCTGCCTGTCAAAGCCGCGGAATTTCAAAATGACGCACACACCACTGTAGACTGAAAAATTAATTCGGGAAAAATCCGTTAGGTTGTAGCTAAGCCGTCTCTCCCACATAGGGCGACCAGATGCAGTTGTTTAAAAAGGAGGACAAACAGCTTCAAAAAGAAGGACAATGGAAGAAAAAAGAGGACACATCAAACGGGTCAACTGCAGACGCGGATACCACGCGTCAACTTTGGACAAGTCGCGTGACTGCCGGGAATTACCGGTAAAACTAGTAGTTAATTGTTACTGATGGTCAGGTGGTGGTTAACTGAGCAATACAAAAAAATTAAAAACATTGATTGTGGTGACAGTGTGGCGCCAATTGTTTTGTTATGTCAACAACACGCAATTGTTTACAAATCGAAAAACGTAAGACCATTCACGTCCCTTCATTCGACGCACCGCTACCAACATCTCCAATTCAAGCAGCAGCCGACGACATGTAAACTGCACTTTAACCTTCCGAATACAAATAAATTGAATGACTATTGGCCACGCACTAAGACGTACGTTTCAGCTCCACATATCTTACATTCCGCTTCAAATTCATTTCTCCCTTTCTTGAAAGCTGGATATTTGCAGAAAGACATAAGAAAATGTACACTTTCGTTTAGGCATAGCCAAATATTTTACATAACACACTCGGTTAAAAATTACACTCACAAATCACACGTGCACTACAGGAAGCCAAGCCAATACAAAGCCAAGATACGAAACGAAAATGTTAAATAATCGATATTTGCATTCGCTTATAGGTCTATCAACGACAACATCGACGATCCTGGTGCCACCTACTAACGCCGCCTTCGTGCGTGTTTATCACGAAGGCTGTGCCAACAGTTAAAGTATTTAAGAAAAGAGGAATAGAACGGACGGAATTGTAAATTTAACTGTATTACGCTCAACTTTGCGAAAAAGTCGGACATTGTAAAAATCCGCCCGGACCCCGGACAAGGAGCTAAAAAGGAGGACATGTCCGGATTAATCCGAACGTCTGGGTACCCTACTCCCACATATTTTACCAGAAGTGCTAATTCTACAAGGTATCCCGCACAACATGTTTGAAAGTTTGTATAGTGGAGCAAAGGTGCTGGTGAAAGTAAGCCTGTGAGCAGTGTCTGGACTGGTAAGAGTGTTCCAGCCAGGGGCGAGGTCCCGGGTTCGACTCTGGCTCTGGCAGTCTGCTTTAACCTGACACCAGGTATCCACATAATGCACGCACTTCTGTAGACTGAAGCATTCAGCCCGACTGGAGTGCCCTTAGTAAGCAGCCGACATATGCAACATTTACTGAACAAGTGCAGCCCTCGTTCGTACAGCTCTCATTGTGACTGCAGAATGGAGTAGCGTTAGCCAGTTCTTGCATGTCTTTTCCTCTTCCACTAACTCCCTCGGCAGCCTGCCCCCGCAGCGCTCAGCTCTGGTGTCGACACCAGCGGCACCCTCCCCTCCCCCCCTCCCACCCCACCCCCTCCTCTGTAACCGCTCCCCCCGCCCACACTACTCCACCTTTCCCGTATCCATCTCTGAGGCTAATTTCAACTGCACACTTTCTGAAGAAACGTGCATTTCTGTTACGAAAGACTTGGTTTTGCCTTCGCACTGAAGCCTCAGATATTGTGAAACCTCTCGCATCTCTGAAGTAATGACTTTGAAACTACCAGGAACTCGCGACGTGCGAGGCTATACTTATCTAACTGTACGTTCCAAAGGATGCAAAACACTTTAAAGGAAGAAATAGTTGTTGAGCACTGATGTCGGCTAGGGTTTCGAGCAGATACTGAGTCAGTGTTTGAATCACGTGTAGCAGTTTTATGACAACACATGATAAGTGGATGAGGAAGTTTCTGTGCTGGGTTAACGTGGATTCACACTTCCGGAACATCACCGTCACTTTACCGTCACGTTTTTGAACGTTGAGGGGCAGAGGAATTCCGGAGCATTTACGCTGCACGGCGTGTTAACGTCGAAAGAACGTCGTGGCGTTCAGATAGTTGATGAAATACTCACCAGAGGCTCTATTTCGTAGTCCATGGTTGATTGCTATAAAGTTCCGAAATCTAGTTTAAACCAGCTTGCAATGATTGCTGTTGCAGCTGATGACGAGGAACAGAGAGCATAAAGACTCTGGGTTCCAAAAAGTTAAAATAAATCGATACTGTGGAGGACAGTTCCACACTCTTCACAAGGAGCTCGAAGAGAAGGAGTCATCCTTCTATAACATTTCACAATTTCTAAGCAACACTTTTTTCCTGTTGAACAAGATATGAATAAAAATTAGGAAGAGAATTTCAAGATTTAGGCGTCCAATATCACCTCGACAGAAGCTGATGGTTTACCTGCGGTGTGTCTAGATAGGCTGTTAAGTGTACTTGAACTCTGGTTACATATATTCCTGCTGTTCATCGTTAATTTATTAAAAATCTTGTTTTAGACGTCTGCATGCCGCAGCAGCTTTACTTCCGGATTTTCTTTCCGCTATTTCACTATGAAAACCGTGAGTATAGCACATTGGACAAAATATCTATCGTTTATTTTTCAACGTAATCCTTCAGTGTATAAAATATATTACATTAACTTAGTATTGTCTTCCAGTGCATATGCAGATCCCCTTAGCAGTAGCAGTCAGTGGGGACTACTTTCCCGTCTATTCACACTGTGCTCGCCAAGTAGGCCAGACTATGGCCCGTCGAACTATTCATTGCGAGAAACCTTGACGTGACGCGTCGACGACGTGCCGTTGACGGCGTGTGTGAAGGCCGCCATTTGAACTACAGAGGAGAATCCTTTTCCACAGCCCCACCCACCCGCAGCTAGCCCTTCCGCCAGCGGGGTGCGTTTCAGCGGCGCGGCGAACGCCCTCTTCAGGGCTGACCCTTTCCTGTAGACGCGGTCCACCACCCGCCAGTCGATCACCGACTCTGTAGGAGAGAGTCCGCTATAGCAGCAAACAAGGATCACCGGCTGCTCGCCTCCTACCACCTGCACGCAGCACATCGTGTTTTCTCCTACCTAAGTGCCGCCGTTCCGCCTTCAGCTACCGGACAATGAAAAACAGAACCTTTCAGTTCTGCAGTTATAGCAGTAAATATACTTCCGTCCCTGCGAAAATGTCTTTTATTAGAAGCGTTTCAGAAGAAAGCTTAGTCTTTTCCATGTACCTGTAACTTCCCACGATAAAATTGCTGAAGATGGGGTTTTATCCTCATCAGTAAATGACATTTTGGTAGAGGTCTTGTAACATGTCCAGTGCCTTCATTGGAATTGTATTTTCTTAAACGTCTTTGATTCACTTCTAAATAAACCTTGAAATTTTCAATAATTTCAGGGATTATGTGAAACTGATGGTGATGTCGACTTCAAGATACCAAACAGTATTTCTAGTAACAACTTTACTGCGTGAGGCGTAGATCAACGAATAATTAATGTACGTGAAATACATTCGCAGCTGAAAATATGAACAATCGTCGGCTGGGTAATGGAAAGACGAAACGAAAGTTTGTGGCCGACTGGGATTCCAATCCGGATTTTCCGCTTACAGCAAGCGACCACCTCATCGTCAGGCTATCCGGGCACGCCTCAGAGCCAGATGTAAACCGTCGTCAGCCATGTGTCTACTACCTGCACTACTACTTACATTATGTATATCTCCGTACATGGGACACATTTTAATTGAAAGTCGTTTGCCCAGTGTCGGCGGATAAATATAATATTTGAGCTGCCTGTGTTGCTCGTAAGTACGACGAAGTGATCCTACAGATATGCATGCACGTAGGAAGGAACATTGCATCGTACTTATAAGCAACACAGGTGCTGCAGTTTCGTATCTAATAATTGCAGGGTGAGTATAGAAAGATGAAACGCGAAAGTGCAACCGTTGAATGGACAAGGAATAGAGTCTCCGAAAACTATTAAGGCCAACTTTCTGATAACTAAGAGTTTCCCTAAGCGTTCCAAGTTGGAAGGAACATTGCATCGTACTTATAAGCAACACAGGTGCTGCAGTTTCGTATCTAATAATTGCAGGGTGAGTATAGAAAGATGAAACGCGAAAGTGCAACCGTTGAATGGACAAGGAATAGAGTCTCCGAAAACTATTAAGGCCAAGTTTCTGATAACTAAGAGTTTCCCTAAGCATTCCAAGTTGGAAGACCATTCATTAAAGCATCTTTGTTGAATGTGAAAGATGTAAACACAATGAAAAACTTCATGTATATTATACTGTCCAAGTGAATGTTGTGCAGACACAGAGGAAAGGAATAATTGTGTAACAAAAATACTTGGGCAAAAAGCAAGATGATTTCCAGGTCCGAACAGAGCAATATAAGAAAAATTAAACAACCTCAAACGGAATCTATTAGATAGAAGGCAAGAGTTTTAAGGTAATGATAACTGTAGTGCGACGGAATATGCTGAATTAGCAAATCGATATTTGTTGTTAAGTAGGTATCACATTTTATCAGTTAAGATGGCAGATACTAACGGTGAAAACCAATGGACAGAAAATTTACCAGCATATGAACAATTAATTATATATTTGTATAGTGAAAGAGATGAATCAGAAACACAGATATTTAATAACGCAAACAAGGACGATCCAGAGAAATTACAGACGAGATGTGTAAAGCCACTTGATGCCTGGAGAGACAGTTGCGCGCACGCCCAGTAACGTACGCAGTCTCTCCCACGGCTGCCGGCAGCTCCGCCTTTGCAGGTCACTTCCCAAGTCCTTCCTCATCCACTCCGCTGCACACTTGTATCACTCTGCTCCATTTCAGTTGGACTGCAGTCCTTTCCTTACTTCGTTTCTCTGGTTATCAGTTTTTTAGTACCTCCCAATATCCATGCATTCACTGGTCACCCAGTAGCTGTCACTTTCGCCTTTTAAGTTCAGATCTCAGTGACGAGCAGAGAAAGGAAACTAATCTCGACGATTTCATTGTAGCGAGGTTCTGGTAGGACATTTTAGTGGAGCGTCGTTCGGGCCTCTTCAGTGGTCCACGCGGGAGCCTCCCTGCCTGTTCTCGTGTTTCCGTAGATGGCGCCGCCACCTCGTTCTGGAAAACAGTTTCCAATGCTGGGAAGTGCCTTCCAATCTGCATTTAAATGGAAGTGGCTGCCATATTTATCAAACGAATGAAACAAATAAATGCACGAATACGCAAGGCCTGTCACCTGACGGTAGTAAATTACATTAAAATTACCTTAATTATATGTACGTATGTTTTATGAAACAAAAGCTGATCTGTAATTCCACTTTAAACCATTAGAGATGGTTTCCACATTATTTTATTCAGTTTGGTGTAACTAATTAGAAGTATACTGAAGGGGGATGTAACGGAAAATATAAACATTTACTTAAAAAACCATTACAGCCATATTTGTTAATGTACAACTCTACAATTTTGCATGTGTAAAGAAAAAGAGCTGTGTTTTAACGGAATAATATTATAAAATATGCAGGGTTAATATTTTTCCAGAAATTTGAATTTTTTATTTTCATTTTTATTAAAGGCCTTAACTCAAATTCTAATCATGCAATTAATCTGAAAACTTTATTGTAGTGTCCTAAGAAGGTTATAAGACCACTGACCTACCGTTATTAATTTATGGTACAAATTGTATCATTAAAAGAGTTTGACAGAGCACTGAAGACCTGAGTCGAAACAAGGCCCCGGGAGTAGACAACATTCCATTAGAGCTACTGACGGCCTTGGGAGAGCCAGTCCTGACAAAACTCTACCATCTGGTGAGCAAGATCTATAAGACAGGCGAAATACCCTCAGACTTCAAGAACAATATAATAATTCCAACCCCAAGGAAAGCAGGTGTTGACAGATGTGAAAATTACCGAACTATCAGTTTGGTAAGTCACAGCTGCAAAATACTAACACGAATTCTTTACAGGCGAATGGTAAAACGGTTAGAAGCCGACCTCGGGGAAGATCAGTTTGGATTCCGTAGAAATATTGGAACACGTGAGGCAATACTGACCTTACGACTTGTCTTAGAAGAAAGATTAAGGAAAGACAAACCTACGTTTCTAGCATTTGTAGACTCAGAGAAAGCTTTTGACAATGTTGACTGGAATACTCTCTTTCAAATTCTAAAGGTGACAGGGGTAAAAAACAGGGAGCGAAAGGCAATTTACAATTTGTACAGAAACCAGAAGGCAGTTATAAGAGTCGAGGGGCATGAAAGGGAAGCAGTGGTTGGGAAGGGAGTGAGACAGGGTTGTAGCCTCTCCCCGATGTTGTTCAACTTGTATACTGAGCAAGCAGTAAAGGAATCGAAAGAAAAATTCGGAGTGGGTATTAAAATCCATGGAGAAGAAATAAAAACTTTGAGATTCGCCGATGACATTGTAATTCTATCAGAGACAGCAAAGGACTTGGAAGAGCAGTTGAACGGAATGGACAGTGTCTTGAAAGGAGGATATAAGATGAACATCAACAAAAACAAAACGATGATAATGGAATGTAGTCAAATTAAGTCGGGTGATGCTGAGGGAATTAGATTAGGAAATGAGACACTTAAAGTAGTAAAGGAGTTTTGCTATTTGAGGAGCAAAATAACTGATGATGGTCGAAGTAGAGAGGATATAAAATGTAGACTGGCAATGGCAAGGAAAGCGTTTCTGAAGAAGAAAAATTTGTTAAAATCGAGTATAGATTTAAGTGTCTGGAAGTCGTTTCTGAAAGTATTTGTATGGAGTGTAGCCATGTATGGAAGTGAAACATGGACGATAAATAGTTTAGACAAGAAGAGAACAGAAGCTTTCGAAATGTGGTGCTACAGAAGAATGCTGAAGATTAGATGGGTGGATCACATAACTAATGATGAAGTATTGAATAGAATTGGGGAGAAGAGAAGTTTGTGGCAATACTTGACAAAAAGAAGGGACTGGTTAGTAGGACATGTTCTCAGGCACCAAGGGATCACAAATTTAGCATTGGAGGGCAGCGTGGAGGGTAAAAATTGTAGAAGGAGACCAAGATATGAATACACTAAGCAGATTCAGAAGGATGTAGGTTGCAGTAAGTACTGGGAGATAAAGAAGCTTGAACAGGATAGGGTAGCATGGAGAGCTGCATCAAACCAGTCTCAGGACTGAAGACCACAACAAACAAAACAGAGTTTTTAATTTTGCACTTCCAAAATTAACTTTTTTTCTACATACAATCATCTAAAAATCAGAATGTAATCACAGAATCTCATATTTTTTAGATCCAGGGAGACAGAAACTCGTTGCGAACAGTTCCTGAAAATTTCATGGCATTAGCGCATATACTTTCTGAGAAAAGGCTTCTAATAACGTAAAAGATGTAAAACAGAGAAAATGAGGTTCAAAAATTTTCTTCTTACATGTAATAAGCTTACCTCAATTTTAAAATTCTCCATACTCATACTCCTCATCCACCAGGTTTCTCTTCTCTCCTCTTCGAATCTGCCTAGCCTGTATTTGCAGGTAAGACACTTATCTGTTACCTTTCTTGACCCTGCTGTCTTCGATAGTGTAAATTCCTTTTGTTGTAAACACACCAGGATCCTATCAACTCTCTTCAGCACTTCAATTCTTCCATAATTCCCGTTTTTTCAACATAAAACGGCATCATAGACACCAATTTTGAGTACTTGTCAGTGGATAGTTTGTGAAAAAAAATTGCCCACACATCACGCACACCCCATTGGCTCTAAATTACGTGTGTTTGTTCTGATAGCTCTCCCATAAAATATCTTAAGAGAATCAATTTCTTTCAGAGTAAGCCTGCCTTTCCCTCCGAACGGTTTTCCGTCCTCAAGTACTTCACCTTTCTTCTCTTTCAGCAAGCGACGAAGCCTACCATCAAGCCGCTTTCGGATGTGTCCAACACATTGCAACTTTTTTTGTTGCATTGTACGGATTTTTATCTGTTACAGCTTTGAACGAAGAATTACAAATTAATTTACAAGCTATTCCCAAGCTTCTTCCTTTAACAACAATCACGCATTCCGAATTATACAGCAAACACATGAACATGAAAACTTTATAGCATTTCGAGCTGCATCAGTTTTTTTGTTGGTAAATCGATTTCCATCACCAAGGTATTTAGTGTATCAAACACCATACTGGTCCTCAGATCTGGAGAACATCCTCATAACTGCAGCAGCCTCTTTGGCCCCACTTGACCCACTATAACTTTTAGAGCATGCTACTGCATGCTTTTCTTGCCACAGTTTCTCACTGTCTTCATTGTTGAACATTTTCCTTGTTGCACACTGGTGGCAGTATTTATACATACATCTAAAACTTTACCAATAAGAGATGCAACTCCATACAGAAATGTGTGACCCCTTTTCGTCCAAGTCCCATCTACAGACTCACATTTGTAGGAGATTCACTGTCATGAATATCTACCTCAGGATCTATTTCTTTTTGGCTTATTTCCAGCAATTCCTCCATTGCGTTCTTCATAGAAACTTTGGCAGTATCGCATGCAGCATCAGACATTTTTTAATTATTTTTTCAAACCTAGCACAAGATGGAGGCATGTTCAGAAAACCAGACAATAAATTACATCCTTCCCTGCCCTGTCCAAGGCATCTCAGATCATATGCTACCTAAAATTGCTTTCGTAGGTACCTGCGTCAATTTTTTTTTTTTTTTGAGCAGGAAAATAAAACTTCATAGCCACACGAATTACAAATTAATTTACAAGCTATTTCCAAGCTTCTTTCTTTAACAACAATCACGCATTCCGAATTATACAGCAAACACATGAACATGAAAACTTTTTAGCATTTCGAGCTGCATCAGTTTTTTTGTTGGTAAACCGATTTCCATGACACGTCCGTTTCCTAAGCACTGTTTTTCCACCATAAATCTTCAGTTCCGCGTAAAGGTTTGCGAATTCAAGCTTCTCCTTTAGGCAAGAAAGTTTTCAGACAAAGATATAGATGTCAGCCAGAGATATAGATGTCAGCCAGAGATATCGAAAGAAAATAGCCTTCACACTGACAAAAATTCCGCTGAAGCAAGCAGTTTCCCAAATGTCAGAAAAGGTGGAGTGCCCGCCAGTGCAGAGTCAATCAGTTTAACAATTTTAAGGCATTTCTAAAGCTGCTATCACGTTAAAATTCACACACAACATGGAATTAACTGTATAGATCACGAAAATAATATTTTTGAAAAATCGTTTCTTTGGACCAAAATCCGATATCCCCCTTAAATTGTGTACAGCGATGACTCCCTTTCCAGCAAGGTGAGGACTAGTGTGAAGTACGTGAAGGGGAACAGAATCGCCAGGTTTGTGAGGTTAGCGGCAAGTCATCGACAGACCCTTGCGTATGTCAGAAACAGCTGTACCGGGTTGCATTGCCGATAATCAGCTGGCTCCCTGTAAAATTGTGTCAGTTCAATTACAGGTGCTTCGAAGTGGATAACGACTTTCATTTATTGAATAGGGGATGCCCTAGCATATGTGGGAGATGGGTGTAATAACTCACAACATGATAAAATAGGGTGTTTCATCAAACTACTGAAAGAAACATTAATCACTATAAGAACCTATATATTACAACTTGCTATCGAGTCATGTTAATACAGGAACACAAGTACATGAAATCAATACATTCATGGGGTATTAATACAAGTTAACAATGGAATTAAAGTAACAGTACCTTGGCTAAGGTCAGGTAATGAGGTGGAGATGAATGCATTAATGTCTATACAATATCGGGGAGACGGTTAACCCTTCTGTGGTTGATAGGATACATATGTCCCAAAAAAGTAATATCCTGTTCTGATCGTTGATGTCTGCATCTCATATCTACCTGGTGCTAGCATGCAGTGTGTGTTTAGAACTTACAGGCGCTCAGTGGTGATGTTATCAGCGCCCTCCACACATTGAAAGAAACGAACGTGGATAAATTACGAAAGTGTAGTCATAAGAGCTAAGAGAATGGAGAAAGCGTAAAAGGTGCTATACAGGAGATTAAAAAAGATGTAAACCGACAGAGGAGCTAAAAGAGAGGCACAGGAAATGTCACCGCTCACCATTCAGAAAAAGCATGGGTATGCCTGTCACCTTGTTAACATATTAAAACCACATCCCTAAAATCTTGGGAAAAATGTTGGACAGTTCACAAAACTGTAAAACTCTAACTACATTCGTTTGAACGTTGCCTAAGATAGAGTGCAAATCCGTCAGCGAATCAGTGGCGGACGGCTGGTCGGAAAATAAAATATAGTCCAATAAAATGTGGTGGCAAATTATCTGTACTCACGTTGGAGCACCCCACAGCCGTTGTAGTATCAGACAAGGAATTTAGCACCTGAAGAATGTCTCATGTGCTCCAGCGCCCACAAGATCACGTCCTCGAGGACACTATGAGAGGTGGCATGCCTTTCCGATGCACGCAGTGACTTGCCCCCTCTCATATTTATATCTTACTCTGAGTAATTCGATTTTGCGAAGTATAGCCTAGTATGGTTATTACAAGGCTAGTATTGAGAACCACGGTCACTGTCGTGGGGGCGGTAATGTTCTGTGTTTGGCTTCTACGGGTGTTCTTGAGAGAGTCTTGCGTTTCGGTCGGAATAGGTTACAAGACTGAGCTCTCGCTGCCTTCCGTTGGCTCTCTAATATACTTTCTGTTGTGTCTAGAGAAGACAGCCTAGACACAATGAGAGAAAGCCGAAAGGCACGCGCTAAGCTACAGCAGGATGGCGTGAGGTCTGAAACAGGATACGTAATGAATGCTATAAAGAAAAGTACGTAGCTTCTGGAATACTTAACTTTAATCCATCCTTTTGGTACATCTGGAGATTGTGGCGATACAAGTGAGACTCTTTAGATACATGCAGTGTTACTAATGGCGCCTTGCTAGGTCGTAGCCATTGACTTAGCTGAAGGCTATTCTAACTACTGGCTCGGCTAATGAGCTATGCTTCGTCCATGTAGTCGCTAGCAAAGTCGTCCGTACAACTGGGGCGAGTGCTAGTCCGTATCTCGAGACCTGCCTTGTGGTGGCGCTCGGTCTGCGATCACACAGTGGCGACACGCGGGTCCGACATGTACTAATGGACCGCGGCCGATTTAAAACTACCACCTAGCAAGTGTGGTGTCTGGCGGTGACACCACATTCCTCCCCCGCAAATCGGCGAACGGTCGTGTTATAAGGCTTCCGCCCGCCGTGGGGAGGACCCCATGTTGACGTATGCGATGAGGTGGGGAGCCTAACAACAGGCGAGGCTGTGCAACCCGCACCCGGCCATTCGGTCCGAGGGGATCTAGGAAACGCCTGAAAACCTAGTCCAGGGTGCACGTCAACATGCGGTGTATGCGCCCGTAAAGAGACAGGAGGGGCCGAAGGGTCGACCTCCATTGCGTCGGGGTACCCGACGCGCTAAGACGGCATGTGGTCCGGAGCGGGCAAGAGTTCCATGGCGGAGGACGGCTGGTCACGGGAAGCGGTCGGCGGCGCGTGACCCAGGGAGGCGCGTGGCGGCTGCAGCGAAGCGTCCATTGCGGGCGGCGCCGGCTGGAGGACAGGCGGAGGCGGCAGCGGCGCGTCGCCATGGGGCAAAATGGAAGGCATCGTCGGTAACACCTGGGGATGAGGCGAGCCAGTAGATGGGTCCCCAGGGCGCTGACCGGACGGCACCGTCGCTGAAAGCAAACGGGGAGCGGCAGAAGCCGTGCGACGACATAGGCGCAGCTGATTGAGATGCCGACGCACCTCACCAGAGGCCCCCAAAACCAAATACATCGCACGGCCGAGGCAGCGAAGAATGCGCTCTGCGAGCCAACGCTGTGAACAGCGATAGTTGCGATAGAATACAACGTCGCCTGGAGCAAAAGCAGGAGTCTGCCGCTGCACAGGAACCTGATGCGGCGGGTGCAGCAAAGACATCAAGGTTCGATGAGGACGACCGTGGAGCAACTCAGCCGGCGAGCGACCATCTCGGGGCTGAGAGCGATACGATGACAAAAAGAGCAACAACGCATCCTCCCGAGAATGCGACTCCTTCAACTTCAACATCTGTGACTTGAAAGTCCGGACCAATCGTTCAGCGGCACCGTTTGACTGAGGCAAAAACGGCGCGGATGTCAGATGTTGAATACCATAGGCCTGGCAGAATGACTGGAATTCTGCGGACATGAATTGTGGGCCATTGTCGGAAACAATAGTGTGAGGAAGACCTTCAATGCAAAAGATAGCAGACAACGCTTGGATGGTGGCAGTTGACGTCGTGGAAGGCATCCGGACAACAAAAGGAAACTTACTAAAAGCATCTACCAGAACCAACCATCGAGCATTCCAGAATGGACCAGCAAAATCGATGTGCAAGCGTTGCCAAGAGCAAGTGGCTTTCGGCCATGCAAAAAATTTCCGCGGTTGCGCGGATTGTTGTTCGGCACACGCCATGCAAGAAGAACACATATTCGTAATCGCAGCATCGATTCCGAACCAAATACAGTGCTGACGAGCAAGTTGTTTCGTTCGCACTATACCCCAATGTCCTTGGTGAAGAAGCCGTAAAACAGAGGACTGTAACGAACGTGGGACCACGACTCTGGACTGATCATTATCAGAACGCAACAACAAAGCACCACGTCGAACAAAAAGTCTCTCCTAATGAGCAAAAAATCGGCTAACCAACGGATCCTCGATCCGTGACTTTGACAAAGGCCATTGCGTAGCAACAAAACGCAGAACGGTAGCAAGGACAGGGTCAGCAGCTGTGGCTGTAGCTACACGACGAAAATCAATCGGAAACGATTCGACCACGTCATCGGTTTCCGAATCAATGAACATGCAAGCAAGTTCGTAAGAATCGAATTCTCTATCCTCAGCAACAGGCAAACGGGACAACGCATCGGCGTTTCCGTGCTTAGCAGTGTACCGATACAAGATATCGTAGCGGTACTGCGAGAGGAAAATAGATCAGCGAATGAATTTCTGCGCTGTACGGGGAGGTGCAGGCTTGTTCGGATGAAAAAGCGACGTCAAAGGTTTGTGGTCTGTGATGATGGTAAAGTGACGACCATACAAGAAATCATGAAACTTTGTAACACCAAAGACGAGAGCCAAACCTTCTTTCTCTATCTGCGAGTAATTTCTTTGCGCAGACGAGAGCAATTTCGTCGCAAAGGCAATAGGGCGATCATGCGACCCATCTTTGTGCGCAAGCACAGCACCGATCCCGAAATACGATGCATCTACCATCAACAAAAGGGGTTTCTGGGGATCGAATGGCGTAAGGCAAGTATTAGAAAGCAACGCCGATTTCAACTGGCGAAAGGCGCGTTCGCATGCCGTCGTCCAGACGAACGGAAGACCCTTACGGCGTAAGCTATGAAGCGGAGCTGAAATGGAAGAGGCATTGCGCGGAAAGCGATGATAATAGTTAATTTTACCCAACACACTCTGTAGCTGCTTCAAATTCTGCGGCGAAGGCAAGTCTTGTATGGCACGGAGGTGCTCTGGACTGGGATGTATGCCTTGTGCATTTATGACATGTCCTAGATGTGGTAAGTCACGAGCAAAAAACACACATTTGTCCTTCCGCAAGCGAAGACCATTTTGTCGCAACACTTGAAATAATGTTCGTAGGTGTGCGAAATAATCATCTGCTGTCTTTCCGGAGATCACAATATCGTCCAGATAGTTCGCTGCAGTAGGGACCGACGCACAAACAGTTTGTAAATATTGCTGAAACAATGCAGGGGCGGACGCACACCCAAATGGCAGTCTTTTGAATCGGTACAAACCAAGATGCGTGTTAACCACCAAGACGCGCTGGGATTCGGCGTCCACTGGGATTTGCAAGTACGCATCTGCTAGGTCCAACTTCGAAAAGTATTTACCTGGGCACAGTTTATCAAAAAGATCTTCCGGGCGGGGTAAAGGATAAGTTGCAATCACTAATTGCGGATTCACTGTTGCCTTGAAGTCCACACAAAGTCTCAATTTTCCGGAAGGTTTTGGCAAAATTACTAAGGGTGAGGCCCAGAGAGAAGCCTGCACACGTTCAATTACTCCTTGTGATTCTAAATCGTGTAATGTTCTTGCGACCTCATCACGCAATGCGTGAGGAACATTGCGCGCTCTGAAAAATTTCGGTTGCGCGTTTACTTTCAGTTCCAAATGTGCTTCATAGTTCTTAGCGCAACCTAAGCCCGGTGCAAAATTGTCTGCAAATTCTTCACACAGACGAGAAACACTGTCTGAAGGCACAGTCTGATTCACTGATAGGACCTGATTTACTATAGACATGTTAAACAACTGAAATAAATCTAAACCAAACAAGTTCACTGCAGTAGAAGAACGAAGAACGTAAAATGACACAAGTTTTGTTTGTCCCTTGTATGTTGCAAGAAGAGTGCACTGTCCTAATACAGGGATATTCTGACCTGAATAACTTTGTAACTTAACATTTGCGGCACGCAACGGAGGTTTGCCCAGTTGTTTGTACGTGTCGTGATTGATCAATGAAACAGCAGCTCCGGTATCGAGCTGGAATGGTATGACCTTGCCATTAAAGTCCAAATCTACGAAAAGTTTATTGTCCTGCTGACGACAAGAGCGACTGTCTCGTGCAATTTGAACTGATACAGGTACAGCATCACTTGCTAAGTGACGTGATTTCCGGCGACGTCGACGCACAGTATTTGTGGGACGAACACAGTCACTGTTAGAGACAGTGGCACTGGACGAAGTGGAATTAACTACATGAATGTCCATGGGCGAAGGTTCACGAGCCCGAGTATGCTTGGTTCGATTCCGGCGCGAAGCAAAGGGCCTGGAATGGTTGTGATTGTCTGATCTGAGCTTCTTCTGGCAAACACTTTGAACATGTCCTGTCTTATTACAGAAAAAGCAAATAGCTTGGCGTGACGGGCAATTTTCACGCGAATGTCTAGTAGCACACCGCGGGCATGATTTCACTGCATTTGTATGCTGGCGCGGCACACCTGGTTTAGAGAGTGGTGGCAGCTGTGTGGATGTGCACGAGGGCAGTTTACCGGTCCTTGCAGCGCGCCCGGTGGGCCGGTTAATGTGACACACAGCTGGTGAAGTTTCAAATGATTCCTGAGCAAAGTCAAGCGTGTCTTGTCTATCCAATACGTCTATCACATGTTGAAGGGAGGGATTGATGAGTTTCAAAATCTGTTCCCGTATGCGAACATCAGAAACGTTCTGTGCAATTGCATCACGTACCATAGTATCTGAATAAGGGAGTCCACATTCACACTCAAAAGCACAATCCCGAGTAAGGCCGTGCTATGTTGCAACCCAGTCCCTATTAGTCTGACCGGCCGTACGTTTTGTACGAAAGAAAGTATACCTTTTTGCAACCACATTAACTGTTTCCTTGAAATAGGCATCTAAAGCAGACAAAATTTCTTCGTAGGACAGAGTTGCTACGTCGCGTCGAGGAAATAATTTCACTATCACACGGTACGTTTGCACCCCCACACACGCCAATAAATGAGGCTGCCGCTCGTTACCTTGAATTCTGTAGGCGGCGAGATGAAATCCAAACTGGCGTGACCACTCTGTCCATGTTTCCACATCTGCTTGAAAATTACGGAATGGCGGTGCAACTGCATGTTGTGGCTGCAGTAGCGGTGAAGCGGCGGCTGCCGCATCGTTTTGCAGTGCACGTTGACCCTGGACGAGCTGTCCAAGGGCATCCAATAACGCCTGCGTCTGCTGATTCTGCAAGCGATAAAATTCGGACAGTACATCTGGCGAAGCCATGACACAAGTAAATCTAAGCAATGAGAAAGAACAAGACCCTTTCCGTTGACTCGTCGCCAAAAATGTTGTGTCTAGAGAAGACAGCCTAGACACAATGAGAGAAAGCCGAAAGGCACGCGCTAAGCTACAGCAGGATGGCGTGAGGTCTGAAACAGGATACGTAATGAATGCTATAAAGAAAAGTACGTAGCTTCTGGAATACTTAACTTTAATCCATCCTTTTGGTACATCTGGAGATTGTGGCGATACAAGTGAGACTCTTTAGATACATGCAATGTTACTAATGGCGCCTTGCTAGGTCGTAGCCATTGACTTAGCTGAAGGCTATTCTAACTATTGGCTCGGCTAATGAGCAATGCTTCGTCCGTGTAGTCGCTAGCTGCGTCGTCCGTACAATTGGGGCGAGTGCTAGTCCGTATCTCGAGACCTGCCTTGTGGTGGCGCTCGGTCTGCGATCACACAGTGGCGACACGCGGGTCCGACAGGTACTAATGGACCGCGGCCGATTTAAAACTACCACCTAGCAAGTGTGGTGTCTGGCGGTGACACCACACTTTCACTTAACTGTACCTGTCTGACGAAGTTGCTGAAGTTTCGACTTCATCGTAACTTTCAGAGAACAGTTGACAATTGAGCATTCTGCGTGCAAGCGGGCTGCGTTGTCCGTCTTGAGCAGTTTTGGCTTAAGCTTATCGGAGTTACTGTGTGACTTCGCTTGTTAAAATCAATCACTGTACCGTCAGTGATTGTGTGGCGAGCCTTCTTCGTCTGCCTCAGAGGAGCGTTTGAATTGCTAGGAAGTCTTCAGTCTGGAACAACCAGACCAGGATAGTTTGCTTTGGGCTATACTCGCGACATTATCATTACCACGACGGGACATTGAAGCAACCAACCATCGCCTCCGGTACGCCAGATCGTGTCCTTGTAGTTAAGAAGACTGCTTGGTAATGTATGTCCGCAGCATAGCCAGATTAGGGAATTTTGCTGTGTGATAATCAGAGCTCTGCAGAGCTCGCCTGTTCCTGTCTTTTGTATCGTGGTTCTGTCTTGGGTGTTCATTGTCTGAGTTCTCACTATTGTAACAGCAATTAATGTTGGGTTGGCTGGGTGTATCTCTTAAGATTTAAGTTGGAAGGAATTGGCTCCACATGCCACTTGGTCATAAATGTCACAACCTAGTTTATGGACCACTCACCTTTACAGCATTTATCTGAGTATCCAATTTGACATATTGTAAATGTTTCATGTGTTTTGTTTATTATTTTGAGTTTAGTCATAATAAATAAAATTTTTATTTTGAACAAAACTTTTATTCTGTAGATCGATAGAGCAACGCTTTCATTTCTCACTACGTTACTAAACTCTCCTTTATCAAATTAAGTTCTGTCAAATTAAATTATTGTGGATGCCAAACATTTCCCTACTCCACCTGCAGGTTCGATTACAGTCAGTTCGCGTTTCTTCTTAATCCATGCTCAACAGAAAAAGTCGGAGTTGCAAAGGGGGGGGGGGGGGGGGGAGCTTACAGCATCATTTCCATATGAAGATTGTAGAAGAATTTAGTGTTAAATACACTGCTATCCCCAGCCCCTCGCAACTATCTGGGAAAACAACAGAGCAACCACCAGAGTCCCCCTGTTTAGACGCATTCATAAAGACAGCTACGTAGTTGTGATGCTCACGTAAAACAAAATAAAAAAAGTATCGCAATAAAAACAGAAGAAGGATGCAATCTCTACTACACTGCACCAAAATTAAAGTTACTCTAGGCCTCTGCAATAACCACGGAGGCAGATATTTAAGATCTTCAATCAGGAGGTGTACGTGGTCCACGCCAAGTGGCTCCTGCAGGCGCTGACACAGATCCCGAATAACACTATTGCTCAGGTACGATTAGAGAAAAAATTTTCCAGAGGCAGACGAACAACAGTGTGGTACGCAGGTGAAGTCGGAGCTGCGAGGAACTTACAGGCCTGACACACCATGAGGAACTGCCGCCAGATAGTGAGTGGCGGTTCCCCAGCCTCAGCACAGAGACTGGTATGGGCCGGACATGACTAAGCACCCGTGGCGAGCCCAATACCCTCATGGAGTATAGCGTCAGTAACCGTCAGGTAAGAAGGCCTTGCTATCCCGTACACTGCGCATCCATCGTCTACCCGTTAATGCACAAAAGCTGTATAAAAGTGGAGCAGACAAGCCCTGTCTGCTCCCCAAGACTTGTGGCTAAGCGGACGCTGTGAGACAAGAGATAGGCGCGCCTTCCTGCGTCCGTTGAAGCGGCTGGCAGCGTACGGTCCGGGAGACCGTTTTGGGGGTGCTGTGCCAGATCTTCGCCAGACATCGCAGTTTATTAGAAGTTAAGTCATTCGTGATATGTTATTTCATTTACTTAATAAATTCTACTTGTTTTCTTGGTCAATCTCTCGTCCCCAGCTTGCTCGTCTGTCTCCCGTCCGCATTTGTTACACAGTTAGTGTCTGCCTGTCTGTCTGTCGGTCTGCCGTACGTTAATGGCTGCCTCTGTCATGTTTGTCGGATTCGGTGTTAACGAATTTGTTGCTTAAGGTGTAAAGGCCGAATTCCTGAAATATGTTTTTATCTTGCCTATCATCTTGAGAGGCGGTATATGTGTAATGTAGAGCATGTTTGTACATTTTATGTAAGACTGCATTTCACGGTTTTTTATTTAAATGGTCATTTTAGTATATAAAGTTACCACCCTTCCACCGTAAGAGTTTTCTTTGAAATTCCACTTTCGGTGGCAAGTAATTTTTTTAATGTGAGTGTTTTGTACCATTTCCATCCCTCCTAAGGGGTGCATAGTTTATGTCCTTGTGTGAGTTATTGAAATTTTTAGTTTAAAGTAATCTGGTGTGTTGCAGATTTGCACCAGTGTAGTCTTTCAGAGGTTGTTGTGAGCGCTCGTAACTACGGCCGTGTTAAAAGGGAGCGGCAAGGTTCTCAGCCCGAAAGCTCATACTGTCAAAAAAAATTGTTATTTCTACCTCTGAATAAATTGTAACTTGATATTTAGAGGGTTAAAAAAAATCTGTTAAAAAAAAGAGAAATGGTTTTTAGGAATAAAATTTCCATTTGTTGAAAGAAATTTTTTTTCATCAGTTACCCTCTGGCAACTACTTCCACGCTCACATAATGTGATTAAATGTGTTAATGTTCTTGATTAATCGCAAGTAAATAAAGTAAATTCCTTAAGAAAAGATTTTGAAAGTAAATCCACAGTTCACCGGTCTCTAAAAACCATTCCAAGCGACGGCTAACCATGCACTACCGGCTCGTTCCTACATAGATCTTTACGATGATGCTCTGATAACTACTGATTTTGAGGAGAATTGTTTCTTTCCATGAGATGGGGAAGTTTCCCTTATGCCATGTAAGGTTAAAACATTCTAGGAGGATTTCCTCTGACACTGTTGGCTAATGCCGCGAATGCTGTACCGGATTTGGTCGTGACCAGGTGCAGTATCAGAGTCTCAGACAGTAATAATTCGAGCTCCCACATGGAGAAAGAGGAGTTATAGGACTGTTCGATCTGAAGACCACCTGCCCCTCTCTACAGTCGCACAGTAGCGACGAAACGTCAGGTCCTGGCTGCCATTGGTAGTAGTGTTTGCAAAATGCTCTGCCATTGTCTGAGCAAAGCCTTTGGGCATTGTCTGGAGACGCTGCTGTTTCAGCTTGCTGTGGTTACTGGAAATGCTCTGGATGGCTTCCCATACTTTCATAGAAGTGGAACAGTTGGTGGAGTCCAGAAACGTCTCCCATGACCTTTTCTTGCTCTCCTTAATTACACGTCCCGCCTTGACTCTTGCAACTCTAGAGGCTGAGATGTTATCGGCTGCTGGGCGGCATTTAAACTGTCAAAGAGCCACACACCTGTCCCTTATTGCTGAACGGCACTCATCAGTCCACCAAGGTACAGGTTGCCATTTCATATGACCTGAAGGCTTTGGGATGGATAATTCAGAGGCATGATGGATTACACATGTGATGTGCTCCACCCATTCCTGGATGCTGTCACTGTGTACAAACACAGTCAGCTGGCTGAGCAGCATCCAGTTAGCCCTGCTGACCATCCATGTCGGTGGCTTCTGTTCAAGCAAATCTCCATTCACATCTAATAGGTGGAGCCATAATGGGAAGTGGTCACTGGAATAAAGGTCGTCAGTTGCTTCCCACTGGGCTGAGTCTACAAGGACAGGAGAGCAGAAACAGAGGTTGATGGCCGAGGATGAACCAGTAGCAGCCGTGTAGTGAGTGGGACTGACCATATTCAAGATGCATAGCTTCAGAGACGTCATGTGGTTCTACAAGGCTCCAACCAAGAGAAAGTATATCTAAAAAAAAAAAATGGCTCCTAGCACTATGGGACTCAACATCTGTGGTCATAAGTCCCCTAGAACTTAGAACTACCTAAACCTAACCAACCTAAGGACATCACACACATCCATGCCCGAGGCAGGATTCCAACCTGCGACCGTAGCGGTCACGCGGTTCCAGACTGAAGCGCCTTTAACCGCACGACCACACCGGCCGGCAAAGTATATCTCAAGCCCCATAACAGATTATGGACTCTGAAGTCTCCCAGTAGGAGCAATGGTCGGGGGAGTTCTGTAAGATCTGTTAGAGCCGCAGAGGCAATCACATCATATGGAGATGAATATAAAGAGCAAACGGCGATCCTCTGACGTACATGAAGTTCAATAGCAACTGCTTGCAGCTCCATAGCTGTTGGAAGAGCATAGGAGCAGTGCACTTATTGATGTACAAAGTGACCTCTCCCTTCGCTCTTCCCCAGTGAGGTCATCTTTGCAATACTGTGTATAGCTGTGTAGTATAGGTGCATCAGATGCTTTAAAAGGCGTTTTCTGAAAACAAAAGCACAGGGAGCGTCCCTATGCTAACACTTTCAGTTCCTCCATATGTGTCCTGAACACATTAATGCTCCATTGTAATATATAACGCATCTATCATGGGAGTTGCACTTTGACCCCGTCTTTCCGTTGTGTAGGTGAGCCCATAGTGGGTGGAGGCTCGTTGTTGGGGCGAGATGTGTGCCCCAGGACGACATAGAAATCCACAGCTCTGTAGATGTGTCATGAGAGATGTCATAGATAGATAGCATCATCAGTCTGCTTGCTTCTCATCTTCATTGGGAGCTGATTCTTTGCTTTAGCCTTTGGCGTTTTGCATGGGGAGGTTTCAGAGCCACAGCTGCGGAGGTGGTAGTGGTAGCACTGAATGGTGGACCAGTGTCAACCTGTGGAGGAGCAGGGGGCTCCACAAAATTGACAACCGCGGCGTTGTCTGATGTTCTGGAAGGAACCACAGGCATTGAAGGAACATCAGCGGCACAAGTGCGTTGACAAACGCAGGTACTAATGCTAACATTAGCAGCCTCCGTTTGTGTAGCAGCTTCGGTCTTCTGAACTGGCTTTTTAAGGACAGACATAAAGCAGATAGCTAACTACATGGGCTGTATAGCCTCATAGATCATTTTGGCCTCACCATATGAGACACACGTAGTTTTTTTGATCTCCTGTATCTTCCTTTCTTCAAGGAAGACACTGCAGCCCCTACTCCAGACAGGGTGCTCCTCAGAACAGCTTACGTGCTTTGGAGGAGATGAACAACCAATTCCTTCAAGACGGGGTCTTACCACATTTGCTACAGGCGGCTTTTCCCTTACATCCTCAGGCGGTGAGCCGAAAGTGCTAGCACTGAAGACAATACATGTCTGGGAAAATAAGTCTCCACACTGAGGCAAATAAAACCTGCCTTTACATGCCCTAGAAGCTTTGTGCTGCTGAAAGTCAATCTAAACGAATCTATTTCACAAGATCACCATCCACCCTTTACATTCAGTTTTGCACATCAAAAGTTCCTTACTGGGACCACTCAGCTTTCAATTCTTCTTGGGGAATGTCAACCAGATCAATGCAACTCACAAAGTAGTTCAAGGTGTAATGCAGTTCGCTTTCAATTGCACACTACCTGAGGCATTCAGCTTTCTGCATGTTCTTCACTTGTTGGAAATTACTCGTTTCTACAAACAGTATCCCGTCCGCCAGCACGTTTTCTTTTCCTAGAGACTGAAAGGCTCTGCGTAGTCCCCAAGTCTGGAGGACTGCCGACACCAGTCCTCTTGTTTGATTGGGTGCTGGTACCTACCAGTGGCGTACCCTTTCGGCTGGGAGGAGAAAGAGATAATTTCGAACGATCCAGCCTCTTCTCAGAAACAGCTAGGGAAATAGATGTCCACCTAGACAGAGCCCACTTGCCTAGGTAAGCCTTGCACAACTGAGATGCGGCAGATAACCCAGAGGTTGCCCGCTAGCGACTGTTCCACTTTAACAGCGATGCATCTCATCATCACGCAACACACCTCGAGACTTCTTCTATTGAGATTTTTACCATCCCTGCGAACCAGGGAGTCAACTCAAGATTCCTGTTCCCTGTGACACACAACGCTCCACTGCCACACCCCACAATGGTCTCTGAAGCGTGTCCAGAGCTTACAGTGACACAGGAGTGGAGGCGCTTGCCAGTTCCCAGCTAAGGAACCCCAGGGTCGTCAAGACTGTAAACAACAAACCAATGCTGGGCCCCTGCGGGAGCTATCATTTAGCGAGATGCTTTCGGAACATTGAGGAAAATACTACAGACCATGCGGTGGATATACAGAAAACTATAAGCGACCAAATCGAGTAGTGTGTGTTTATAGTGCGACTGTTTCATGAAGATCAGATCAAATCACTGTCTTCGCCATTCCAAGAATGTCTAAAGCAACGAATTGCGTTTTCTATACCTCACAGATACTATTTTTAAACACCTCAGTAATCCTGTTGGTTTGTGTTATAGGTATACGTATTCAAATTCGTAGATATGTAAACAGGCAGAATATGGTGCTGCCACCAGCAACGCATTTATAAGACAACAAGTGTCTGGCGCAGTTGTTAGACCGGTTACTGCTGCTACAATGGCAGGTTATCAAGATTTAGATGTGTTTGAAAGTGGTGTTATAGTCGGCGCACGAGCGATGGGACACAGCCTCTCCGAAGTAGCGATGAAGTGGGGATTTTCCCGTACGACCATATCACAGGTGTACCGCGAATATCAGGGATTCGGTGAAACATCAAATGTCCGACACCATTGCGGCCGGAAAAAGATACTGCAAGAACGGGACCAACGACAACTGAAGAGAATCGTTCAACGTGACAGAAGTAGAATCCTTGCTGCAGACTTTAATGCTGGACAATTAACAAGTGTCAGCGCGTCAACCATTCAACAAAACATAATTGATATGGGCTTTCGGAGCCGAAGGCCCACTGGTGTACCCTTGATGATTGCACGATACAACCCTTTACACTTGTCTGGTCTCGTCATTACTGTTATTGGGCTGTTGATGACTGGAAACATGTCGCCTAGTCGGACGAGTCTCGTTTGAAATTTTATCGAGCGAATGGACGTTTACGGGTATGGAGACAACCTCATGAATCCATGGATCCTGTATGTGAGCATGGGACTGTCTGCAGTTGGAGTGATGTTGGACCCCTGATACGTCTAGGAACGACTCTGACAGGTGACGCGTATGTAAGCGTCCTGTCTGATCACCAGCATCCATTCATGTTCATTGTGCATTCCGACGGACTTGGACAATTCCATCAGGACAATGCGGCATCCCACACGTTCAGAATTGCTGCAGAGTGGCTCCAGGAACACCCTTCTGAGTTTAAAAACTTCTGCTGGCCACCAACCTCCCCAGACATGAACATTATTGAGCATATCTGGGATGCCTTGCAACATGCATTTCAGAAGTGATCTGCACCGCCTCGCGCTCTCACGGATTCCTGGACAGCTCTGCAGGATTCATAGTGTCAGTTCTCTCCAGCACTGCTTCAGACATTAGTCAAGTCCATACCATGTCGTGTTGTGACACTCCTGATTGCTCTCGGGAGCCCTGCATGATATTAGGCAGATGTACCAGTTTGTTTGGCTCTTTAGTGTATGTCATAATGAAAGGTAAGTTTTAATCTTTTATTTTACAATGTTTTGCTAAATAAATAAGTTTTAACCTTAGGTCGTCACAGAAACGGCACAGCGGTTCAAATGTTAATACGGAGGAAAGAAAGAACAATAGAAACAATCATGAACGAACCCACTGTCTTAATTGAGACCTTGTTGAGTTCGAGATTGATAAGAAATCTATATGAATCATGTCGTATCGGCTGCCGCACAGCAGCCGTCAACTCGGCGCGGCGTGCTACAACACGCGGCACACAGCGAGTACCGCTGGCGCCGCACACGATGTCCACAACTGGCGCAAGTGAACGCGCCGTCGCGGGGTTAGCGGCAGCGTACACACCACTATCGATACGGATTACCCTGGCGGCGCTGCCCTTGCCACCAGAGTGAGCAACCGTATAAGGGCGCCATCTACCGACACTCTGCTTGGCCGGACCTGCGGATTTAAGCGAGCTTCCTGAGCCCGTTTAACCACTTCAATCTTCGCCGATGACTGTGTTACTACCCGGCTGCTGGATTCACGACGACCCAACCGTACTGTGGCCTCCCTGGCTGGAAACTGGCGACGCGTCGGTATCGACTGGTTGGCAGTGGTTTGGACTTGTATTCTCTACTAGTGACTCTGATTTATCCTTGGCGCTACAGCCAGCGAAGTGTTGTGTAGTCGAACTTAAGTTTTGTTTTGAGTGACAGAAGGTCAAACAACTTTGGTTATCACGGAATATTTGTTGTGCTATAGTGCGGACATAACAAATCAGAAACGAAAAAGGCGTAGTGTCAGTTTGAAAATTCCGAGTACACTTTATCACGTGGTTCACAAATGCTACACAAGTTCACCATGCGTGACATAGCCAGTGCCTCTGAATGGCTGCTATGATAGCTTAAAATTCTAAGTCACTCGGTATTCACCAAAGGATGCTCTCCCTCAGAGGCCAGAACCGAATTCCCTCTCTCGGCTGAAGTGTGCCCTAACGAGTATCAGATATAAGTAAGATGCACAGAGCACTTCTAGCATGGAGCAGAAGTTGTTCATGATTTTGTTTAGCAATGCCAATAACGTTTATTCCGAGTGGTGTCCAGTCAGATCTGTTCTAATACTGTAACAGTCTCCCTGCCATACTCAATTTAAACATAATTAACTAATCGTGTGAGCATTTAGTACTCGAGTTCAGAAACAAGCAGCTCCAGACTCACACCATCTGTCCTGTTTCACATCTTAGCCAACCAGCTCTTCTCCAGCGGTGGCTGTTACACTTCTCCTACTCTTGTCCAGCTCTTATTGTTTCATAACAATGAGGCGGCTAACGTGGCACCAGCCTGGTTGCTGTTGGTCCCGTGTTCCTAGACACAAAGGGACCTGGTGCCCTCCACCTCACTCCACTTCAGAGATTTGATTTACTTTGGGTCAAGTGTTTCCCAGAATACTGACTTCCCGTTCAGGGCAGAGCACCGCAAAATTATGCTCTCCCATCACCTGCTTGTGCCACGTCTCTCAGAACCAGCAGACTGCCATCATTAAAAACATGATACAATGGCTTTCTGTCATTTAGGACAAAGCACAGATTGTGCCTCCTTGGCAGAGTTCATTCCACATGCAGTAGACAATCCCAAATTTTTTACCTGTCTTTCCTCCTTCTATTAGCAGTGTCTACCTGATGAAAAGCCCAGCAGCCCCTCTCAATGATTGGACACTACCTATCTCCCCTGCTCAGCTGGCCTCTGCTTAACCTGTACTCAATAAGGACTCCAGAAGAATTTATTATCAAATATAATAACTGCATGTGGTACTCACTGACGTTAACCTTACTTGCACTTGTACTTTGTTTCTAAATTAAGGTAAATTTAGATTGGTTCGACTTATTAATTTGTTGGAATTTTGGTATACGGCAGTTTTGACAAAAATGGCCGCGTTATGGACTACAAACAGTCACGTCATCCATTCATACCAATGATTCCTCTACGTCCACCTCATTAATTTCACTTCATAGTTTGACCTAGTAGTCCTGACACATTTTTGCTCAAGAGGCAATAATGACACTGTGGGGCGACGTCTGGGACCACATATGCACCGTTGTTACTATTAATCGGTAATCCCCCAGTGGACTAGCTATAGTAAGGCTGCGAGAAGCTGGCAGCCAGCCCCCAAGTAGTCATCGTTAAAAATCGGCTTCAATTGTAACACTTCGTGTCAGCCAGCTGTTCCCTGTTACACATTGCTGCCAACTTCAGTGATCTAACACTTGACATTATAGTTGCTTGATGAAAAGTTGTTGGTTCTGCTAGGTGTGCAAAATGCTTTGATTAATAATAGTATTTGCATATATTTTTGTGGCGCTAATCGATATAACACACCATTACAAAAGTTTCATAAAGATTTAAATGAATATTTCCATCTATTCACTGCATTGTATTAGAACAGCCTTAATTATTTTAATGTTCCTTGCTAAAAATAAATACATTTGAAGATCGCCGTCTCTATGATGCGTGTTTGTTCACAAATCCATGTTACTTCTGTGTCAAAACTTATACCGTAGCATCTGACCGGTATGGGTTGAGCACGCCCCTGATTTGACAGTACTGGAAGAGAGACAAGGAAACATTACTCCTCTCGCAGCCTCTAAACCAATAGCAGCTATGTTATTTACCCTTCTGCCACTAATGTAAGCTGTTAAAAACACCAAAATCAATTAAAATTAAGCACATCTTAAAATATCTGTGTTTGGGGACATTCGCGATAAACGATAATCGCTTTCTCGTCTGTCTAACAAGCCTATGATGTGAATGTCTTAGCAGCTTTACGAGCATCTTATTTGACTACTGCTATAATAGCAGATCACATATTGATGGGCTTCAAGCGCACAGGTAAACAAGAAAACCATACTTGGATTAAGTGTTTGCTTACATGTGGCATAATACGGCAGACGCTAGAGGAGCATCTCCTGACATCCAAACAGTATTTTGTGGTGCTATTTTCATGATACAGTCTCATCGCGTCCCATACATGTTAGATCGTTGAAGTCCTCCTAGAAGCTTCTTTCAAACGGCACAGTAAAAGTGTACAGTTCCATTAGAATAAACAAAGTCGGTGCCGTAATGCGGCGAACGTCAAGAAATTCGCCATACTCTCAGCTATAACTTGGCAAAAACCGCACCTCAGTATGTTTATTCTTTCTGGATGTCTTTTTCTGCCTCACTCTGTATAGTCCTGAATCACTAGTTGGTGAATTAAAATTGTAGGAACCATGGAAGCGCAAAGAAAACCAACTATAAATCAAGTTTTGTTGGAAGGAGATATTGGCAAGTGTGAAAGTTGTCTATTATATCTGCATATTTGCCAATTTCCATAGGTTCTGTTCGTTCCATGCCCATTATCCGTGAGCATCTTTTGTTCTGATCTCTGAACGCACTGTTCCACTTCCACCAAGGAACCAGCTACGGTAGCGTATCTGCAGAAGTTTTTTCGATGTGAGCGGCTTAAAGACACTGAGGTGCACAGGCGCGCAGAGTTGGGTAAGCTTTGCAAGTTTTGGAGGTGCCAAAGCTGTGTCTTCTTTCTACTCTAGTCGTAGCTGTGGTAAAGAAAAGATGTACTCTCTTCGAAATTGTTTCCAGTGATTCTCAGCTAATTTCTTTTTCCACTGTGCCTGTTGGTAAGATAGTACTGCAAATGTGAGGACGATATGGCAGTTTGTTTTGACACCATGTCTCTATAAACTCCCATATTTCCACTACTAAAGCAGATATATGTGGTGTCCTGAAGAGGGGCAGCAGCCTTTTCAGTAGTTCCAGGGGCAACAGTCTGGATGATTGACTGATCTGGCCTTGTAACATTAACCAAAACGGCCTTGCTGTGCTGGTACTGCGAACGGTTGAAAGCAAGGGGAAACTACAGCCATAATTTTTCCCGAGGGCATGCAGCTTTACTGTATGGTTAATGATGAGGGCGTCCTCTTGGGTAAAATATTCTGGAGGTAAAATAGTCCCCCATTCGGATCTCCGGGCGGGGACTACTCAAGAGGACGTCGTTATCAGGAGAAAGAAAACTGACGTTGTACGGATCGGAGCGTGGAATGTGTGATATTCGCTATTTTTGGCTTAATTAAAACAGCAAATTGAGCCAGAAGGCAAATACTTGTTTATAAAGAATGATTAATATATAATCATCGCATGGCGACGGTGGAATTTTCTAGATAATGTAATTCGTCGTCTTTGGGCGCCAATATAAACAGAAAAGTACGGATGGATATGCGATCCTTCACTATTTTGTTCGCTGGAGAACAAATGAAGCCTTGAGCGCTAAAAAGACTTTTACTGTTTTTCTCGAGTAAGACGGACGCAGATTTGTGGCGGTCTGATCTAATTATTTTTACTAAATAAATAAAAACGTGTTCCGTCTAAGTTTTGAGTGAAGTGTAGGAAGAAGAACTGTTGTAACTTACCGTGACGAAGCACGAGCGACTCAAGAGGACAATGGCTATATAAAAGGGCGCTCAATGGACATGATATGGACATAAAAATCTACCGTCATTGTAGTATTAAGCTTAAGGTACGATATATGTTTAGTTATAATAAATATTTGTTCTGGGAATACTGAATCATTTAGCAGTGCTCATTTCTATTATCTCCTCAGTATTATTTTCATTTTAATTATGCATTTTGCTAATATTACAGACTCCAAGATCAGCAGTCCAATGTGCGTGTTACATTGATAAAAAGAAAACTGTTTTATCGTCTTCTTGCATCAGCTTTAATATTGAATTTCTCTTTTGTGTGATGTTACAGTTGTTTTTGCGCCCTTAAGAACTTTCTGGTCCCTTAGGAAATTTTTTTGTCATAACAATAACTTCACAACCGGGTATGATCGTATCTACGATCATGAAGTAATTAGAAATACGATAACGCAACTTCTTAATCAATAGCACGCTAGTTGTGACTGCCTCAAGCCACGCGAAACCGCAAGTAAAAACTATTCACATCTCATAATGCAATATTTTATGACAATGGTCAATCCATGATTCTTACGCCAATTGTGATTGATAAAACAGTTAGTTAAATCTCAATTTCCAACTTTCCATTGAATAGCAACATCACTTCTATTTTGTAACATCACAAATGTCAGATCCCTTAATCGGGCAGGTAGGTTAGAAAATTTAAAAAGGGAAATGGATAGGTTAAAGTTAGATTTAGTGAGAATTAGTGAAGTTCGGCGGCAGGAGGAACAAGACTTTTGGTCAGGGGGAATACAGGGTTATAAATACAAAGTCAAATAGGGGTAATGCAGGAGTAGGTTTAATAATGAATAAAAAAATAGGAGTGCGGGTAAGCTACTACAAACAGCATAGTGAACGCACGAAGCCCACGCCTACTACAGTAGTACAAGTTTATATGCCAACTAGCTCTGCAGATGATGAAGAAATTGAAGAAATGTATGATGAGATAAAATAAATTATTCAGGTAGTGAAGGGAGACGAAAATTTAATAGTCATGGGTGACTGAAATTCGAGACTAGGTAAAGGGAGAGAAGGAAATGTAGTAGGTGAATATGGATTGGGGCTAAGAAATGAAAGTGGAAGCCGTCTGGTAGAATTTTGCACAGAGCACAACTTAATCATAGCTAACACTTGGTTCAAGAATCATAAAAGAAGGTTGTATACATGGAAGAAGCCTGTAGATACTGACAGGTTTCAGATAGATTATATAATGGTAAGACAGAGACTTAGGAACGAGGTTTAAAACTGCAAGACATTTCCAGGGGCAGATGTGGACACTGACCACAATCTATTGGTTATGAACTGTAGATTAAAACTGAAGAAACTGCAAAAAGGTAGGAATTCAAGGATCTCCGGGCGGGGACTACTCAAGAGGACGTCGTTATCAGGAGAAAGAAAACTGACGTTGTACGGATCGGAGCGTGGAATGTCAGATCCCTTAATCGGGCAGGTAGGTTAGAAAATTTAAAAAGGGAAATGGTTTCTAAACTGACTAAACCAGAGGTTGCACAGAGTTTTAGGGAGAGAGTAAAGGAACAAATGGCGGAATGGGGGAACGAAATACAGTAGAAGGAGAATGGGTAGCTTTGAGGGATGAAGTAGTGAAGGCAGCAGAGGATCAAGTAGGTAAAAAGACGAGGGCTAGTAGAAATCCTTGGGTAACAGAAGAAATATTGAATTTAACTGATGGAAGGAGAAAATATAAAAAAAAAGCAGGAAATGAAGCAGGCAAAAAGGAATACAAACGTCTTAAAAATGAGATCGACAGTAAGTGCAAAATGGCTAAGCAGGGATGGCTAGAGGATAAATGTAAGGATGTAGAGGCTTATCTCACTAGGGGTAAGATAGATACTGCCTACAGGAAAATTAAAGAGACCTTTGGAGAAAAGAGAGCCACTTGTATGAATATCAAGAGCTCAGATGGAAACCCAGTTCTAAGCAAAGAAGGGAAAGCAGAAAGGTAGAAGGAGTATATAGAGGGTCTATACAAGGGCGATGTACTTGAGGACAATATTAGGGAAATGGAAGAGGATGTAGATGAAGATGAAATGCGAGATATGATACTGCGTGAAGAGTTTGACAGAGCACTGAAAGACCTCGAGTCGAAACAAGGCCCCGGGAGTAGACATCATTCCATTAGAATTACTGACGGCCTTGGGAGAGCCAGTCCTGACAAAACTCTACCATCTGGTGAGCAAGATGTATAAGACAGGCGCAATACCCTCAGACTTCAAGAAGAATATAATAATTCCAAAACCAAAGAAAGTATGTGTTGACAGATGGGTAAATTACCGAACTATCAGTTTCATAAGTCACGGCTGGAGAGTACTAACGCGAATTCTTTACAGACGAATGGAAAAACTAGCAGAAGCGATCTTGGGGAAGATCAGTTTGGATTCCGTAGAAATATTGGAACACGTGAGGCAATATTGACCCTACGGCTTATCTTAGAAGAAAGATTAAGGAAAGGCAAACCTACGTTTCTAGCATTTGTAGACTTAGATAAAGCTTTTGACAATGATGACTGGAATACTCTTTCAAATTCTGAAGGTGGCAGGGGTAAAATACAGGGAGCGAAAGGCTATTTACAATTCGTATAGAAACCAAATGGCAGTTACAAGAGTTGAGGGGCATGAAAGGAAAGCAGTGGTTGGGAAGAGAGTGAGACAGGGTTGTAGCCTCTCCCCGATGTTATTCAATCTGCATATTGAGCAAGCAGTAAAGGAAACAAAAGAAAAATTCGGAGTAGGTATTAAAATCAATGGAGAAGAAATAAGAACTTTGAGGTTCGCCGATGACATTGTAGTTCTGTCAGAGACAGCAAAGGACTTGGAAGAGCAGCTGAACGGAATGGACAGTGCCTTGAAAGGAGGATATAAGATGAACATCAACAAAAGCAAAACGAGGATCATGGAATGTGGTCGAATTAAGTCAAGTGATGCTGAGGGAATTAGATTAGGAAATGAGACACTTAAAGTAGTAAAGGAGTTTTGCTATTTGAGGAGCAAAATAACTGATGATGGTCGAAGTAGAGAGGATGTAAAACGTAGACTGGCAATGGCAAGGAAAGCGTTTCTGAAGAAGAGAAATTTGTTAACATCAAGTATAGATTTAAGTGTCAGGAAGTCGTTTCTGAAAGTATTTGTATGTTGTATAGCCATGTACGGAAGTGAAACATGGACGATAAATAGTTTGGACAAGAAGAGAATAGAAGCTTTCGAAATGTGGTGCTACAGAAGAATGCTGAAGATTAGATGGATTTATCACATAACTAATGAGGAGGTATTCAATAGAATTGGGGAGAAGAGGAGTTTGTGGCACAACTTGACTAGAAGAAGGGATTGGTTGGTAGGACATGTTCTGAGGCATCAAGGGATCACCAATTTAGTATTGGAGGGCAGAGTGGAGGGTAAAATAGTACAGGGAGACCAAGAGATGAATACACTAAGCAGATTCAGAACGATGTAGGTTGCAGTAGGTACTGGGAGATGAAGAAGCTTGCACAGGATAGAGTGGCATGGAGAGCTGCATCAAACCAGTCTCAGGACTGAAGACCACAACAACAACAACGAACAAAAAACTTCATATGGATGTATGCCCTATTCCAAATGGTTTCGAGATAGAACACATTTAATATCACTTTTGTACGTTTTTCTTGAATAACTCGAAACCGCACCCTCCACCATAAACTCGTCGCTGTACAAAGTTAAACTATATTAAATTTTCTACCAAAAAGGTCCTGTTCATTTTTTTTCTGTAGAACTAATGGTTTGTGCGAAGAGAGCGCGAGAATGTTGAAAACGTCACTAGATGCAACATGTGCTGTAGCTTACTTAGTTTTTGTAGGCCAATTGGAGGTAGTTTCCCGATTTGAAAGACCACAAGTGTCCCGTGTCAAACTGTTCGTCTCAACTTGCTACCTCAATATGGTACCTCAAATTGGCCTACAACAACTACGTAAACTACAGTGCATGTTGCATCTAGCGAGTTTTTCAACATTCTCGCGCTCTCTTCGCACTAACCATTAGTTCAAGAGAAAGAAATGAATAGGGCCAGTTGGCACACGGTTTTGTGAAACTTGGGGCAACTATCTCTGACAAGAGAACGACCCAATCCCACATGCCAGAACCTATCCTGAATTTTTTCAAATGGGAAAAAAATGGCTCTGAGCGCTATGTGACTTAACTTCTGAGGTCATCAGTCGCCTAGGCAGGATTCGAACCTGCGACCGTAGCGGTCGCTCGGTTTCCGACTGTAGCGCCTAGAACCGTACGCCCACTCCGTCCGGCTCAAATGGGAAGAACACACCGAAAGAAAGCACTGTCAAAATTTTAGTTGCTGAGGCTCACTGCAAATATTTTAAGAAAGATGTTAAAGTTATTAATTTTTGCCGTTTGAAGCAGCCTTTTGTAGATTCCTTCCTGCCGACCAATAAGCAGGCGCAGACGTGACGGGAGAACGCAGCGTCGTGTAGCGCCAAGACCAAAGTGCACACCTGCGAATTTTAAGCGTACAGACCATTCCAAAACGGTGTTAAGTCATTAATTTTTGGAATAACCTGAAGTTCGTGTCGTCAGCTAAATCGTTGCAATGATACTGTTACACAAGTGACTTATAGACGGAAGAAACTCAATGTGGTGTATGACGTCACACTACAGACGACTTCCATCAGTCGGGACTTTAAGCTGATGATGCTAAATATTTTATAACAGTTCCTACAACACGGTTTTTACGACAATTTTCCAATAATTTATATTTAACGAATAATGAAACAGTTCCTCATTTATTCCCTGCAGTCTTCACAAAAATGGAAAGTGTCTATTGGTTGACGAAAACAAATATTTTCGAGACATGAGGCACACTTGAGAAAAGAAAGATTAATGCATTCAGGCACTCCACAGTAATTATTAGTTTTATTTCGACAGAACTGGGATTGAGTTCCTGTTCTGAATGCTGAAATTTGTGAAACTTGATCGTGTAAACCGAGAATGTATAAATGACTTAAGTTTAATAACACTTTTCCGATCATAAACCTCAAATGACAGAACTATTGGAAATTATATTGTCCGACAATTTATTGGAAAATGTTTTCACTGTCGAAAAATTTCTTTGTCGAGGGGCTGAATAACATTATCAGTTCTGGTTCAAAATGGTTCAAATGGCTCTGAGCACTATGGGACTTAACATCTATGGTCATCAGTCCCCTAGAACTTAGAACTACTTAAACCTAACTAACCTAAGGACAACACACAACACCCAGTCACCACGAGGCAGAGAAAATCCCTGACCCCGCCGGGAATCGAACCCGGGAACCCGGGCGCGGGAAGCGAGAACGCTACCGCACGACCACGAGCTGCGGACATCAGTTCTGGGTTGAATATGAATTTTATTAACAGTATTTTCGTTGTCACCGTAAAGCTGAGATGTTGTGTTCACATCAAGAGTCCAGCAAAAGCAGTAAGTCATTTTTTACAACCGGTGAGAAGTTTCCGACGTTAAAATTATCCTGTCCCATTTTTTTCAGATTTTAGTATTCGATCACAAGATTTTTGCCACTAATCACCTCAGTACTCAATGATAAGTATAATTGGATTGTTGTTTTCGTAGTTCTATCTCTTTCGGGAACCTCAGGGCAAACTAGGCTGTTTAGTGGGACAAGTCTTGTAATCGACGTACTAAAATATTTAAAAATGGGAGAGAGTTATAAACTCTGTCATCGCATTCATCGATTGCACAAGTGAAACTGACTTTTTTTCGCCCAAAACGATGAAGTGTGGTTTGGACACCTTTCTGACACGAAACCTTACTGACCAGCTTTACGCACAGTGGGGAGGTCGTCTTCACTTCAGCTAAGAATTCCCATGCAATATTACCTATTTTTGACATCTCCTTTATACCTTTGCACTCGCTATGTTTACGCGTTTACTTGGAGTTCTTTTTCCGTATAATTTCCTCGCTTGCTTTAGCGAGGTCGAAGAAGCCTGGAAACCAGCGTTGTTCATGTGACTCGCAATTCAGAGAATCCTGTCTCTAAGATCTTCCTCGGTAACAGTGCTCGACTGCCAAGAGAAAGTCCGAATCTTTCAAATAGTTTTTCTTACACACCTTTTCGAGTTTCATTTGGTTCATATTTAGTACTTGGTGCAAATCTTTCTTCCATTTAAACAATAAACGTTCAGATTTTATGAAACGAAACTGGCTTTGCACACTGCTTCACTTAAAGCGTTTTCTTCCTCCATCTTTTAAACAAATGATTTACAAGATTCTCCTTGTCACTTAAACAATTACTGTACATGGTTTGTGTTAGCAGGCAACTCTGTCTTTGTTCTGGACTTATTAATTAGCACTACAATCATAGTTGGTATCACAGATAAAGGGATCGTCATAGTTATTTCGTGATTCTTCCAATGTTTCCATATTTTCTAAAGAATGAATGTCTAAGAAATTAACTAATACGTAGCTTATATGTAGGTATTCTGGAGAAGTAAGCGATTTCGATTGCACACCATATGGTTCATATTTCGTCTTTACAAAGCTATAATTTATAAATTGAATTCTGCATTATTGTGGAACTCTACAGCCTGCGCAAAGACAGATGCTATTAGCAAGGACATACTTAAAAAAAATAAAAAGCAAGGTATAGCTACATTGTTAACGCTTAGCGATACCGCAGATTCAGCTGCTAATTTTGTATGGATATAAATGAGCTGTAAATTCAAGAGAACAGTAAGTGTGAACAATTGTGTCAAACTATTCAAGGAAACTGAAACGCACTTTAGAAATTACGATAACGTCATGCCGTGTTATCTGTTTACCGATGTGCCATCAACCAAGGACGTGTGCGCGGCGTGTTGCAGCCAGGTCAGAGATGTACATTTCTCCAGCTGCCTGGCGAGCTACCAGTTTGGCAACTTCCAACATGTTTTTTAAAAGACTTGCAGCGTGTCTTAGCAATTACAACTCAGACACTGTGTTTATGTCGATGTATTATTCCTGTGTAACAGGTTCCAACATGTCGGATTCGGCCGTTCCCTTGTTAATAAATCGGTAGCAATGATTCCATTTAAGAAGGATATAATGATTCACATATCCAACCAAGGAAAAATCACCGTATGACATAATTTACGAGTTGTAAAGAGAGAACAGACGCGAAAATGAGCGACCGAGTGCACAGCCCCGTTTATACCAAATGGAAGCGAACGATCATATGCAAAGAGTTGGCCAGTGTCCACTACTGCTCCTAAAAAAGTTTTTATGTCTAGACTGCAGTTTTCAGTACACAGTTACAGCCCCACGACTAATTTCAGTGGTTTTCTATTATCATCTTCAGATCGTTCAAATAAAAAAAAAGCGGTGAATTAGAATTGTAAACGTCACCATTAACTGCAGTCAGGCAACGAAATGCGTTTCTATTGTGGACCAACAAGACTGACAGAACGAAATTAAAAACTTCATGAGAGAGCCAGGTTGTAACCCATAACCTCGCAAGATGACGGTAATAAAGAGGAAAAATTGCCAGATACCTGTGATTTGCAGTTTTACAGCAGATACTGTCATAGTGCTGTACAACTGAAAACCACGGTGGTATGATTAAAGTTATACTAATGGAATTGGCAATTTTCCTTCTTTATTATCATTATCTTCTGAGACTATGGTTCACAACGTAGGTCACTCATGATTAACTATTTAACTTCATTCTGAGAAGTATTTTCGTTGTCAGCTTAAAGCTGAGATGTTGTTGTGTTCACATCAAGAGTCCAACAAAAGCATTAAGTCATTGATTGCAACTGGTAAGTGGTGGTGGTACTGTTGGCCCGCAATATGAACGCATTTCATTGCCTGACTACAGTTAATGACGACGTCTTTCAATGCATGTTCACCGCTGTTTTTTACGATTCGATCTGAAGAGACCGACAACCAGCTGAACACGAGAGACCAGAGCCGAATGTTCTCTCGCTTTCGCTCTCACTTTCTCACCGTTTACACCACAGAGGAATCGCGTTCACGTGTGTTCCCAACTATAGGAACCAGACCTAAGTGAACGGTTCGTTGTTTCTCTCTGCCATTCTTCTCTATTACTAGGTGTCTGTTCTACATCGTTTACTCACCACTAAATGCAGCAGAATACGACAGAAGGCAAATTTCTTAACGCTAAAGTTTGCAAACTTGCGATGTTCTGTTCGCTAGAAAGTTATTTCTCGCTGTGAAAGTGCGTTAAATTGTGTCACGAACTGGAAATCAAAGTATTTAAAGTCCAACCGAACTTGAAAATAATGAGCTGAGTTAGCTACAGAAACAAGTATATCGTCGCTATAATTCACCTTAAGCACCTATGTACGCTATGCAAAATGAAGGATTATGCCCGTAATGTCAGGACAAGATCCCCAGTAGTACCCAAGTGGTATTTACCACAAGTGCTGTGCTCAAATCGTCTACTCGATTAGTGGGCGTAATGACTCTTCTACTCTTGTTATCCATCAATTAAATTTGTATTTGGTGCAGTGAAATCTGTGTGTCTTGTTGTATCTGTTCGTTTTAACCCCAGGCAGTAGCAGTCGGATGCAAAAAGCACAGTAATGTGAAGAGTAATGGATAATTTCCGCATTGAGGAGAAGGAAAGGTGGCAGAGTATTATAAATATTGTTCTAACGTTCGTCAGTGATTCATAAGGTGCGCCGCGGAGGGTCGGTATAGCTTTGTGAAGCACTCTCCAGTCGCTTCTCGTGAAGCGCTAGAGTGGTGAATCAACCGCTCGGCCCCCAGTACGAAGACTTATTGAAGGAGATTTGGACATTAACGGCAAAGTGATACCATTCCAGCTCGATACCGGAGCTGCAGTTTCACTGATCAATCACGACATGTACACACAGCTAGGCACACCTCAGTTGCGTGTCGCAACTGTTAAGGGGCTCCGGAACGCCCTATACTTGCAATGTTAAAATAGTGCTTATAAATTACATCTTTCCTCACAAAGTATTTGAGGTAGGAAGTTGAACATTTTTACAGATTATTTATTGGAATATGGGCTACAACTTAACACACGGATTTTACAAAATTTTAGTTCAGTTATTAAAGATGATTTTTTTCAATTGTAATGAAAATTCACAACATTTTTTGCAATTTTTTATGTATTTATTCAAAAATATACAGATTTTTGGAAAAAGACTGTGTTAAATTATGCAGAAGGTACTGTGTAACATTTACTGAAAGTTTGAAACAAATATGTTTGGAAGATCCTTAGAAAACATGTAATTAGTATGAAAAAATAAAAGTTTCGGGAATCGAGCGACAAAGATTGGATTAACTTTTTAGTGCATTCCAGGTCCATAGGATGGATTATCTTCATCCTCTGCAAACTCCTCCTCCAGCTTCCTCTTGTTCCTCCTCCTGTTTACTCTTGCTTGTATTTCTAGACTCTTTACAGCCCTGTCTGCAGCCTGAAGGCGTTCCTTGTCTAAAGCAAGCATCGCTCGTTGTTGTGTTCGTAGATTTTGCTACCATTTTCTTCAGTTGCAGTTACTGCAACACTGTTCCAAAAGGTGGTCATGTATGAACACTTATCACATTTCAGTTGTATTTCACTAGCAAGTCCTACGAGCTTTATTATGGAGAGTTCCAGACCAACTTCACTACAATGAATACATCTTACACAGTTTGAAAAAATTCCTTTGAGAGCCGACATATTTCATTCACATCCGATTCGCCCATAAAACATTCATAGTTTTCACTCATTGAACCAAGCTTCTTCTGTGAAGTATTTTCTTTCCCACTTTGACTGCTATGGGCAGGTGCACTTGAGAGGTTAGGTTCACTCACTTGGTTATCGCCTTTATTGTTTACAGTAATAACACATACCTTTGGCTTTCCAACATTTCTCCCTTTCTTAAAAGCCTTCAGAGGAATTCTAATAACTTTACTTTTACTCATTATTATACTTCAACAAAACAGAGACTCAAGAAACAGAATTAATTACGAATATTTTCGAGATAACGACAGAGTAAATAAACATGAAACAATCGACAATCACACCAGTGATATATATTGAACCATCACAGGTTAGCCGCAACACATACTTTATCTCACATCACTAAAATGTACCTGATGAACACGGACGTTAATAATAACACCATTTGACAGCAGTTTAACAGCGCCACAGTGGGTCACGCCCATGTAGAACACATTTCAAAAGAAATTTAATAATAGTTGTAGTCTTCGGAATTGAATAAATTATATATCTATTAAAAGGTAATAGTCTGCAGATTCAGAAAATGCAAAAAAGTAAAAATTGAACTTTTCATGATTTTGAGTCTTTCCGGAGCCCCTTAAGTAGTTATTCCGGTCAAGATATCTCTGTGTTAGGACAGTGCAGCCTTCTTGCAACATACAAAGGACAAACAAAACTTGTGTCATTTTATGTCCTTCGTTCTTCTTCTGCAGTGAACTTGTTTGGTTTCGATTTATTTCAGATGTTTAACTTGTCTATAGTCAATCAGGTCCTATCAGTGAACCAGACTGTGCCTTCAGACAGTGTTTCTCGTCTATGTGAAAAATTTGCAGACATTTTTGCACCAGGCCTTGGTTGCGCTAAGAACTATAAAGCACAGTTGGAACTGAAAGTCAACGCGCAACCGAAATTTTTCACAGCGCGCAATGTTCCCCACGCATTGCGTGATGAGGTCGCAAAAACAATACACGATTTGGAATTACAAGGTGTAATTGAACGTGTGCAGGCTTCTCTCTGGGCATCACCCTTAGTAATTTTGCCAAAACCTTCGGGAAAATTGAGACTTCGTGGTCGTGCGGTAGCGTTCTCGCTTCCCACGCCCGGGTTCCCGGGTTCGATTCCCGGCGGGGTCAGGGATTTTCTCTGCCTCGTGATGGCTGGGTGTTGTGTGCTGTCCTTAGGTTAGTTAGGTTTAAGTAGTTCTAAGTTCTAGGGGACTGATGACCATAGATGTTAAGTCCCATAGTGCTCAGAGCCATTTTTTTTGAAAATTGAGACTTTGTGTGGACTTCAAGGCAACAGTGAATCCACAACTCGTGATTGCAACTTTTCCTTTTCCCCGCCTGGAAGATCTTTTTGACAAACTGTGCCCGGGTAAATATTTTTCGAAGTTGGACCTAGCAGATGCGTACTTGCAAATACCGGTGGACGAAGAGTCCCAGCGGGTTTTGGTGGTTAACACGCATCTTGGTTTGCATCGATTCAAACGACTGCCATTCGGGTGTGCATCCGCCCCTGCATTGTTTCAGCAATATCTACAAACTGTTTGTGCGTCGGTCCCTAATGCAGCAACCTATCTGGACGATACTGCGATCTCCGGAAAGACGGAAGAAGAACATTTAGCCAATCTCAGAACATTATTTCAGGTCTTGCGACAAAATGGTCTTCGCTTGCGGAAGGACAAATGTGTGTTTTTTGCTCGGGACTTGCCCTACCTGGGACATGTACTTAATGCCCAAGGCATACATCCCAGTCCAGAGAACCTCCGTGCCATACAAGACTTGCCTTCGCCACGGAATTTGAAGCAGCTACAGAGTGTGCTGGGAAAAATCAACTATTACCATAAACATGTGCGCCACGCCTCTTCCATTTCAGCTCCGCTTCATCGCTTACGCCGTAAAGGTGTTCCGTTCGTCTAGACGACGGAATGCGAACGCGCCTTTCGCCAGTTGAAATCGGCGATGCTTTCCAATACTTGCATTACGCCATTCGATCCCCACAAACCCCTTTTGTTGATGGTGGATGCATCGGAATTCGGGATCGGTGCTGTGCTTGCGCACAAAGATGGATCGCACGATCGCCCTATTGCCTTTGCGTCAAAATTGCTCTCGTCTGCGCAAAGAAATTATTCACAGATCGAGAAAGCAGCATTGGCTCTCGTATTTGGTGTTACAAAGTTTCATGATTTCTTGTATGGTCGTCACTTCACCATCATCACAGACCACAAACCTTTGACATCGCTTTTTCATCCGTCCCAGCCTGTACCTCCACGTACAGCGCAGAAATTCATTCGCTGGTCTATTTTCCTCTCGCAGTACCGCTACGATATCTTGTATCGGTCCACTGCTAAGCACGGAAACACCGATGCGTTGTCCCGTTTCCCTGTTGCTGAGGATGGAGCATTCGATTCCTCCGAACTTGCTTGCATGTTCATTGATGCAGAAACCGATGACGTGGTCGAATCGTTTCCGATTGATTTTCGTCGTGTAGCTACAGCCACAGCTGCTGACCCTGTCCTTGCTACCGTTCTGCGTTTTGTTGCTACGCAAAGTGACTTGTCAAAGTCACGGATCAGGGATCCGTTGGTTCGCCGATTTTTTGCTCAAAAGAAGAGACTTTTTGTTCGACGTGGTGTTTTGCTGTTGCGTTCTGATAATGATCAGTCCAGGGTCGTTACAGTCCTCTGTCTTACAGCTTCTCCACCAGGGACATTGGGGTATAGTGAGAACGAAACAACTTGCTCGTCACTGTACTTGGTTCGGAATCGATGCTGCGATTACGAATATGTGCTCTTCTTGCATGGCGTGTGCCGAACAACAGTCAGCACCACCGCGGAAATTCTTTGCATGGCCAAAAACCACTTCCCCTTGGCAATGCTTACACATCGATTTTGCTGGTCCATTCTGGAATGCTCGATGGTCGGTTGTGGTTGATTCATTCAGTAATTTTCCTTTTGTTGTCCGGATGTCTTCCACGACGTCATCTGCCACCATCCAAGCGTTATCTGCTATCTTTTGCATTGAAGGTCTTCCACAGACTATTGTTTCCGACAATGGCCCACAATTCATGTCTGCAGAATTTCAGTCATTCTGCAAGGCCAATGGTATTCAACATCTGACGTCCGCGCCGTTTTCGCCACAGTCAAACGGTGCCGCTGAACGATTGGTCAGGACTTCCAAGTCACAGATGTTGAAGTTAAAAGAGTCGCATTCTCGAGAGGACGCGTTATTGCTCTTTTTGTCCTCGTATCGCTCTCAGCCCCGAGATGGTCGTTCGCCGGCTGAGTTGCTCCACGGTCGTCCTCATCGAACCTTGATGTCTTTGCTACATCCACCGCATCAGGTTCCAGTGCAGCGGCAGACACCTGCTTTCGCTCCTGGCGACGTTGTCTACTATCGTCACTACCGAGGTTCACGGCGTTGGCTCGCAGGGCGCATTCTTCGCTGCCTCGGACGCGCTATGTATTTGGTTTTGGGGGCCTCTGGTGAGGTGCGCCGGCATCTCAACCAGCTGCGCCTCCGTCGTCGCATGGGATCTGCCGCTTGCCGTCTGCTTCCAGCGACGGTGCTGTCCGGTCAGCGCCCTGGGGACCCATCTACTGGCTCGCCTCAGCCCCAGGTGGTACCGACGCTGTCTTCCATTTTGCCCCATGGCGACGCGCCGCTGCCACCGCCGCCGCCGCCTGTTCTCCCGCCGGCGACGCCCACAGTGGACGCGTCGCTGCAACAGCCGGGCGCCTCCCTGGGTCACGCGCCGCCGATCTCTTCCCGTGACCAGTTGTCATCCGACATGGAACTCTTGCCCACTCCGGACCATATGTCGCCTTCGCCCGTCGGGTGCCCCAACCCGATGGAGGTCGACCCTTCGGCCCCTCCTGTCTCCCTGCGGGCGCATACACCGCATGTTGGCGTGCACCCTGGAGCAGGTTTTCAGGCGTTTCCTAGCTCCCCGCGGACCGAATGACAGGGTGCGGGTGGCACAGCCTTGCCTGTTGTTAGGCTCCCCACCTCGTCGCATACGTCAACATGGGGTCCTCCCCACGGCGGGCGGAAGCCTTATAACACAACCTTACGCCGATTTGCGGGGTAGGAATGTGGTGTCACCGCCAGACACCACGCTTGCTAGGTGGTAGCCTTTAAATCGGCCGCTGTCCGTTAGTATACGTCGGACCCGCGTGTCACCACTATCAGTGATTGCAGACCGAGCGCCGCCACACGGCAGGTCTAGAGAGACTTCCTATCACTCGCCCCAGTTGTACAACCGACTTTGCTAGCGATCGTTCATGGAAAAAATACACTCTCATTTGCCGAGACGATAGTTAGAATAGCCTTCAGCTATGTCATTTGCTACGACCTAGCAAGGCGCCATATTCAGTTACTATTGATCTTGTGACGCATGTACCGTCAGACCGACGTTCACCATTAATGGATTAAAGTTAAGTATTCCACCAGCTACGTTCGTTTTTTCTAAAGTCTAATTTCCTTGTCCTGTTTCAGACCTCACGCCAGCGTGCGTGAGCTAAAACGCGTGCCTTTCGGCTTCCTCTAGTATTCCTGGGTTGGCTCTCCTGCCAATCCACAACACGAACTACGGCGGGTACCAGACTGCCGGTGTAGAACTGCGGGGCGCCTAAATTCATGACTGCGGGCAATGCGAGGTATGGACAGCGGCGCACTCGCACAGCGAGGCTCTCAGCGGAGGCGGGCGCCAGAGCACGGAGACTCCTTGTGGGTATACAGGCCTATACCCTTTGACGCACATTCAACTTCTGCACCTTCCAACATCAGATTACTGCCACCCGAAACCTGTGCATAGGGGCGGAAACGCCCCATACAGTGCCGTGGTGGGTGGATGGAAGGAGACCCTGTGTCGTGGACCACCAGCTGTGGGTTGGGAGGGCAATCCATGGAATCCATCAAAACATCACCTGAGAGCAGGGCATTGCACATTGCCTCCAATCCTTGTGTATGTGGCAATGAGTACCGGCGTGCTTGCAGGGAACCAGCGGCCATCAGTAGTGGGGCCGACTCTGCAGCCTCGTCCACACCAGAAGGAGGCAGGGGGTTGGGTAACATGAGGTGTCACTAAAGGGTACAAGGCCGGAGATGGTTATGGTGGCTGCGCGGAGGCTCGAGCCCCTTCTGTGTCTTTACTGACGTCACACGCTGCTCATGGGTTGTGACTGCTGTCGTGGAGTCCAAGCATCCTTGTCCCCATAGGAGCGACCGCATACAGTCATGCCCAGGGTGTAGTGCTGAGCAGGGCTCAGAAGGCGATGGCGTCAGTAGATGGAGCAGGGTCCGTGGTTGCTGCCCATGGCGGAGTTCAGCTGGACTATGACCTTCAATTGGCGTGGTGGGATAAGTGCTTAGTGGTGGCAGAGGATTCCACCGCTTTTGTCAGCTGTTGTTTAAACGTCCTGACTAGTCGTTCTGCTGCGCCATTCGATGTGTTTGATACCGTTGGCCTCACAGAATGCATGGAAGGACGATGCCATGAATTGGGAGCCATTATTGGGGACCAAGGTACCAGGCAGGCCTTCGATGGTGAGAACCTGAGCCAAGGCCATGAGTGTGGCATTAGTCGTTGTGGACGCAATGCACACCACATACAGGTATTTGAAGTATGCACGCACAATGATTAACCACATTGATCCCAAGGATGGGCCTACAAAATAGAGATGAATACGGTCCCAGGGCGGGTAAGCCTTGTGCCAGGGTGCAAATGATTGTGATGGGCAGATACTGTGCATCCACAGACCAAGTGTTTGATATCACTATCGATGTTGGGCCAACACACAGCCAACACCTTCATACAGGACATCCCATTGTGTCCCTGATGTAGCAAGCATAGGATATGGTGGCACAAATTAGATGGGATGATCACCCAATGGGTGATAGCCTCTGCAACCAACAGAAGAATACCTACCACAACCAATAGCCTGTGTGAGAGGTGCCACCAGGGGCTGAATTCAAACAGGTGAGTCAGATCTTTGGGCCAACCATGGGTCATGTAGCAGAGAACCTGCTGCAGAATGGGATCCCATCGAGTGGCAAAGACGATCTGTGCAGTCATGATCGGAAATCCGCCCAGTGAATTTTGGTGGGCCATATCAATGTGAAACTAGAGGACTTCCTGATGGTCGAACTCGGGATCAGGACCTGAGGGGAGACATGACAAGGCATCTGCGTTGGAGTGTTGAGAGGTGGGCTTATATCAGATAACCTAAATGTAATTGACACTGAGCAGTTTCCTCTGGGAGGTGTATGGGTGGTCTGAATAGGGTAACAAAGGCCATGAGATTAGTGAGGAGAGTGAACTTCGTCCCACACAGGTAAACGTAAAACTTTTGAATGGGAAACACAATCGCCAGAGCCTCTTTCTCAATCTGGGAATAGTTCGTCCGTGCTTGAGATAGTGTCTTGGACACATACGCAATGGGCTTTTCTGAGCCATCCTCATTCCTGTGAGCCAGGACTGCCCCAATACCATATGCCAAAGCATCGGCTGCCACAACCAAGGGGTGGTCCAGAGATAAGGAAGGCAAGGGGCGGATTTGAGCATAGTTTTCAAGTAGAGAAAAGGCTTGATCACAGGCAGGAGTCCAGTTGAAAGGCATCCCTATGCAACAAATGCGATTGAGGGTCTGTGAAACATCAGTGGCCTGCTGAAAATCTTGAAGTGTTCAAAAAACCTGGCGGTCAAATAAATCCTTCGGGGTGGGAAGGGAATTGATTGCCACAATGTTGCGATCTGACAGACAAATGCCGTCTTTACCGAGCCAGTGCCCCAGGTATTCGACATTTGGTCCAAGTAAACTGCGCTTTTTCCAGCCGAGAGCTAAGCCTGCGAGCTGCATGGCTTGAAATAAGATACTGTGGTTTTGCAAATGCTCGTGGTGTGTACGGCTGTTGACCAAGATGTCATCGAGATAATTGACACAAGCTGGAATGGGCTGTGTGAACTGCTCCAGGTACCTATGGAAAATGGCTGGCTCCAAGGAAATACCAAATGGTAGGTGCTTGTATTTATATAATCTGAAAGGCATGTTGATGACAGTGAGGTTCTGTGATTCCTCATCTAGCGGTAATTGGTGGTAAACCTCCGCCAGGTCGATCTTGGAGAAGTACTCGCCATGTGCAAGTTTGGTGAAAAGGTCTTCCTGATGGGAAATGGGATGTATTTCAATCAGGGACTGTGCATTGATTGTAACTCTGAAATCCCCATATAGGCGAAGGGAGCCATTGGGCTTCCAGATCACCACTAATAGGGTCGCCCAAGCCCTCGCTTTCATGGGATCGATGACGCCAGAAGTTTGCAGTCGATCGAGCTCTTGCTTGACTACGGGACATAAGGTCACCAGAATGGGTCGAGCCCGGAGCAACTGCAGCTGAGCATCTGGCTGGAGAGCAGTGTGCGTCTTAAGTCCGAAGCACACCCTAAGTCAGACTGAAACAGACAGTCATAAGCCGAGCAAAGATCGTTGAGGCCCTGGAATGAAACAGCAGTGGAAACGGCCTTAAAATCTTAAGAAATCAAAAATCCAAACAATGAGAAAGCATTGAGTCCAAAAATGTTTCAAGCTGGAGGATGGTCAACCAGCAGTAGTGTCAGGAGCTGGGGAAGACGTTTATAGGTGGCCAGAACCCAAAACTGCCCACAGAGGGAGATAGAATGGCCACTGTACACCATCAGACGCTGAGAGGCGGAAGACAGCTCTGGGGAACCCAGGTGTATATACATCGCCAGATTGATCAAGGAGACAGTGGCTCCATATTGAGCTAGAAACGAACGTCCACGTTAAAAATGCGGAGCATGAGGAACAACTTCCATGTCAATGGGGCATCCAGTGGGACGACTGATTGCAGCTTATGCACAGTATCCTGATGCCCCATGGGTGAGGGAGAGGGAGCGGGTTGAGCGACTGCGACAGATAGATCGGAGATGGCCATCTTTCTGACAGTGTGCACGTCTTCCTGCCAAGGGGACAGTCTGCTTGAGTGTGGGCTGAAAAGCACAGGTGGCAAGACGGAAGTAACCCACATGACCATCACCAAGGGGCGACCGTCGGATCCAAAGCTATAGAGACGTCAGTCATGGAGGAGACATTGCTCCCTGTGAGCTGTACCACGCAGACGGTGCGAGGGAGGTGCGTGCTGGGAGGACTCTACTGCAGCCACCTGTGGTCTGCCTCGCTATGAGACCCTCTTTCGCCGCTTGTGCAATTTCAAAGGAGTGGGCTATGTGCAGAATGTCTTCCAGCGAGGGGTTATCGAGTTCCAATGCAGCCGTGCAGACCTCTGGATCAGGTGCCAGATGAACGACATCACGAATCAAGGAGTTTGAATACGATGCCTTGTAATGCTAATTAGAGCAAGTGAAGTTTTACATTTGCAGCTGACACCCTGCAAGACTGTGACGCAAAATCGGTATGACTGACTGGGCTGTTGATGGTACTGGTGGAACTCAAGCCAAGACGGCATGACATGTTAATGCTGGGAATAGTAGTTAGTCAGCAGCACACATATCTCGTTAAAGAACAGAGCCATGGGGTCTGACAATGGTGCCATCTTTCGGAGCAGAAAGAATGTTGTCTGGTGACTCCCAGGACAAGAATGACGATCACTGTAGGGAGTTGTCCGTGACCTGAAACACTGTGAAATGTTGTTTCAGATGATTCCAGTATGTTTCCCAGTTTTCCTTAGCGCCGTCGAAGGGCGGAAACGAAGGTGGACGTGGGGAAGCGTCGGAATCCGGGACACCCACGAGCTGGTGCAGAAGGCCGTCCCGTGCTGTGACTTTGTCTGTCAACAACTGCAAGGATTGCTGCACGACGTGTAACTGGCGCTGCTGCTACTGCTGCTGCATGAGCTGCTGCTATTGCTCCAGAAGACAAACTTAGCCTCCATGCTACTGAACCTTTTACCTCATCACTATAGCTATGTGCGACCACTGAGCAGTGCATGGCAGAGAATGGAGACGCGACACCGCTGGGCAGGGAAGCTGCTGGAGTTATCACTAGCAATGAACAGACAGGAGAGACGAACAAGTGGCAGACGACAGACACTACGACAGACCAGGACACAACACGAGCTAAACGAGCAAGAACTGAGGTGATAACCACTGTGAGACAACAACAACAGTATGTATTTCGGCACATGGAACTGAAACGCACACACGAACTGCGGTGAGTACCAAACTGCCGGGGTAGCTTCTTTTCCCCTTTATAGTGATTTCATTCCCCTGCCCCATATGGGCGATAAAAAGGGAGACATGAAAACAGAGTAAGGGGAGACAATGGAGGGAAAATATACACTGACACAGATACGGTCATGGGTCGACAGTCAAAAAAATCAACATGAAGTCAAAAAATACAGTTGGCGATTCGTAGAGCACAAAAAAAGACACTGAAGCCACGCGAAAAGGTTAAAATTGGCCATAGTATTAAGACACTCCAGAAGAAAGACACCTTAAAACCATTTTAAGAGATGAAACACACACAACAAAAATAAAACCTGCCAGGGGGGGGGGGGGGGGCGAAATGCCTGAGCTAGCAGGACAGAACGGCTAAGATTGTGGAAATAGGGCCAAAATGAGTTCCTGTCAGTTGCACTCAAAAACTTTAATCGACCTCCTTTGATTAACTTTAGATCGCCTGAAGGCCACATTCAAAATCCGAGACACAAGACCTAAATACAACATTCTTCTGGAGGTTTCACCCAAGAATATTTTCTAAATTTTCAATCTAAACGGCTGAAGGCCTTGGCAATTTAATTTTAATGGAACTACACTGGATGTCGCATATTAAGCAACAAGAGGAGTTTCAATCAAAAGGCATAAGGCCTTACCTTAAAACATACCATATAAAATAAAGAATAACAATCTCATGCAAGACAAGGACATCAATTTAGAGATATTAATACTTGGCTTAAGGTCACACATCAATGCAATAATTTAACGGCTAAAGGTCTTAAAAGATTTTATGTAAAATTCGGCTGAAACCCCCGAATAAGTAATAAGAATCTTATGTCTAAAGGGCAAGACAGGAACATTAATTCAGGATATACACTCCTGGAAGTTGAAATAAGAACACCGTGAATTCATTGTCCCAGGAAGGGGAAACTTTATTGACACATTCCTGTGGTCAGATACATCACATGATCACACTGACAGAACCACAGGCACATAGACACAGGCAACAGAGCATGCACAATGGCGGCACTAGTACAGTGTATATCCACCTTTCGCAGCAATGCAGGCTGCTATTCTCCCATGGAGACGATCGTAGAGATGCTGGATGTAGTCCTGTGGAACGGCTTGCCATGCCATTTCCACCTGGCGCCTCAGTTGGACCAGCGTTCGTGCTGGACGTGCAGACCGCGTGAGACGACGCTTCATCCAGTCCCAAACATGCTCAATGGGGGACAGATCCGGAGATCTTGCTGGCCAGGGTAGTTGACTTACACCTTCTAGAGCACGTTGGGTGGCACGGGATACATGCGGACGTGCATTGTCCTGTTGGAACAGCAAGTTCCCTTGCCGGTCTAGGAATGGTAGAACGATGGGTTCGATGACGGTTTGGATGTACCGTGCACTATTCAGTGTCCCCTCGACGATCACCAGTGGTGTACGGCCAGTGTAGAAGATCGCTCCCCACACCATGATGCCGGGTGTTGGCCCTGTGTGCCTCGGTCGTATGCAGTCCTGATTGTGGCGCTCACCTGCACGGCGCCAAACACGCATACGACCATCATTGGCACCAAGGCAGAAGCGACTCTCATCGCTGAAGACGACACGTCTCCATTCGTCCCTCCATTCACGCCTGTCGGGACACCACTGGAGGCGGGCTGCACGATGTTGGGGCGTGAGCGGAAGACGGCCTAACGGTGTGCGGGACCGTAGCCCAGCTTCATGGAGACGGTTGTGAATGGTCCTCGCCGATACCCCAGGAGCAACAGTGTCCCTAATTTGCTGGGAAGTGGCGGTGCGGTCCCCTACGGCACTGTGTAGGATCCTACAGTCTTGGCGTGCATCCGTGCGTCGCTGCGGTCCGGTCCTAGGTCGACGGGCACTTGCACCTTCCGCCGACCACTGGCGACAACATCGATGTACTGTGGAGACCTCACGCCCCACGTGTTGAGCAATTCGGCGGTACGTCCACCCGGCCTCCCGCATGCCCACTATACGCCCTCGCTCAAAGTCTGTCAACTGCACATACGGTTCACGTCCACGCTGTCGCGGCATGCTACCAGTGTTAAAGACTGCGATGGAGCTCCGTATGCCACGGCAAACTGGCTGACACTGACGGCGGCGGTGCACAAATGCTGCGCAGCTAGCGCCATTCGACGGCCAACACCGCGGTTCCTGGTGTGTCCGCTGTGCCGTGCGTGTGATCATTGCTTGTACAGCCCGCTCGCAGTGTCCGGAGCAAGTATGGTGGGTCTGAAACACCGGTGTCAATGTGTTCTTTCTTCCATTTCCAGGAGTGTATAACAACTCGGCTGAAGGCCACACATCAACCAAATAACTAAGACTGAAACAGGGAAGTTACTACGTAACAGACACGGAACGGCGCTCAGAAGTTTCCAATGGTCGGCCTGGAATTGTAACACTAACGCCCGTTTAGGCGTGACAGGCAGCCTGACCAATAATCACTAAATCGGAAGGCAACCCAACCAACAGACAGCCGACGAACCAACCAACTACCTGATTTTGGTCACCAGACCAAAAACACTACAACCAAAATGCCAGCGAGGCGAAGAGACCAGTAACACTCGTCTTCGAATATTGGTTTGTTAATAAGCCAAGACACAATAACTACTGACATACATGAACATCGCAACGGCTGTGGAACTACACGCCGTGAAGGACAGCATCAACACGGTAAGAAAACATGCACTCGCTGCTCTGAGGCAGCTGACCAACTGCCTACTGCAGTACGCAGACAGCATCACCACATTTAAAGCATTGCTCAGTAGAACTGACACAGGGCACACAGTGCTGCACGAAACATTGCCACAAGAAACTCGAACACCCGTAAAATGAATCACTGATGAATAACTAGGACAAATCACCGGCATACACACACACATTCTCGAAAGATGGTCGGTGATGAAACACACGTCATCCGACCAGACAACTGACGAACAACCAACCAAAGTCGTTGGCACTCAAAACCATGAGCGTCCTCTGTCCGTCGGGAACTGGAAGACATGGCCATCTGGGCACACTGGCTCAGACCCAATCAGGCACGCCCATTGGCCATGACGTCTCCGCACAAGAAGGAACCGAGCCACGTCCAGCAAGATGACCCAGTGATGAGGCCCAGAAGCTGTCAAAAGACCAAACACACGTTGTCCAAAGAGGCGACCAACTGACCGAATGACCAATGGTCGATCCCACTGCCATCTCGATCCATCGGACAGCTCATCATGGGTCGCGAGCGGTCGGCGAGTACTAGCTGTCCACACCTCCCTAGCGCTCCATCCCCAGCTGTTGCTACGTCCTGACTGCACTTCTGCCGCATTCCAACTCCAGCCTCTCCAGGTCCGATCTCTCCCTACGACACACAAAGACCAGGAAGTAATAGCTGACCAGCAAAGATGATATGGCAGGGCAAATATCAATGTGTGCTGCTGCTGCCACTCACAGGCAGGCAAGACAGTAATTCAGTAACACCAGTAATTGAAATGCAATGACGAGATGGCTGTACAGTAAAACAAAAAACATAATAGATGACATGAACATGAGCCACACATGGCTCAGGGGGACCTGCCAAGGGAGAGGCTTGAGGGGATGGAAAAAGAGGGGAGAGCAAGGTTCAGTGGGGGAAGAGGTGGGATGAAAGGAATAGGGTAGTTAGGGGGTGTACCAAAAGACAGGACACTGGTGAGGTGGGAGATGAAGAGGAAAGACAAGGGAGTGCACAGACATTGAAGGGGAGCACAGGAGAGGGGTAGGAGGGGGAAAGCCACTCAGGAGATGAGAGGGGTAAGAGAGGGAGACCTGAGGAGGAGGCCGGAGGTAGGAGGAAGGTGCGATTAGAATTCATAGGATGGGTTGATGTCAGGGTGAAGTTCATCATACAGGAGGGGTAGGTGCTGGAAATTGCGTTGGGAAAGGATGTGGAGGGTGTGGAGATGGAGAGGGGGGGGGATACAACGGTCAAGGTGCGACAACAGGCTGGGGGTGAAGAGAAAGGGGGGACACCATTGGGTGGGTGGGGTCGAGTTAGGGGGCAATATGTAGGGTGCGGATGTGTTCAAAGACAAGGAGAAGGTGGGGGAAGGGGATGAGATCATAGAGGATGTGCATGGGGCATGGAAGGCAGATACAGAAGGTGAGGCGAAGTGCTTGGCACTCGAGGATTTGGAGGGCGTTATATAACCTGGGAGGGGCGGAAATCCAAGCAATGCTGGCATAACAAAGGATGGGGCGAATCAAGGATTTGTAGGTGTGAATCATGGTGGAAGGATGCAGTCCCCATGTCCAGTCAGACAGGAGTTTCAGGGAGCCTGTTGTGGGCTTTGTGTTGGATTGTAAGGAGATGGGGAGTCCAGGTGAGGTGGCGGTCGAGGGTGAGGCCAAGATATTTGAGGGTAGGAGTGAGGTGGATAGGATGGCCATAAATGGTTAGGTAGAAATCATGAAGACAGAAGGAGTGGGTGATGCGGCCTATGATGATTGCCTGGGTCTTGGAGGGGTTGACAGGAAGGAAACACTGGTTGCACCAAGTGGTGAACTGGTCAAGGTGGGTTTGGAGAGTACTTTGGGGCCGTTCAGGGGTAGGATAAAGGGCCAGGAAGGAGGTTTCATCAGCAAATTTGAGGAGATGAACAGGTGGGAGAGGTATGGGCATATCAGCAATGTACAGGAGATAGAGGAGGGGGGATAGGACAGAGCCTTGGGACATTACAGCATAGGGATAGAAGATATGGGAGTTGGAATTGTGGATAGTGACATAGGAGGGACAACGGGAGAGGAAGGAAGCAACGAGATGGGCGAAATTGATAGGGAGAGCATAGGTCTGGAACTTGAATAGGAGCCTTGGATGCCAGACACAGTCGTAAGTGCTCTGGAGGTCAAGGGAAACAAAGATAGTGGAGTGATTGGAGTTAATTTGGAAGAAAAGAAGACTGATAAGGTTAAGGAGTTGGTCATCGACTGAGAAGGAATGCTGGAAGCCACACTGGGTAAGTAGAAAGAGGTGGTGCTGGTTAAGATGGAGGTGAATAAGTCAGGAGAGGATGGTCTCAAAGACCTTACTGAACATGGAGGTGAGGCAGATGGGACAATAGGAAGAGGTATCAGAGGGGGGTTTGTTGGATTTACGGAAGTCTTCCACAGGTCGTGGTAAAAGCCAGTTGGAAGGAGGACATTGTGCAGGGTAGCAAGGACAGCCAGGAAGGACAGAGGGGATTCCTTGAGGTGGCAGTGGGCGATGCCATCATGACCAGGGGCAGTGTTGCATTTGGAGCGGAGGACAAGTGTGATGTCATGTGTAGTGCTGAAAGTGCTGATGTCTGAGGGGTTTAACTGATCCAAGTACTGGAAGATAGGGGCAAGTGGAGGGACAGAGGTATCAGTGCAGCCATGGATGGTGGGGAGAGGGAATAATCAAAATGGGGACCATCAGGAAAGGAGAAGACCTCGGAGAGGTGAGAAGCAAAATGGTTAGCCTTACTGAGGTTGTCAGGCAAGGGGTGATCGTCATGGGGGATAGGGTAATGTGGGGTGGGATGGCTACTAGTAATGCAGTGGAACGCTGACCTGTACTTGGAGGAGTTGACAGGGAGGGTGGAGTTGGGGCGTGTGCATGTCTGGCGCTAGTCCCGACATTTCTTTGCTGTAAGAAGGTTCTGGATGTGTTGCTGTAATTTCCAGTGGTGGGTGATTGTATCCTGGTCATGGATGCAGAGGAAGGGGAGGTAGAGCTTGCGGGATTCACAAAGGATGGCCAATGGAGGAAGTGTAGGGTGGTGAGAGTGGATGAGTTTGGTAGGGACATGGGCCTCCACAGGAAGAAAAAGACACGGGTGATGTCAGCGAGATTGTGAAAGGTGAGAGGGTGGCTCATGAGGCAATGGATTCCCAGTAGGCATCCCAGTTGGCACGGCAGTAGTTGTGTACAGACTTTGCAGGGGCAGCTGGGCAGGGGGCTGCATGGGGGCCACAGGCAGAGGAGGTGGTGAGAAGGATGGGGAGGTGGTCATTACCACCAGGATCAAGGACGTCCACAGCAATACGATCAAGGAGGTTGGGGGAAGAGAGGATAACATTGGGTGTGTTATGGGAGAAGAACAAGGTCACCATGAAGGGTGGCAATTAACTGATGCCACTGCCGAAGGGCGGCAGGGTCATGGCTGTGGATGTTGAGGTCAGCAGCAATCATATAGGTTCAAATGGTTCTGAGCACTATGGTACTTAACTGCTGAGGTCATCAGTCCCCTAGAACTTAGAACTACTTGAACCTAACTAACCTAAGGATATCACACACATCCATGCCCAAGGCTGGATTCGAACCTGCGACAGTAGCAGTCGCGCAGTTCCAGACTGTAGCGCCTAGAACCGCTCGGCCACCCAGGCCGGCAATATCATATAGGTGGAGAAGGTACAGTCATCATGGGAAATGAAGCCATAGGGGAGAGGAGCTGTGAGGTGGATATAGATAGTAGCACAGGTGATGGTGAGGGAGGAAAAAAAGATGCTGAGGTGAAGCTGTTCAGTTGGGTCACTGAGGAGCGGTTATGGCCGGACAGAGATGCTTGAGGTGCTCAATAGCGACCCTGCCTTGGGCGAGGGCAAGGAGATCATCAGTGCAGTGAAGGAGATAGGGAGAGGTATGGACAACATGGTGAGGTTGGAGGAAGGTTTCATTAAAGATGATGGAGTCAAGCTGGAGCTGGGATAGGGTATGCATCAAGAGGTATTTGCTGGCAGGGAGGGAGCGAATGTTGAGGTAGAGGAGACGATACTGGTGATGCACCAGGAGGCTGGAGGAGGGAAGGAAGTGGGTTGAGGAGTGAAGGGCTTAAATGAGGGTGTCTAGGTGGGTGAAGGTAAAGTGGGCCTGGTTGTGGGAGTAGGTGGCATAGGTACTTAAAAGAAAAACAGAGTGGGTGATGAGGGAAATCTGCTGGAGTGTGTGGGGGCAATGGGACGGGTGGATGTTCTGCAGGACGATAGGTAGGAACCGGATGATGTCTTCTGCTGTAATGGGAGGCTGGAGGGAATTGTTGGGGTGGATGAATGGGTCGATGGAGCGAATGAGGACAGTGATCTCAGCGTTGGTGTGAGGGGGTTTTGTTTTGCATTTTGAGGATTAGGTGGGGTAGGGTCCATTGGAGGTGTTTGCAGGAAGGGTGAGAGTCTAGGTTAGGACACTGTTTAAGGAAATGGGAGGCTTTACAATGGGGGAAGGTGAGGGGGTTCTTGGAGTCAGGTGATCATTGTACAGGATTCAGCACTGGCAGCAGTAGGACTGAGGAGGGGCAAGGGATGGGTCAATGGGGTGGCCATGATTGGAAATCAGGGCTTTCTGCATTAGGTGATCGATGGAGGAGGTGGACTTAGTAAAGATACACATGAGGAAGGTAGGGTCAGAGGAGTTGTAATTACGGTGGGCTGAGCAGACCTCCAGGGTGGGATGGGCGTTCAGTTCTGCCAGCACCTCTGCATCCGTGACCACAGGGCTAAGTTTTGTGTGGAAAGAGGCAGAGGAAGACATGAGGGTTAATTTGGGTAATGGGTGCACTGGGGATGCATTTCCGGATTTTAGGGGTGAGAAAGCAGGCATCTAGGAATTTAGGATCAGGGTTGCCAAGGACGAAAATGGGTGGGGGCTGGGGAGGTGGGAGGAGCGATGGTATCCATGGTGGGATCAGAGGGAAGCGGGGCAGACGATGGTTTTTTAGAGGAGGGGATGTGAGGTCGCCGCTTGGGCGCTTGGAAGGTTTTTTGGCGGGTGTGGCCTGGGAGGAGGGATGAGGGACTGGATGGCCCCTCTTGTGACGTGGCGGCACTGGATATGGGGATGGGGCGCTCGGTGGTGGCGACTGTGGTGCGGCAGGCGGTTACCCAGGCTGGGGAAGCAGAAGTAGTTGTAGTTTGGTGGGTGAGGATGGGGGAGAAAGTCGTCTCGGTGGGCGACAATGACAGGAGCAGGAGAAGGAGCAAGCAAAGGAGCAGGGGAAGGAGCAGCATACAGGTGGGGATACAGGGATGAGGAGACAGAAGGGGAGGAGACCGTAAGTAGTGGAGGTGGATGAGATGGGATAAGCCCAGAGGAAGCACTCAACGAGGTTACAGTGGGGGCAGGTGAAGAGGAAGTGTAGATGATGTTGGTAGCCGGGGTGTACATGATTGAAGGCGACGTCCACTGGCGTCAGGAGTAGTGGAAGTGTGAAAGGAACTAAAACAAGGGGCAGCGGCGGCGGAGGCGGCAGCGTCGAGCACCGGGTGGCGGGCAGCAGCGACGGCGTGCAGATGGATGAAAGGACGACAGCGGTTGGCAGACGGAAATGGGAGGGGGCACTTCCAAAGCGAGACACTGAGTGTAGCCCAGGCAATTTAAGTTCTCGACGTGGAACTGATGGGATCCAACCCTCGAATGCCGGGGTTACCTAAAATCTGGCAGCGAACTCGCACGGCGAGGCTCGCGGCGCAGGCGCGCGCCAGAGCACGGAGACCCCTGTTGGGTATCCGGGTCCACATCCTTGGGCGCGCATTCAACTTCCGCGCCTTCTGAAACCAGCAAAAGCTCGAGAAAAGAAGACGTATTTCTCTCAAAACACTATTGAGAGAAAATGCATCCAATGAAATACACTTTCCTGACAATCAAGACGGAGAAAAGGTTATAAACCATGTTCTCTCTGCCTAAATTTTTTATGCTCTACCAGTCAACTGGGAGAACATAGTTAAAGAAAATGATATACATGTGATACATGTGTGTTATACTGAAGCTGGAGAAAAACACTTTTCTCAGTCTATGACACTGTTCACTGCAAAACTGGCAGATATAGATATTGCTGAGTGACGATTGATCCCTACATATTACGTTATTCCAAAATTCCTCCCCTAAATATAGTTAGTATTATGTGTATAAAAAATGAAAGCAGGTTTTGCAAGAGGTCGAATTAGGTAAAAAATGTAAGTTGGAGTGTACAGGCAAAAGACTTGTCGTGAAGGACGAATTGATACTGTTACTGGACAAAGAAGGATCTTTTGCAGATCTGCAGGCGAGGGTCACAAAATACTTTAAACACAGTGATAGAAAAATCTGAATACGAGTAGGATAAACAAAATATATGCATTTACTGTCAATACCAATGGAGAGCGATCATTCTTTGAGATGCTCGCAGAAACCTTTGGAACCATGGACGGTAATTGTATTAAAGCATAAGTGAATAGTTTCTGTATAAAAATCAACTTGCATTTGAATTAGCTTAAGAAGGATGGTTACGTTGTATCTAAATCTTGAGGAGTGAATGTTGTGCAACACAACAGTCTTTTGCAGAGTTAATAACAAGTGGAATAACTACTTCTGATGGACAATCGCTTGGAAAAGTTCTAAACTTATTTATATGGAAATTCCACGCCCGCATCTCGTGGTCGTGCGGTAGCGTTCTCGCTTCCCACGCCCGGGTTCCCGGGTTCGATTCCCGGCGGGGTCAGGGATTTTCTCTGCCTCGTGATGGCTGGGTGTTGTGTGCTGTCCTTAGGTTAGTTAGGTTTAAGTAGTTCTAAGTCCTAGGGGACTTATGACCACAGCAGTTGAGTCCCATAGTGCTCAGAGCCATTTGAACCATTTTTTTGGAAATTCCACAATAACATGGAACTACTGCCATCATTCACCCAGAAAGGTGTGAGACGATATAACATGTTATAACAGTAGTGGAATGGAGGCAGTAAAATGCAAAATTAAAATTCGAGAATGCTCTGAGCTTGAAGCATTCGAAGAAGAAAGTAATAACTTTTAATGCCATAAAAGAGATATTTTACAAGAGAAAAATTAGGTAGTATTAGAAACCAATAACATAACTCATTGTCAGCTTATGATTGAAGAAGAGAATTAGATGATTTCGATGTAGAATGAAATTATAAGTGACAAATTAAGTTGGATATTATTAAACCTATACTAAGTAAACATAAGGACAGCGACCATACGCCGAAAGAGAAAAGCCTGAAATGTCTCCTATTTGCTCAAGTCAATATGTGTCTTTTAGATGACGACGTGGCATCCCTGTTGTAGAGCATCAGTTCTCAGAGTTTAGTACAATTGTTTTACTCGTCTCTATGAAGCAGTTGTCGGTAAACATAGTATTTCTCCTACATGGGAAGGACAACATACGACAGTAAGAAGGAACTAAGCAATGTATAATTAAAGGTGCTTCGCTGAGCCTATTTGATATTCGCTATGCTGAACTCTTAATCTGTATCCCCATATATTCTTGGCATCAACAGCAACAACAAAAAACTATGAGCTTCGAAACATACAGTGCTAGTATTTGTATAGCATTTACATCACCAACTGGGGATCGCCGAACAGTGCACCCATTTTTTAGATAGTGGAGGGTACCTTATACCTCAGATCTCCACACAGCATGCCATCAACCATAACATCCTTGTAATTGCAAGCAAGTGATGTATTTACAAAAGTGGAGCATTGTGAGGTCTTGTAATAAGAAATTCGAAGTTTGTAAACGAGGAATGCATGTAGGAGGGTGCTGTGTAAAGAAGTACTGGCTAATGTTTACGTTATTTAACGTCCCTCTTAATATATACTGGCTAAACGAATAGCAAACTAGGCCAGTTTGGGACCAGTCATCGAAAGACCAGATAAAAGTTGCATTTTACAAAATAATTTTCCTCATTCCATGAAAGAGCGCAACACTTTTCGTTGCATTAAAGACTTCATCAGAAGCACTTGTTTCGGTTTATTCCAGTTACGAATTCAGAATATATACCGAAACACGTGACGCCTGTTTTATGACGGACACGCTGTACCTCTGATCAGTAAGATACTGGCGGGTGTTCAGTCGCTTTTGATCAGAGAGTGTATGGTGCTCCAGCTACTGAATATTAATAACACTTCACTTTTTGGGAAATATCCTCAACGACTAATAGCCAAGGTACAAAATTATTAGAGTCGCTGCTCTGAGGCGTGCTTACTGCCTAATAAAGTAGCACAATGACTCTGTTACCTGTACGTCTGCCCACAGAGGTGTGTTGCGCTCTGAGGCACGCACACACTGCTGACGGGAGCCTCAGAAACGTCTGGCGCCCCGACAGCGGCGCTGCAGTGTGGTGTGTGTGGTCAGGCAGCAGTAGCGCCTCATACTGACAAGGAACACGCGTCACTTCAGCTAACTGCGAACTGCAACCTGCCAGCCTTATTTCAAGACTGTGGGGTGCTTTATGACTGTTGCCATTGTTGGACAGAGATCACTCCAGGATCCATTCTGTGTCTCACTCATTCTCGTCTGCCAGGTGCGTGGGGCGCCTCTGCCAGTGGACACTCCCCCGCTAGTTCACACGTAACTAGCACTGTAGCGGAAGGATTCGCGATCCCAGTGGCGCTGTACGATGCAAATAATGGAAGATACTTTTTGTTCCTTTTAAATAAAGTGCATTGTCTTTATCTTGCCTACCGAACGCCAGTTGTGGCGGTAACAGCCCAGATGTATTAATTGTTTACAGTGCAATTTAGTGTTTTTTAATGTAAAATACTTGTCTGGGGAAAGGTACTCATTCGGATTCCGTTTCGTTATTTACAAGTCTACTATGATCTTATAGTGTTCGACGCCTTATTGGTGATATGATCGTTTGTAACCCACTAAAAATGCAGGTATAAGTTCCTCATGTACTTGGAACGAAACAAGAGGGTATTTTTTGCAGTGTGTGATTTTCTTAACGTGGAAGATCTGTGTATTTGTTAAAATATGACGCTGTGCTAATTGTTCAATATGGTATATGAGAGTAGTTGCTTAAAATATCACCGTGCGAATTGTTTCACATGTAAAGTCTCAGACGTGGGCGTGCGGTTAAAGGCGCTGCAGTCTGGAACCGCAAGACCGCTGCGGTCGCAGGTTCGAATCCTGCCTCGGGCATGGATGTTTGTGATGTCCTTAGGTTAGTTAGGTTTAACTAGTTCTAAGTTCTAGGGGATTAATGACCTCAGCAGTTGAGTCCCATAGTGCTCAGAGCCATTTTTTTTTTTTTTTTTTTTTGTGAAGTCTCATATTTACGCATCTCTTGGGGTGACGATCTTGAAAAAAGGAAAAAAAAAATCTGTTTCATTGCAAAAATTACCCCAAAAATGTAAATAGCAATCCAAGGTCGTCATACGTTTGAGCTTACAGAATATGTCATTGTTTCGAACACTCTATGACATCACACGTTAATAATGCAGGGACAAGATCCTTGTGGGTTTGGTACATGCTTGCAGTTATTTTGTTTAAATAATGCACTGTGGTAATTGCTGAACATTTAAAGTCTCAGAATTATTTGCATCTCTGTTTGCCGATCTTGGAGAGAGGGACAAAATCTGTGATATTGCAACAAGCTTCCCTAAAATTGAAAATAGCAATGGCCGTGCTTGCGGAAAATGCAATGATGTAATTAAATTATAGTAATTTAGTCAATAGGACAGCACACCTCTTCAGATTTCCCGCACTTTTTAGTCGCATCCTGTGATGTCAAATTGTCTTACGTGATAGATCAATACCATTTTTTAAGTATTTTTAAAACTGCCGCTGGCGCTTGGTGATGATCCTCGCACTGCGGTGTACAGACCTTGCATGACGAAAGTCACACATTGTAGTAGTAGTGAAAGGCGGGAGGGGGAACTTGCTATCCCGACATGCAATTGGTCTGGGGAGGAAAGGGGTGAAATGGCACTGGGAGGGAGAGAGGGGGCACTCGATCCCTCATGGCATCTGAGTAATAGACCTTTCCCTCATCAAAAAATTCTCGTGCAATTCTAGCAATGATTTTCTGGAGCGTTACTGAAGTGGAGGTTCTGAACTGCTGGGAGCAATGGGAAATAATGTGACTAGCGGTTGCTCTGCAATTTAGATTTGTCTGATTGTCACGCAGTTCACGGCATATTAAGATGTTTCCTTGCTGCAGCGGTGGCTTCGGTGCTGTGCTACAGTTAAGCTGAATGCGAACCATTAGAGAAGCGAGCCGAAATAAAGTTCCGAATCTTTTCTCTGTCGCTTCCACGCACAGCCCTAATCAGTTTGTAGAAAGGGAACGGCTCAACACATTGGCGCATGGATTCGGCGCTAATTCCCAGACATCTGAAACATGACTGCAGTATACCCTGGCGACAACCTGCGCAACTTCCACAAAGACGAACCCTTCTCTTCCTGCACATCGTGTTCACGACAATAGTTTACCATTCGTCTGTTGACAGATAAGGCCCGTGACCGCTCCTAAGTTCGCTCTGTTATGTACTATAGATCTTGAGGCAGACTATTAAGAAAGTTACCATGCTATATTGTAGGTGTGTCCAAGTATGCATTCGAATGGATAAGTCGGGAAGAGAAGAAAAGGTTATGAAATTACAAGGTAGAAAAGATGTTCTGTCCAGGAACTAGGACTCTCGAACTCTGTGAGATGCAACACGGCACAAAATGCAATCACGTAGTTGAGAATTCTGCAATACGGTTGGCGTGGCTGTACGATAGACCGTGGAGTCGAGGGTAGCTTTCGTCCAGTCCTAAGCCGTTAAAGGTCGATTGTTGAGGTCGGCAGTCCGAAGGCTGTTGCGAGCCAGCTCCGCACGCTAGTCTATTCTGTGCGAGCTCCTTCAACTGCTGCACCTAACATCCATTTGAACCTGCTTACTGTGTTCATCGTTTGGCCACCTGAAATTTTTGCCTTCCGTGCTTCCCTCCAGCACGAAATTCACTATTCCTTGATGCCTCAGCATGTGTCCTATCAGCTGACCCCTTGTTTAGACAAACTGTGCCATAACTTACCGTTTTCCTCAGTTCTGTTCAGTACCTACTCACTAATTATTCGATCTATCCATCGAATCTACAGTATTTTTCTGTAACACCACGTTTCAAAAGCTTCTACTTGCTATTCGTCTGCACTGCTAAACGTCCCCTTTTCACTCTTGTATAAGGCGGACTTCACTCCAGACAGAAATCTTCAATAAAGTTGATTCCAGCGGCCAATTTCACGGCAGGTTTGGAAAGTTTTCAACAATTATCTAGTAGAGTAATCAATAAAATGTAGCTTTGACAAACACATATTGTTTACCTTGAATCGTGCTAGCAGACATTAAATAGCAGAAAGCACGAAAATAATGTAATAAAGCCTTTTAGATGACCACACGTGGAGTTCAGTAAACGCAGAATTGTTATGGATGACATAAAAGTCGAATGCCGTAAGTAGTTTTTGTAGTTTTTTCCCGTTTATCCGCTTTAAAGATAGTTGATGCTTAATTTTTTTTTTTTTTTTTTTTTTACAATCGATAAAACCGGGACCCCTACAGTATCGCTCTGTCGCCCCTCTGCCCTGTCCGTCTGTGCTGTCTATTCGACGGTTAAGCCTCTTTTTTCTCGGGAACACGCAGATGTACCCAGTCGAAATTTTCATCCCATACTAAGGTCTGAGGTCCCTTAGCGGCGTAAAACAGTTAAGGTTCTATGTCAATGGAATGAAGAAATACTCCCAATTACGTCGCGTGCTTTGATATTCGCAAATTCACTCGTCAAAACCTATAGGGTGCTTCCCGTCAACTTAGAATTACGAAATGTGGTAAGAAGCCACGTTTCACAGTTCAACTAAGGGAAAAGTCATAAAATTATTTTGTAATTGTATCACTGAAAAAATATTTGTTTGTAATTTTTTTATCCGACTGTCAGTCTGTACGTCTGTTTGTCTCTGGAATTACAATATCATGCAAAATTATACAAAACGTCTAAACTTAAGACTGGACATTAGAACATTCTCGGAAGTGTTGGAATCCCCAGGACTGATATCTTGCCCGTATCGAACAGGCAAAAATCGTCTAGAGCCTCGACTCCCAGGACAGATGAACTGTCTACACACAAGTTAGTTCGTACACAGCCCTCAGAGCGTGAGTGCTGCATGTCCTCCTCTTCCGTGTTTCAGACTGCTGATTTTCAGTGTTAACATAACATTATAGGGATTCGTCGTGAGGATATAACCACAGATAACTGAATCAATGAAATGTGGATACAATTTATGTACCATAGTAAACCACCTTGAGAAACTGATATAAAATAAATGTTGTGAAAGTCCTGCCACATTTAGTTCTTAGCATACAACGCGGTCTGAAACTACTCAAATCATTTATATGGCAATTTTAGAATTTTGTCCCGTCTTGGATAAATTTCTGCATATTCTTATGGGAAGAGGGGCTTTCTTACGCCTCTCCATTTTATGTCACCCTATTAGCTTTCATCAATGTAGGGGAGCTATTTTTAAGTCATTCATTTGACCTAAATGAATGGTGAGAGCGTGACCTCGTCTTGGACGTTTATGTAAGACACAACCGGCACAGTGGGTGGGCGACATTGAATTTGGCGCTTGAATGCGCATAGTGGATGGATGACTTTCATTTTTTAGTAGGACAATTGCCTCAGAAGCGTGAGCAGAAGGTCATCTTGACATGTGACAAGTATTATTTTACATAGTGACCTTCAATATACCACACAATTTCCCGTGATGCATCGGCTCGGTATCAGGTTACACAATGACCTTCAAAATAATGCTTAATCTCACATTTAAGTAGCTTTTACTGACACTGAAAAAAAAAAAAAAACTTCGACCATTTAAAAAAAAAAAGTTTTATTGTAAGTATGTCAGCATTACAATTGCACTGACGATCCTTTACTGTTCTTACTGTTGGCACAAATCTGCATTGTAGCATTAACAGCGGTGTTTATTTTCATAGTTGACGTTTATTCTGCTGGTAGTTTCTTCAGTAGTTGGTTTCTTACCTGTAAAACCATTTCTGCTTCTATACAGTAACTTAGTATTTCTGACCAAACTTTTCTCTCATTTCATCTTGATAACTAGCGCCTTAATCAGCTATGGAGAATAGGAGTTGTAGAGTTGGAATAGCATCAGGCTGCAACTCACATTTTAAAGGAAGATTCAAAGGTCTTGTTTGAAATCCTTTTCATAATCCGAACAGCAAAATGTATTGTGCACTTACAAGCATTAACAATTGAAACGAATCGTCTTGTTTACAATCTTTTACCCATTCGTGTTTCGTCTCATTATTTTTAGGAAATTTATGAAACTTAATTCTCAACTATTTTAGCTGTATGCAGTGGTTAGAACAATTTGCAATTGCAAAACAAACCATTATTTTTCACTGAAAACAACTCAAGATACACTCTCAGAATCCGTCAATACACTGATAGGTGAACCGTGACTCTGCACTTAATCGTCAGTGATGTATGAAGTAACAAGCCTATAAAATTTCAGACAAATGTAGGAAGAACTGTGGAGGAATGGCGCTTGGTGCAATTGACTCTCAACATAAGGAAATGTAATACACTGAAGCGCCAAAGAAAGGCATGCGAATTTAAATACAGAGATATGTAAACACGCAGAATACGGCGCTGCAGTCAACAACGTCTCTGAAAGACAAGTGTCTGTCGCAGTTGTCAGATCGGTTATTGCTGCTACAATGGCAGGTTATCAAGATTTAAGTGAGTTTGAACAGGGGCTATAGATGCCGCAATAGCATGTCCGAGGTAGCGATGAAGTGGGGTTTTTCCCGTACGACCATTTCACAAGGAACCCGGTAAAACATCAAATCTCCGGCATCGCTGCGGCCGGAAAAAAGATCCTACAACAACTGGACCAACGATGACTGAAGAGAATCGTTCAACGTGAGAGAAGTGCAACCCTTCCGCATATTGCTGCTGATTTCAATGCTGGGGCATCAACAAGTATTAGCGTGTGAACCATTCAACGAAACATCATCGATATGGAATTTCGGAGATAAGGCCCACTCGTGTACCGTTGATAGCTTCACGACACAAAGCTTTACGCCTCCACTAGGCCCGTCAACACCGACATTCGACTGTTGACGACTGGAAAAACGTTGCCTGGTCGGACTAGTCTCGTTTCAAATTGTATAGAGCGAATGGACGTGTACTGGTATGGAGACAACCTTATGAATCCATGGAGCCTGGACGTCGGCAGGGGACTGTTCAAGCTGATGGGGGCTTTGTAATGGTGTGGGGCGTGTGAAGTTGGAGTGATATGCGACCCCTGATACCATTAGATACGACTCTAGCAGGTGACACGTACGTAAGCATCCTGTCTGATCACCTGAATCCATTCATATCCGTTGTGCATTCTGACGGACTTGGGCAATTCCAACAGGAGAATACGACATCCCACACGTCCAGAATTGCTACAGAGTGGCTCCAAAACCACTCTTCTGAGTTTAAACACTTCCGCTGACCACCAAACTCTCCAGACATGAACATTACTGAGCATATCTGGGATGCCTTCAACGTGCTATTCAAAAGAGACATGCATGCCCTCGTACCCTTACGGATTTATGGACAGCCCTGCAGGATTCATAGTGTCAGTTCCCTCTAGCACTGCTTCAGATATTAGTCGGGGCCATGCCACGTCGTGCGGCGGCACCTCTGCGTGCTCTCGGGGGCCCTACACGATATTAGGCAGGTACATCAATTTCTTTGGCTCTTCAGTGTACATCGCTTATAAAGAGCATAAAGACACATTGTTGCCTAATCGCACAATTGCAAAGAGCCATATCTAGCAGTATTGTCGATTAAACAACTCTGTACTCACTCAGAAACACAGTGATAATACAATACGTTACGTGGCACTCGTGAGGTACTGAGCGGTTCCCGGCTCGGCTGTGGCGATGGCGACGTCGTAGTTTCCTACTGGGCGCACACCTACCGACCTCCTGCATGTGTTGCATTCTACTATCCTTGGTAAACACCATGGACTGTCGTAGTTTTGTGTATCTTGATATTAACTAGACCCAAAGCATATTTCCACACTTATAAAAAAATCACGTCTAACTGACTTTGTGTCGGAGCTGGCTTCCATGACGAGTAATTTCATTTCCGTGACAGTGGCACCTGCACTGCCGTTTTTATATCACAGCCTCTATGTTCTGCCCATGTGGAATTTTAACCAGATTCTTTCTTTATGTATTTATGCTATTAAGTTCCTTGCTTCAACTACGCTCTTGGTACGCTTTTCGTTTTAATTGTTTCTACAATAATTTACAATGTATTAGCACATATTGGTAATATTAATGAATTTAGAAAAGATGCACCATAAGGAAACAAAATAGGTTTGGTACAGCCTGGCGGTGAAGAATAAAAGGAAAGGTTGGACAAAGAAATACAGCGTATAGGGCGTAGTGAAAACGAACGAGTTCTTTGAAAGTTAGTCTAGTGTGTAAAGTAATGACTCCGCAGAACGGATGACGAATCGTCCAACACTATTCAGTACCATGAAGGCCAAACCCCTAACTAATACATACTTACGGATGTCGGAAATCTCTAATACTACTTCCGTTGCCTACATTTTGTCCAAGTTGCACTTAGCCGTTAACCTAAGTACATCCAGTCCAGATGACGTAACGCATCACTTTGACAGTACAACGTCGACACAGATTATTTGTTCATGCCCCTAACTTCTGAAACAAAGTGGAGTCAAGGTGACAATTTCCTTCGTCATAGTCACCGTACGAAACCGTTGCTACCGACAAATACTCGTCATAAAAGAAGTTCAGTTTTTGTCCCAACGAAAAGTTAATATTCCATCCTTCTTTGGTTAAATCTCTCTATGCTTCTTTCAAATTAGGTCTTTTGTGCTCCAGACTGCATTTTGTGTTAACCATTACTAACTACACTTTCTGCGGAGGATTATAGAAGTATGTGTCTTTGGACTCCTACTTCGTACATTCGTCTTTTCTTGGTCACTTTTCGACTCGTACGTATAATACTGGCTGGTTTCCACAGTTAGTTCACTCTATTTTCGATATGACTCTCTTATTATTGTTGTTATTGTTATTATTAGTATCGTTATCATTATTAAAACCGTATCATCATTATTGTTATCATCGTTGATATGCCTTAAGGAGACCGCTAAAACACAATCCACTTTCATGGAATTTTGTTTCGTCGCTCTTTCCTTCACAAAAACTTTTCATTTATTCACTTTTTTCTTCTTTCTCTATTCTGTCCACTTCTTTCCCGTTCTCTTCTCCTTGGATGTTTGCTGAGATTTCTGTTTTCTGAACTTTATTTCGTAGTTTTCCAACTGTCATGTCTTCTGTAGAGATGTTCAGTTTCTCGAGACCTTTCTTTCACCTAGTTAGTTTTCACTGCATTAATTGTCACTATGTTAAAAATCTTCTTCCTCAGTCTATTTTCGTTCATCCTGTGTAGGTGTCCGTAGAACTTTGTCATTCTTTTCCTGGTGTTGTTTGTAATCGTCCTTGTCTGTTCGTACAGTTCTTTTATCTATCTGTTTATCCGGATCTTCTCTTTCTGAATCGAAGCTTAGATCGTTCTCGATAATTTCTCGTTAGTTTTTCCACGTCCTTGGCTTTTGTTCATTCCTTGATTACTGTTGTATCCGAGGCCGTAAGCTTTCTACAAAAATTTATCTATAAATGAAGATGCAGAATATTCCTTTTATCGAAAACTGTCTCCTCGTATAACGCGTGCTTTAGATACCGTACTCATCCGCTGAGCAACGCTGACTGTTGGTCTCCCCTGTGTTGCCCATATGAACAGTGTCTTGAAAAAAAATTTTAAACTTCGTGAAATACTGAATTTGTAGTAATGAGAACTAATCTAATTAAATGAAAAAAGTAACTAATTGTGTACTCAGCGAAAACTTTTTAACTGAAACTATACAGAGGTTCATATGGAAGTTACGTGATATGAAGTGTAGTTCCTGACTTGAAATGTCGACAGATATAAAATACTACTCTAGTCAAAAGGAAAAAAACTATTTGAAATTACCTACATTGTTCACTGTAAATTAATCTGCTTGTTTAGCACAAGAGCCGAAATTCTGACTGCGAACTCTTTCCTCATACGAATGCAAAGTGAGACCTATCATGAAATAAAAGTAACTAACCTCATGCTCAGCACGTTTTTTCGTGTCTGGTGTACTAGCATTCTCGAAAGCAAAAAAGAAATCAGCACATGCAACAACTATAGAAAAAATAAGCTACTCACTACCAAATTTGTTTTTGCTTGTCAGAAACAACCTGTGTCTTCATGTGGCGCAAGGTAAAGATCACAACTACAAAACATTAAAAATGTTATTAAAATGATGGAGAAGCGTTTTTACCTTAACGAAAGTTGTTCCTGAAAAATTAAAGTTGATTTTAGTCAAGAAAGACTGTACAACATATAAGACCCTAACAGTTACGAAATACAAAAGTTACAGACATTTCAAACAAGTACGTTATTTGTGACATAATGAAAGCAAAGTGATCAAATTAACCCTAACCGTGAATGTTATTAGTTACCTGAAGGACAAAGACTTCCTTCATTTAATAGTTCTGACAAACAAACATTTCATAATTGCGCATGCATCAGATACCTTGAAAAATTCCTCCAAAAAAATCTTCTCCATCAATGGAATCAATAACATAGGTTTACGAACAGGTTTTCACGTTCATAATGAAGTACTCTAGACGATTTCTCTCAGAGTCACAAGTACCAAACCTCCTCTAAAAACTCAACTGCTCGGCACTGTGCCTCAAAGAAGAATGCCCCGGCGCTGCACAACCGACTGGAGATCAGGTGCACCACAGATCGCATTCAACACAGAGTCAAGGATCTTATCCACTACTAGTGCACTGCGCTCACGCGTTTTTGTCGCAGTACACTACAGGTGAAATATTTACAATGGCAGAAAACATATGAAAACCTTACATTTGCCCTGCCCTCGCCCCCCCCCCCCCTTCCCCAAAAATAAAATCAAATAAAAAGATTCCCCACGAGCTGTCGTAGCTGCGGTAAGGCAAGAAGAACGATTTCTTATAAATAACATTATGTGTTAGGACTTTACGTTACAAAAGGTACAAGAAAAGGCTCTGATTTGTGTTTTACATATGAAGATTGTCTTGGCACAGGGAAGGTGCACACACACTACTGGCTGAGTTTTGTATATTGAAGGTAAATATTGAATGACTTGTTTTAATGTCTCATATCATTAACGCTGACGCTAGTATGGAAATACAACTGACGGAAAAAAGTTGCAACACTTAGCACCAACGATGATAGCGTTTAACGCCTCTTGTCACGAATCCTGCGGCTAAGAAATGGCATGCACCTAGCACAATATTGACACATTTCCTGAAGCACTGACGAAGTTATGTCAGAGGTAGACTCAGTAAGGCAACTGATGTCCATCACTAAGAACACTCTGGAGGTTGGTAGTAAATGTAGAACCAAATACACTCCTGGAAATGGAAAAAAGAAACAATGACACCGGTGTGTCAGACCCACCATACTTGCTCCGGACACTGCGAGAGGGCTGTACAAGCAATGATCACACGCACGGCACAGCGGACACACCAGGAACCGCGGTGTTGGCCGTCGAATGGCGCTAGCTGCGCAGCATTCGTGCACCGCCGCCGTCAGTGTCAGCCAGTTTTCCGTGGCATACGGAGCTCCATCGCAGTCTTTAACACTGGTAGCATGCCGCGACAGCGTGGACGTGAACCGTATGTGCAGTTGACGGACTTTGAGCGAGGGCGTATAGTGGGCATGCGGGAGGCCGGGTGGACGTACCGCCGAATTGCTCAACACGTGGGGCGTGAGGTCTCCACAGTACATCGATGTTGTCGCCAGTGGTCGGCGGAAGGTGCACGTGCCCGTCGACCTGGGACCGGACCGCAGCGACGCACGGATGCACGCCAAGACCGTAGGATCCTACGCAGTGCCGTGGGGGACCGCACCGCCACTTCCCAGCAAATTAGGGACACTGTTGCTCCTGGGGTATCGGCGAGGACCATTCGCAACCGTCTCCATGAAGCTGGGCTACGGTCCCGCACACCGTTAGGCCGTCTTCCGCTCACGCCCCAACATCGTGCAGCCCGCCTCCAGTGGTGTCGCGACAGGCGTGAATGGAGGGACGAATGGAGACGTGTCGTCTTCAGCGATGAGAGTCGCTTCTGCCTTGGTGCCAATGATGGTCGTATGCGTGTTTGGCGCCGTGCAGGTGAGCGCCACAATCAGGACTGCATACGACCGAGGCACACAGGGCCAACACCCGGCATCATTGTGTGGGGAGCGATCTCCTACACTGGCCGTACACCACTGGTGATCGTCGGGGGGACACTGAATAGTGCACGGTACATCCAAACCGTCATCGAACCCATCGTTCTACCATTCTTAGACCGGCAAGGGAACTTGCTGTTCCAACAGCACAATGCACGTCTGCATGTATCCCGTGCCACCCAAAGTGCTCTAGAAGGTGTAAGTAAACTACCCTGGCCAGCAAGATCTCCGGATCTGTCCCCCATTGAGCATGTTTGAGACTGGATGAAGCGTCGTCTCACGCGGTCTGCACGTCCAGCACGAACGCTGGTCCAACTGAGGCGCCAGGTGGAAATGGCATGGCAAGCCGTTCCACAGGACTACATCCAGCATCTCTACGATCGTCTCCATGGGAGAATAGCAGCCTGCATTGCTGCGAAAGGTGGATATACACTGTACTAGTGCCGACATTGTGCATGCTCTGTTGCCTGTGTCTATGTGCCTGTGGTTCTGTCAGTGTGATCATGTGATGTATCTGACCACAGGAATGTGTCAATAAAGTTTCCCCTTCCTGGGACAATGAATTCACGGTGTTCTTATTTCAATTTCCAGGAGTGTATAAGCAGACTCAGGGAAGTAATTTTCCATTTGAAGTCTTGTAGGCAGGTATTTTCGCACTCAGTACACCTAATCCTTTAAGTGTGAGCAAAAATTACATTCCTGGCAACTTCACTGAGCTGCTTTTTTTCTAACAGTATATTACAGAGGTTTGAACTGCAGATGCAGTATTATCTCTCTAAGAAATGACTCATGAATATCTATGTGACATGAAGCTTTCATATAAAGTGAAAGTATGAACTTATTCCCGGCAAGAGCACTGGATGAAAATATAAGATGAACCTTATATACAAAGCTTGAATATTTGCAGATTTCAACAATCAATGTGATCAGAAAACATCTGTATAGACAAATAAGAATGGAATATTCCGTGAAAGATACAAAAGTAAAGTATAATGAATGGAGCAACTGACAAAACATCAATATCTTCTAATGGAGACAAACGGCCATGAAAATGTACAAAAAAAAATATAGTGTGCGTAAGATAAACGATCTTACGTTACCTAATCTCTCCGAAAATATCTGGTTGAACAGAACTAACGACTAACATGTAATACATAGGAACAGTGGTAATAAAAATACATACACGATAAACATACACAGAACATAAGAGCAAGAAGGCGTATAGACAAGAAATAAAGAAATAACAAACATATGTAACATGGTTCACGTAAAGGAAAAGGAAATGGAATTGAGTGCACTTCAAAGTGAAAGTCTTAGTCAGTCTTTGTGATATCTTATCCTAGTGTGTTATACTACTCTAATGTACTGATTAGTTTTCTGCTAAACCCCCATACTTTTCTCATAATATCCTTTACCTCAATTTGCCTGCCAAAGACATTGTGTAAGTTTACCTGCCAAAAATATCATATTACGTAATCACATCAGTATAACCACATAATATCAGCTCCCTATACTCATTTACAATTCCGAATTGCAAACCACGTCGTTCCTCAACCAAAGCATATATGCAAATTTATTCGATCTGACTGCTCACACATTTTACAACTTCAGTTCCTCTGTACTGATTTCTTCCTCCCTGCTACATTCTTGATTTACTGTCTTCCTGTACCCATCCCCCATACTTCTCTTATTAGCCATGTCACTTACCTTGTTTAAAACCACTATTAGTAAATGTTTATCCTAAGTGAGCTTTCATAAAACTATAGGCGCAAAGACATACACATATTCAAAGCATTTTATCAGAAAGGCAGTGCAGCAAAGTATCTTGTCTTATGCATATGCAGCAAACAGTCGTTTTGGTATACCAGTAAACAAAATGAAGTACACATTCTTAAGCTAAGACGAATCATACAGAAAAAGATCCATCATAAAAACAATACAGCAACTAAAGTAAAGTACGCCATCACAAAAATGGAAGATGCCAGTGTCATCATAAAATGTCAATAAGAAGTCAGTGGCAAAAGGGATGTTGGTGCACTAATAATTACGTAATTCAAAAATTCACATAAGACAATAGCTATATTAAGCGATAGTCATAAAGTACAACAAAATTATATACTTTTCACAGCATTAGCCTAATCCATGGCAAGAAAATTAATTAATAAGTGCTAAAAATGTTAAAAAAGGGAAGAAATCATTATGGATTGGTAGTACATTGTTAATTGAAATACTCATTTTACCACAAAAATGCATTTGTATTTCAGTCAATATTCCTCTTCTCACAAATGTTTTCCATCTCTGTTTGGTGTCATCATGTAAGAGTTAAAGAAAAAAAACAATTAACAGTGCATTCCCACGTGCAGAAATCTCTCATAGATCTGTAATATATGAGAAATAGCCAAATTTGTTTTAATATACACTACTGGCCATTAAAAGTGCTACACACGAAGAAGAAATGGAGATGATAAATGGGTATTCATTGGACAAATATATTATACTATAACTGACATGAGATTACATTTTCACGCAATTTGGGTGCATAGATCCTGAGAAATCAGTACTCAGGCTGTAATAACGGCCTTGATACGCCTGGGCGTTGAGTCAAACAGAGCTTGGATGGCGTGTACAGGTACAGCTGCCCATGCAGCTTCAACACAATACCACAGTTCATCAAGAGTAGTGACTGCCGTATTGTGATGAGCCAGTTGCTCGGCCACCATTAACCAGACGTTTTCAATTGGTGACAGATCTGGAGAATGTGTTGGCCAGGGCAGCAGTCGAACATTTTCTGTATCCAGAAAGGCCCATACACGACCTGCAACATGCGGTCGTCCATCATGCTGTTGATATGTAGGGTTTCGCAGGGATCGAATGAAGGGTAGAGCCACGGGTCATAACACATCTGAAATGTAACATCCACTGTTCAAAGTGCCGTCAATGCGAACAAGAGGTGACCGAGACGTGTAACCAATGCCACCCCATACCATAACGCCGGGTGATACGCCAGTATGGCGATGACGAATACACGCTTCCAATGTCCGTTCAACGCGATGTCGCCAAACACTGATGCGACCGTCATGATACTGTACACAGAACCTGGATACATCCGAAAAACTGACCTTATGCCATTCGTGCACCCAGCCAGGTTCGTCGTTGAGTACATCATCGCAGGCACTCCTCTCTGTGATGCAGTGTCAAGGGTAACCGCAGCCATGGTCTCCGAGCTGAGAGTCCATGCTACTGTTCGTGCAGATCGTTGTTGTCTTGCGAACGTCCCCATCTGTTGACTCAGGGATCGAGACGTCGATGCACGATCCGTTACAGCCATGCGGATAAGATGCCTGTCATCTCGACTGCTAGTGATACGAGGCCGTTGGGATCCAGCACGGTGTTCCGTATTACGCTCCTGAACCCACCGATTCCATATTCTGCTAACAGTCATTGGATCTCGACCAACGCGAGCAGCAATGTCGTGATACGATAAACCTCAATCACGATAGGCTACAATCCGACCTTTATCAAAGTCGGAAACGTGATGGTACGCATTTATCCTCCTTACACGAGGCATCACAACAACGTTTCACCAGGCAACGCCAGTCAACTGCTGTTTGTGTATGATAAATCGGTTGGAAACTTTCCTCATGTCAGCATGTTATGGGTGTCGCCACCAGCGCCAACCTTATGTGAATGCTCCGAAAAGCGTCTTCATCCTGTCGGTTAAATTTCGCGTCTGTAGCACGTCATCTTCGTGGTGTAGCAATTTTAATGGACAGTAGATTTCCAGAAGGCTTTTCACAATGCACCGCAGAATCGGGTTGTAATCAAACTGCGTGCTTATGGAATACCGTCTGAGTTATGCGACTGCATTCGCGATTTCCTGTCAGAGAGGTCACAGTTCGTAGTAATTGACGAGAGTCATCCAATAAAACGGAAGTGATGTCTGGCGTTCCCCAAGGTATTATAGACCCTCTGCTGCTCGTTATTTATACATACGATTTAGGAGACAATCTGAGCAGCCGTCTTAGGTTGTTTGCAGACAATGCTGTCGTACATAGTCTAGTAAAGTTATCAGAAGATCGTAAATAATTGCAAGGCAGTTTAGATAAGATGTCTTCTGATGCGAAAATTAGCAGCTAGCCCTAAATAATGAAAAGTGTGAGGTCATCCACATGAGTGCTAAAAGGAATGCGTTAAATTTCGGTTGCAGGATAAATCAATCAAATCCAAACGCCGTAAATTCAACTGAAAACAGTTACGAACATTTTAAATTGGAAAGAACACATAAAATGTTGTGGGGAAGGCGAACTGAAGACAGCGTGTTATTGGCAGAACACTTAAAAAATGCTTCAGATCTACTAAAGAGGCTGCCTACGCCTCCAATGGAGTACCGCTGCGCGGTGTGGAATCCTTACCAGATAGGATTGGCGGAGTACATCGAGAACGTTCAAAGAAGGGCAGCACATTTTGTGGTATTGAGAAATAGAGGAGAGAGTGTCACGACATGACACAGGATTCGGGATGGCAATCATTAGAAGAAAGGCGTTTCTCGTTGCAGTGGGATCTTCTCACGAAATTTCAATAGCCAACTTTCTCATCCGAATACGAAAATATTTTGTTAACACCGAACTATATAGGGAGAAAATATCATCGTAATAAAATAAGGGAAATCATAGCTCGCACAGAAAGGTACAGGTGTTTATTTTTTCCGCTCGGTGTTCGAGAGTGGAACAACAGAGAATTAGTGTGAAGATCGTTCGATGAACCTTCTGCCAGGCACTTAAGTTTTATTTGTTGCGCGGCCATGTAGGTGTAGATACAGATGTTCGTGTTTTCGTCCTACCAATAATTACCCTCAACAGTTCTGTAGTTTGTGACTGACTTATTGAACTCTCAATCTGAGTGCACTTATGCTCCATCTTGTTCTTTTATGACGTAATTCTATTCCTTAGTTCCTGATTTAATGCCTGGTAATTTTGTGTATCTTGAGATGATTTAGTTGATAAAATCTTTTTGTATGCATTCTTCTTTTCACAAATCAAGTTCTCAAAGTCACATCCACGGACGATCCTGTTCGTTACTCTCTTACTGTCATTCCGAGAGCAAATCTCCTGATGATTTGTTTAATATTCTCATATCTGGAAATGTTTAGGCATAAACGGACAAAACAGGTGTTTCCATTCTAGTTAGCAAAGTCTTGGGTACTTACATCAACGATTATGTATTTTTATGCGAAACAGTTGGTACTGTTACTATCAAGTTGTATGAAATTTCAACGGTTGTAATTGGAATATATGCACTGAATGATGATATGCCACAGCAAACGGAAGATAATATCTATCAGACATTAGCCACCCACTCAACAAAATTAAAAACTACCAAGAGGTAATTATAGCAGCACCCTTTAACGCAAGAGTGGTCTCACAAGTAAACTATACAGTAGCAGTTAAATACGCAGAAACTGTTCGTAATGGCTCTAGAGAAAATCCTTTACGATTCTTTAAGCAGTATAAATTGAGAATTCCGAACACACATTATTCACATAGATATATTCACTTATATACACGAGAAAGATACTCATTATAGCAACAATATTTAATTAATTGGATCATTACTAAGCCAAGATAAAAAACAGAAGATCAAGACTGAAGTATCACGTGGGCAGCCAATTGTGGATCTCAGCAGTTCTTAGCTTTATCAAAAGTCATATATCAGCTTGGGAGAAAACACTACCAGACCAGCAAAGAGAAACCGGAGCAACACGGACTAGTTCTCTCTCCTGAAGCAAATGTGATTTATTTCAACCAAGATTTGAGAGCGAGCTAAGAAAGATGAATGTAATATCACAACTCATTTCTGACATTAAACAACCAATTTCATAGCTATGAAACAAGGAAAATGAATGACGACTACAGAGAAGTGCACAGTAAAGCCCAAAGTATATTCACTATACATATGTAAAACATACATACACTCCTGGAAATGGAAAAAAGAACACATTGACACCGGTGTGTCAGACCCACCATACTTGCTCTGGACACTGCGAGAGGGCTGTACAAGCAATGATCACACGCACGGCACAGCGGACACACCGGGAACCGCGGTGTTGGCCGTCGAATGGCGCTAGCTGCGCAGCATTTGTGCACCGCCGCCGTCAGTGTCAGCCAGTTTGCCGTGGCATACGGAGCTCCATCGCAGTCTTTAACACTGGTAGCATGCCGCGACAGCGTGGACGTGAACCGTATGTGCAGTTGACGGACTTTGAGCGAGGGCGTATAGTGGGCATGCGGGAGGCCGGGTGGACGTACCGCCGAATTGCTCAACACGTGGGGCGTGAGGTCTCCACAGTACATCGATGTTGTCGCCAGTGGTCGGCGGAAGGTGCACGTGCCCGTCGACCTGGGACCGGACCGCAGCGACGCACGGATGCACGCGAAGACCGTAGGATCCTACGCAGTGCCGTAGGGGACCGCACCGCCACTTCCCAGCAAATTAGGGACACTGTCACTCCTGGGGTATCGGCGAGGACCATTCGCAACCGTCTCCATGAAGCTGGGCTACGGTCCCGCACACCGTTAGGCCGTCTTCCGCTCACGCCCCAACATCGTGCAGCCCGCCTCCAGTGGTGTCGCGACAGGCGTGAATGGAGGGACGAATGGAGACGTGTCGTCTTCAGCGATGAGAGTCGCTTCTGCCTTGGTGCCAATGATGGTCGTATGCGTGTTTGGCGCCGTGCAGGTGAGCGCCACAATCAGGACTGCATACGACCGAGGCGCACAGGGCCAACACCCGGCATCATGGTGTGGGGAGCGATCTCCTACACTGGCCGTACACCACTGGTGATCGTCGAGGGGACACTGAATAGTGCACGGTACATCCAAACCGTCATCGAACCCATCGTTCTACCATTCCTAGACCGGCAAGGGAACTTGCTGTTCCAACAGGACAATGCACGTCCGCATGTATCCCGTGTCACCCAACGTGCTCTAGAAGGTGTAAGTCAACTACCCTGGCCAGCAAGATCTCCGGATCTGTCCCCCATTGAGCATGTTTGGGACTGGATGAAGCGTCGTCTCACGCGGTCTGCACGTCCAGCACGAACGCTGGTCCAACTGAGGCGCCAGGTGGAAATGGCATGGCAAGCCGTTCCACAGGACTACATCCAGCATCTCTACGATCGTCTCCATGGGAGAATAGTAGCCTGCATTGCTGCGAAAGGTGGATATACACTGTACTAGTGCCGACATTGTGCATGCTCTGTTGCCTGTGTCTATGTGCCTGTGGTTCTGTCAGTGTGATCATGTGATGTATCTGACCCCAGGAATGTGTCAATAAAGTTTCCCCTTCCTGGGACAATGAATTCACGGTGTTCTTATTTCAATTTCCAGGAGTGTATTTGGCTCTGCAGTACTAACGTCGCTTGCCTGCACCATTAAATAAAATATTAATAAAAAAGTGCGTGAATCTAATACTAATAACAACAGTCTTTTTATCTGCGTGTCGATGTGATGCATTGCGCCGATACTGCCGTCAACCCATGACGTCACAAATGGCGTACCAGTGCCAACGAGTTATGCGGGCCACGTGGTGTAACGTAACAGCACGTGACATTGCAGGTCTTATGAGTTGCAGCGACCGTCTCCAATGGGGAGCGAGTTTCTAGTTAAGAACAATTTAATACTACACTTAGTGCCTGTGTGTTTAGATACACTGGCGGTCTCGATAATGTATGAGAAAATTAAGGACTCTGCATACCTGTTCACTGACATATTGATTTCCCTCCCAGCCCCGGACGTTGTCGAGCGTTCGCGATGAGTGTCGGGCAAGGCGACATGTCTGACGTCTCAGGTCCGTTGTGGGGTCCGTATTTCCCTCCGACCGCGTGACGTGCTTCAGGTCCACACGATCGGAAGCCGCCCCCCGTCTGTCAGAGCGTGCAGCGACGTATGGGCGGCGACTTTGTCACCTCTCCAGACAAACTGTGACAGCTTTCTTGCCAGACTCGACTTCTGACGACAACTTGGATCGAAAATTACCATCAGGGGCTTAGGAAGACGAACAAAGTATGAGACGTCATTTCCCTTTGCCAAAATGAGGACACTGGAGCACATTCGTCAGCAGCGACGGCTTAGCTTACCGACGAGGAGTAACCGTGTTCTCAGCTTCTAACAATACCACCACTTCCAAAGTAGGTTAGAAATCAGATAAATAATGTTGCTCACGCAGCATATGTTCGCTTTATCGGGCAACAACAAAGTTATTGACTGTGGATGGTATCGTTAGAATGGGAATAATGAAGTCACTGTAAAAAAGTCATTAATTTTGGCACTTATCTTGAATGGATTCCCACGTAGATTTCGTCGAAGTTGTTATAGCTTATTTTGTTGATTCTAGGGTGATTCCACTTTGACTGCTAGAAGGTCCAGATCAGTATTTTATCAATATTTGAAGACTTAACAAATGCGTTTTTCAGGAAATTCTTAATAATCAAACATCCCAGATCAGAACGATGGTACGATAGAGATAATTTTTCACTTGGTGTTCACGATCCACATTTTTATTAAACTTCTTGTGAATTCACATACACTTCTTCTTAATTGTCACATCATCAAGAAAACAGTTTTGTATCAATGTTCATACATTTAATTTCCACTTTAACCAAATACAGGACTTGACTGTTCTTTTGCAAAGCGAAATAACAACTTAACTTCTGCAAAGTAAAACAAAGACTGCTCTGTGCGCATTCGCGCCAAAACGGTTACAAGTAAGTCAAAGATTATGACAGTCTCACAGAAATGAATACACACAAGAACCATATCACTGTAATATATCGATACATCGGAGTACCTACACATTAATAAAACCAAATGTGAATATTGTCACAAAAATATGTCTGTTACTTCCCAGAAAAGCAGTATGATCTTACTGGTATAGAGAACTGTGGTTGGAGTGCCGTAATGATCACGTAAATAAAGAACCATTACAAAAAAATTGTTCAAATGGCTCTGAGCACTATGGGACTTAACATCTGAGGTCATCAGTCCCCTAGAACTTAGAACTACTTAAACCTAACTAACCTAAGGACATCACACACACCCATGCCCGAGGTAGGATTCGAACCTGCGACCGTAGCGGTCGCGCGGTTGCAGACTGAAGCGCCTAGAACCGCTCGGCCACCAGCGGCTGGCGAACCATTACAAGCTCCTAAAATAAGATGAGACGTACTTAGTGGTTTCACGTAGTCAGTTCGCAAATTAGTAATTGAAGTCTCTATATCGTCAATGCACAAGTTTAGGCGCCCGACAAAAACCCCATTGTTAACCAAGCGCGTCCAACAGGAGTCTTTCCTGGGTACTTACGTTTGGTCTGATCATTCTCTGTCGTGTTGGACGAAAGATGTTGCAACGAAGAGGTGACCATACTCCACATGGCTGACTGCACAGGTGTCAGTAAAATTCTGAAATTCAGACGTTTTTACACTTTGGTGTGCAGTGGGGGAGTCGAATTAAGCAGTAGGTAGGCAATATCAACAAACTTAAGTACTTTCTTGCCTTTATGAAAAGTAAATGGCATTTTTAAACCACGGAATTTCTTCATGTGACTATCAGTGGGACCGCGCCTACTCGATACCACCGATTTCGTCCAGATTTATGGTGTATGCAGGGCCTGCCCAGAAATGAAAAGGACGGAAGTGGGTCCGCCAGATGGCTAGGCGTTTGGAAAAAAATAGCATTTTTGGCGGGGTCGGCAGAGGCAGGCGGCGTTTCGTATAGTGGAATAAGTACAGAATCGTCGTTGTTTTTGTTTTCAGTTCTTACGTTACTTACACCGAAATTAAACCGAAATAATGATCAGCGCATTCTGTTTATTAATTTTTTCGAGGAAGGAATGAAAAGGGAAGAAAGGGAGGCAGCAGTTTTCTGAGCTTCTTGCTCAGATTTTAAACGCCTCGTTTTTGCAATCACGTGGCAGTTTTAAAGTTTACATTGAAAAAAATCTTGGTTTTCAGTAATAGAAGGTTCTCCCTTCATCCCACAGTTTGGCAGCAAATCACATGTAACCCACCATTTCGCCAAATATTGGCGAGGTAGCTTGTGATGTATAGTGCATTGTATTTTGATGTAGTTTTCTCGAAATGTTATTTCTTTTTGCCTCTCGATGAGATAAGAGTAGTTTTGAAGCTTTCCCATCAAATCAGTTGAATGTAGACATCACAAGATTGCAATAACGGAGTGAGTTTTGGGAGAATTACATTAATACTGCACTATAGTGATTCTTCTTCATCTTGAAAAATCTCGTAGTGTAAGTTTGGACTTTTTTTGTCATGCCCACGAGAAATTTGTGTTGCTGCGCGAGGTCCCTTGATCGTGACCGGGCCAAATATCTCACGAAATAAGCGTCAAACGAAAAAACTACAAAGAACGAAACTTGTCTAACTTTAAGGGGGAAGCCAGATGGCGCTATGGTTTGCCGCTAGATGGCCCTGCCATAGGTCAAACGGATATCATCTGCGTTTTTTAAAAATAGAAACCTCCATTTTTATTACATATTCGTGTAGTACGTAAAGAAATATGAATGTTTTAGTTGGGCCACTTTTTTCGCTTTGTGATAGATGGCGCTGTAATAGTCACAAACCTATGGCTCACAATTTTAGACGAACATTTGGTAACAGGCAGGTTTTTTAAATTAAAATACAGAACGTAGGTACGTTTGAACATTTTATTTCGGTTGTTCCAATGTGATACATGTAACTTTGTGAACTTATCATTTCTGAGAACGCATGCTGTTACAGCATGATTACCTGTAAATACCACATTAATGCTCAATATGATGTCCGTCAACCTCAATGCATTTGCCAACACGTGTAATGACATTCCTCTCAACAGCAAGTAGTTCGCCTTCCGTAGTGTTCGCACATGCATTGACAATGCGCTGACGCATGTTGCCAGACGTTGTTGGTGGATCGCGATAGCAAATAACATTCTGTCATGCAGTGAAACATCTTGTAGTAACATCGGTAGAACATTACGTAGGAAATCAGCATACATTGCACCATTTAGATTGCCATCGATAAAATGGGGGCCAATTATCATTCCTCCCATAATGCCGCACCCTACTTTAACCCGCCAAGGTCGCTGATGTTCCACTTGTCACAGCCATCGTGGATTTTCCGTTGCCCAATAGTGCATATTATGCCTGTTCACGTTACCGCTGTTGGTGAATGAGGCTTCATCGCTAAATAAAACGCGTGCAAAAAATCTGTCATCGTCCCGTAATTTCTCTTATGCCCAGTGGCAGAAATGTACAATACGTTCAAAGTCGTCGCCGTGCAATTCCTGGTGCATCTGCGTGCCGATAAGTCGTAAGCCGTTTTTTGAATTCTCGGTCCAAGAGAGCACCGGGATCCTACTATCCACGTGCGACTGCCACGGGCTGATGGAAGGTAAAATGCAACTAAGGCGATACGAAGTAGTTTACGCTGTCATTGCAATCCCTTCTTGGAAAGCTATTCCCAGAGTCTTTGTGGACATTACAAGTAAATCTTTTCTTGGAAAACAAATTTTCTTTTTGCTTTTCTTCTTCGCGCCTTTTATGAAAATATTGACAAATAGAATGTACTGAGCACTATTTCCGTTTCCTGCAGCGTAAGTGACGTAAAAATTTAAAATAAAAAAATATTGTCCGCGTAGTGACTCGGTCGTACGACCGTTGTATTACAGTTCAGTACTATTTCCGCTGCGTAACCCGCTGCCCGGAAGTTATATTAACGTTAATTCGTCGTGCCTCGCCCGATCCTTGACAAAAATGTTATTATTATTATTATTATTATTATTATTGTGACCTAAACGCTGTGCCATCTGGAGCTCCCATTTTCTGTCACTTTCATTTCTCACCAAGCCCTGCATATATCACGAATCCAGACGAAATAGGAGCGGTCCCCTTGTAAGTTTGTTGAATGAGGTCAACACGGGATGAGGCACAAAACGTTCGACGGTCGCCTTGAGTGGAGGCAATTGATTACACGTCCGCGGAGTGTGCTCCAGGAACTGTTCCGCTCTGCTTGCCAAGGCTGTCGGTGTGACAATGACGGTGTTTTCTCGCCCGCGCCGTGGGCCCTGATCTGCCGCACCGGCTGCTGGCCGTGAATAATCTCGACAGGACGGAGAAGGTCGCAGCGTCCGTACAGTAGGCAGGACTGGCGCATTGCACAGTATATAAAGGGCGGCCGACGTGGCAGTGCGACAGTTGACAGCGAGCGTCCGCAGCAGAAGAGTCGAAGAGCGGAGCAACAACAGACAGCAGCCGGCAACGCAGGAGCAGATCAAAGTGACGACATGAGGCTGACCACGGTGAGTCACCACCCCCTCAAGCAGTGCGCTTTTCACAGCCCGCCGTGTAGTTGGAACATTCCAGGCAGTGGTAGATGAGGTCAGAACGAAGTGCAGACGATCATACAATGTTTATCAGTTGGCACAGTTGCTGGGAAGCCTGACTACGAAGTGGTAGCTTTATATTCCTGTTATTTATGTTTGCTGTCTTCGATGGTGTCTTCGTTTTAGTTTTCCGGGCTTGACTATCCATGACTGTTCGCACATTGTTATTTATATGTCCATACTGTACATAACGATATGCCGGCCGCGGTGGTGTAGCGGTTCTAGGCGCTCAGTCCGGAACCGCGGGACTGCTACGGTCGCAGGTTCGAATCCTGCCTCGGGCATGGATGTGTGTGATGTCCTTAGGTTTAAGTAGTTCTAAGTTCTAGGGGACTGATGTTAAGTCCCATAGTACTTAGAGCCATTTTGTACATAACGATAGAAAAAACCTTCCCGTACCCTACTAGAAAAACCCTTCCCCCACTTCCTTTCATCGTGTTTTTATGGGTTGGCGCACACACGTTAGTCCCGTAGTAAGGATGGCAACGCCTGAAGAGGCAAGACTTCATTTTTGTTTGACAGGGATACAAGTGGCGGTGCTCCGTAGGGACGGCTACGATCTTGTTTTATTTCTCTTTGTTAGGTACCCCTCAAAAACATAATTTAAAAAAAAATTAGAGCACTTTCCCGCGAAAGGCAAAGGTCTCGAGTTCGAGTCTCGGTCCGTCACACAATTTTAATCTGCCAGGGATTTTCAGCCGAAACACGGGTATTCCGAACTCGACGAGCATTGCGCGAAAGCAGGTCTGCCTCAGTGACATTTCTTCGCTCGGGAAAGAAACGTCGTTAACATTGCTGAAGATTTCGTGCGTTGGCAGTAAATTCGCTGTAAAACATGCATAACGGATCGCTTTTCCGAAAACTAGCGCCTGGATTGATTTTGAATGAAGGTGCTCCACAATAATTTGGCCGAAAATAATTTCAAATAATGTTCTCTAGTTTTTAAATTCATTCACGTTACATACAATTGGTAGACGTATAAGGACCACGTTATATTAATATACACTGTAAAACATTCGTGGGTATATAAATGGAAACAAAAATAAAAGTAATAACAGGGTTTTAAAAAGGGGACGCAAAATTGATAATCCGCGACGCTAGCTACTCTATCACCATTTTGCCTAGCAATAACACTCGGTAAAAGGCACGTACACTACCTGCAAATTACCTCGATAATGTTGGCCGTCTTTTTTTCAGAAACGATCGAGTATCTAGGGATAAGCCGAGACACGTGGCCCCTTATTTTAGCTCCTCTTACACTGTGCGAGATTTCTGAGAAATCAAGTTATGGCACTTCCCGTGTTCTCGTCCTTAGCAGTCTTCTTTTTCTGTTGCTTCTTGTCAGATTTACCACCTCGGTAAAACGGGCTGAATCTTACAACTGAAATGGTGTGGTAGTGTATTCGAAGGAGGGTGATGGTAGTTTTGATCCCGTTACGACGACTTGAAAGGAGAGAATGGCTGGCGACGTGTCCATCTTGAGTACAGTCACGTGCTCACTCCTCTGGCATCAAAATCCAAATTCGCCCTACGTTGTCTTACGGTCGTACAGAGGAGAATCAGCTTCCATTACTTTTGATTTACGCGGGAGGGAGGGAGAGAGTTGCCAATGCTACTGTTCGCATAGGCTGAAATGACCGTGACAGACTTCTTCGAGATCCTCGTCTAATTGCTAATCGAGTTCCACCTCGGTTGAAGTCGGTGTCATTTCCTCACGTATAGAATCCGTCACTACCAGTTAGATTGGCCATTTACAGTAAATCCACCTCCACTGCTGAGGCTGCCAGCGCGGTACAGACTGATGATGTTTGCCTCAGAGTTTGTTTCAGTTCTGGCAGTGAGAATTGTCACGAGAGTCTTGCCTGCGATGAGAGGAGGTGTACTGACGTGAAGCTCCGGATTAATGTCCCAAACATTCAAACATTGCCACAGTGCCTCACGGATCGAAGCTGATAAGTCTGCGTAAGCAGAAGAAACTAACGATCAAAGTCCGAAAACAATTTATTGGACTGTTCGATTAACCAAAACAAATTCTCCAAGTATAACACCAACACAAAACGGTGATCCGTCTTCGAATTACACTACATACAAGAATAATATAGAAAACAACTGAAATAATTTCCTACTAGTCTCCGCCAGAGACTTCTCCGATATACCAAGCCTAATCCAGAGATCAGCGAGAAGATCCAAGCCAGGCTGGCAGCTATCCACGTCTGCTGGTGGTCGATGCCTTTATAGCGCTTCGGCGGATTTTCCATCATGTGGTTTGACGTGTGAAAATAGTTCCGGAATCTGGAGCGACCTCTTACTTATGTTTATGTGGGCCGGTAGTGGCCCCTGGTGGCCGCTGGTGTCTTTGCTGTGTTGTTGTTGTTCTTGTTGTTGTGGCCATTCATCAATATTGCCTGTCGGTTGTGTAGTGCTTCGGTGTGCCTGCGAAGCGGGCAACTCGCGGCTGCAGGCTGTCATTGGTTGCTGATACTCTAGGCGCCGTGATGACTGGCGGAGAAGGCCACAGGAGAAGCCATGTGCACTACAGATGAAGATGGATCCAATGGGGATGGACGGCAGCCCAGAGGCCTTTAAGAAAATGCTATACTACATACGTACCCATCACCATCAACCAGACGATGCAGATGCACACCGGAAACTTTATAACTACTTGGAGAAATGATGAAACATCTCCATCATAGTGCTGGCTAGGACAGCAGTGTGTAATTCCCAGATTCCTTTTGCCCCTACGTACTTGTCAGCCTTGTATAACTCTCCTCGCGCTGCTCTGTTCGAATGTCAGCGCGTCACCGCGCGTTTGTGCCGTCGCAGGCACATCGTCAGGTGGCTACAGCGACGCCGCGCGTGTTGCAGGTGTTTCTGCTCGTGGCCCTGGTGATGGCGGCCTGCCTCACTCAAATGGCGTACGGCAACCACGAGAAGAGCGGGGGCGGCGGGGGCGGCCACGACCACGGCAAGGGCCACAGCGACGGCGACGGGCACGGCCACGACGGCCGCTGACCTCCTGACCTCACAGCCGGCGGCGGGCGCTGAGCGGCGGCGGCACACCTGCTGCTCGCCCCGCGACGCGGCCGCGCCTGCACTCCTGCACCCACTTTATTATTCTCTGCTGTTACACTTGTACGTTCCTTCCGTGTGCAACAATATTACACTGTAATAAAATGAATTCCTCCAAAACAGCGTCTTTACGGTTTGATGAGAGCAGTTCCTATCCCTAAGCAACCTCACAGGCATTATTTTCCTCATTCAGACCACACGATTTGATAATACAGATGTATCCTTGCCTGTATCCTTGTATCCTTGTCTGTGTGCATGCGCGGATGCCGGCTGGACAGGAGAATCTCCATTTATGTGTCTACTTCTTGTGGTGCTAACGTGATGACTGTACCTGTCCGGCAATTCTCTCATACCTTCCACACTGCCAACCTCATTGGACGATACACCGAAATCGTCATCTTGTAGATCAAAATGTTTTGCCCTGTAATGTGTAGTCCAGTTTTCGCGTTACCTACACTATCAGGTACAAGAACTTCGAGGAAAATGCGTTTCCTCCCTCCCAAGATACAAAAGAGGAATAGAAAGGCGGCTCAGTGGTGCCAAGCCGAAAATCACCAGTTTTTAAAGCGCTATACTCGGACGTAAATACAGGGAGTGAAAGGCTATTTACAATTAGTACAGAAACCAGATGGCAGTTATAAGAGTCGAGGGGCATGAAAGGGAAGCAGTGGTTGGGAAGGGAGTGAGACAGGTTTGTAGTCTCTCCCCGATGTTATTCAATCTGTATATTGAGCAAGCAGTAAAGGAAACAAAAGAAAAATTCGGAGTAGGTATTAAAATCCACGGAGAAGAAATAAAAACTTTAAGGTTCGCCGATGACGTTGTAATTCTGTCAGAGACAGCAAAGGACTTGAAAGAGCAGTTGAATGGAATGGACAGTGCCTTGAAAGGAGGATATAAGATGAACATCGCCGGCCGCGGTGGTCTCGGAACCGTGCGACTGCTACGGTCGCAGGTTCGAATCCTGCCTCGGGTATGGATGTGTGTGATTTCCTTAGGTTAGTTAGGTTTAAGTAGTTCTAAGTTCTAGGGGACTGATGACCACAGCAGTTGAGTCCCATAGTGCTCAGAGCCCTTTGAACCCCTTTTTTTAAGATGAACATCAACAAAAGCAAAACGATGATAATGGAATTTAGTCGAATTAAGTCGGGTGATGCTGAGGGAATTAGATTAGGAAATGAGGCACTTAAAGAAGTGAAGGAGTTTTGCTATTTGGGAGCAAAATAACTGATGATGGTTGAAGTGGAGAGGATATAAAATTTAGACTGTTATGGCAAGGAAAGCGTTTCTGTAGAAGACGAATTTGTTAACATCGAGTATAGATTTAAGTGTCAGGAAGTCGTTTCTAAAAGCATTTGTGTGGAGTGTAGCCATGTATGGAAGTGAAACATGGACGATAAATAGTTTGGACAAGAAGAGAATAGAAGCTTTCGAAATGTGGTGCTACAGAAGAATGCTGAAGATTAGATGGGTAGATCACATAACTAATGAGGAGGTATTTGATAGAATTGGGGAGAAGAGGAGTTTGTGGCACAACTTGACTACAAGAGCGGATCGGTTGGTAGCACATGTTCTGAGGCATCAAGGGATCACCATTTTAGTACTGGAAGGCAGCGTGGAGGGTAAAAATCGTAGAGGGAGACCAAGAGATGAATACACTAAGCAGATTCAGAAGGATGTAGGATGCAGTAGGTACTGGGAGATGAAGAAGCTTGCACAGGATAGAGTAGCATGGAGAGCTGCATCAAACCAGTCTCTGGACTGAAGACCACAACAACAACAACAACAACATACTTGGACGAAGGCTCAGTGCCGACGGTCTAGTCAGCAGTATCATTTTACGTGTTAGAGAACCATACGAAGCGTCTGACCGTCACCACGTAACAAGATTTGATTTCACACACACATCACGTAACAAACAGTATCGAGCCCAGATTCTCATTCATACTAGCATAGCTGTGTATGGATATGCAATTACGTCGAGGATACTAAGTTAGGGTTGAGTCAAACCACAACGACGTACCACATAATTAGAGAATACAGTCGGGCCAAATTGCAACGCGTCATCTTTGCAGATCCGCAGGGCCAAATTCATAATACATGAAAGGCAACTAAAGAATAGATAAGAGCCCAGCACTATCGAGAACTGTGTATCAGCGCAGTTGTGCCTGCTACACAAGTACGAACACGGCTATCTCGATCCACCGACCACATACACAAGATGGAGGACGCAAGCAGCAGACTTCCCTAGTGTCCTCCGACGTCGAAGAACTGAGGCAAACCTCACACCAGGCGCCTAGAGCAGACGGCATCCGAAACAGCTTCCATAAGAGTTTCGGCATCTGGTGTTAGGAAATAAGAAATAGTAGTCAAGTGATGCTGTCACTGTTAGTTGGTAATATTTACTGGCAAAATGCAACTTAACACTAGATTGCGTACTTATGGCTATCCTGTGTGGCCGATTTTCAGTACCACTTAAAAAGAGAGAGACATTATTAATTGATCACCGATGCGTCGGTTCTCGATTGTGCTAAGGAGACGTACGGATTGATTACGCGAAGGGTTTTTCTTAATTGAAATGAAAGAAAACTAGTTGACTTTCGCAATAAAAAGATTAACAGCTCGGAAGTTGAACACATTAGTGGTCTCCCAAATACAATCGTGACACCGTGATAAAGAGCGAACCTGTAACAAAGCTCATATACATTTGAACATCATTTTTGGTTAGTTAAAGAAAATAATAGGAAAAAAATTACTGTATCGGAAAATATTAATATATTTTGAACAAATTGGCTTCAAACTTCTAGACATTGACAAATATACAAGGAATACATAGCTAATATCTGATATTTCTTTTGTACATGGCTTTGTCCAATAATAGCTGCTCTGTCAGTCAGTTCCATTTTAAAAATTATATCTTCAACCAAGTTACCGAAACGTTTGTTCGCCGCTTCACATAGTTTTTACACAAAATAAAAACACATCTTGTAGCAATGCTATGTAGTACTACTTAACATGTCGGCGACCAAAAGAACAAGGGATAATGAAGTGTCTAGAATATTTCTCAACAAAAGATAGGTTCTTTCTCATGTTTCATAGCTTCTTGCTATCAAGCGCTGCGGCAATGATTTTAAATATCTGCGTCCAGCAGGTCACAGCGTTTATTTAAAGTATTTAAACGCTGGACACCCGTCTTGAGCACATTATAAAAATATTTCGTCTCTTTACTCTCGCGCTGTGATTCTTAGCATCATTATGAACTACAGCTTGTTGACTGTCCTTTTCTTTTATGACAAATACTTCATATGCAAAGTATCTGAAATCAAATAATATAACAGGCACTTACAGGGACCATACCTCCTGCAGATCTTTAATGAAGTTTTAAATATTATACCCCTACTGAAGTATTGGGACAAAGTATTTTCTAGCCCAAAGTACCGTTATTCCAGATGGCGGCAATGAGTTCATCCAAGATGGCGGCGATGACGTCATCGAAGACGGCGGCGATGGCGTCATCCAAGATGGCAGCCATGATGTTATCTGAGATGGCTGCTTATGGCGGGAAGTTTGAATTTTGGCAGGAAGATAGGTCAACTGGACAATCTCCACTAACCCAACCCCCCTCCACTCCCCCAGAAAATGTTCAAATTCCAACAGGATAATGCATGAGACCACAGTTATCTCTAATGAGATAAGAAAATCGAGTGGGAGATAGGTCATTTAGGCTACCCCCACTAACCTAAGTCACCCGACTGCCACCTCTTCCTAGGAACTGGCACCAAGTTTGAATTTTGGCAGTAAAGAAAGGTCACTACAGGTTTCTCTACCAACCTAAGAAAATCGTGGGAAGATAGATCACTTGGGATACCTCCACTAACCTAAGTCATCAGACCGCCACCTCTACCTAGGGATTGTTGGGAAAAGGAATCATTCTGCACTGGGCTGCTGGAGAGGGGAAGGAGTATACTTTATATATTTTGGAATAATTTATTTAGGGATGGAGTATATTTATCACAGTGACACATAACACATACTCTGACATGCCACACAGCCTACAGATCTGCAAACTACTCCTAAATAACTCATGTATAATGTTCTACACACGTGCCTGCTGATTGTAAACTGTCAAAATAACGCATTGCACAGCCTACAGATATGCAAACCACTCGTACAAAATAATTTTTAAAGGTGATGAGGAAGGTAGAATGAGGCAGCTGGTACCCCACTTCTCAGTCAACAGGAGCATATTCGCCTTTTTGTGCTTCGTTTTGTATTACAGTATTTCATTTTCTGTGGGTTATTTATTGTGAGTCAGTGTAGAGCCTCAGTACATTTTTCGGATTACAGCTAGGAAAAGGTCCATCTTGGTACCAGCAGGGTGTACTATGAGGGCTCACTACATTTTTTTAAACTAAAGTTTATTATTATCTCACGAACTTGCATAGTTAGTTCAACGTTGTGAATAGGAAATGATTTGAGACTTGACACAGTTGATTTTGGGTAGGTATAAGTGCAAGGCCAGCTGCGTGCAGAAGGACTCCCCATTTATGTGGCTGCTGCTGCATCTTGATGTTGATAGGAACCTGTCAGTTTGTTGTTGTTGTTGAACAGTTTGTTGACGACAAGTCCCGGCCGGTATCTAGTCGAATCCCTCCGCCCCCTGAGCACGAGCGGTGGTGCGCCCTTCCCCCCTCCCCCACCCCCCAGCTCCCCCACCACCTTCCCTCCGAGCCGCTCAGTGGACACGTCCAGCACGTTCTACTCAATGGCGATCACTGCTTGGTTTACTTTTACATCCATTGTGCACAATCGTTGCGATTTCCTTTGATATAAACAAGATTTTGCAAAAGCTTTCCTATTACAAGGGAAAATAATAAAAAGCACTATGCAAGTCACAAGGTTGGTGGTGCAAGTTCTTCAACAATTTATTCATTTTTGAAGCCCGCATGCTGCCATCATTCACAACTTAGGCCTGGATAAACCGATTTCTCCAAGCTAGCGTTATTTTTATGACATGAACTGCAAATACACAGTTTAGTCACACTAATGCGACTACCTATCAAAACCTGGAATAACCATCATGGACCGCTGCGAGAGGGGCACAAACAGATACTCAGTGACGTTCTGAGGTACCGACAGGGATGTAGAGCCGTGTCGATTCAGCACAGCTCTTCCAGGTCTAGCTACTAGTTTATTAATATTTTACGAACTTGCGTAGTTAGTTCAACGTTGTGAATAGGAAATGATTTTAGACTTGACACGTTTGATTTTGGGTAGGCGTCAATGGAGTGAAAACTAGACTTTCCCCACATTTAAATAAATATGACAAATGCTTTCTGAACAAAGATTGAATGAATGAAAGAAAGTGGATGGTGTAATCTTTCTTGAAATCATTTGTCTAGAACTACGAAATATAGAAGCTAAGACGAACATTTGATGTGCCTTTGAATGGTGCTCGAAAATATATCCAGCAAATGACGGTCCACTAGTAAGGTATCGAAAAGTACTGTTTAAAGCTGCAGGATTCTAAGATGTACACTGAACTTCAACTTCTCAGTCGGCACCTGACCTGCTGTATATGATTTCGAGCATCATTCAAAGGGGCATCAAATGTTTCTTAGTTTATTTTATTTCCTTTCCTTTTAGAGAAGCCATTTCAGAAATAATTTTATACCCATTCTGCTCTTAACAACATCTTTTGTGTCTACTCTTCCACAATGTTTCCGTTTCCTGTGGAGCATTGCGCTTCAAGGACCTATCACATTCACGTTAGGGTTTCCTTTGTTTTAGTCTATAGTGTAGCTCTCTTGTATGCCTCAAACAGCAAATTTCCTTCAGGAAATTATTCCTTCTCGTTCCATTCGCATGTTGGCACACGAGTTACTACGGACCGCACTCGTTATGCCGATGTCAGTAGGGGGGAGGGGGGGGGGGGAGAGGGGGGCAAAGCGGGTATTAACATATTTTGATAGCGTCAGCTGCATCATTCAGAGGAAAACTGGATTGATTTATGACCACCTCCTCTTCCCCTTAACCTATGGTTCTGTTAATTGAATCGTGACACCCTAGGGGTTGATTTCTGGCCTCCTGTGGATAATTTCTCCTTCTGAGAAACCCCCACCCCTCCCCCTCGTCTCCTGCACCCCCAACTTTCATGAAAACCACCTCGCCAATACAAACACACTTTTAATATCAAATTAAATGATTAATTAATCAAACCGATCAATTAATCAACCCCTCTTATTCTCGGAGACCCCACAGCCATCCCTCCTCCACGTCCACTTGCCCCTCCCGAAACTCGAAATTTGTGGGAAAACAATTCAGTCTGTGCTCGAGAGGAAGAATCTCACGACAGGAAATTCAAATCAGTGTCAGTTTCTTTGAGATGGTCCATTAGCCAGGTCACCCCCACAGCTGCAGTCCCCTTTGTTCGCGGCAGTATCCTGTGCCACCTGAACCAGCTATTTGCGGTTGCAGCATCTACGCAACCTACTCCCAAACACACACTTTCCACACGAGGTCAGTGGTAGTAACTGCTCTATGTCCTCGCCCTGCTGACTGACTGATCTAGTTCACAACAGCACCGGCAGAGGACGCTGGGAGAAGCTACCACCCACCCCACCTCCCTACAATTCCCTCCTCTCCTCCCCCTAACCTCTCTGGTTACTTCCAGTCAGACAAACTATCAGGTAGGGAAAAGCTTTTGAACAGGTGGCAGTAAGTCTTTGTTACTGATACCTGAAAAATTCCTGTCGAAAGATATTCTCTCTCTCTCTCTCTCTCCCACCCTCTCTTTCTCTCTCCCCCTTCCCTCTCTTGCTCTCTCCCCTCTCCCTCTCTCTCTCTCTCTCTCTCTCTCTCTCTTTCTCTCTCTCTGTATCTCTCTTTCTCTCTCTCCCTCTCTCCCCCTACCCCTCGCTCTCTGTCATTTGTTGTCCTTGACCTGAACAAAGTAGTGTCCCTCATTGTATCAGGTTGTCTGGCTAATCCATGTACTTTGTGTGGGAGCAGTTTTGTCCTGCAGCTTATTGCTGGATACCAGGACTGGTTTATTTTGAGGGAATCGATCCAATAACTGTCAAGTTTCCAAACCATTCTAAATTTTTTGTACCCTTCCTACCTATTGGTGGATACTGGCAAATTTAGGTTACTTGGCAGGAACTCCATTACATTGGACGTGGTTGAAAGTTTCAAATTTCAGCTCAGTTGCATGCGATGTTCTGGAACACTCTGTGAAGGAGATGGACTGGTGTGTGTGTGCTGTCAGTATCACTACTGGAAACAATAAATTGATCAATTGTGAATCTGATGCACTGATTATATTTTTAAAGCACTATAAAACCCCTAAGTTGGTTCTTCCAGCTATACCAGGAGGACTAAGGAGGAGGAAGGATCTGCCATGTGGTAAGATCATTACAATAACAAATACCACTACAAAACAAAGTGCATTGCAATGTATTGAGAAGCAGTCAAAACGATATACATAATTAATGTTCCATTCTTTAGTACACTACTGGCCATTAAAACTGCTACACCACGAAGATGACGTGCTACAGACGCGAAATTTAGCCGACAGGAAGAAGATGCTGTGATATGCAAATGATTAGCTTTTCAGAGTATTCATACAAGGTTGACGCCGGTGGCGACACCTACAACGTGGTGACATGAGGGAAGTTTCCAACCGATTTCTCGTATACAAACAGCAGTTGACGGGCGTTGCCTGGTGAAACGTTGTTGTGATGCCTCGTGTAAGGAGGATAAATGCGTACCATCACGTTTCCGACTTTGATAAAGGTCGGATTGTAGCCTTTCGCGATTGAGGTTTACCGTATCGCGACATTGCTGCTCGCGTTGGTCGCGATCCAATGACTGTTAGCAGAATATGGAATCGGTGGGTTCAGGATGGTAATACGGAACGCCGTGCTGGATCCCAACGGCCTCGTATCACTAGCAGTCCAGATGACAGGCATCTTATCCGCATGGCTGTAACGGATCGTGCAGCCACGTCTCGACCCCGGAGACAACAGATGGGGACGTTTGCCAGACAACAACCATCTGCACGAAAAGTTCGACGACTTTTGCAGCAGTACGGATTATCAGCTCGGAGACCATGGCTGCGGTTACCCTTGACGCTGCATCACAGACAGGAGCGCCTGCGATGGTGTACTCAACGACGAACCTGGGTGCACGAATGGGAAAACGTCATTTTTTAGGATGAATCCAGGTTCTGTTTACAGCATCATGATGGTCACACCCGTGTTTGGCGACATTGCGCGGAACGCACATTGGAAGTGTATATTCGTCGTTGCCAGACTGGCGTATCACCCTGCGAGATGGTATGGAGTGCCATTAATTACACACATCTCGGACACTTCTTGTTCGCATTGACGGTTCTTTGAACAGTGGACGTTCCATTTCAGAGGTGTTACGACCCGTGGCTCTACCCTTCATTCGATCCCTGCGAAACCCTACATTCCAGCAGGATAATGCACGACCGCATGTTGTAGGTCCTGCACGGGTCTTTCTGGATACAGAAAAAGTTCGGCTGATGCCCTGGCCAGCACATTCTCGACATCTTTCACCAATTGAAAACGTCTGGGCAATGGTGGCCGAGTAACTGGCTCATCACAATACGCCAGCCACTACTGTTGATGAATTGTGGTATCGTTTTGAAGCTGCATCGGCAGCTGTACCTGTACACGCCATCCAAGCTCTGTTTGACTCAATGGCCAGGTGTATCAAGGCCGTTATTACGGCCAGAGGTGGTTGTTCTGAGTACTGATTTCTCAGGATCTGTACACCTAAATTGCGTGAAAATGCAATCACATGTCAGTTCTAGTATAATATATTTGTCCAGTGAATATCTGTTCGTCATCTGCATTTCTTCTTGGTGTAGTAATTTTAATGGCCAGTAGTGTTGTAGTAGTGGTAGCAGCAGTTGTCACAATGTGATGTTGGAGATCACTGGGACACTTTTACATCTTCCATAGTCATGTCCCAATGTCCACATGCAGCAGGCCAGACCAGAGATCATGCATTACTATTTGATGCCTTCCAGTCTCACACACATTTTGATTGCAAAGCACGTGCCTTCCACCAACTGCCAGGCAGGCGCACCCACACAGACCGGGAGAGACCCACACCCACATTGGCCATGTCAACTGTGGCTTGCCAATCCCCTGGCATCCACACATCTGCTGCACCGAACGTTCAGAGATCACAGACACTGTCACCAAGAAGTCAACCAATCAAATTACATGGATGGAATAACAGTCCAGCACAAAGATCTGTCATATTGAATCTTCTCACAAAACACACATGTTCACTTCTGTCACCACTCCACCAGCCACTCTACCAGCTCCACACACAAAACGGTGTTGCACTAAGAAAACAGCCACATATTTATCACTGTGATTAAAACTAAATATTATGACTGCAGCTCCAGTCTGATGAGAGTAGAGAATGCAAAGTATTAGAAATACCTTCTCCTGATGGCTGTGTCTCTGGAAATATCAATATGTCCTTCTTATGACTGGTCACAATTTTCTGCCCAAAATCTTTCATACCCCAAATGGCTATCAGTGTGCTTTCTTTGTATATGCTGGAACCCTGATCATAGTAACTTTACATCCGTACACATATTTTTAAAGTCTACTGATCACAGCGAATATATCACGCAACCCCTTCTAATTATAATACTTCATCAATAACAAAATGCTGAGGGCACCAAAAATATTGAGCGAAAATTCCGTAATGGTTGGACATGCTCCTTTCGTTTTTCTTGCGAATGGTACCAGTGTATCTTAAGAAGAGAGAGGTAATCGTCTTATAAGCAGCCAGCTATTAAAGACACAATCGCAACAACTATATTATTGTCACCCTGTGTAAAAAGCGATCTTGCTTCAACAGGCACACACAAGCATTGCTTATGATACATATGTTAAAAACTAAACATGGTTTATAACTTGATGTATGATACTGCTTCCTTTTGAAGTCAACCTACACTCAATTGACACTGAATATATACTCTGATCGCTGGGGTGTGTGTATTAACAGACTGAAAGTGTAGTTGCACGCCACCTGTGGTCTAAGCTCGTGATTAAACCACCCTTCTCACTGCATTTAGAAATTGATTCGACTAATGAATGCGGTATTAAGATAATATTTGCAACTCCCTCATGCCACAGCTAGATATTTCTCACGCTAACCAAAAGAACTTGCATTGCATTCTGTCTCGATGCCACATTCACAGTGTAACAAATGTTCTGCTGTATATCCATGAGGTATAGGCGAGGAAGCATGACTTTTTGACATAGAATGATAACACACAGTAGATGGAGTACAATGTGAGGAGTCACTCAAAAATGTAACACTGGATTGAAGTCATGTGTACAAAATCCTATGACCAGTACACTGGCTTTTCAGATATATAATGTTATGCTTTCTGGTAGAAATGTTGTCTGTGATTTGGAATCAAGTTTGTCCATTCAGCCACACTCTTGCCTTGGAGCCTATAGAGAAGTGTTTCAATTATTTCAGCCACTGGTAAATCATATCTGTGGCACTCTCATATCTCGAAATGAGCCACCTTTTTCGAATTTATGTGCTAAGGACCCTACACATCGAACCTCCAGGCAGTCTGTAGTACATATGACTATGTGACGATCATATTAAATGTATAGGTACTGGTCCAGTGATCGAAATTACTTGCACAGACCAGTGTTTCATCACACACACTGTATCGCACAGACTATCATTGGCAGTCTGATAAATTGTTTTTCTGCTGTAACACATCCAAGCAGTGTATGATTCAAGTTTTCTACTCAGGCATACATTTTGGTTTTCCACCAGGACTTGGAGGTCTGTGTCATACGCTAAACTGACATTAACATATTTCCAACAATTGGTCCTCAAAGACCGCTGGAAATCACTTGGTGAAAACTATGCTGCTCCTACAACACAAAGGATGGTGTTTGTTTTTGACAAAACGTGGAGGTCATCGCAACATATGGAAACTAGAAGAAATTTCATTACTATGGACGATTTCCAAACAGCTATCTGTAGGTGATGATCTCTAGATTTAATCTCATCTGCGACAGTGACAAGGTAGCAGATGTCTTTGTGTTCCATTTTTTGAAGAGACCCTGAGCATTGATTCCTCATATTGGTGGTGCATATTGCACCCAGGTATAGGATCACTGTTTCAGAGTCCTAGGCGTTAGTCATCCTGACCTCAAAATCTTTAGACACTCTTTCATTTTTATGACTTATAGTGCATAACACCATACTAAACAAGGGGGTATTCTGCAGGTCTTGAGCCCATAGAGTATGAACAGTATGCGCCATCAGTTGTCAATCCCACCTGTGGAACAGTGTAATGATTTTCATACACCAGGGCGAGCGTGTAAGTACCCTCACCCCTCCACATTTTGTTGCATTTCCTTGAGTTTTACGTATTTTTCATCAATTTTCGTAATTGTACCAGGTTTACCGTAATTTCAACGCATTTTGTTCAATTGCTAGAAATCCAGGCCACCACTCTCAAAAAGTTAGCATGTCAGCAAAATGTCTCATCGTGTCGATCGCATTTTATTCAATTGCTCGAGATCCAAACCACCACTCTCAAAACGTTAGCATGTCAGCAAAATGTCTCATCGTGTCGATCTCATAATTCTGTCAGCCAATGACATTTTAGCTTAGTTCTCAATTTCTGTATAGTAGCTAAAGCACCTCCTCCATTACTTTGCCAGGATCACACATATATGGACGCATCATGTACATAGCTTACATCACATGACACAAATAATGTTTCTTAGTGTAGGAAACAGCCATCAGCAGAGTGGAGCTGCAAAAACTACGTTCCTTAGCAGAAACACTATATAATTTCAATAAGATTTTATTACGATTTGCCATGTCCCCCTATTTGGATGGGGTCACAATGTATTCTTGCATTCATGTCAGCCCTCTATTTTGAAATGAGCTACCCCTTCGGTAAAGCTATAGGCTAAGGACCCTATATGATCTCTCTCTTTCTATGTATCTCGTAATTCCTCCTTTGTCCTTAACCAATCCTCCCTGCAACACTGTCTCTGATTTAATGTGAAACTGACAAGTAGTAGGAGGGTAATATACCAGCTACATTCGATGTCTCATTAAGTAAGAGAACGAGTTGAGTTCCACATAATCAATACACTTTGATATTTTGCTTTCGCAAAGAGAATCAGAATCCAAAACTCTGGTGAAGTAGATCGGTTTTCTCATTCCAACACTGCAATTTCTATTCTGTGATGATGTTCCATACCGTTTTCCTTCACATAACCCACCCAATTACACAGGATCTCTCTAGGTGTTTGCATGCTGAAGGACAGATTGTCCCCAGTGGGTCATAAATCAACCCCCAGGGGGTAATGAACCAATTAACAGAACAATACGTTAAGGGGAGGCTGAGGGGTTCATAAATCAGTCAAGTTTTCCCCTGAATGTACGCAACCCACACTAGCAAAGTGTGCTGATACCTGCATCACCACCCTACTGATATCAACGTGCAGTAACGACTCACCATTGGCAGTTGGCAGCGCTAACAGTGAGGGGTATACAAAGAGTGTCGGTGGGTTTCCAAATAGAGCAGTAGTTGTAATGTGCAAACGAAATGATTTATGTGACGTCAAAACCGACATGATCATCGGCTTTTGGGGAAAGGCTAGAACCATTTCCAAAATGACTGAGTTTGTAAACTGTTCATGTTCTGTTGTGGTTGAAGAATACAATGCATGGCTAAATGGTGCTATAGAAGACTGGCGTTGAAGCTACTGCAGTGAACCATGGGCTGAAGATGACAGGGGCCAATGGTGGCTGTGATAATGTGTATGGGCGAGTAGACGTCGAACCATTGAGCAACTGACCACCCATATGAACTAAGGTGCTACCAACATGGCCTCTTGCATGACTGTTTAGGGAATGTTGCTGCGCGTGATCAGCCACAGGAGGCGCTTGTTTCGTGCACCCATGCTGTCTGCTGTTCATTGGGGATGAAGGCGGGAATTTGCACACCAATACAGCGACTGGACGTCCACTGAGTGGGCACAGGTGGCGTTTCCAGCAGGATCACGTTTTATGCTGCATCAGACACACATCCATGGCGCATACAGCGTGAAACGTCTCTCAGCCGTGGTAAAAAATTGCTGTTTTGAAGAGTGCGCCGCAGCACGTAGTGTGAAGCAGTCGCCCTCCGTTTCTGGCGATGGCGCCGCTGTGGCAATCGCAGCTTTGGTGTCTCCCTCTGGTGGGAGGTTGCCTGATCACGTGCATTTCAGTTGCGCTATGAGCTCGCCAGGTGGTCAGTTGGTCAGCTGGGTCAGTGTGGGGCAGTCAGTGTCTGTCTGTCATCCGGAGTGCTAGTATGTGTTAGGCCGCCAGTCTGCTCGAGTTTGTTCAGGCAACGGTCATTGGCGGTTGGATCGATCGGTTGGTCGGTCGCGTACTGAGACACGAGATGACTTGTCCGTCTTGAGAGTCCGGGCGGAGTGGCCGAGCGGTTCTAGGCGCTACAGTCTGGAACCGCGCGACTGCTACGGTCGCAGGTTCGAATCCTGCCTCGGGCATGAATGTGTGTGATGTCCTTAGGTTAGTTAGGTTTAAGTAGTTCTAAGTTCTAAGGGACTGATGACCACAGCAGTTAAGTCCCATAGTGCTCAGAGCCATTTGAACCATCTTGAGCGTCGGCGCATGTGAGGTCCCCAAGTGAGTCCAGCGGGCATCGCCGTATAGAAAGGGGTAGCGGCTTCGCGGTTCACAAGAGAGCAACAGGAGCGGAACCACGACATCGAGCTGCGACGCCGTGAGCAGGGAGATCGGCTCGCCTTCCTGTGTCTGTTGAAGCGGCTGGCAGCGGACGGTTCGAGAGAGCGTTGGGGGTGCTGCGCCAGGTCTTCGCCAGAAACCGCAGTTTATTAGAAGTTAAGTGATTGGAGATATGTTGTTTCATTTACTTGTTAAATTCTACTTGTTTTCTTGACGAGGTCACCAGCCGCTTTGTTTTGGGGTAGTCCCACCATTCTTCTCCGTTTGCCCACCTGCGGGAAGGTGGTTATTTATGAATTGGATGGTCCGTTTTTTCCTTGTGAAGTAGGGGCGGGTTAGAGCAACCTGAAGCTCGGGTTGTTCAGTAATCTCCCTGTCAATCTGCCATACGTTAATAGCTGCCTCTGTCATGTTTGTCAGATTCGGTGTTAACGAATTTATTTCTTGAATTCCTGAAATATGTTTTTATCTTGCCTATCATCTTGAGAGGCGATATATGTGTAATGTAGAGCATGTTTGTATATTTTATGTAAGACTGCATTTCATGGGTTTTTTTATGTAAATGTTTGTTTTAGTATATAAAGTTGCCACCTTTCCAATGTAACAGGTTCTTTTTTTTTTTTTTTTTTTTTTTTTTTTTTTAAAGCAAGGTGCACCGTCGGTGGCAAGTTATTATTTTTTTTTAATGTTAGTGTTTTGTACCATTTCCATCCCTCCTACGGGGTGCATAGTTTATGTGCTTGTGTGAGTTGTTAAAAATTTTAGTTAAATTAATCTGGTGTGTTGCAGATTTGCACCAGTGTATTCTTTCAGAGGTTGTTGTGAGCAGTCGTGACTACGGCCGTGTCAAAAGGGAGGGGCAAGGTTCTCAGCCCGAAAGCTCATACTGTCAATATTTGCTCTTTCTGCCTCTGAATAAACTGTAACTTGACATTTAGATGGTGCTTTCTCATTATAATTTTAAATGTTACACAAAAAGAAAAAAGAGAAAAAAACCTTCTTAGGAATAAAATTTCCATTTGTTTAAAGAAGTTTAATTTGTTTTCTTCAGTTACCCACTGGCAACTACTTCCACGCTCACATAGTGTGATTAAATGTGTTAATGTTCTTGATGAAACGCTAGTAAATAAAGTAAATTCTTAAGACAAGATTTTGAACGTAAATTGACGGTTCAGTCTCAAAGCAAACACACGTATACGCATTGTGGTTTTGGGAACGTTTTCGTGGCATCCTTTAGGCGATCCCTTCATTCTGGAAGGCTCTGTGTATACATCCATCCTCGGAGTCCCTAAATGCATTTTTTTCTTCCTTGATGCGATGAGATCGACCAGAAGGACAAAGCAACGTGTCACACAGCACGCAATGTAAGTGCGAGAACTGAGGAGCACGAGGATGAGTTTAGTGTAATCCACTGGCCACAAGACTCCCCGGATTTGACCCCAGCTGAGTATCTGTGGGGCTCTCTCGACCGGGCTGTTCGCCCCATGCATCCTCAACTGAGAAAACTCTGCAGAAAATGGAAACATCGTGAAAGAGAATACATAAAAAATGTTTTTCACAGGAAAACGGGTCTCAAATTATTTACAAGAAGACTTCTTTAAAGATAGGAAACAAAATAGACTACGAAACATTTAACGCCCCTTTGGATAGTTTTCAGAATCAGGTACATCAATTCGGATGCTGACTGAGAATTTAAAGTTCAACGTTTAACTGAGCATCCTACAATTTCAAACAGCACTGGGCGATACCCAGCTGGTGGAGTCTCATTTGCTGTATATATTTTCGAGCCCCATTCAAAGGCACATCAAATGTTCATCTAATCTTCTGTATTTCTCCCTTTCAGACAAATCATTTCACAAGAGATTTCACCGTTCTCTTTCTTCAATTTTTTTCAAGTTGTTCTCAGAAAGCATCAATAATAATTAATTTTTTAAATATGGAGGAACTCTTGTTTTCACACCACTGGCCGTTAAGAGCCAGAACTGTATGCTTTTATGCCGAATGCAGACGACATGAACAGATATACATCCTATCACTTCAGTATGTAGCTATCACTAGCTGTTCGTGAAATATTTCATTTTCCTCAATTCACTAAATTTTTCTTAACTGCCTTCTTTACCTTCAAAAAAACCTTTTTGCAGAACTAGGTTTCACGCTACTGAGTTCGATACCCCATTTGCCCTCTTCTCACTTTTCGTCTGGCAATGAAAATTTTGACAATAATCAGTCGTGGTTTCTATAGGAAGTCTTCTTTTCGCCCCACTCAAACATTCGACTAAAAATCGCAAAGTGGGTTCATGCATCACTAATTCTGGTACAAACACACAGTCACAGTTTTAGATTGACCCATTCACGTGGCTGATGTCTCGTAGTGCTACATGCACGTGTGGTAACAAGTCCTTTGTCATAGCACATCAGATGAAAGAAAAGAACCATACAAAACCTGTCTGTGGTACCGCACGTATGACAAACTTACAGGACAAAATATTGCCACCCTCTCAAAAAAGAAAACTGGTCGCTTGGGACTGCGGTAAATGCTGAAAACTGGTCGCTTTGGACCGCTGTAAAAGGCGCTGTAGACCTAGTACCAGCCTGTCGCATGACTATCACTAACGGAGAGTCTGACTAGGGCCTATCTGTTCATTGTTTTGGTGTGCAAACTGTGATGAAGCAGGCCAATTTTTGTTGTACCAACACAGCCTGTCCAGCGTGCCTACGACGGATGTTGATTCTCTCTTTGTCATGTTACACAATATATGAACAGCGGTTGAAAAAATATTTTGATCAACAGGGCACTAGAGACAGTTTTCCGCCTTGTCAATGACAGTCGAATCACACTGGACCGTACTTGCTGCAATCAGTGAACGCAGGAGTAGGAGGATATAGCTGAAGTTGGTGCAGTCTGCACGGTTATCAAATTTATTGAAGATGGTGATTCTCCCACTTCCACGCTGTATGGCACTAATGATGTCACCATCTCCATTCCACTCACCATCCGTCACTTCCCCTCACCTCCCCCACTTCTCCTTCTCTTCCCCATTTCTCTTCCCATTCTCCATTTCCCCTCCCCTCCTCCACTTTTTAACTGGCGGGAAAAAAATCAGTCTGTGCTGAATTGCTGGAGAGGAAGGATTTAAGGTATTTATTTACTTTATTTATATCTGAGGGTGTCATCCTGCTGCTTCCACACTCTGCCGTTTTCCGCCCCCAATTTGCGCCGCCCACCAACCTGCATATTACGATCGCACATGTTCACCTAGAAGTTTGAACACCAACTGCTCTAGTCCACAATTCTGCCACCAGAGGGTGCTCGAAACTGTCCTATAGCCGGCTCCCACCATGCCCCTACCTATCGTCGCCCCCAACCACACTTGTAACGAACGTGTGTATATGTTCACTTTGCTGTGTGCCCTAGTCCACACTAGCGCTCGAAACCGGCTCCTGGGAGAATTGGCTCCTACAGTCCTACAAGTGTACAGCTGCTGAGGAAATTGCGTGGAAGGAAGAGATATGACAGAATAAACTACCACTGAAGTGTAGAATGAGTTGCCTCTTACCAATCTACAAGTGTATATTTGCTGAGGAACTCGTGCACAAATACATCCTACGAAGTAGGCAGCATACTATAACTGAAGTATACGAAGAGTTGCCTCCTACTGATCTATGAGGAACTTGCACACAGATATATCGTGTGAAGGGATAGGGCTGCAAACTATCACTGAAGTATAGGAAGAGTTGCCTCCTAGCGATCACAAAGTGAAATACCTGTTCAGGAGTGAATCGATGGGGCATCAGACCATCAGTAAAGTATAGGAATAGTTGCCTCCTACTGATCTATAAGTGTATAGCTGCTCAGGAACCTATATACAGATACGCGATGTGAAAATAGAGGGCATCAAAGTATCACTGAAGTGTAGGAAGAGCTGAATCGCTGGTCTACAAGTTGATAGCTGCTGAGGAACTTGTACATATATACGTGGTATGAAGGGATAGGACAGCAAACTATCACTCAGATGCATAAAGATTTGAATCCTCCTGATCTACAAGGGTATAGCTGCTGAGGAACTTGTATACAGAAACATCGTATGAAGGGGTAACTCAGTAAACTATCACTGATGTGTAGGAAGAGTTCCTTCATATTAATCCACAAGTGCATAGTTGCTGAGGTACTTCTACACACATACATGGTATGTAGGGATAGGGCAGCAAACTATCATTGAAGTGTAGGAAGTGTTTCCTTCCACTGACCTACAAGCATATAGCTGCTGAGGGTCTTGAACACAGAAACATGAAGTTGTGGGGATAGGGCGGCAAACCACTCGTATCACTTATATGAAGGAAGGCCAAGACACGCTACCACAACTGAAGAAAGTGCTTCACTGGTCTAATTACACATCGATGCTATCAGGAAAAAACCACCATAACTACCGCAAAAAGCAACCCCAAAAGAACTCGCCAGGAGAGTTTGGTGGCAGCTGCAAGTGTGTTCACCTCGGGTGTGCACATGCAGAATAGTCAGCTTAGAACCAGTCTTACCTCCCCTCCTACGTCCCCTCTTCCCTCCCTCTTCTCCCCCGTAGGGAGGGATGCCACATTTTGAGGCCTGTTCTAATCTGTCGCAGTTGGTACACAGAAAGATCTATCTGCTGTTATACAGTTTCCTTTTTGCAGAAATGAGTCATACGTCAAAAAAAGCCTGGATTCTAGAAGGGGTTAAACGTATTTCTCGGAAAGACTGGCCCCCGTGGAACAACAGCGAAATACCTGACAATGCGTCACAGATGAAGAACTGAACGGTCCACAGTGACATGCTTTCAAACGTTCTGGGTGTGCTGGAGCTGTCTGAAAGTGGTCCTCGTCTAAGAGAATTCAGTCTCATGCAGGAAAAGCAGTGAAATAACACGTCCCTCGTAAATGAGGTACACACGGATCTTTATACCAGCCATCTCACTGTGCGCTGATCTGCCTGCTGTGCCCCCGATCGCAGAACAGTGTCCACACTCGCTGGCCGCCGCCGCTGCCTGTGCTTACAACCTGTCATTACTCCAGTTTATTCTACATCTTCAAGTAAATTGTACGACCAGCTCGTAGAGGGTTCAGTCGCACAGATGCACTGCTGGACCAAATGACAGCTTTATATATATGCGTGCGTGTGTGTGTGTGTGTGTGTGTGTGTGTGTGTGTGTGTGTGTGTGTGTGTTCTCGTACACTGTGGAAGGTTGAGATTCCGGCTGTGCAAACAGCGGAGAAATAGATGGTGGAAGAATCTTACGTAGTTCACTTCCTCTTCGTGCTATAGCATGCTGAGTGTATGCCTGTAATATTGCTGGTCTTAACAGCTCAACTGCTGCGATGTTAGTTCATGTAATTAAAGAAAAGTGACTGAATAGATACGAACCCTCATTTGTTACATGGGGTATTATCATCGCGTATTCTCCAGATGTGATTTCTGTGCCTGGTACAACGAATATTGTGCCGACAGACCTCGGCTCGAACAGCGTAAAACGGTGTAGCCTTACACTTTTAAAACAAATACTGTGACAGCAACAGTGCAAATAGAGGATATATTACTAAAACCAATATAATTTCCCGCTAAATAAGAGTAATTTCGCTCCCATTATATGAACTCGTGCTTGCTAGAATGAATATTGAACCGAGGACATTGAATCTTGCATTGACTGTACTACAAAATAAGCACTGCACACCGTCCAGCAGTCCTTAAACATACACTATGTGATCAAAAGTATCGGACAACACACCCAAAAACATACGTCTTACATCAGCGACCTCAACAGTCATTAAATATAGTGAGAGAGCGGAATGGGACACTCCGCGGAACTGACGGACTTCGAACGTGGTCAGCTGATTGGGTGTCACTTGTGTCGTAAGTCTGTACTCGAGATTTCCACACTCCTAAACATCCCTGGGTCGGCTGTTTCCTTTGTGATAGTGAAGTGGAAACGTGAAGGGACACGGACAGCACAAAAGCGTCCAGTTCGACCTCGTCTGTTGACTGACAGAGACCGCCGACAGTTGAAGAGCGTCGTAATGTGTAATAGGCAGACATCTATCCAGACTATCACACATAATTCCGAATTGCATCAGGATCCGCTGCAAGTACTATGACAGGTGGGAGGTGAGAAAACTTGGATTTCATGGAGGAGCGGCTGCTCATAAGCCACACATCACGCCAATAAATGCCAAACGACGGCTCCCTTGGTGTAAGGAGCGTAAACATTGGACGATTGAACAATGGAAAAACGTTGTGTGGAGTGACGAATCACGGTAAATGTGGCGATTCGATGGCGGGGTGTGGGTATGGCGAATGCCCGGTGAACGTCATCTGCCAGCTTGTGTAGTGCCAACAGTAAAATTCGGAGGAGGTGGTTTTATGGTGTGGTCGTGTTTTTCGTGGAGGGAGTTCCACCCCTTGTTGTTTTGCGTAACATTATCGCAGCACAGTCCTACATTGATGTTTTAAGCACCTTCTTGCTTCCCACTGTTGATGAGCAATTCGGGGGTGGCGATTCCATATTTCAGCACGATAGAGCACCTGTTCATAATGCACGGCCTGTGGTGGAGTGGTTACATGACAGTAACATCCCTGTAATGGACGGGCCTGCACAGAGTCCTGACCTGAATCCTATAGAACACCTTTGGGATGTTTTGGTACTTCGTGCCAGGCCTCACCGACCGACATCGATACCTCTCCTCAGTGCAGCACTCAGTGAAGAATGGGCTGCCATTCCCCAGGAAACCTTCCAGCACCTGATTGAGAGTATGCCTGCGAGACTGGAAGCTGTCATCAAGGCTGAGGGCGGGGCAACACCATGTTGAATTCCAGCATTACCGATGCAGGGCGCCACGAACTTGTAAGTCATTTTCAGCCAGGTGTCGGGATACTTTTGATCACATAGTGTACCTTCAGCTTGCAAGTGGCACACACTATGGTTGTCGCGAATAACCTAATGCTGGTCCGACCAACAAAAACCGCATAGCCAATAATGAGCAAACATTCCGGGTTGGGTAGATGTGTTTTTCTTGTGAGTGATGCCAGAGTGTCTTAGGAGGAGGGAGACATAATTCTCTTATAAGGGAGAAAATATTAAAAAAACACAATAGCAACCACTTTGTTATGCTACAAGTGCATTCTACCCGTAGCATTGGTTCTATGGGAAGACGAAACACTGCAATAACGCTACACAACTATCAAAAAAAGAAAACTTCGACCAGAATAGTCCACGTGTCTTCGATGTGCGGATGCAGACTAAACTGCCTAGAAACAGTCTTACCTTCCCTCCTCCCTCCTTCTCCTCCCCCCTCCCGCCCCTCCCCTAGGGAGGCCTACTGGTGTTCCAGGCCTGTTCTAACCTGTCGCTGATGGTACACAAAGAGCTTCATCCACTTCAGGTGACCAGCTTTCCTGAGTTACACTACTGGCCATTAAAATTGCTACACCAAGAAGAAATGTAGATGATAAACCGATATTCATTGGACAGATATATTATACTAGAACTGACATGTGATTACATTTTCAAGCAATTTGAGTGCATAGATCCTGAAATATCAGTACCCAGAACAACCACCTCTGGCCGTAATAACGCCCTTGATACGCCTGGGAATTGAGTCAAACAGAGTTTGTACCAGCTGCCCATACAGCTTCAACACGATACCACAGTTCATCAAGAGTAGTGACTGGCGTATTGTGACGAGCCGGTTGCTCGTCCACTATCGACCAGACGTTTTCAGTTGGTGAGAGATCTGGAGAATGTGCTGGCCAGGACAGTAGTCGAACATTTTCTGTCTCCAGAGAGGCCCGTACAGGTCCTGCAACATGCGGTCGTGCATTATCCTGCTGAAATGTAGGGTTTCGCAGGGATCGAATGAAGGGTAGAGCCACGAGTCGTAACACATCTGAAATGTAACGTCCACTGTTCAAAGTGCCGTCAATGCGAACAAGAGGTGACCGGGACGTGTAACCAATGGCACCCCGTACCATCACGCCGGGTGATACGCCAGTATGGCGATGACGAATACACGCTTCCAACGTGCATTCACCGCGATGTCGCCAAACACGAATGCGACCATCATGATGCTGTAAACAGAACCTGGATTCATCCGACAAAATGAGGTTTTGTCATTCGTGCACCCGGGTTCGTCGTTGAGTACACCATTGCAGGCGCTCCTGTCTGTGATGTAGTGTCAAGGGTAACCGCAGCTATGGTCTCCGAGTTGATAGTCCATGCTGCTCCAAACGTCGTCGAACTGTTCGTGCAGATGGTTGTAGTCTTGCAAACGTCCCCATCTGTTGACTCAGGGATCGAGACGTGGCTGCGCGATCATTTACAGCCAAGCAGATAAGATGCCTGTCATCTCGACTGCTAGTGATACGAGGCCGTTGAAATCCAGCACGGCGATCTGTATTACCCTCCTGAACCCACCAATTCCATATTCTGCTAACAGTCATTGGATCTCGACCAACGTGAGCAGTAATGTCGCGATACGATAAACCTCAATCGCGATACGCTACAATCTGACCATTATCAAAGTGGGAAACGTGATGGTACGCATTTCTCCACCTTACACGAGACATCACAACAACTTTTCGCCAGGCAACGCCGGTCAACTGCTGCTTGTGTATGAGAAATCGGTTGGAAACTTTCCTCATGTCAGCACGTTGTAGGTGTCGACACCGGCGCCAACCTTGTGTGAATGCTCTGAAAAGCTAATCATTTGCATATCACGGCATCTTCTTCCTGTCGGTTAAATCTCTCGTCTGTAGCACGTCATCTTCGTGATGTAGCAATTTTAATGGCCAGTAGTATGCAGAAATCAGACGTATTTCTAGGAAACGCCGAGGCCTGGAACAGTAGTGAAATACTTGTCTATTCGTCACGAATGGGGCAGAGAGCACTCTCTGGCAGAAGAACGGCCCACGGCTGAGTCTCGCGGTGGGACGAGGCGGCTCCAGAGGGGCAGGCAGCCACGCTGACGCCGGCCGTACCACCCCCTACGGTCTGCACCCGGCAGCCTCCCGTGGCCTGCGCACCCTTGTAGCCTCCAAGTACTCGAAATTAGTGTCCGGGGAAATCTTGTAAATAAATTGTCATGCAAGTGGGTATTACATACATTCTGGACGCACAAATATCAGTACACAACAGCGGCTTTCACGCCATCTATTCGCATGTGCGGAAAAAAACAGTCCTTTTTACACCCGACATGAAGCTGCAATTCGTATCACCTCCGTCCTCATTATTTCGCAACAGCCAACTGAGTAAAACCATGAACTCGCTCTACCTCACTATTGGCGACGACTGATGAGCAAACTGCTGAAGTAGGAGTTCTACAACAATACAAGTGAAACACCTATTAACGTATCACACATCTCTTGTACATGTCTGCCGTGTACAAAATCGATAAACGTCCTAAGTGAATAGAAAAAAACAACAACTATTTCGGTGTTAAGACTACCGATCACCGCAGAATGTCCTTGTTACTTTGGAACTTTCATCTGAGTAAAAGTGAGAACTTTAATATCTGAAAACATTCAATGTATGGGAACATCTATCTCATAAGCTGTTGTATGATGGAAATTTGACATCGAGCATATGTGATGATACCATTAAATATACAGGTACCATTGTACCATTGGAGCAGGTGGCCATTGATCGTAGTCGCTGCCTCCGACCTGTGTAAAATTTGTCGCCTGTACTGGAGGAATACACAGAAATGTGGAACAGATCGCAACATATGGAAACTGGACTGAAGGTGATGACCTCTGCATTGAACCTCATGTTTCACAGTGACGGTGTAGAAGATACTTGGGTGCGCTGATATCAAAGAGACTAAGAGCTTTGATTCCTCGTATTGCACTAAAGTAAATGATCGCTGCTTTCGTGTCCTAGGTGGTGGTTCTTCGTTTTTATGGCTTGTAGCCCAGAACTGCATGAGAAACAGGGTGTATTCAGCAATACTTAAAGCAATAGACCACACTGTTATTCACCATCAGTTGTCAATTGCAGTGGTGGAGAAATGGAATGATTTTCATACACCCAGGCTGGCGTGAAGGTATCATCCTTTTTGTCGTATTTTCGTCATTTTTAAGTATTTTCCATTAATGTTCTCAATTTTACCAGCTTTCGCATCATTTCAACGCATTTACCCTATTACTCGACTTATCACATCAACAAAACTCCGTTCGCATCGATTTCGTGATGCTCTCAGGCAATGACATTTCTGCATGATTCTCGGTTTCGATATCATTGCTAAATCACCCCTCCATTGCTAATATGTATGTGACGTTGGTTGAAATAATACAACGAGCAGTATCTTCATGCAACCTGCTACACGTGGAAACGTTCTGTGTGTGTGGAATGCTAAAAATGAATGTACACGGGAAAGTCATACCTCATCCCAAACATTCTTGAGCTTCGAAACTTGTAGCACCGACTTGAGTGACTTTCTTGGAAGCAGACGCCACTAAAATGTCACTGGGACGACTCGAAATGCCAGCTCATTGTGTACCCTGGCCCCAAAACCTTTGAGCACAATCTATTTGACTGAAGTAGTTTGTGTCTTTCAGGGTGCTTTCATTTCTATGGCTTAGAATGTGTAACAGCATCTGGGGGGCGGGGGGGGGGGGGGGAGCTCTTGGTACGACAGCAGTCACACGACATTGTAATGCCTGTGTTATTCCTAATTGTAATGTAGAGTTCCCTTGGACATGCATGACAAAGGCACTGCAATATCATATCTATCCGTCAACACTGGGCAAGCGATTTCAAGCAATATGTCTCGCCTGTATGGGAATATGCAAATGAATTTACGAGTACAGCTTGTAGCCACATGGTTGACAACGTATGGAGGTTTGGATCTAGCCAAATGATAAGTCGTCCATTCGTGATAGGTGGAAAACCTAGGTTAGACTACCGGTCCGATACAAGTTCCCAATGTCGTCATTCCATCATAAAGCGGATGATAGTCGACATTCGCAACTGCGAATAGATTTCATGGGCGGCAGTCGTGGTGCGATGTTTGGTAGTGTTGCTCATGTATACGGGGATATGGCAGTTTCGTCTTGACACCAAGTCTCTGTAATGTATCTTCCTACCACTATTGAGATATATCTATATATGTATCATTAGTTCACTCCCCCCTCCCCCCCCCACCCCCCCCCCCCCCCACCCCCCAAACCCTGTATTAATTTCGGTCAGTGCTCCAACATCTGCTGCTTATTGTAAACGCTGATAGCCCCCACAGTCGTAACCATATTATTTCCTCATACACTCTGTTGAAAGCGATATGCAGACCCTACTCGCACATAATATACATTTGCCTCTTCTTTTTCCAGTTACAGTTGTCACCGCCGTTCTCGTTCACGACATCGATGGCGTATAGCTCAATTTTTCTTTTTCGTACACATTTACTGCACTTAGAGGAGTAATTCCCTTAACAGGTAACGGTTCAAGCTGTTTGATACACTGGATCCTCTCCCCAATACTTGTGAGAAAAACATTTTTTGCGAGTACCAGCTGTAATTCAGTAATTTCTGTATTCGCCGATATGACAGAAAACACTGTCCTGGATAAGGTAAATATCTTTCGACTGCTTTAATGTAGCGCTTCTGTGCACTACATATATCGTCTTTATTAGAGTAGATGCTACGAATCCACAGGTAGTTTACAGGTGGGTGATTAAAACTGAATGCAGGTAGAGCATAATTTATAAGCATTTCTCGATCTTGAGTGTCTGGGACTTTGACACTGTATCAAAATACTTCCAAACAGCCTTAGGATGTCTATAAAAATATAGCCAAACTGCAATAAATTGTTTCCAAAACTACAACATCCATCATCACAGCTCTCAGCTCCTCCACCATTACAAGAACCTCCCATATTGACTTGGCTTATCTCCAGTACAGGCGACAAAGCTTCACACAGGTCTTCCATACGTGTATGGAAATGACTTCGATCACAGATCCATAGATGCAGCACGATAGGTAAAATCCCAAGCAGTTATTCTGTGAACTGACGCATTTCCACTACACTCTATGTATAAAATCATACATCCCGCAAGCGCACGCCGTTTTTCCATACTTTCGATATTTTTCCATTTTTATACACTGTTATTGTATTATTTTATTTATGTTTATACCATCCACCGCCGAAACATACCCTCCCAACCCAATCATGTTATCTACAAACTACTGGAAAAACACAGACGCACTGCATGGATTACTGCAGTGAGATATAGTGTTGACGTTATTCTGTTGTAAACACACACGTAGCAGACCACAGTTACGCTATTTCTTGTGTTGGAATCCCAAGCTGGGACCTCACACTCCCTCTCTCCATCATTCCGCAGTCCGCCCCGATAGCTGAAGGGTCAGCGTGACGGACTGCCGTCCTAAGGAGCCCGGGTTCGGGGATTTTCTCGGTCCAGGGAGTGGGTGTTGTGTCGTCTTCATCATCATTTCATCCCCATACGGTGTGCAAGTCGCTCAATGTGGCGTCGAACGTAATAAGACCTGCACTTAAGTGGCCTCCCGCCCGATAACGCCAAACGCTCATTTACATTTTTTCCCTCACTCCACTGATACCTGAAGCGTCGTCAGCGCCATAACATCGAATATAGACATTACCGTAGCAAAGCTAGTTCTCACAAAACATCTCTTTTCCACAAGCATTATGGAGAGGAACCAATGCATCGAACAGAATTAAAGCCTTCCCTATTAAGAACATTATTCTTCTAAGTACAGTTAACATGCTATGTGTACGAAAAAGAAAAGTAGCGCTACACGGAAATGGAGTAGTGAAACGAGAACTGGGGTATACGGCGAAGACAACTGTAACTGGAAAAGGTTCAAATGGTTCAAATGGCTCTGAGCACTATGGGACTTAACATCTATGGTCATCAGTCCCCTAGAACTTAGAACTACTTAAACCTAACTAACCTAAGGACATCACACAACACCCAGCCATCACGAGGCAGAGAAAATCCCTGACCCCGCCGGGAATCGAACCCGGGAACCCGGGCGTGGGAAGCGAGAACGCTACCGCACGACCACGAGATGCGGGCTAACTGGAAAAGGAACAGGCAATTGCAGATGTGCGAGCAGGGTTTACATGTGCCTTTAAACATCGTGTATGGGGAAATCTGGTTATGACGGGAGGGACTGTTAGCATTGACAGTAAACAGTAATGGAAATTGGTCGTGTTTTGGAGCGCTGGCCGAAATCAATACAGCTGCATGTTAAGAGGGGAGAGTGGACTGACGATACATATACGCGTGTTACTAGTGAAAAGACTGGGAATTATAGAGACACGGTGTCAAATAGAAACTGCCCATATCCCCCTACACGTGAGCAATACTTCCTAATACCGAACCACGACTGCTGCTGCACAAAGAGCTCTCCCCTCATGCGGTCACACATATAGAAATGAAAGCACCCTGAAAGACGCTAAGTCTTCTAGTGACACTGGCTGTGTCCAAAGATTCTGGGGTCAGGATACCCAACGAGGCTAGTATTTGCAGTCTCTCTGAGTGATATTTAAGTGCCGGGTCCCTCCAAGAAAGCCACTGAAGTCGGTGCTACAGGTTTGCAAGCACAAGAACGTTTGGGATGAGGTCTGACTTTCTGGTACACACACTATTTTAGAATTCCACACACAGAGAACCTTTCGACGTTTAGCAATTTGCATGGGTGATATTACTCGTTGTGTTAATTCAGTTAATGTGACACTTGTTAGTCACGCAGGAGTGGTTTAGCAATGAAACCGAAATTGAGAACGGTGCTGCAGCGTCATTGTCTGGGGGTTTCAAGTGGTCGACGTGATGAGACGTTTGGTTGACGTGGCAAGTCGTCAAGAGCAGTGGTTTGGAACTCGAGTAACTGGGTAAAATGAGCTGAAATCATGCAAAACCTGGTAAATTTCCGAAAATTGATGAAAAATGAAAAATACGTAAAAATGAGAGAATACAACTAAACTACATGTTCACCAGGGTGTCTGAACATTATTCCATTCCTCCACCATTGTGATTGACAACTGATGGTGAAAACTATATGTACTCTACGTGTGTAAGTCCCGCTGAGTATCCCCCCCCCCCCCCATTCCACATTTGGTTATACATTGTAAGCCACAAAAATGAAAGACGCAGCGTCAAAAGATTTGGAGGCCAAGTTGACCAACACCTATGACACCGAAACAGTAGCCATGTACCCCGGCGAAATAAGAGGAATCAATGATCTTGGTCTCTTCGAAAACAGAACATTCAGAGATCTGCTACCCTGTCACTGTGGAACATGAAACTAAATGTCAAAGTCATCACATTCGAACAGCTGTTTGGAAACGCTTCACAATGCTACAAACTCTTCCAGTTTCCATATGTTGCGATGTCTTTGACATTTTTGTCAATAAGAAATAACCCCTCTATCCTTTATTTCTACCAGCCTGTGTGTGTTGTGGGAGCAGCACATCCTACACCACGCAATGTCCAGTTCCCTGTGAGAGCCAGTGTATTGAGAAGTGTTAATATCAGTTTAACACCTGACATAGACCTCAGAGTCATGCTACAAAAAGAAACTGTATGGTGGTGTATAAAGCTGTAGTCTTATACCGCTTGGAAGTGTTATAGCAGAAAACAGTGTACCAAACTGCTTAGGAAACAACAAAATGACCATGCGTTGTGATTGATAGTCTGTGTGGTACGGTCTTCTTCCAGTACAGGCTACAAAACATTACACAGGTCGGTGGAAGCGACTTTGATGACTTGCCATCTGCTCCAATGGACCAATACGGGCATATTTATTGGGATTCTCACATATGCTAGATGTCAACATGCAGACAGTATTTGCTTTCAATTTATCTGAAGAGAGAGATGCGGCAAGAATCTTTTCAAGTTCTCTATCAGGTAACATTAGTGAAGTTTATATAGTTCATTGTTTTACTCTGTTGGAAGATGCAAAGTAAGCGGGAGAGAAAGAGAAAGAGATGCAAATTGTAGCTTGCTGTTTAGCGTAAAAATTACAGTTTTTTTTTTTCGATGTGTGAATAGATAGCAAGAAGTATACGGATGTCTGTTAATATGCCATGCATCTGAATTCAAGTAATACCCCTGCGCAAGACAATTTATTTACAAGACTTCCGTAGACTAATTTTGACTGTGAGGAACGCTCTCAGTTACGCCAATTTGTCCATCAACCTAAGAACGTCTGTTGTATATGTTCTCGTGGAACAATGACTGCTGTATTGTCATTGTGAATGTGTTTTCTTTCCTTTCTTTTTAACAGCTGGTCGCTTATAAGAGTTATATTGACTTTGGATATAACTGTTGACTGAAAATTTCCGTCACAAAGCAGCTTATAATATAGATGTGTCCGTAGATTGAATGTTTTTGGAGATAAAAGTTCCCACTTTCACTCTGATGAATATTCCGAAACAATAAGGACATTCTGCCTTGATCGGTAGTTTTTACACTAAAATAGTGTAAGTTTTCCGTTCTTTTAGGATGTGTTATTGATTTTATACATTGTAGACATGTGCAAGAGATGTGGGGTACGTCATTGCATAGATGTATTGCTATACAGCTCCGACCTCGGCAGTTTGTTTATTTATTGTCGTCAATAGTATAATAGATCGAGTTAGTAGTTGTACTCTGTTGGCTGTTACGTAATATGCTTTCTGTCGGGTATAAAAATAACTGTGTTTTTCTTCCCACACGCGAATAGATAGCGCGCAAGCCGTTGTTGTTTATTGGTATTTGTACGTTTGAAATGTATTGATACCCACGTGCACGACACTTTATTTACAACATTTCCGCAGACACTAATTTTTAGTGCGTGGCGGCTAGAAAAGTGTGCAGGGTACGGGAGGCTGCTGGAAGCGGCCACCGGCAGTGAGGGTGTTCGACATTGGTGAACTGATCAGCGACCGCCCGCAGGGACCGCAACAGCCGACTGTCTGGAAAGTGCAGCCTCTGAAGCTGCGTCTTCCCACTACGCGACATAGGCGAGGGCCGTAGCATCACGTTAGCCGCCCTTCTCCCACAGCGTTGTCTTTGCCCCATTCATGACGAATAGTCAACTATTTCACGTTTGATTTCTGCAGACCTGAAGTAGTACATCAATGTCACCTCAGCGCCGACCAAAGTAGAGCAGCTGAAGTGCAAAGACCTCTTTATCAGCTACAGGTTATGTTCGCTCAGTATTTATTGTAGTGTTGTTGTTTGGCCCTACCAGCAGTGCGTTGTTTGTAAGTCTTCTACAGACCATAATGTATGGAACTTGCTAGTTGCAGTTGTGTTTCAGGACTGTAGCATAGTATTACGCGATTATTTTTTAGTATTTTCAGCGCAAGATTCAATGTTCTTGGTTCTACAGTCATTATGGCAAGCACAAGTTTATACCACAAGAGTGAGTTTACACTTATTTAGCTGAAGACTTCATTGATTTTAGTACCATATCCTTTATTCGCACTGTTGCTGCCACAGTATTCGTTTAAAAGCGCAAGACTACACCCTTTACACGATGTAAGGTGAGTTCTGTCGGTACAATATCCGTTGTAGTAAGCATAAGAATTACATCTGGAGAGTGAGTGTACTCTTATTTAGATGAAGAGTTCATTGATTTTAGTACTATATCCACTATTTGCTCTGTCACAGTATTCGTTTTAAAAGTGAAACGCTACAATTAAGTAGTGTCGGCTCCCTTTCCTTTTACAAATTCGCGGCCTAGTGGGCAAGATTTCGCAGCCGCGGTATGGAGTGCGCTGTTTATGTAGGGGGCGCGGTGGTAGTGTTGCGATCGGGAAAATGAGGCGTTGCCAAGGGAAGCAGTGAGCTGGGACTGGTGATGCTTGGGTGACGCTTGGGCGGCGACGTCGTCCTCTCTCGGTGTCGAGGATGTCATGTGGCGAGAGCCTGTGGCGAAGCATACTGACTCTGGGCGTTGGGAAGCTTTCTTAGCTTATATCTCACTCAAGTCTTCCACAATTGATTAATTTGCCCTGTGCTAATCTAGTTACGCATGGTAAGTGATTCGTCGCCACGAAATTAAGCTCCCTTGTTGCTTGTTAGTCTAGCGTGAATTTTGGCTTCGAGAAACCCTCTTCTTGTCTGAATGGACAGGTTGAACTTTTACAAGCGAGCGTGATTCCTCCGGTCGTGTAAGAGTCTCACTGCCCCGCCTTTCTCGTCCCTGGTGCCTTGTAAATAGGAGAGCTTTCGAGTTGAGCTGCAAAATACTGGCAGTTTAGGTTCCTTAATCCACGCTCGGTCGAATTGTATTCTTTTCTACTGCCTTTGTCATACCCACAGTGGGTATTTATTGTAAGGTTCGCACAACTGTAGCGTTATCGCTGAACGCTGCAGCTGAGGCACTGTTGACCACATGGTGGTGGTCCGGACTTGGACGCGCCTTCCGTCTGTTCCAGCGTCACAGACAGTGCGGTATATAGCCTTACGGCGCTCTTGGACCATATGCCCTTCAGCCGTGCTCCTATACGCCACGCTGTCCTGCACCATCTTCACCGAGGAGGTCGCCACTCGCCAAGAGTTATTAATTGTAATTTGTGAACTGTTTCATGTAACTGCTGTTTTCCTCGTTCTAAGGGCCTAAGCGGCCAGTTATTCTCTGCCAGCTTGGTACGCCCTTGTTTTAACAGTGTAATACGTTTCTAATCTTGGCCAAGTTTTTTAATTACTTTGGGAATGTACTACTGTTGTAAACTATAGACGTCCACCCTCCACAAAATTGAGAAAAAAACTTCCAATACTTTGCTGCCAAAACTACCGATCACTGCAGAACGTCCTCGTTATTTCGGAACCGTCATCGGAGTAAAGGAAAATCGAGAATTTAAACTCTGAAGAAAAAACATCTATGTTAAGCAATTTCTTTCAGCTTCATTGACAAATTACACGAACTGAGAATGCCTCTCACTTTCAAATCAGTGTCTGTAAACAAACTATCATGAATGTGTGTATGACAAACATTTCAGACTCGTGAAATAACGTTACAGAATACAGCCTTTCACGACATTCGAGCACATGTTGGAAAAAAAACAGTTATTTTACATTTGACAACAACAAGCTATAATTCAAGATGACATTGCTGTTTGGTACAGTATGTCAGGTCTCATTTTATCAGTGCCATACTATATCACACTGGTGATTATGAAACAAATCATAAGAGCCTGTTTTCTAATAGAACCTCCGGTAAGATTGTACCATGCCTCTTTCTTCCAACATATCGAAAAACAAACACCGTCTGCTTTTAGACATCGAGCATATTATATGTTTCACTCCATTGGAGCAAGTTGACGGTGGTTGAAGTTGCTTGCACAGACCTGTGTAAAGTTTTGTTGACTGTACTGGAGGAAGACCATCACAAGAGAGGGTTCCTGTATTGTTCCTTCATAAACAGTTTAATACATATTTTTTTTTTTTTTTTTTTTTTTTTTGCTGTCGTAACACATACAAGCAATCACTACAGCTTTGTACACTGCCTTACACTTTGTTTTTTTTTCTACCATGACTTTGATGTCTGTGTCAGGTGCCAAATCAACATTAACGCATTTGGACCCATTGGCTCTCACAACACACAGATTTGTTGAAATAAAACACGGAGGTGATTTTTCTCACTGACAAAAATGTGGAACGTATCGCAAAATATGGAAAGTTGACGACCTGTACAATTAATTTTATCTTCCACAGCGACGGGGTAGCAGAAGTCTTGGTGTTCCATTGTGAAGAGCATTGTTTGCTCATTTTGCAGTCATGTGCATGATACAGTGTTCACCATCGCTGTAAGGTGCTGTCCGTGTTGCGTGTGAGGTAATTGAAATAAAAAGAGGTACTAGTATCTAGTACTGTTAAAAAAAATGTGAAAGTCATTGCAACATATGGAAAGAGGATGAGTCTGCAGCATCGAGGAACACTTCCAAACAAATGTCTGAAGATGATGACCTCTACATTTAATCCCATGATCCAAAGTGAAAAGTAACAGATATCCAGTGTTCCGCAAAGACTCCCCCCATCTCAACGAAGTTGTGTCAGATAGTCATTATGTTTTAATCACCAGCGTACCAGTGCATGGATGGGATGGGAAAGGTGCAGTTGATATGGGACGATGTAGTATAATGTGCAATACAGTTGATAGCGTGATCAGTTTTAGCAATTTTACCACTTGTTCCGTATTTTCAACACCAGCCAATGACACAGCAGAATGTTTCCCAATTTCTGAATCATATCTAAATCACCCCTCCACTACTTTGCAAGTACCAGATACTAGATTGCAGATAGGTGACTGTGCAGTATGTCCATTCAGTCATATACACCAAACTAAACCAGACAGCATCCTATGCCGATTCACTTAGGTTGTCTACATACTGCCAGCACATCGATCGCAGTGGAGAATTTATTAGTATGACTTTCCGTTTGTGAATGGGCATCACACGGTATGCTCACCTTCGTAGGATGAAGTCAGAGTTTGACAGGTCCCTCTCACATTATCCTTGACCAATCTTCCCTTGAACACGGTCTCCAGTTTAATCTGCAGCTGACCACAAGTATGAGGATTCTACACCCACTACATTACACATCTCGTGAAGGAACAGAGCAAGCTGTGTCCGTAAATGTTGTTCAGCGAAGACTGTCCTGCACCAATCTTACCTACAGCACCCATCCAAATGCAAATTATCTCTCCAGATGTTTGCATGTTGAGGAGGGTAGAACACCCTATCAGTCTATAGTAGATATGAGAGTGTTGCGGGGATACAACAGACAGTTAAGAATAAACATGATGGAGCTCCAGAAGGATGGAGTTTGAAACATTTCACGTAAATCAACTGTGCTGTCAATTCAGAAGTATTGTTCCACTGTCTGGAGTCATTACCGGGAAGGTACCGGCATGTGAGAGATGACTATAGAGCATAAGCACAGACTCATATGGTTCTGGACCTAAAAAATGCTTTATTGTTAAAGCCGTATGGCTTCCAAAGTATTAGTCATGCGGAATGCAATGCTCGTAGTACTTTAATGCAGGATACAATTGTCCAACGTCAGACATACAACCACCCTGCAACTTTCCTATCCCAATCATCACGATGACAAACTATAAAATGATAAACCTACTTCCTTCTACACTATTCTGGTATCCTAGGAAGGTATCGTCAGTGCATATCCACCGCTCAAGCTGCTTACAAATAAACTAGAATGAAGTAAGGGGACTGCTGTTCTGTCTCTTAAGAAATTAACGAAATTTTATGTATCTCTTAAAGTCAGAAACGTACGTACCCTCGATCACAGCTCCCACATCAGTGGTGCTTATTATTACTAGCGGTATTGGTTTTGATGCACGTGGCTCTGTGTCACTAAGAAATAGAGCGAGGAAAAAGCGAGATAAATATTTTCAGTAGCTGATACATTGTGGTACCACCCACGCCTTGCTGCACGAAAGTGCACATGAAGAAGCAGCAACTTTTGACGAGAGAGTAAGCACCACAATCAATAGCCAAGGGAGATGTAACAGTCATACTGCTGTTTACAGTAACATCACCACGGCTTTGGTAGAATTCCTCTTGCAGAAAGAAGACCTGGTCTGATGTTAGGTAGTTTTGCTCATGTTTAGTATAATACAGCAATTTCGTCCTTACATCACATCTCTCAAGTACACCCGCCTCACAGGTGATACATGTGGCATTGGTCCAGTCTACTAAAAAACACTCTCGGGAATGGTCTAAGTCTGTTAAGGCATTGATACTAAAGGAATAACGTTGCTTGTAAGCACCAATCATAATTTGGTAATATCTATATTCAGCTGAATGTGTGGGAACACAATTATGGACTGGGATACAAATGTTTCGCCTGCTTTAATATAGCACCTCTGTGTAATAGTTATGTCACCTCTGTTGAAGTACGTCTTACGAAAACCCTGATGGTCTACAGGGGAAGGGTTAGGGTTAAAACTGAGTGCAGCCATAGCATAATTTTTAAGCTTTTCTCAGTCTTGTGTATCCAGGTACCTCCAACCCACCTCAATTACTTGCAATTAATGGTTCTGTCTCTAATTTTATGTATACTCAGTCAATTTACGTAATTTTGGAAGTTTTTTTCGCGATCTTACATATTTCGTCGCATTTCCCTCAGTTTTACGTATTTCCCTTCTATTTGTCGTACTTGTAGAGTTTTTCTTCGATTTTTGCCGGTTTTATTTTGTGTTTCACATATTTTTCGATAGTTTTCCCTACGTACATGGTCATATTGCTGACATATCCATGCTTTATTTGATTTTATACTAGGCTATTTGTGTTTCCTATACACCAGCCTATTAAAAGAATCCTAAGAATGCCCCTCTTCCCGAAGATTTTGTATAGGCAGATCTTGGAAACTATAGTAACACTCGCCTCATACCTAAATGAGACTCCGCGAGTGGTGCAGATTGGAAACTCGTAGTCTGAAACAAGAATCCGTGCGCTGTGGCGGCACATCAGAGAGCTTGTCTGCAGACTCACGTAGCGATGCACATGATGGAAACTCAAAGTCTGACACAATTGCACATGTTCATTTGACGTTCACTGCAACTGGCAGTTGACATGTGTACAGGGCTGATTTCTGCTGCTGCTCTGATATCGTTTCCCCATGTGTATATTGCTTACCAGTTGAGCTTCGCTACTTTTGTTTACACCTTCCAACTTTGATACGGCCCCACAGCCATCTTAGGACATCTACAAACCGTAGATTTCGGGTATTTTTGTTATCCCAGTAATAGGTTATTCGTTGGTTGACAGTATGTCAACTGCACTTGACATCCTGTAACGTGAAAGTTTCCCTTTCCAAGTACCTACAGATACTATGCGTGCAAATTACCAATCGCAAAGTCTCGATTTCAACCGTTTGTACATTATTTTCGACAGTGCTACAACCCCACAAATAGCGAAGAACACTTCGCAAAACGATTCTCTAGGGGATGTGAGCACATTTAAATTCATTCTGCAAAAGAGCATAACGTTTTTGATGCAAGTTATATTACCGACATTTCGTAACAATATCGTCTAGATTCTCCAGTAATGACAACAAACGAAGGCATCCTCCTGCTCCTGTCACACCACGATGACGTCACATTATCATCCCAGTTTCACTATTTTGTGTGCTAGACGTCCGTTGGAAGGATGGAGACAGAACAGCACATTAGTTGTATAATATAGCACTGTACTTGATTGTGACAAGTCACTCAGGACCAAATATTCTACAGATGCAATGCATTTGTTCTATCTTCTGTATGTCACTGTCCATGCATGTGCCATGGATGGCTCCCATGACATAGGCTAAGCTTGATTTAGTGTTAGGATGTGGATCCACACAATGTTATATCCCGAACAGTGCGTAGGTATGGATCCATAACGCACTACGTCCAGAATGGTGTTCGAAGGCGGATCCACCACACATTATTTATGGGTGGGGATAGAGAGGGATGGCAAACTCCTGTTCTTTGTTGTTGCAGTTTAGTGGAAAACAGGAGGCTCGCTTGATCATCCAAAAATGGCTCTGAGCACTATGGGACTTAATAGCTGAGGTCATCAGTCCCCACTCGCCGTTGTGACCAAGCGGTTCTAGGCGCTTCAGTCTGGAACAGCGCGACCGCTACGGTCGCAGGTTCGAATCCTGCCTCGGGCATGGATGTGTGTGATGTCCTTAGGTTAGGTTTACGTAGTTCTAAGTTCTAGGGGACTGATGACCTCAGAAGTTAAGGGGCTCCGGAAACGCTCAAAATCATGAAAAGTTCAATTTTTACTTTTTTGCGTTTTCTGAATCTGCAGACTATTACCTTTTAATAGATATATAATTTATTCAATTCCGAGGACTACAACTATTTTTAAATTTTTTTTGAAATGTGTTCTACATGGGCGTGACCCACTGTGGCGCTGTTAAACTGCTGTCAAATGGTGTTATTATTAACGTCCGTGTTCATCAGGTACATTTTAGTGATGTGAGATAAAGTATGTGTTGTGGCTAACCTGTGATGGTTCAATATATATCGCTGGTGTGATTGTCGATTGTTTCATGTTTATTTACTCTGTCGTTATCTCGAAAATATTCGTAATTAATTCTGTTTCTTGAGTCTCTGTTTTGTTGATGTATAATAATGAGTAAAAGTAAAGTTATTAGAAATCCTCTGAAGGCTTTTAAGAAAAGGAGAAATGTTGGAAAGCCAAAGGTATGTGTTATTACTGTAAACAATAAAGACGATAACCAAGTGAGTGAACCTAACCTCTCAAGTACACCTGCCCATAGCAGTCAAAGTGGGAAAGAAAATACTTCACAGAAGAAGCTTGGTTCAATGAGTGAAAACTATGAATGTTTCATGGGCGAATCGGATGTGAATGAAATATTTGATATGTCGGTTCTCAAAGGAATTTTTTCAAACTGTGTAAGATGTATTATTGTAGTGAAGTTGGTCTGGAACTCTCCATAATAAAGCACGTAGGACTTGCTAGTGAAATACAACTGAAATGTGATAAGTGTTCATACATGACCACCTTTTGGAACAGTGTTGCAGTAACTGCAACTGAAGAAAATGGTAGCCAAATCTACGAACACAACAACGAGCGATGCTTGCTTTAGACAAGGAACGCCTTCGGGCTGCAGACAGGGCTGTAAAGAGTCTATAAATACAAGCAAGAGTAAACAGGAGGAGGAACAAGAGGAAGCTGGAGGAGGAGTTTGCAGAGGATGAAGATAATCCATCCTATGGACCTGGAATGCACTAAAAAGTTAATGCAATCTTTGTCGCTCGATTCCCAAAACTTTTATTTTCTCATACTAATTACATGTTTTCTAAGGATCTTCCAAACATATTTGTTTCAAACTTTCAGTAAATGTTACACAGTACCTTCTGCATAATTTAACACAGCCTTTTTCCAAAAAAACTGTATATTTTTGAATATATAAATAAAAAATTGCAAAAAAATGTTGTGAATTTTCATTACAATTGAAAAAAAATCATCTTTAATAACTGAACTAAAATTTTGTAAAATCCCTGTGTTAAGTTGTAGCCCATATTCCAATAAATAATCTGTAAAAAGTTCAACTTCCTACCTCAAATACTTTGTGAGGAAAGATGTAATTTATAAGCGTTATTTAAACATTGCAAGTATAGGGCGTTCCGGAGCCCCTTAAATCCCATAGCGCTCAGAGCTATTTGAACCACTCCGGCCGGCGCTTGATGATCCAATGAATAGTAAACAAATGCAAACTGACATTTACTTGAACGAAAATAGTTTTCGTCCAACCCCGTGCATAGGAAAGCAGTCATGAAGTGCAGAGACCAAAGATTATGATGATGTCTATCTACAGTCTTAATTGCAACAATTAAGACGCGTGTTCACATAAAATGGTTACAACAGGTGGAGGGGGGAGGTCATTTCTAATTGATAAATTTACGTAATTTGAATATAAATTTGATATCAAAGTTGTCCTTGTTCTGTCATCTCCCTACTACTAACGCATAGTCCGACAGTGCAAGAGTCAACCAACAGTACGGTAATTGCTGAAGTAAGACTTCGCACGCGAGGTTAACGTTTACCTTTACATAATTCGGTGGCGTAGCGTGGCCCCAAGTGGTTTGAACAGACTCTCCAGATCAACATCCACTCACCGAGGCACGCAATAGATGAAGCTACGTCAGAGTACCGCGCATCACGCCGACGCAGTCGTGTGCATTGAGACCACAGTTATCGTTCTAGCTATGCTGAAACGACATTAAAACAATGTTCGGGCAGAATGTATATCCCATGCTGCAAAATGGTCGCCAGTGAAAACAGTTCTCTAGGGTATGCAGAACTTGTTTCTTTTCTTCCAGTCTGTGATCACAATAACTTTTTTTCCTCGCAGTATAGACATCGGTAAGATCTCGGTACTTATTTTCTGCTTCAGTTTACAGAGCCTTTTGACTCAGTCGTAAGACAGACGTGCCACTAGTTTCAAAAGCAGCGGCATAGTCGCGAATAAAAACTGAAGAAAAAATTTACTACTCAGATCTGAAGATGGTCACCACGGATTGAAATCGATTCTCTGAAGATCAAATTATTTAGTGAGCTTAGAGTGGGCCAATAGAAACAGAAAATTTACGGCATCCATCCAAAAATTACCGAGACTGATTTTATTCCTGGCGAACAGGTGACGTCAGCGTGGTAACTACGGTGGCAGCTTCAACTGACATCTGTGAGCAAGAGATCTGCATTCGACCGGTCAGTTGTGAGCAGGCAGCGTTAAGCAGTGGGCGTGCGGCCGTCGAGCGTCAACGTTGTTCTGTCACAAATCACAATGGAGTAACATCTTTAAAACAAATGTTGAAGACATGTTTCAGCATGACCTGACTGTGACAAAAGTGCGCAGACCTAGACTTTGGAACAAAAAAATCGACATATGGATGCCTGCCACGAATGAAAAACGCTGGCAATTCATTTCTGGAAAACATCGTAATGGGTGACGAGAATTAGTGTTATGAGTACGAACCTACCACAAAATGACAAGGTGTTCCAGTTCACATGAAGGGTCAAGGCTTTGAAGACGTAACCTACATTCGAACCAGCATGGCACTTGAGTTAAAATGACTGACTTCGCAGATACTATTCGCGGCTGTCTCCATCTGTTTTAGCTGAGACAGCCGTAAGGCGTCGCTTGATACTGTGCCCACTGCAGTAGACCGCTTCTATCAAAGGGACACACACACACACACACACACACACACACACACAGATAGAGAGAGAGAGAGAGGGAGAGGGAGAGGGAGAGAGGGATAGAGCTAATTCGCCGGACACCGACGGCAGCCGGTTTCCAACAGATCCCTGCAGCTTGCCAAACTGCAAAGCACAGCGCCACAGCGGGTTGCTGAAATATAAGGCGTGCCACAGCGGGTTGCCGAAATATCAGGTTGCAGCGCGCAACAGGCACACTAACTCAGGGCGACTCCTGTGCGAATTATACTATCAGAATAGTTTCAAAACTGATAGAAGTATCCATTTCGTGTTGTAACAAGCCGTACACTACTTCTGAAATAGTAAACCAATTTTTTTTTAAATTACGACAAACACCAATCTGAGCAGCCACTGCGGTTCCTGAACCAAATTTCACTCCTGCATCCACTGCAAAGACCTCTCCCGTTTCCCACCCCACTCACTGAACAGTCGCTGTACATTCTCGGCATAGAACTAGAAACACCTTTCCACTTGATGCGGCACTGCAACTTCCTATTTGAAAATAGTTGCTTCTCAGGTACGTCCCGTATAAGACCTCGTTTGGCGTACCGTCATCGTAGAGAACCTGGCAACAGCCACTGCGGTGTGTTGAAGCATGTAGACCCAACTAGTCACCCCTACTGTAGACTACTTGCTCTACAATCGTGTACTCGCCCCTACTGTGTCTTGTATCTTAACCCGCAGCTAGCGGCTGATACTGCAGCCTCTCTCTCTCTACACTCGACTAGTAGCCCTATCGAAAATTGCATCCTCTACACTTGAATACTCGCCCCTACTCTGACGTGCTAAGCTACACAAAACTAGTTGTCCCTTCTGTAAGCTTGAGTAACTACCCCCTCTGTGCGTTGCTCATGTACATGCAACTTGCAGCATCTACAATACGTTGCCCATCTAAACTCGACTAGTTATCTCTCCTGCCGGTTGCTGCTACACGCCAGACTGGTCACCTTTATTGTATCTTGCCCCCACCACGCTCATTTAAATATCGCTACTGTAAGTTGCCTTCTCTACAGCAAATGGCGTTTCTACAGTCGACTAGTTGTTTCCACTGCAAGTGCCGTTCTGCACGTTTAACTCATCCCCACGACCGCACCTCCAGGACTCTGTAAGCAGCCTCCTCTAGGCACAACCTATCGCCTCTGTTGTAAGTTAACTCCTCTCTGCCTGACAACTCACCCCTACTCTCAGATAATAGGTCTACTGGAACGACCTGATCTACTCTCGACCCGCAACTTCTACTGTATGTTGCCTCTTAACACATACGACAAGTCACTGCTGCTGTAAATTATCAACTCTACACTCAGCTAGCCTCCTCAACAGTAAATCACATCCCTACACTTCACTGTAGTGAAAGTTGTTCCTGCTACACTAAACTAGTAACTCCACTGTGAGTTGTCTCTCTCCACTCGACTGGTCCGACTGTATTAGCTGCCTCTCGTCTAAGGCGCCTCCACACGTAGCCTTTAGTGCTAGATCCTCGTCCCGTCTGCGAGTAGTCGCTCCTGCTCCATGTTGCCTCCACCGAACTCGACTCCTCCCACCTACCGTAGGCTGCCTGCTCTGCTCTCGACTAGTAATTCCTACTGTAAGTTGCTTCCTCTACGCTAGACTAGTCTACGCTGATGAACTTTGTCTCGTCTGCAGTCGACAGGTCACTCACCAAAATAAAGTCTCTACTCTCTGGCGGTAGCCTCTGCTGCAAATTACACTTTTCACTAGACTAGGCACCCCTAGCTGAAATTACTCCTCGTCCAGTATAAGGTGCCCCTTGCTCTCCACTAGCCGTCCTGTGTATATTACCTGCCCTACATTCCGCAAATAGCCCATACTGTAAGTTGCCTCCTCTATATACAGCTATTCGGAGCTACTGTATACAGCTGCAGACAACTGAATTGTACAAGTGGCCAACCCCGTATCAACTCCAATGACGCTACCTTCATAATACTCTCTACGTAAATCTTAATTCTTGGCCCAAAATCCCTTAACGCGCACCTTCCGGATTCTCCGTGTGATACATGTGTGGTGTTGAGCATAATTACACTCATTTATGAGTCACGGAATAATTTCTTGGGAGAACTCAAATAATAAGAATAGTGTTTTCACAAAGCTTAAGCGTACCGTACAGTCTGACACTCAAGAGGGTAATGCAGCTAAACTGAAGAATATTCGGTAGCATTATTCCTTTTACTCGAATGGATGGAGTTTTTCTGTATAGCATTTAAAACTGATGTTATGTTACAGGCAACATTAGCCCTAACCTTTCTTGATATTAACTATTTTCGCTATACTGCACTTACATCTTTGAACTGTGTTGTGTTCCCTTGTTTCCATTCCCATGAGATGTCCGGAGTAATATCAGAGATTCCACTCTCCACGGGTCGATGCAGTTATGACGAAGTTAATGTACCAAACAAGCAATCCTTCCAAACCGCAGTCAATAATACTAAGACCACTGATATCCACCTCATCTCATACAATGACGTAATTTGTCTCATTAAAAGCATAACATTTTTGAGACGAAATATCAACTAGATACAAAGATTGTAACTTACGGTGAGACAGACGATCCACAATAGACTTGCTTGACAAAACATATAATGCCCCAGAAAGTTTTGGCATTAACCCCCGAGCTGCGGCACTGCACCTTTTGCTCTAGCAAACTTCTGCTGCTGACTGCGGATTCCACATTCTGCATGGCACGCTGTAATCGCCCTGTGCCTGGTTGCTAAGCCTGCACCCGTTCCCAAGTTCCTGGTGACCTATCAGGGGAAACCTATACCTGGGCCCCCTCCCCTGACATCTAGCACGTCAGCAGTCTTGCAGGTGCACCATCAGAAGCCTTCAGTAACTTCTGGCCTAAAATGGTAGCAGTACACGGAACAAAGGAGCCACCGTGTGCTCCCCAGCCTCTCAGCAATCCTGCAGCCGCCCTGCCCCCTGACTAGACAAGGGTGGCAGAACCACATTTCCCCCGCAGCCCACCAGGAGTCCTGTACGCGGACTGGTTGAACATAAGTGTGTTCTCAGGCCTGTGAAAAGTCGTGGCTTCTCACCCCAGCCGATCAGCATCGCCATGCATGATTCGACATAAACCTGCTGTCCCCCCCTAGCCTGCCTGGAGAGCTGTTCGTGGGGCAGAAGATTCCTTTTGTGTCCCCTGATCAATCAGGGTTCGTATTCGATATCAGTAGAATCCTTCTATGGCCAGTAGACTTTCTGAAGCGCAGTACAAGGGTAAGCAGAACCTCGTTATGTGAGATAGTCTGAAAGGAATCGTGTACATCGACTAGCAAAAGCCTGTCATGTCCCAAAGTTGTCAAGGACGAACAGAACCACACACGATGCACTCTAGTTCGTCAGGAGTGTGTACACGGATTGGAATGACCACTAGTTCCTCCTAGCCAGTTAGGAGAATGCTATGTAGACCAGAAGAGTCCTGCCATACAACCTGGCATGTCAGGAAACATGTAGATGCAATGTCAGAAACTTGACATACTTTCTAGTGCGTCAGATGACACCCATAACTGGCAACTCCCAACACAATATAGACTGTCATACTGTCAGGAATCCAAGGGAAAGCCAGCACACGCCCTAGGACTTCTGGAATACACTGTATGAACCTTCAGGAAATCGTCGTGCTCGTTATTCCCTGAGCAATCCTGTACGTAGTCCGGCCGGCACAAAGCTGCCATGCCGCCAGGCCTCTCAGGACTGCAGTATGGGAAAACACAGAAGCCAGCACAGCCCTATAACTACACAAGATACGTCACACTCAGAAGCTCACGTGGGCGAAATAATGGAACCATATATTTATTTAGTAAAATATAGTGCAAATGACAAGAACAACGATAATAATGATGTTTCCTACATTGGCATCTCTTATCTGCTACAATCTTCCCTGTTTCGGGAGAAAAGGTACTCCCCGTAATGAACTTGTGATAAGACACCAAGCTATCGAGGGTAGTGTTCCAGACTTAATGGCCTGCTTGCGTGCTACTGTTCTTCAGCCGTTTGACATCACGCTGGATGTTGTGGGTGAGACAAAGGCAGCCACTGAGTTTTTGTTTAAAGGAGTCCTGAGATCAACATCGACTTTTTAGAGGGCACTCATCCTAGTGGCAGTCAGTTAGACAGGGTGCGGGCACAGTTGATACATTTAACCAACCAGATATCTGATTTAGGGGCATTAAAATTAGACGATCGTGATAAGAAATCAACCACTCAATTTGGATCCTTGGTTAATAAGTTTCAGTTTAAGGTTACAGGTTTAGAGTTTGATGGCAAGAGGACGGGGGAGCTGGATTTGTTACCTTCCGGGCGGTGCGCTAGGGAGCCCGGGAATAACGCCCTTATGTCCTCCGAGTGGTTAGCCGGGGCATTTGCTTAATTGCCTAATCCCCTGGTCCATCTGTTTCGAGAAGTCACTGAATTAGCTATAGACTGACTCGAGCAAACTGAAAAGATGTTATGGTTGTTGGTTCGCTTTGAGCAACACGCGTTTAGTGTTTCGCATCAGGTAATTTCGTCTCTATTGTATCCTTTAACTAGAGGCCAATTGAGGACTCTGGTATCCAAGGCTATGGCAGAAGGGTTTTCATTGCAGCAGTTGAGGGAGCTTGTGATCAGCGAAAGATTGACCATGGGAGTTCGTAAACAGCTCGAGTGTCACTATATTTGGCAGATGCAGCAAGATAGGGAGGAGTTGCATCAATACGTGGACAGAGTTAAGACAGCCCGTTTGGCCTTGTTAGTCGACTTGCCAGAATGGGAGTTACTTTCAATTGTCCTGAGGGGAATATGAGCAGCACATAAGTCACAGTTTGTTTTTAGTGGTCGTCCCTGCACTTGGGAAGAGCTTCGTGCCTCTGTTGTAGAGATATCCACGTTGCCGCTCTCGGTCGATATACACCGTGAAGTTAAAGTTCAGCCCATGGGCGTCACTGAGGGGAACTCCGGACTACCAGCATCAGCTGAGTCTGCTAGAGGGGAATCGCGGCATTGTTTCAGGTGCGGTCAAACAGGGTATTTAGTTCGTACTTGCGTTCAGCCGCGGACACCTAGAGTCAATGAAAGATGCCCAGTTGGGCAGCGACCCCGTGGTCGAGCCTTTAAAGCCTGGAGTGCCTGTGTCGCTGCTCGATCATCACTCCAACTGCCTTATATTTCTTCTCGAGTAGGTGGCGAACCTATTTGTGTCCTTTTTGATTCTGGTAGCTCATTTTCATTGTTCAGCTTGGAATGGTTTCTTGAATTTGGTCATTTTGCGAGACTTAGGCCGGTCCCTTCTTCGGTGCAGAGATGTCGGGTTGCCAAAAGGCTGGGTTGGGTCCGAGGGAGTATCTCGGTTGTGGATACCTCGTGGCCCTTGTCTTTGGCCTTGTTAAGTATCTGCCGGTCGATTTGATTTTGGGATGTGATTTTATCGGTAAAACTGGTCTTGTCTTGGATTATTCGGGGTACACCTTTTTCTTTAAGTTCGCTTCTGGTCAGAAATTTGGGTTCTGTGAATGTACTAAACGTAAGGTGCATAGAGATTCGGGAATTCTGGCTGTTGATGCTAAGGTTAGTGAGACTGATCTCACCCATCTTTCTTCCCAGCAGGCCTCTGAACTAGAGGGTTTCTTGGAGAGGTTCCCAGAGCTTCTCTTTGGTAGACTGGGGTTTACTAATGTTCTTGACTACCCTATTCGTATGTCTGACCATACTCCCGTCAGGCAGTCCCCATATCGTCTCTCACCGCCTAAGATGAAGATACTAAGGGAAAAGATCTCCAAAATGTTTGAGCCGGGCGTTATTAGGCCTTCTACATCAGCTTATGCCTCCCCTATATTTCTTGTCCCTAGGGAGCAGGGGCGGGACTTTCCGCCTGTTGTTGACTACTGTCGCCTAAATAAGAAGGTTGTCCTCGAATCGGTTCCTTTACCTGATCTTCATAACTCTTTTACTTGGCTTGCCAGGGCTAATTGGTTTACTGTGGTCGACCTGAATAAAGCCGATTATCATATTCCCTTAGCCGAAGAATGTAAACATGTTACATCATTTTGTACTGACTGGAATCTGTTTGAATTTAATAGGGTCCCCTTTGGTTTGGCTACTGGCGCAGCCGCCCTTACTCGTTTGCTGGATAATATTCTTGGAGACTTGAAATTTGTCTGTGTTTACATTTACCTGGACGATTTGGTAATTTATAGTCGTTCGTTTCAAGATCATTTGGAACATATCCAGCAAGTTTTTGCTAGGTTTCAGGGGACCGGTTTGACTGTTAAACCAATAAGGTGACATTAGTCAGGCAGCAGGTATCCTTCTTAGGCCACCTAGTATCAGGCGGGAGTATTCGCATCGATCAGGAGCGGATTAAGGCCTTCAGAGCCCTTCCGCCGCACACTGATAAGCGAGGGATTGCCACGTTCATAGGGATGGCGAATTATTTTAGGCGTTTTGTCCCTAATTTTGCTCAGTTGGACGATCCTTTAAATGATCTGCGCCGAAAAAGAGTGCGTTTTGAGTGGGGACCTGCTCAAGAGGCCGCGTTCGAGCGCATTAAGGCTGCTATGGCCAACCCTCCGGTTCCCGGAGTGCCCGATTTTAATAAGAAGTTTATTGTCCAAACCGATGTATCTAATGCGGGTATTTTGACAGTCCTCCAGGACTTCGAGGCTCAGAAGCAGCCATTAGCATGTGCGTCTCGTCAGTTAACCACCGCCGAGCTTAAATATTCTGTTTACGAATGTGAGGCATTGACCGTCATGTTCGCGTTGGATAAGTACCGGTTTTATCTCGTTCATAGAGTATTTCAGCTAGAGACTGACAACAAACCCTTAAGCTGGGTGCTACCCAGGTCGCGTGAAACTGTCCGTACCGTGAGGTCGGCGGTACGCATTTCGGTGTTTCAGTTCGAAGTTAAGGAGGGACTAAGAATGTGCTCGCGGACGTCCTAAGCCACATGTTTACTGAACAACCATCTACTGAGGGCGCCCAAGAAGCTTCGGAAGGCAATCTTAGTAGCGTCGTGTTAGGCGGTATTCCTCATTTGTTTAGTGACATTGCCGACCATGAGCATCAGGACCCCACTTGGGGACACGTTAGGAAACGGTTTTTGCCGGGGGAGCGTTTGGATGAATACGTATCAGGAAAAGCCTATGTGTGTAAGAGTAGGACGTACCAAGGAGATTAAGATCTGTCTACCAGGCACCCTAGTACGCCACGTTTTCCATTATTTTCACAACTCGTTGACTGTCGGGCATTTAGAAACCTATAAGACCTTGCAGAAGATTAAGGAGCATCTGAATTGGCCGTCTATTGACCGAGACGTTAGAGAAATGGTTTCTCGGTGTCAATTGTGTCATGTGGCCAAACCGAATAATGCTCTTCAACAGGGGTTCCTTAGTTCTGAGCGTGAATCTTGCCCCATGGACAAACTCTATATTGATTAAGGGGGGCGCTTACCTCACACCAAAAGAGGCCATCGGTATGTATTAATTATCATTGACGCATTTTCGAGGTTTACCTGGCTACTTCCGAGTCGTAATGTAACTGCTGCCAACACCATTGCGCATTTAACTAACCTATTTAGTTTTTTTGGACCTCCTAAGCAAATCTTTACTGATAATGCGCCGGCCTTTCTTTCGGCTCCCTTAAAGGCATCCTATTTTGAAGCGGTGTTAAGCATGTAACTTCGTATTATCCACAGGGGTCCTTTGCGGAAATGGTCAATCGTAACCTTAAATGCGCACTGAATGTCTTTCATCAGAAGCCTCCCAGTAAGTGGGGTTCTAGTCTGCCTTAGCTTTACCTTCAATACCGCCAGCAATGAGGCTTTGAGGCTACTTCGGTTTCCTTGATGTTTGCTTGTACTATTAGTTCTCCCCTTTCGAATTTATTGGGGATTCAAGATCTAATCCCTGCGGAGATAACCCCTCAGGTCGTCAAAGAGAACTGGAATCGTACGAGGCGCAATATTGTCACGGCCCACAACAGACAAGCTGGTCGTTATAACCGTAATCGGCGAGCCTTCAGGGGTAGGCCGGGAGACCAGGCGTGTGTCCGTAATTTTCCCGGGAGGGAGGTGCGTGTTTTCTGGGTCTGTGTACGATTATGCGGATTTTGGGCCCAGTTAATCTTCTGGTTAAGGACAACCGTACCGGTACGCAATTCTGGGTCCACCTTAATCATATTAAGTTTGGTTAGGCTGTTAGTTGGGTCTCCTAACACACTTCCCGGGTTTCTCTTTGAGAGAGGGAGGTTGAGCTGTGCTGCGGCTCGCGTTGGTGCTGTTGATCAGTTTCCGCCCTCTATTGGAGGCTAGATCGTATTGTTTAGTTGGCACGGTTGTGGTTGTTTGTCTTCTTCTCGTGTTGACTGGCGCCACTCGTTTCGCAAGCGTTGCCAGTCCGCTAGTGGCAGCAGCGGCGGTTAACGATATGTTGTAACTGTTGACCTGTCTTTGGGGCGACGTTGTTGTTTGTCCGTGTCATGTCAGTGTGCCAGTTCCGTTGGGGACTCTGGAGGAGCAGGGTCCACGCAGCCAACACCGACTCAAAGGAAGGCCTCGGTGCTCGTTCGTGACGTCAGCTAGGCACGGCGAACGCCATGTCTTTTGCAGGCATACTCATAATCGTGGTGTCTCCCTCTCTGACACAGGAAAATGTGAAACTATTGGCGGTAGTTGACCAACACACATTGTTCTGAAAGATTTCTGCAATCAATTAATTGTGCAATTCATTACACTTCTTAGTAAATAGTGTACTCCTGAACTTAAATTTCCACATGTTTTAAGGATTGACATACAAAAACCACTTCATGGTCCAGCAGCAACAGAATTCGTGCTTCTTTAACTTATTTGTAAATCTGAGGAAGTTACTGGGTTGCTTTTACAAGAAACTGTGAACATAATGGTGCTCTTCTTTCGGTATCTTGGTTGACTATGGGGTGAGGAGCACTGAATGTTAATGAAATATCTTGCGATTCTACACGTTGGGGGAGGGGGTGGGGGACAGAAGAAGAGGCAAAAGAGAGATACTTGTTTTATCAAATAAAATTTTTTTATCTTATAAAGTTTCTCCGTTCAGTTGCAAGAGGGACATATTTATCTTTTCTAATGTGCATTTTTAAAAAAGTTTGAGCTCTGCAGTATTTTCGGTGTATGAAGCTATTTTGTTTCCTGTTTACAATTCCTTTCGTTGAAAACGACTGTAATCTAATGACTGCCAACTGTTGGACATTTACACATGTAAATTAGTTCACATTTCCAGTGACGATTTATCTTTTGTAATGTGCATTTTTAAAAAAAGTTTAAACTCAGCAGTATTTTCGATGTATGAAGCTATTTTGTTTCCTGTTTAGAATTCCTTTCGTTGAAAACGACTGTAATCTAATGACTGGCAACAGTTGGACATTTACACATGTAAATTAGTTCACATTTCCAGTGACGATGCCAAACGAAAATAAATAAATAAATAAAAGAAACGAGTTAATTGTAAGGGGGTTGGGGTAAGTTTCGATAACAAAATGGATCAAGTAAATATAGTTACTTGAATGTAAAATTTCCGAAGCTTGCAATGGGGCAAAGCATCTTCTCACATTGATCTACGTTTGTTTCGACAGGATTCAGTAACACAGAACTATGATCTTCATTTGTAGCTTTACGATAGTAAGAAAATGTTTCATCTAAATAAAACTGCAGGATCCAAAACAATACCAAACATATTGTCCAAAAATAAGAGATTTATAGTGATAAGCACGCCCAGGCGTTTCTGCCTGCAACAGACCTGGCGTTCGCCGTGCCTAGCTGACGTGACGTCACCAACAAGCGCCGAGGCCTTCCTTTGAGTCGGTGTTGACGCAGCACGCCGGGACAGCACATGGGCTGCCGCATGGAAGGGTTGTGGTCACGACGGTGCACGACCACGACCTCGTGGTAAACCGGAACCAGCAAGCTTTAAGATGTGTGCATTTCAATCCAAGTACAGAAACCTCGACTACTGTGATATTTCGCGGTTCTCCAGTGACGTGGCGTCCTGTTGCAGCTCGTAGTGTCGCCGAGGCGATGAGCAGAGGGCGGAGTGCTTTTGGCCAATTGTTCCATCGTTGCATTTGGTTTATCCGACGTCAGGTAGCCTCGGTAAGATTATCATTAGTCATTCGTAGACTGCCACTAGTCTGCGTTTCCATCTTGTGAAGTGAATGCAATTCTGGGCTGCCTATCTCATCACTCGCGAAAAAGTTTGTTGCCAGATCCTCTCAGAGGTCGATTCCTGGAGCACCGTCTGTGGCCCCGTGGTTCTTGTGCTTTATTATCTTATTACCTTATTCCCCCCGTGGTGATCAGTTGCTTGTTTTTTTAACTAACCTTTGCTATTGTATTTCCTGTTTTGGAGCAGACGTCTAATTTTTTTAAAATGTTATTGCCGTTCTTGGTGTGTGGCGATCAGTTCCTTGTCTTTCGAATTAACCTTTGCTATTGTATTTGCTGTTTTACAGCAGAGTTATAAATTTTGAATATAATTACCATACTTGTCGTTACAGCAGATTTTTAAATGGTTGTGTTACCAAGTTTAACATCATTTTATCTCACCTGTATGATGATCAATTGCTTGTCCTTTTAAATTAACTTTTGCTATTGTATTGGTTGTTTTACAGCGGGTTTTTTAATTTTTTTTTATATAATTACCGTTTACGGCGTGTAGGGCCTTCAGCTGTGATTGTGGTCATTAACTTTAATAAAATAATTTGTATTTTAGCAGTAAGCCTTAAATAATTATTTACTTCCATTCCTGGCCTCTGATACCTTCTGCTGTGTGTGTGGCCACTTACTGTATAATATTTCAATACATGTAAGTTGCAAATGACAGCAAGTTCTGAAACACTGTTAATTTTTTGCCATTCTTAGCGTGTAAGGCCTTTAGCCTTGATCACAGTGGCTTCATTTTTTAAAACATTATTTATATCTGTATTTTATGGTGATTGGCTAAAATGTAATGCGCTGAAAACACTATTATTTACACAGTTGTTTTAATAACGTGTGCTATTTTTTATTTATTGTTGAGTCTGGAATTACTGTTATAAAAATAAATATGTGTAACTGTAAAAGACAACCAATAGTAATTGATTACGGCCCTGTCCACAATCATAACCGAATCCTGCCTTCCTTAACTACCAGGTTTCAAGTAGGGAAGGTCTGTCCCACCCCTGGGCGGTGTTCAAAAAATTGTTCAAATGGCTCTGAGCACTATGTGACTTAACATCTGAGGTCATCAGTCCCCTACAACTTAGAACTACTTAAACCTAACTAACTTAAGGACATCACACACATCCATGCCCGAGACACGATTCGAAACTGCGACCGTAGCGGTCGCGCGATTCCAGACTGTAGCGCCTAGAACCGAGCGGCCACCCCGGCCGCCTGAGCGGTGTCCTCTCGCTTAGGAGGGCGAGGTTGAGCCGTGGCGAGCTGTCGCCAGTGTTACTTTGTTCGTGTATCGTTGACTTCCAGCGGCAAAAACTATTTTGTACACATCGCCATATTGCACCGGCAATTAACCCCCACAAAAGTTGTCTACAGATCATCAGATACATGACTCACAAGAATGTTGGGACCAGGATCATATTTACCAGTGTAACTACAATTAAACGGATCGAGGTACAGGTATTGTCTCCTCTTGATGGCTGTGATTCTGGAATGAATTTTAGTATCTAGAGCGCACATAATTTTTCACATAAAAATCTCTCTCATACCCTAGTGGCTATCGATGTGCTGAGTCTATAAGTCCCTCACGAGAGGACACAAACACATTTTCTCTGGTCGTACCACAACATTAGCCACAGTAACATTACACTGCAATATATATGCATTTTACACATACAGTGCAGTTATCTTTTATATCTGTACAGCGCCCGAGAAAGTTACGGTATACCTACACTCACACCGGCTATATGTCTTGATTCTCTGGGGCCAGTTCCCTCGACACAAAGAGGTCACTGTTTCTGGTCCCAACGTGCTTGCTTGCTCTTGTACGCCCATCTTCAGCCTCTAGGGATTATAAGAACACATAAGAACACATATATTTTCACTTGGTTTGACAGTATAATGTACCATTTACGCGATACTTCCCGACATCAAGCACATAGCAGTATCCTAACCGATCGCTGGCGCAACGTAATTCCGTAGATATAGACTAGGAATTATTTCTCTACAAACCCGAAACTTTAGCGAGGTGGTGCATGCCATAAATCACTGAGTAACTAGAAACTTTTCCCATCTGTAAAGATCTTTACGCGAAAAATTTGAAAAAAGAAAAATAGAGGAAACTGATATTTCCAATCGCGAATACCGACCTCAGTATTCATCCCTATAATTTACAAAGTCAACCAAGGGGTTTCTCATGTCTAGAGAACCAGCAAATTTGTCTTCCACCTGCTAGATGCACACACCACAATCGATGTTCTAAATCAGCTAAATAAAGGCGCCAAATGTGCAGAAGCAGTCAATCAAACATGGAAGGGATAACGCTCCAGTGCAAACGCACGTCCATATTGAATCTTCTCAAATTTCCACACGATCACGAAAGCTCTCCCACACATACTATTAGTTCGCTATTCGCCCATCTAGAGGACAATACGGTTAAGTCAGCTACATTGCTACATCCCAACAGGCCTATCCATTCGAGAAGCTCCTACCGTTAGCTGGAAACGTGAATCATTCATGCAACAGGTCACCGGCGCTGCACGCCAAACACGCATACACAGAATCGTCCTTTGCAAAACTCTTCCAATTTCCTTTTGTTGCAACTGACTTTTATTTAAAATCACCCATTGTGTGTGGTGTGGTATGGTAGCAGCAGTAGCAACATAATTTACATAATGCGACATCTCGTTTTCTGCGAGTGGCCATGGATCAGAGCTTGTTAATGTCAGTTTAGAACCTGACACAGACCTCGAAGTCATTGTGGGAAATCAAAATGTATGGCAATGTACAAAGCGTGTTAGAGCAGAAAAAAAGCAATGTTTCAAACAAGGAGACAGAATTACAGGGAGCGTCTCTTGCGATATACAGTATAGTTCACAGGATACCATTATCCTCAATCAGTACAGGTGATGAAACTTTAAACTGGTCTGTGCAGTTGATCAATACCTATATATTTAATAGGATGCCAGCATGCATGCGGTATTTGTTTTCATGTATGGGAGGAGAGAGATGAGGAAAAAATCTTATCCAGTTCTCTATTGGATGAAGTTAGTGGGGCTTATATAGTTCATAATTTTTCTCTGGTGGATGGAACAGAATAAAGATGATAGAATGCAGTAGCAAAATCTACATCCTACATCCAGTTCTCGTACTGTCTTTTACACTACCTCGTGTTGCAGGAGCAGGCTTCCTTTGTGTCGAATGGTCAAAACACAGTTCTGTCACAGTAACTCAGCTTTGCTTGTTTCTACACGGGATGCAGAAGGTGGTAGATATAGCTTTCTCCGACTTCTACTCAGTTCTGACTTACATTGGGACAACCACATGCACAAAGCTGCAGGGACAGTAGCGCAGAGTCTGAGGGGTAGTTCCAAGATGCATAGGAACTACCTAAAACCATGATGGAATTTTACTGTAGCAGATAGGTTCGAGAAAGGTAGCCCGTTTCGAGATATGAGAGTGCCAGAAATATGATTCACTAGTGGCTGTAATCATGAAAAGACTACTCCATAGGATCAAACGCAGGTATGTGGTTGAATGGAAAGACTGAATTCAAAATCATAATCATTTCGACCGAAAATGTAACACTAGAGATCTGAAAAGCTAGTGTACATTTCTTACGACCTCAATCATCACACCATCTACTACTGTTTGTGATCCTTCTCAACCAATCATCACTTATAACTCTGTGGATATATTGCACAACCTCTGTCATAGCATCGAGACAGAATACGTTACAAATACTGGAGAAGTATCTAGCGGCGGCAACGTAAGGGAGTTGCAAACACCGGTTTCATGCCACGGTCCTTAGCCGAATCACGTCCAAAATTCGGTAATTTTGTTACGAGGGTGCACCGTCGGCGACGTGTGACCGCACTGCCGGCGTCATAATGTACACTACTGCGATCATCGTCTGTATTCAGTGTCGCAGAGTTTGTCTGGGTAAACCACGTCATTCGTAGGTAATGCCATACATGGATTTATAAATGGTTCAAATGGCTCTGAGCACTATGTGACTTAACATCTGTGGTCATCAGTCCCCTAGAACTTAGGACTACTTAAACCTAACTAACCTAAGGACATCACACACATCCATGCCCGAGGCAGGATTCGAACCTGCGACCGTAGCAGTCGCGCGGTTGCGGACTGAGCGCCTAGAACCGCTAGACCACCGCGGCCAGCCCGGTGAATAATAGGTTCGCCTTGAGCATCAGGCGTATAAAGTATGTGTTTGTGTTCTCACATGTGCAAAGGAAATGACTATGTCCAGTCGTAAGGAAGGTATGGATTTGACGTGGAGTACTGTGATAGGAAAGGGAAGACTATGTCAAGTCATAAGAATGGTACAGATATTTCTATTTCCAGAGCCACAGTTGTCAGCAGGGCGTATTTCTTATACTTCGGTCATTGTCGAATGTCGTTCAGCTGAGACCGCAATCGTAACATTTAGTTGTAAGTACAGTGATAAAATATATATAAGGCCGTTTTTTTTTCCTAGGACGTTGCTGTCTATGCGTGTTTGGCGTGCAGCGCCGGTGACCTGTGGCATGAATGATTCACGTTTCCAGCTAACGGTAGGAGCTTCTCGAATGGATAGGCCTGTTGGGATGTAGCAATGTAGCTGACTTAACCGTGTTGTCCTCTAGACGTCAGAATAGCGAACTGATAGTATGTGTGGGAGAGCTTTCGTGATCGTGTGGAAATTTGCGAAGATTAAATATGGACGTGTGTTTGCACTGGACCGTTATTCCCTCCCATGTAAATTGCTTGGTTGACTGCTTCTGCACATTTGGTGCCTTTATTTAGGTGAGAGAACAATAATTATGGTGTGTGCATCTAGCAGGTGGAAGACCCATTTGCTGGTTCTCTAGACATGAGAAACACCTTTGTTGACTTTGTAAATTACAGGGTTGATTTGGAATCTGTTACATCACCGAGATCTGTATTCGCGATTGGAAATATCAGTTTCCTCTATTTTTCTTTTTTCAAGTTTTTTCGCGTAAAGATCTTCACAGATATGATAAGTTCCTAGTTTCTCAGTGGTATACGGCATGCACCACCTCGCTAAAGTTTCGGGTTTGTAGAGAAATAATTCTCAGTCTATATCTTCGGAATTCCGTTGCGCGAGCGATCGGTTAGGATACTGCTATGTGCTTCATGTCGAGAAGTATCGCGTAAATGGTACAATTTACTGTCAAACCACGTGAAAATATATGTGTTCTTATAATCCCTAGAGGCTGAAGATGGGCGTACAAGAGCAAGCAAGCAGGTCAGGACCAGAAATAGTAACGTCTTTGTGTCGAGGGGACAGACCGAGCCTTTGGACAACAGTTCTCAGAGTGACTTCAAGCCACTGAGGGTGCTCTGGTCACGCACCAGGAGTGGAGATCCGCCCGACCTCGTGGGAAATATCTAGAGCAGTGAGAAGCATACCTACGGTGCATGTGCTTATGCCGTCTGTTTTCATGGTATACGTACAAGTGTCTGGCGGCCGATACCTATACGAATAATGTAAAACACCTACACAATATAGCAATGTAAATGTTTAACTGGACCTGCTATAGTGTAAAAAGAGGATCGGCAATACAGCTGTAAAAGTTTAAGTCCCCTCATCGGCACCCCTAAGCGTGCTCTCGCATTTCCTGGTTGTTTTATCGATTGTGATGTTGATTACAGTACACCAACCAGCGTCGGTGATGTCTTTCCACGCATTACATACACAGATGCGGTATTCATTATCACACATAGTGCCGGACGCCTATCCTTCATAACATTTGTTTGAGAGAATCTTGGCAGGATGCAGCACCTTCCAGAAGCGCTGAATCGAAGACTTTGTCAGGTAATTTCCTAGGACTGAGGGGAATCGAGGCATATAGCCAGTGTGTGTGCAGGTATACCATAATTTTTTCAGGTGCTGTACAGATATAAAAGATTATTGCACTGTTTGTGTAAAATGCATATATATTGCAGAGTAAGGTTATTGTGGCTTATGTTGTGGCATGACCAGAGAAAATGTGTGTGTGTCCTGTCGTGAGGGGCGTATAGATTCAGCGCTTCGATAACCACAAGAAGAGGAGAGAGATTTTTATGTGGAAAATTATGTGCGCTGTAGATACTAAGATTCGTTCCAAAACCACAGCTGTCGAGAAGAGACGTTACCTGTACATTGCTCAGCGTCAGACTGCAGCAGCAGTCCTAATATTCAATTATAGTTACACTGGTGAATATGTTCCTGGTTCACAATTTTCTTGTGAGTCTTGCATGTATCTGATGATCTGTAGACAATTTTTGTGGGGTTTAACTGCCGGTGCAATATGACGATGTGTACAAAAAAGTTTTTGCCGCTGAAAGTGTCGTCTGCAGGAAACAATGGCAGGCAGTGCTGCCACAATGGCAGCAGCAGCATTTTGATGGGCAAATTCAGTAAAGGATGGGCTGTCCCGTTAGGACTGCTAGGAAGAATGCACCCTGTGCTATTCTGGGAAGCATTGGAGCTTCTCTCTCAGCACTGGACCCACATTGCAGCTACGCGTCATCGTCCCAGCATTGTTCCTAAGTGAACACGTATTTCGACAGGAATTTCTCGGGTGTCATGTATGAAAGAGAAGCCACCGCCTCATGCTTGCGGGACCCAAACAGACACCTGTGCAGATTCAGCAGCGTTGGCGTCGGGCATCGAGTTGCGGAATGTCTTTTTTATTAGTGATCTTTTGTTTAAACTATATTCCATCGATTTCACTTACCAATAGGATGCTGTGAATTAAAAAAAAAATTATTTCTGCACAGAACTACTTTCTTGGCCAACTGAACCTGAAAATTCCACAGAATAAGAAGAATGAATTTTATGTAATCTAGTTGATGACAGTACTGGTGTTATATTTTTTTAGTAATTATTGTGATTTGTATCATAGACCATTGCTCTTAATAGTATTTTACATACCTTTGAAAAATAAGTAAATGAAATAAAACAAAGAAGCAAAGTTTTCTTAAATCTGACATGAGTTTTTAATTTAGGATGTTTTTTTTTTTTGGGCGTAAATCAATTAAGTTCACAGTTCAATTACGTATACCATAATTACTTAAAGTGAAAATCCCTCTCACGTAAACTCAGATATTACTGTACTAATCACATAAAACCACCAAAAAGCTTCTATGATTCGTATTTTGGAGATGACATAGTATTTTGTGTGTCCTGAAAAATTTACTCAGCATGAGGTACGCCCTTTTAAAAAAACTCGATTCACTACGTTAATTTGCATAATTTTTATGTAAAACACAGTACAATAGTTTAAGTGGGTGGATGACAAAGACGAATGCGCCAGAAATGGCGTCCAAAAGCATGGAAATTCGAAAAGTATACCAGAAAATGGTGGGAGGACTTAACTAATTACTAAATTTTGTATAAAAGGCGGTACAATAGTTTAAGGAGATGGGAGTGACATGGAAAACCACTTACTAGAACTATAGATTAAGTGCCAACAAAGGGCCAAACATTAGGTTAAGATGCCCAGAGTACAGTGTTGAATATTAGGTTATGCAACATGTTTGTCCCATGTAATTACGTCTTACGAGACCTACATGTTTCTAAACAGCAGAAAATGATGAGTAAGAGAAATCCAACTCCTACAAACTGATTTTTTTTTTATAAATAAACAATATAGCCTTGAATTTCCCATTACGAGATCCTTCCTCACCACCACCAGACCGCCATCTTGGAATACATCACAGAAGGGTTTCCAGTGCCCTCTGGTGGCAGTACTGTGTACTAGGTCAGTTGGACTCTGGACCTCAGGGTGAACACACCTGATGGCAGTACTGCCTCTAATTGTTTAAATAAAGACTGAAAATAAAGACTTATGTCCATCATATCCAGCACAGGCTGAGTCCTTTTCCAACCAGTTTCTTGGAAGAGGTGGCAGTCGGTTGACTTAGGTTAGTGGAGGTAGTCCAAGTGCCCTTTCTTCCCACCATTTTCGTAGGTTAGTGGAGGTAGCTGTGGTATGTTGCGTTGTCCTGATAAAGCATGAACTTCCCGCCATTTTCTGGGGGAGGGAATGACCAGTGTGAGAGAGGTTAATTAATTAATCAATTTAATTAAGTAGTCAATCAAATTGATAAGAGTGAGAGGAGCTATTCCAATAACTAAGACCTGAAAGTATACCTGCGAGAGAGGGTGGGGGGGGGGGAGGGGGAAGGGGGGGGGGGGAGCAATAGGTTAAGTTCCTGACAATCAAAAGGAAGGCTCCTTTTAGCAGGACAATAGGTTAAGTACCTGTCAATCAAAGGAGAACAATAGGTTAAGTGCCTGTCAATCAATTAAGAACAATAGGTTTGATGCACTGATGCCCGTCTTGTCCCCCTACTTACTTCGCTGACACTCCTGCGTACCTCGCATGACGGCACCTGGTCCTCCCACTGTCGGATTTGTGGCGGAAAGTTGACGTCTCTCACTCAGCGATACCGTGTGGCGCCCGTAGCTCAGCGTAATAGCGTCCAAGCCAGCCACGAGTACTGTGGAGTAGTTTAGGGAACTGCTCACGCAACTTTTTGGACAACATGCTTGTGGAGAGAAGCAGCGATTAGTATGATTAATCAACATTTCAAGAACACTCTTAATCGCACTTATTGCTGTTATAATACCTCCAACCAGTTTCAAACCGACGTAGGGGTCATCTTCTGGGTGTTTACACCATTGGTCGACTGCTGGTGGTGTCACTCCTGTCTACATAACAATAGTTTCCTGCCGTTATGTAGACAGGAGTGACACCACCAGCAGTCGACCAATGGTGTAAACGCCCAGAAGATGACCCCTACGTCGGGTTGAAACCGGTTGGCGGTATTACAACAATAATAAATGCGATTAAGACTGTTCTTGAATTATTGATTGCTGACGCAACTGCCTGAGGCTAAGTTAAAATGATAGAAGCAGAATACAAAATTTTTTTTAATCATTTCTACCTGTTACCATGTACAGATTCAAGTCGTATTTTACTCCTCTGGTTTCCTCTAAATTATGAAGAATCCCTAAAAGGTACTGATAAAATGTATCCTTTCTTCCTGTACCTAGGACGATGGCTCTATTTTATTCTCTGAAAGATTATTGGCCTTTGTGTGAGGAGGGAGTCTCCAGAAAGGCTAGTCGATGTGACACGATTTATGTCGGACGTAATGTGTGCTCCATAAGCACCGGTACGCCGAATAGGTGTGGTGTATACAACTTTCGCAATCCAGCAAATCTTTGTGACAAAACACTGCGTCGTTCTCTCTTATTGCATGGCCTAAGACAATGTTTGCTTCCACGCTATCTTTCTGGGACAAGTTTATCACATAAGCTTTGATAACATGGCTGGCCGATAATTCTAGTTGAGCGTGATTACGTTTCCCGTTCCGTAAGTCCAGGTATGGAGAGCCGTTTTGAGCGTTTAGCGCAACACAAGAGGAAGCGTACGTTCAGGGCTCAATTCTGGGGAGGGATCACGGTTTGTTGCGGAGTGTTCAACCGAATTTAACTTGCTGTCACACTCACTCTGAAGGTGCCACGGACGTCTACCGTCGTAATATTAATAACAATAAAAGATATACACTGTCTTAATACAATATTATCCATCCATACATACATACTCTAAAGGCTAACGCCTTTTGGATGCAACCACTCTCTTCCGTCATTAGTCGTTCGTTTCAGTTCCATCATGTAATTGTCACATCGCATCCCTCCTCGGTGTCTTCTGAAAACGTTGTCCTAGGCCGTCCTCTTCCGTCCTTCCCAGTACTTTCCCTTCAGCAATATCAATGTGGAGGTATTGTGACTGGAGACATGTCCAATAAATTTTATTTTTCTCTTTTCCATCTCCTTTAATAGTTTTCTCTTCCTTGACTTTACTTAGGACTGCAAGGTTTGTTTTACTTTCTGTACAGCTCTTTATTGTCATTTTCCGCTATATCTGCATTTCAGATGCTTCAAGTTGGCTCCTTTTCAATTTACCGAGAGTCCAACTTTCACTTCCATATAGCCGTGTACTTCGTACAAATGATTTCTCAAACGGTTTATTGAAATACATATTCACTTGCTGCTGGTGAAAATGTTTGTCTTCGTCATAAATTCCTGCTTTGGCACTGCTATCATTCTCTTCACTACCATTAAGCATTTATTGTCCTCTGTGATTATATTTCCGAGATAAGAAATTTATGTCAACTGCTCGTTTCTGATGACATCACTTTACATATTGGTTTTAATTTCTCCCATACTTTTCCGCAGTACCATTCTTTTTGTTTTCCGTTTGTTCACGTTTCATTTCCACAGCTTAAGAGTGTCGCATAGGAACTGCAACTTTCTATTTATTTATTTCTCACAGTCTGCAAAAATCACGATGTGATCAGCAGATCTAGTACTATGTATCCTTTCACCGTTGTCTGTTATTTCCTTTGCCATGATCTGAAAAGCTGCCCCAGTGGACACATTAAATAAATATATGGGATAGGGGACATCATCGTCTAACTCCTTTGTCTAATCTTGGCCTTTCCCTTTACATTAGTGATGTTTGTTTTTGTGCTTTGGTTTTGAAGCAGTCAACGAATTATTCTTTTGTCCTTTTAGTCAAGTTCTATTTTTTCCATAGTTCTAAAGAGATGCTCCCAATTAACATCGTCAAACGTTTTTCTAAGGTAAAATGTGTTCTTCTATTCAAACTCATCCTTCCCTCCAATACCACGTGCAAGACCAAAATTAATTCTCTTGTTCTTCTGTTCTCTAAATCCAAATTAGTATCCTCCAAGATACTTATCTACTTTTTCTTTTATTCTACTTTCAACTGTATTAATGAGTGTCTTTGAGCTATGTGACAGTATCGATAATGATCTATAATTGGTGCAGTCGACAGTCTTTCCTATTTTAGGTATGGTAATGGCCCTGCATTGTTTGAAGTCTTATGACATGATCCTTCTTTCGTAGCAGTCATGTATTGCTATAAATAATCTATCTTTCATTGTGTTACCTAAATTTTTCAGAAGTTCTGCAGGAATGTCATCAACACCAATTGCTTTTCTTGTTTTGAGACTAAAAGGCCATGTTCATATTTGTGTCACATAATTGCACTTCTCCTTCACATTCATTGATGTCTTCAATTATATTACTTTCATGCTTGAAATCCTTATCATCATATAGTTCTTCTATGTATTATCTCCAAGGTGTGCATATCTGATCATCCCCTTTCTTTTTCCTAAAATCTCATTTTCTTCCTCCAATGATCCCCAAATTAATATTATTGAAATGCAATGGCTCATCACTTCAATTAGCTATTGTATCGGTTCGTTCTTCAAAAGGCATCTTTATCTTTATATATTGTTCTTTCTATCCTTCTATTATCCATTTCTTTTCCGCCAATCTCTTTGTTTTTTAAATCTATTGACGCACTTGGCTAACATAAGTGGATGGTCACTATATGTTTCTCGACCACGACAACTTCAGTATAATTTTATCTGATTCCTATACCTTCCAAGATGCTACTCCAGGCAGGTGTAAAATGAATGTGCGCAACGGAAAATACTAACAGCGAAAATGAAGATTTATCCCTATTTGACTACCCCCCAGAAGCAGATCTTAGGATTTCTTAATGGTGATAGTGTTTCCTCCTTGTTGCTCTTTAACATAAAAATTACATAAATGAATGATTAAGAGAACTAGTAACTACAAAATGATAAATGTTGATTATGCTTATGCATTTATTCTAGATTAAAATCCCTTTTATATATTACAAATGTTTATACATCAATGTCCAATGGACATAAAGAGACACAAATGAATTTCCTAATTAATATTATCGATCATTTGCCCAAATCTCCCCCTTTTTAATGGCTACGCGATCTAATATAAATAATGCGAGGTGACTGACATCACTACGTACCACACACTAGAAGACAATACTTTCAAAGATGATCTACAGTGGTGTGCAACCTCAGTGGATACAAAACTTATGTAATCACAGCTGTTTCGGTTTACAGCCCCTATAAGCCGAAGCATATAGCAATATCACTGTATGTACTGCGTCTGGTGCGTCGGAGTGATGGTTCTCATACACGTCTGCGACGATGGATGGAAGAACTCCAGCCACAAAATAAAAAAAAAAGTCTTTCAAACAGTAGGACGGCAGTAGGCGGTCCTCTGTCTAGTATGATCCAATACTGTCCTCTCCTCTCTGTGTTCTACAGACGAGAAACACGAGCTCCCATCCACAAGGACGGCAGTCCGATAACGCCTCTATGTCAGTGTAGACATAGGAAGTGCTCTCAATCACTGAACGCTGCGTACTCAACGACGACTCCCTACCCGAAGTCCACAATCGTGTAAGTTCGCAACAGTACAGTGCCTACCCGTGCTAACTATAAAATCTCCCAGCTCGCACGGCTCCCCACGCCAGAGGTTCGAGTCTTCCCTTGGGCACGTGTGTGTGTGTGTGTGTGTGTGTGTGTGTGTGTTGTCCTTATCGTAAGTTGGGTTAAGTAGTGTATAAGCCTAGGGACCGATGACCTCTGCAGTTTGGTCCCATAGAACTTAACCACAAATTAATTAATTCTAAAACCTCCTGAGAGCAAAGACAGCAAGTCAGTCTGTACCGACAAAAGCTGGTACTGAGCGACTGTCAAACACGGGTACTCGAAACGGAAGACCGCATTCTCTCCACCGCTGGCTTCCCAGCGAAGCTCGACTCCTCTCCTTCGTAACTGCAGAAGGCGAATCATATTCTCGAAACCACGGAATATTCTACCTCTCTACAGATTCCTACGAACGCCGACCTTTTGTCGTCAAGTGCGGAAAGTTCGCGAGGAATACCTATCCCCGTTAATTAGGAATTCATACAATGGCACGCTTATCAGGGTAAAAATCCTCGCAAATAACCCAGCCTGCGTGATTTCCGAGGTAACGCTTCCTTGTTCCTCTCTGCTGCGTCTAAGATTTTCAGAGTTTCCGGTTATCCTTCAGGCCAAGCTACACCACCGGCCAGCCGCCACTCCATCGTGCTTCAGCGATCAGGGGCCCCGAATGTCCGGCCAGGGCTACTTCCTCTGTTAAGCAGGACCAACACCACTGTGCGGGCTTTTCCATCCAGGGCCTGAGTTACGTCTGCCGTTTCATATCCACTGGCATCCCAACCTCTTCTAATATAGGCAATCATTCATTATACCGTTTTGATAATTAAGACACTCCATCACCTTTCATGGAATAAGCGTTAGCAAATATTTACAAGGTGTACGTGACAATGTCAAAATGGTTCAAATGGCTCTGAGCACTATGGGACTTAAATTCTGAGATCATCAGTCCCCTAGAACTTAGAACTACTTAAACCAAACTAACCTAAGGACTCCACACACATCCGTCTACATCTACATCTACATGATTACTCAGCAATTCACATTTAAGTGCTTAGCAGAGGGTTCATCGAACCACAATCATACTATCTCTCTACCATTCCACTCCCGAACAACGCGCGGGAAAAACGAACACCTAAACCTTTCTGTTCGAGCTCTGATTTCTCTTTTTTTATTTTGATGAGCATTCCTAGCTATGTAGGTTGGGCTCAACAAAATATTTTCGCATTCGGAAGAGAAAGTTGGTGACTGAAATTTCGTAAATAGATCTCGCCGCGACGAAAAACGTCTTTGCTTTAATGACTTCCATCCCAACTCGCGTATCATATCTGCCACACTCTGTCCCCTATTACGTGATAATACAAAACGAGCTGCCCTTTTTTGCACCCTTTTGATGTCCTCCCACAATCCCACCTAGTAAGGATCCCACACCGCGCAGCAATATCCTAACAGAGGACGAACGAGTGTAGTGTAAGCTGTCTCTTTAGTGGACTTGTTGCATCTTCTAAGTGTCCTGCCAATGAAACGCAACCTTTGGCTCGCCTTCCCCACAATATTGTCTATGTGGTCTTTTCAACTGAAGTTGTTCGTAATTTTAACACCCAGGTACTTAGTTGAATTGACAGCCTTGAGAATTGTACTATTTATCGAGTAATCGAATTCTAACGGATTTCTTTTGGAACTCATGTGGATCACCTGACACTTTTCGTTATTTAGCGTCAACTGCCACCTGCCACACCATACAGCAATCTTTTCTAAATCGCTATGCAACTGATACTGGTCTTCGGATGTCCTTACTAGACGGTAAATTACAGCATCATCTGCGAACAACCTAACAGAACTGCTCAGATTGTCACTCAGGTCATTTACATAGATCAGGAACAGCAGAGGTCCCAGGACGCTTCCCTGGGGAACACCTGATATCACTTCAGTTTTACTCGATGATTTGCCGTCTATTACTACGAACTGCGACCTTCCTGACAGGAAATCACGAATCCAGTCGCACAACTGAGACGATACCCCATAGGCCCGCAGCTTGATTAGAAGTCGCTTGTGAGGAACGGTGTCAAAAGATTTCCGGAAATCTAGAAATACGGAATCAACTTGAGATCCCCTGTCGATAGCGGCCATTACTTCGTGCGAATAAAGAGCTAGCTGCGTTGCACAAGAACGATGTTTTCTGAAACCATACTGATTACGTATCAATAGATTGTTCCCTTCGAGGTGATTCATAATGTTTGAATACAGTATATGCTCTAAAACCCTACTGCAAATCGACGTCAATAATATACGTCTGTAGTTCGACGGTTTACTTCTACTACCCTTCTTAAACACTGCCCGAGGCAGGACTCGAACCTGCGACCGTAGCCGTCGCGCGGTTCCAGACTGTAGCGCCTAGAACCGCTCGGCCACCCCGGCCGGCTGACAATGTCAGTCTTCTTTAAATATTCATATATAAAATATACAACCTATGAAATGATACCTAATTCCGGTTGTAAATCACGGCAAAGTATGTAGATGAGTGCTTGTAAGGTGCGAAATTACAGCCACGTTACAATCTTTGCTTCATCAATACATGAGCTGACTGAAATAACCTTTCGTCTGTTTCCTTTCTGTGTATCTTATCCTAAGAAGAACTTGAAATAATATGTTTGTAATACCGATATCATGTTAACTGCAGAATTATACCAAATTTTCGCCTGTTTCATTTTTTCCCCCAAGTAAAAAATTCTTACTGTCTTCTTGCCCGTATAGGACCCTACTACAGCATTAAAATCACTCATTATTGAAGCATTATCTTTTTCTTTAATCAGTTTTAGTAGTTCTCCAGTAGCCTCACACGTACTCTCCATTTCTTCCAAATCATGAGCTGATGTCGGGAAAAATATGTTTAGTATTACCACTACTACTACTTATTTTTACTATCAGTAACTGGTCGCCGACATGGTAAGTATTCTAAACTGTATTTGACCATTTTAGTCTTATTGTGACTGCTTCTGTCCTCTTTTCGGACCACCACAATAAATTACTCTAAATTGTATGATGTGAATTCTTGGTGTCTGTTCTTTCGGACACATCCGAGAGAACAGACACCATGCATTCGTATAACTAATATGCCTAGCTGGGCAATGGATCCGCCTTCTTCAATGCGGATGCACAAACACATGCGATCTCCCGTGGGAATCTCAGAGTAGCGAACATTCAATCAATGGAGAGGGACTGAGGGTACGTGGCGTTCGTTGGGAACGTGGATCGGCCCTGAGGCGTACGGAGATAGTAATACTGTGTCCCGGATGGCACAATGGTTAACGTGCCTGCCTAGCGAGCAGGAGATCCCAGGTTCGAGTCTGGGTTCGGTACACATTTTCGCTCATTGCCGCTGATTCCGCTTAATTTCCCACTGCAGCTGACAGCAGCGATCCGCTTCAATTTACTCTAAACTCATTAATGTAAAAAGCTCGGTTTCCCTGCTATCAAGTAGCACATAGGTCAAATAAATGGTCCCGTCACATTAGTGTGACCACAGCCTATGTTCGATGTCAACGTGAAACAGACGGGAGGTGACAACACTAGCATTGGAAGGTGTATAAGGTGTTTCAGGGGGACATGAAAGACACTGCAGTTACTGTCATAATGCTTAAATGGAGCGACTTACATGACGCCCAAAATTACGTGATCATTGACTTTCGGGCTAAGGGCGCAAAAATTTCCGAAACGGATAAATCTGTATACTGCTCACATCCCTCTGTGGTTAAAGCCTACCATCCATTGCAAAACGTCACTACCCAAAACCGATGCTGAGGCTACTGTTGTGCATCGAGGGCGACAGGTGACATGACTGAGCGATGGCTGCAGGGGCGTGTGTGGCGAATAGACATGCAACTGTTGAGCAACGGACCACTGAGGTGAACTAAGGGGCTATAGACAGTGTATCCTCAGTGAGCACTCAGCAAACGTTGCTGTATATGGGTCTGTGTACCATGTGCCTGGTTCATGCATTCATGCTGACTGCTATTCATCCGTGAGAAAGGCTGGAATTTACGTGCCAATGCCGGCCGTAGTAGCCGAGCGGTTCTAGACGCTACAGTTCGGAACCGCGCGATCGCTACGGTCGCAGGTTCGAATCCTGCCTCGGGCATGGATGTGTGTGATGTCCTTAGGTTAGTTAGGTTTAAGTAGTTCTAAGTTCTAGGGGACTGATGACCTCAGAAGTTAAGTCCCATAGTGCTCAGAGCCATTTGAACCATTTACGTGCCAATACTGCAACTGGGCTCCCTACTGAGTGGCAACAGGTGGACTTTTCATATGAATGGCGTTTTATACGCCTTCAGACAGATGTCACCTTGTAAGAGCCTCAACAATCATCTCAAGGGTACGAGTTGGAGGAGGGAGTGTTACAGTCTGGGTAACGTTTTCGTGGAATTCCTGGGTGATCACTTCATTCTGGAAACCACAGTATGTCAACACAAGTCTACATCTGTCCTTGGGGACCATGTCCACCCCTAAATGCAGTTTGTTTTTCCTCAGCGCTATAGCGTCTACCAGCAGGACAAAGCCGAGGGTTCAAGACCAGCAGGATGAGTTTGCCATACTTCTCTGGCCACAATCTCCCTCGTAAACCCAATCGAGAATACGTGCGTCCACCTCGATCAGGCTGAATGAGATTTTCACTCTGCAGCGGAGTGTGCGCTGATATGAAACTTCCTGGCAGATTAAAACTGTGTGCCCGACCGAGACTCGAACTCGGGACCTTTGGCTGTCGCGGGCAAGTGCTCTACCATCCCCCAGGCTGTGGCTAAGCCATCTCTCCGCATTATCCTTTCTTTCAGGAGTGCTAGTTCTGCAAGGTTCGCAAGAGAGCTTCTGCAAAGTTTGGAAGGTAGGAGACGAGGTACTGGCAGAAGTAAAGCTGTGTGACCGGGCGTGAGTCGTGTTTCGGTGGCTCAGATGGTAGAGCACTTGCCCGCGAAAGGCAAAGGTCCCGAGTTCCAGTCTCGGTCGGGCACACAGTTTTAATCTGCCAGGAAGTTTCATATCAGGGCACACTCCGCTGCAGAGTGAAATTCTCATTCTGGAAACATCACCCAGGCTGTGGCTAAGCCATGTCTCCGCATTATCCTTTCTTTCAGGAGTGCTAGTTCTGCAAGGTTCGCAGGAGAGCTTCTGTAAAGTTTGGAAGGTAGGAGACGAGATACTGGCAGAAGTGAAGCTGTGAGACCGGGCGTGAGGCGTGCTTCGGTAGCTCAGATGGTAGAGCACTTGCCCGCGAAAGGCAAAGGTGCCGAGTTCGAGTCTCGGTCGGGCACAGTTTTAATCTGCCAGGAAGTTTCGATCAGGCTGTTTGCGCCATGGAAACCAAATCTATTGCAAGTGGTCACAGCATGGCTCCACGCTTGTGTTGGTACCTTCGAGAACTTAGGTGGCTCTCCTTCTGAGTGTCCGCACTGCAAAAGTTGGTTATCCAGGCTTTTGACATGTAACTGGACTGTGTATTTCTGTCTGATTTCTCCACGTATGCTCTTTCACTTCATCCAGTTTTCCCACTTCTTATAGCGTTATTACATTAGATGTCCCATCTTCATGGCGATTTTAGAGGGATTTCGCTTGATGACGACCTGAGAAGCGCTCTTTCCTCCGCTGCCACATCTTGGCCTTTGAGATCCATTATCGGTGGTTAATTTCTCATTAATATCCAGGGCTGCAGTCTACTTGTTATATCCTTAAGGTGCATGACGGAGTGGTTTCCCATTAGCTTGCCCATTCTATGTAATTGAAGAAAATGTGCTGGTTCATCTGCCTTTAGGGGCGATTTGTCACCCAGAGGACAGAAGTGTGCCCTGACTTCACTTCGCCCATCTGCCCTCGGAGGAGTGTGTTGACGACAGTAATGAGGATCACTCGTAACGATGGCAACTCGCTCCCATTTTAGCTACCTTTTATGACAGGCAGAGCTTACCATGGGACATGGGTGACTTGTAATGTGCAACCCACACGGCGCAGTATATCGATAATAATAATAATAATACTTCAATTTGTGGATAGAACCTAGCTACAGCAAAACTTCCAAGACAGTACAGTTCAGAGAAACACATTGTTTGCAAAGCATTCAGCCAAAAATTGGAAAAGTAAGTGTCAAGCAACTAATTTAAGACGTATAGTACAGTAGAGTTTATTGCTATTGTACTATACGTCTTAAACTCGCACAACTTTGACAGTATGAAAACTTCAGCAATATGAAATTGAAGTGGACTCTCACCATTGCCAGTGTTTCACTCAGTACTATGACTGCGAATAGAAATGTTGCCGACTGCGGCTACGATGATGTGGAAATGAGGGAAAAGCTCTTTGTTTCGGTCGGTTCTGGCAACACCCCGGAAGACAACTCTTGCTTTTTTTTTTCTTCTCTTGTTGTACTGGGACGGGTGGCGGGGCTCTTTCCTCCAGTGGCTCGCCTTACACAACTTCCGGCTGGGCTGGCTGTGCAGTGCGGCAGCTCGGTGGGGCTGTGGTGACGGCAGCTGGCAGCAGAGTGCAGGTAGGCGTCGGGTCGGCACCTCCTGCTGGCTGGGAGGGGCGGCCGCTCACCTCACACGCGGCCGGAGCCCACCCCACTGGCTGTGGAGTGACCTCCAAGTGTCCCTCCCGTCTTAGACACCTCTAATTTTCTAGAATTATTTTCCGTCTGACAGACTCTTACTTCTAGTTCTACTTTATTCTCAGAAAATTACTGAGTACTTTGCAAACCGACACGTGTAAGCATATAGACGACTTTACTACCGTTTCTCTTTCTCTTCCCCTGCTCCCCTACTGCCAAGTTTCCCGATCCACTGCTGCAGAAGGCTAGTGGCGTAGAGGCGCGGGGTGCCCGGCTGGTCCGCTGCGCGCGTGGGGCGCAGCACGCAGCTGCATGGCACCCAGCCACACACGTGCAGTCGTGCGTACAGTCACGCGCCGCCGGCTGCTTCTGCCACAACCTCGTGGCATTACGTGTCCTCAGGTGAGGCGACGCACATACGCGCTGACAAAATCATTACCGCATTCTTTTCAGAGATGCTTCAAGATGGACACCTTCACAGAAGGACGTCGAGGCGCAGAGCAGTGTCTTACATTTCACTCAACTTACTTAAACTCGAACACTGTTGAACGTTCCAAGGCGGAACTGACATCGAGGTATACTTACAGTCCTGCACTGTGTTTTCGTTTTATTTTTGTTCACGGTAAGAAATTCAATCGGTATAATCAGCAAGCAGTAAAGGAAACAAAAGAAAAATTCGGCGTAGGTATTAAAATCCATGGAGAAGAAATAAAAATGTTGAGGTTCGCCGATGACATTGTAATTCTGTCAGAGACAGCAAAGGACTTTGAAGAGCAGTTGAACGGAATGGACAGTGTCTTGAAAGGAGGATATAAGATGAACATCAACAAAAGCAAAATGAGGATAATGGATTGTAGTCGAATTAAGTCGCGTGATGCTGAGGGAATTAGATTAGGAAATGAGACGCTTAAAGTAGTAAAGGAGTTTTGCTATTTGGGGAGTAAAATAACTGGTAATGGTCTAAGTAGAGAGGATATAAAATGTAGACTGACAATGGCAAGGACAGCGTTTCTGAAGAAGAGAAATTTGTTAACATCGAGTATAGATTTAACTGTAAGGAAGTAGTTTCTGAAAGTATTTGTATGAAGTGCAGCCATGTATGGAAGTGAAACATGGACGATAAATAGTTTGGACAAGAAGAGAATAGAAGCATTCGAAATGTGGTGCTACAGAACAATGCTGAAGATTAGCTGGGTAGATCACATAACTAATGAGGAGGTATTGAATAGAACTGGGGAGAAGAGGAGTTTGTGGCACAACTTGACTAGAAGCTGGAATCGCTTGGGAGGACATGTTCTGAGACATCGAGAGATCACCAATTTAGTATTGGAGGGCAGCGTGGAGGGTAAAAATCGTAGAGGGAGACCAAGAGATGAATACACTAAGCAGATTCAGGAGGATGTAGGTTGTAGTAAGTACTGGCAGATGAAGAAACTTGCACAGGATGTGGTAGCATGGAGAGCTGCATCAAACCAGTCTCAGGACTGAAGACAACAACAACAATAACAATATGAAATTCTAAACACATGTTACGAAAAGTTTACGAAAAACGCCTCTGCTGGTGATGTTGCAGAATTTTCGTCAAGAGAGAATTATTTTGTGGCTATTCAAATGGCTCTGAGTTCTACGGGACTTAACATCTGAGGTCATCTGTCCCCTAGAACTTAGAACTAATTAAACCTAACTAACATAAGGACATCGCACACATCCATGCCCAAAGCAGGATTCGAACCTGCCACCGTAGCGGTCGCTCGGCTCCAGACTGTAGCGCCTAGAACCGCAACAGCTCAGACGTCGCCCGCAGGACTCATTACGAGAAGCAAATCGCTCTGTTCGTAACTAACCAGTCGGATAGTTCTTTCTGCACTATAATCGCAAACATAACAGTCTTGTATCATATGATCAACAATGAATCTGTTTTTATAATTCCATTACTCATTGTGCGTTTTTCTCAAAAGTTTCCACCTTCGATTATTTTCTAGTTTCCTCTTCCATCTCGGACCTTTCCTAGCCATTTCTCACAACAGCGTAATTGTATATGTCGAAGCTTGACTACACGAAGATACTACACTCTGTTATGGGCAGTCTTGGCCTTAGGATCCCTGGAACTTGTAACATCCCTTGTGAGTGTGCAAGCAGTAACATCGGACTGTCCATCTGCACTGCTCCCAAGCGCTGTGCAGAACACCAACGGCGTATTAAAAATTGAGAACAGGGGAAATCTGTAACTGCTGAGGTGTGTCCCACAAACAAATACAAAATACTGTTTGACGAAACTAAAGTTCTGTCCCTGGCTCCTACATACTAGCATTCTGAGACTACAGAAATAAGAATTTGCGAGAACAACTTCAACTGTAACTGGAGACATAATCTTAGTGATTCATGGAAGCGAGCTCTCGGTGCAGAGAAGAGGCAGAAATATTCGACGCAGTGATTGTGCTACTACGGCAGCAGCGGCGCCACCATCACAGCCGTTGAAACCATCTGTGACAATATGACGTAATAATCGACCTATAAGAAGCCGTCTATGGGCTATATAAGGCCACCGAAGCAGCAGATCAGACGTATCTATAGTTTTCATATCCACCCTCCTTAACCCTATGAAACGTATTCTCTCCGCCACAATATTTCTCACCTCTTGTACGTCCTTTAAATTTCAAGTGAAAGTGCAGTGCTTCAGTGTTTTTTATCACAACAACTTCATCACTCTGCTATGTGTTCTTAAAATGTATGCATTTTTGTTTTTCAGCTGTCCAACTTTAAAATAGAAAAACCGTCCTAATGTTTGTTTCTCATTCTGTATTTATTTGCCTGAAGAGCGGAGCATTGTATGGCACGCAGCCCACCCACCGCCCATGTGGGCGAGAAGGATGAAATAACAACAAAGAAGAAACGTCAGACGTCGGCATGAATTCACCTTTCCCTCTGAAACTGACCAATAATCTCAGAACTCGATGTACAGATATTATTAAATAACAGCTGCTGCAAATACATAAAATACCAATTATTTTATAATTCGTAGTCCATAAGGATTTGTGATTATCTTCCCTTTTCCTTTGATCCCACTCGCCATTTCCTTCCTATCCATCTGAAACTTAACTAGCGTGATTCGCATTTCCACGTGCTCACGCGGCATATTACACCATCGCAATCGAAATACCACAAGGCAAACATCACCGCACTGCTGTCGATAATCCATAAGCGATAACTGCAGACGAAAATGTGCCGTGAGGAATATCGCACCATAGGTGACCATCCATAGTGTAATCACATTCGACAGCTACCAACGGGAACACATCACTCCTCTGGCGATGACCCTAATCAGGTCACAGTGTGAGCAAAAACCATACCTGAACGTCAACACGCCTCTGGCGTGGACAGCCAATGTCCATCTCGTAAGATAACACCATCGGTATCGGTGGCATGATGAAAATCACGCCAAGATCGACTATCGCATGGAAAATCAACCTCTGTGTCACCAATATCGCCTCCTCGTTCCCTATTCATACGCCCCACTGGCAATACGCGAAATATCAACGAAAGAAACGGAACCATTACTACATTCCAGGATGAATTCTGAGAAGATTCGTGTCTCCATGACTTGTGCAAATATTTCTGAATCAAAAATCCAATTTTTCCAACACAGACCTTTGCTGTGGCGTGGCACCGTACTAATACAGCAATGCTCTAGTGTTGAACCACCCAGTTTTATCATAATCCCAAGAGGTTTTCGCCGAGAAATCGTCACATTCCTATCCACTAAATAAATTAGTATCTTATGAAACATGAGGGGATACCAGTGCGTCTCAAATTTGCAGTAAATTATCAAAGTGCAAATGCTGAACAGAGAACTACAAACGCCAAACTCATTGATCAAATGTCACAGGAGAAAATCTTATCCGTTAATTATAATAACTAATCATCCATAAAGTGTAAGTGCAAGCAAATAAAGAACAATGCACTAAGTGACTGCAAAAATGAACTAGGAACAAATGACTCTTAACATTACCTTAATGATGTAACTGTGCAAGTTTTATTCTCTGTTTTGGGCAGAGGCCGCAGTGGGCGACTGTCAGTTTGTACGTGGTCTTCTGCTGCGGGGTCAGGTAGTCTGGTTTCTGTGACCTGGTAGTCAGGGAGAGGGAGGATAAGGCAACGATTGTGGATGGGGATGTAATCAGTTGCCGCTGGCTACATTAAACACATACACTTTATTTGAGGAAATAATTTTCAACAATCATTTTAAAGGAATTTACTACACTGACAACTGAAGGCCTTACTAACAAAGAATTCCAAATTATTTGTTGGCTGAAAGCCACAAGCCACTTCAAAGTACTCAATAGCTGAAGGCCTGAATTACAAGTGAGGAAGGCAGTTACACGTTAAGAAGTACTAAGATATTTTCTTCTTAAACAATCAAAACTACAAAAAGCAATAGTAACAGCTGAAGGCCTTATTAATACAGAATTGAAAATTATTTGTCGGGTGAAGGCCACAAGCAATGTTACAAACCTAAAAGCTGAAGGCCTGATTAAGAAAGGATTGAAAATTATTTGTTGGCTGAAGGCCACAAGCAATTTCAGAATACTGAACTGCTGAAGGCCTGAATTATAAGTAAGGAAGAGAATTACACATTAAAAATCCTAAAACCGTCTTTAAACAATCTTAACAAATTGTAACAGGCTATAGTGACGCCTGAAGGCCTTATTAAGACAGAATTGAAAATTATTTGTCAGCTGAAGTCCTCACGCAATTTCAGAATACTCAATGGCCGAAGGCCTGAATTACAAGTAATGAAGGCAATTACACTTTAAAAATACTAAAGGTATATTTTAAACAATTATGACAACTTGAGCAAGTAAGACAGAGTGATCCACAGACAGTGGTCCCTGGATCGACCTGAGGAAGGTCACTACAGCGGTGAGACTAGCAGCCAAGAGTAATGTTCACCTAAGGAGGGCAACTCAAAATAGAGACGGTTTAAACGCCAATGGACTTTCTTACCAAATCCACCTAACTCCAGATAGTGGTTGCAAATTCATCGACCTCCGTTATTGGGTGGAGAACTGTAGGGCCCCCCTAGACAGGTCAGGCGTGCACTACACACCGGAAGCAGCTACTAGGGTAGCAGAGTACGTGTGGCGTGCACACGGGGGTTTTTTAGGTTAGAGGGACCCCCCCTTGGGCGAAACGATAAAATACCTGACGGCTTACCAGAGAGGACATTATCATCGTTGATAAAGAACGTCCGTCCTCAGAGACCAAAAACAGGAAAAGTTAACGTAATATTGGTAAAGTGCAGGAGTATCCAGGGCAAGGTTCCTGAATTAGTATCTCTTATTGAAGGAAATAGTGCGTATATAGTATTAGGAACGGAAAGTTGGTTAAAACCGGAAGTGAACAGTAACGAAATCCTAGACACAGAATGGAATATATACCGCAAGGATAGGATAAACGCCAATGGTGGAGGAGTATTTATAGCAGTAAAGAATTCAATAATATCCAGAGAAGTTATTAGCGAATGCGAATGTGAAATAATCTGGGTTAAGTTAAGTATCAAAGGTGGGTCAGATATGATAGTCGGATGCTTCTATAGACCACCTGCATCAGCAACCGTAGTAGTTGAGCGCCTCAGAGAGAACCTGCAGAACGTCGTGAAGAAGTTTCGTGATCATACTATTGTAATAGGGGGAGACTTCAACCTACCAGGTATAGAATGGGATAGTCACACAATCAGAACTGGAGCCAGGGACAGAGACTCTTGTGACATTATCCTGACTGCCTTGTCCGAGAATTACTTCGAGCAGATAGTTAGAGAACCAACTCGTGAAGCTAACGTTTTAGACCTCATAGCAACAAATAGACCGGAACTTTTCGACTCCGTGAATGTAGAAGAGGGTATCAGTGATCATAAGTCAGTGGTTGCATTAATGACTACAAGTGTAATAAGAAATGCCAAGAAAGGAAGGAAAATATATTTGCTTAACAAGAGTGATAGGGCACAAATCGCAGAATATCTGAGTGACCACCATCAAACGTTCATTTCTGAGGAAGAGGATGTGGAACAAAAATGGAAAAAATTCAGAAACATCGTCCAGTACGCCTTAGATAAGTTCGTACCGACTAAGGTCCAAAGCGAGGGGAAAGATCCACCGTGGTATAACAATCATGTACGAAAGGTACTACGGAAACAAAGAAAGCTTCATCATAGGTTTAAGAGTAGTCGAATCATAGCTGATAAGGAAAAGCTGAACGAAGCGAAAAAGAGCGTAAAGAGAGCAATGAGAGAAGCATTCAACGAATTCGAACATAAAACATTGGCAAACAATCTAAACAAGAACCCTAAAAAGTTTTGGTCATATGTAAAATCGGTAAGCGGATCTAAATCCCCTATTCAGTCACTCGTTGACCACGATGGCACCGAAACAGAGGACGACCGAAGAAAGGCAGAAATACTGAATTCAGTGTTCCGAAACTGTTTCACTGCGGAAAATCGTAACACGGTCCCTGACTTCAGCCGTCGCACGGACGCCAAAATGGAAAATATTGAAATAAACGATATCGGAATTGAAAAACAACTGCTATCACTTAGTAGCGGAAAAGCATCCGGACCAGACGAGATACCCTTAAGATTCTACAGTGATTATGCTAAAGAACTTGCCCCCTTTCTATCAGCAATTTATCGTAGATCGCTGGAAGAACGTAAAGTACCTAGCGACTGGAAGAAAGCGCAGGTCGTTCCCATTTTCAAGAAGGGTCATAAATCAGATGCGAATAATTATAGGCCTATTTCGCTTACGTCAATCTGTTGTAGAATAATGGAACATGTTTTGTGTTCTCGTATTATGACGTTCTTAGATAATACAAATCTCCTTCATCATAACCAACATGGATTCCGCAAACAGAGATCATGTGAAACTCAGCTCGCCCTATTTGCCCAAGAAATTCACAGTGCCGTAGACACTGGCGAGCAGATTGATGCCGTATTCCTGGACTTCAGGAAGGCATTTGATACGGTTCCGCACTTACGTTTAGTGAAAAAAATACGAGCTTACGGAATATCGGACCAGGTTTGTGATTGGATTCAGGATTTCCTAGAAGAAAGAACACAACATTTCATTCTTAACGGTTCAAAATATGCAGATGTAGAGGTAATTTCGGGAGTACCGCAGGGAAGCGTGATAGGACCTTTATTGTTTACAATATACATAAATGACTTAGTTGACAACATCGGTAGCTCCGTGAGGTTCAAAATGGCTCTGAGCACTATGGGACTCAACTGCTGAGGTCATTAGTCCCCTAGAACTTAGAACTAGTTAAACCTAACTAACCTAAGGACATCACAAACATCCATGCCCGAGGCAGGATTCGAACCTGCGACCGTAGCGGTCTTGCGGTTCCAGACTGCAGCGCCTTTAACCGCACGGCCACTTCGGCCGGCAGCTCCGTGAGGCTATTTGCAGATGACACGGTTGTCTACAAGAAAGTAGCAACATCAGAAGACTCGTACGTACTCCAGTTGGACCTGCAGAGGATTAATGCATGGTGCGACAGCTGGCACCTTTCCCTAAACGTAGATAAATGTAATATAATGCGCATACATAGGGGCAGAAATCCATTCCAGTACGATTATGCCATAGGTGGTAAATCATTGGAAGCGGTAACGACCGTAAAATACTTAGGAGTTACTATCCGGAGCGATCTGAAGTGGAATGATCACATAAAACAAATAGTGGGAAAAGCAGGCGCCAGGTTGAGATTCATAGGAAGAATTCTAAGAAAATGTGACTCATCGACGAAAGAAGTAGCTTACAAAACGCTTGTTCGTCCGATTCTTGAGTATTGCTCATCAGTATGGGACCCTTACCAGGTTGGATTAATAGAAGAGATAGACATGATCCAGCGAAAAGCAGCGCGATTCGTCATGGGGACATTTAGTCAGCGCGAGAGCGTTACGGAGATGCTGAACAAGCTCCAGTGGCGGACACTTCAAGAAAGCCGTTACGCAATACGGAGAGGTTTATTATCGAAATTACGAGAGAGCACATTCCGGGAAGAGATGGGCAACATATTACTACCGTCCACATATATCTCGCGTAATGATCACAACGAAAAGATCCGAGAAATTGGAGCAAATACGGAGACTTACAAGCAGTCGTTCTTCCCACGCACAATTCGTGAATGGAACAGGGAAGGGGGGATCAGATAGTGGTACAATAAGTACCCTCCGCCACACACCGTAAGGTGGCTCGCGGAGTATAGATGTAGATGTAGATAGCCAGCACAACGATAGAATAATTCAGGTGAGGGCAAAGTGACAGACAGCACTGGGTCTCCAGAGTCTGGTGTTTAAAACACTAAAACGCAGAAGGAACCACTATACCCAAGGTAGACAATGAAAACAAGTATCCATACCCAATCAAGGAAGCTGTCAAATTATACGCCATGATGGACAGCATCGGCAAGACGAGGAAAAGTACACTGTTGCAAATTACATTAACCTCCAGGGTAGGTAACTGGGGTGTTAGCGGCCACTAGGCAGTAAGATACCGCTGGTTGCACTTCACCAATAATAACACAAAATTCAAACTACTATCAAACAGTAGAAGGCAGCTAATAGCTTCCGCCAACCTGACAGACCACTAGTTACAGTCGGTCTCGCCGACGCTGGGAGCAGCAGCACGCAAACAACAGCAAGACCTCCAACAGTGGAGGTTTCACTACTGGATGAGGTTCACTCAACTTCAGACGTCCCGGGTTCGGTCGCCGGCTCCAGCCCCTCGGTCCGACAGTGCCTGCGCGCCGCCGGCGGTCCCGGCCTGCCCCCGCGCTGCGGACCTCCTCGCTGCTCCGCCCGAAGCCCAACTGCCTGACACACACAACGACCAGGAAATACAAGCGGGCGCACCAAAGATAGTACCATAGTACTGGCTATCGATGACTGCTGCTGCTGCTGCCACTCGAAGACAAACAATACTAGCAAACTCAGTGACGCCATTAACACAAGAAGGAAACGAGACGCCACTACCGCTTTCACAAGACGCCATGTTAAGAACAGCAAGAACGCGAGCCACACACGGCTCAGTTTCCACTGCGACATTCTGGTGGTCACACTGAAGACTTCACAAACCAATCCCTCCATTATTCCTTGTTCACCCTGAGTTCCAGACCGGCTGCAAGAAGTTGCTAGAATTTTGCATTTTCCTCTTGTTGTTATTTCTGATTTCGCGAAAGTTACCGCCATACGCCCACTGTCTGTTTCTGTCATTTCACTAAGGCTTATTTAGTCTTTGGTCTTGATAGTGTTTTTTGTTGCCCTCTTTCTATTTGTATTTTGCCTGTTATTATTTCCGGCTGATGCACCTTGCGAATCTCGTTCATTACGTTTCATTCGGTCCCCCGTATCTTGTGCTTCCTTGACAAAATCTAGCTCTCGCAGAGCGCTTTTAAGCGACTATTGTGTCATTACATTTCCCACTGAGCGGTTCCTGGTACCTAAATGGCAGTTTCCTGAAGCAATGCCACATTATCTCCTTGTCACTATATGGCTGGTCCAAGCCTCTGGAAAGGTTTTACCGGACTGCAGCATCCCTATGCTTCGTAATCCTTCCATAACACAATCCCCTGTTTAACCATTTCTTGGATGCCCTGTGACCAGTAGGTATGTAGGAAAGCCTGTCTGATTTCGCTACAACATCAGCAGTTTCCTGCATGTGCTCTGCAAATCAGCCTTCCAGGAGTCCACAGACAAATTCAAATTCGCATGCTAGTACCCTATCATATTGAGAAATCCCTGGAGTACAATGAATTGTGGTTCTCTTTTTAAATCTGAAAATTTTGAATTGAGAGAAAATGTTTTATGTCGAAATATTCGTAATTTTGCACCCCTGGAGTTTCTAAATTCTGGGGCGCCAACCGATCCCTGAAAGTTGTTGTACCCTCGTCTCGAGTTATCAGACTCATGTAGTAATGTTTCCGTACGTCTGAGTGGCGCGCGGTTGTGGTTCGGCTCGGTACTCGCTGCGCTGGACCGAGCGTCGTACCCCGCCAAGCGGGCGCTCCTGCCGAAATAGGCCCACGCCGGGGGTGTGGCTCCACGCAGTGTTAAAAGTTTTGCCTTTGACGTTCCTGGTGACCAACGAACTAACGGCCGGTGACATGCTGTTGCTTCTAGCTTAACTTCTATACGAGCCACCCGTTCACACATTTGTCTCATCTCATCCACCAGCTCATTCTGCTGAGTAGTGAGACGTGTTTGCCTGATCCACCAGCTCATTCTGGTGACAAGGGAACCTTCCCATCGCACCCCCCCCCCCCCAGATTTAGTTATAAGTTGGCACAGTTGATAGGCCATGATAAACTGAACACAGATCAATCGAGAAAACAGGAAGAAGTTGTGTGGAACTATGAAAAAATAAGCAAAATATACAAACTGAGTAGTCCATGCGCAAGATATGCAATATCAAGGGGAGTGGGAGCTCAGGAGCGCCGTGGTCCCGTGGTTAGCGTGAGCAGCTGCGGAACGAGAGGTCCCTTGGTTCAAGTCTTCCCTCGAGTGAAGAGTTTAATTTTTTTTATTTTCAGATTATTATTATCTGTCCGTCCGTCCGTCCGATGCGAGGCAACTGCGCCGTAGCATAGAGACGCTACACCTAAACAAACATCGAAACACACGACGTCAGTCGACTACAGCACACGGAAGAGAGAGTATTCCTGCTAACGAGGCTCCCTGGCTGGCAGTTGACTGTTCGCTACTTTGGACGAGAGTGCATTAAATACGTGAGATGTATTCCGTGGGCAATATGAATACAGCAAATATTGCTCGCGACTTCAATAACAAGGTCAATGAATATTTTCCTGTGGAGGAATCGGTTGACCTATGACCTTGCGATCAAATGTTTTCGGTTCCCATTGGAGAGGCACGTCGTTTCGTCTACTAATCGCACGGTTTTGCGGTGCGGTCGCAAAACACAGGCATTAAACTTGTTACAGCGAACAGACACGTCAATGAAGGAAAGGACAGATCACAACTTTGCGAAAATAAAGAAAGTAAACTTTTCACTCGAGGGCAGACTTGAACCAAGGATCTCTCGTTCCGCAGCTGCTCACGCTAACCACTGGACTACGGCGCTCCTGATTTCGTACTACCCTTGATATTGCCTGTCTTGCGCATGTACTATTCAGTTTGTGTATTTTGCATATTTTTTCGTAGTTCCACACAACTTCTTCCTGTTTTCTCGATTGATCTGTGTTAGTTTTTCAAGGCCTATCCACTGTGCCAACTTGTAACTAAATCTGAGGGTGGTGCGATGGGGAGGTTCCCTTGTGAGTAGTGAGACGTGTTTGCTGGTCTTTGATTTCAAACATTTCTTCCTGTGTCTTGTCAGTTACTCTCTGTCGCTGTTTTTTGAAAGCAGAGATAGTGTTCTTGGCTGCGCCCACTTCAACCTTTGCCAGCGCCGCCTGATCTCGCGCAATTTGGGCGTTTCTCCGCACATCTCGTGCTACCAATGTGGCCGTCCTAGCCTCACGTTTGGGCTCTACCGCTACTGTTCGCGTCTCATCTGACGTTTTCCTAAAGTGTTCAACCTCTGCTTTTATACCGTTAACTTCATTCGTGACCTGATTTACGTTTCCAACAAACCCATCAGCCCACCTTTGAATTTCCTTTAATTACTTCGTCTTGTCTCTTTTCCTCCTTGCCTTGTCGCCTTTTAGTTTCCCTAATTTCACTAACGAGGATCTCCTGTCTTTGGTCTTCCTCCTGTGGTGGTCTCTTCTCTTCCTCTTGCATAAACTGAATGATCGATTCTAACTGCCTACTACCAGTAATGTATCCTGGACTAGGCGCACGCGATTCATGTGCTCTACGGCGCATTGCCAGCGAAATCGAACTGTTACTTTCCGTGACTGTACCTCCTTCCGTGTTTTCAGAACCTACATCACCTGCCACGTCGACATCGTTCTCGCTTTCATTTCCTGAATGGACTGAATCTTCATCACAGGTATATTCTGCACTTGACATTTGTGCCCTGTTTGCAGAGTGATTTAAATGAACTTTCGCCGTTCTTCTTGTGCATCAATGGATTCGTCGTGTTCCATTTTGGATGACATTAGTGCACAGCCTTTCTCACTATACAAACGAGCTTTGTTTCTCGTAGGCATTCAAATCAACTGCAGCCGCGCGGAGTGGCCGCGCGGTTTCAGGCGTCATGTCACGGACTGAGCGGCCCCTCCCGCCGGAGGTTTGAGTCCTCCCTTGGGCATGGGTGTGTATGTGTTGTACTTAGGATAAGTTAGTTTAAGTACTGTTTAAGTCTAGGGACCGAAGACCTAAGCAGTTTGGTCCCTTAAGAATTCATACACATTTGAACATTTTGAAATCAATTGCTGCTTCCCCAAGTTTCTCACTCTAATGCATCACACGCCCCAACTCTACTCTGATTTTCTTTCAAATACAGTAATACACACATTTATGCCTAGGCCCATGAAATAAAAGATACATTAAAATATCGTACACATGTCCATAAACAAATCTGTTCCACAAAAGCTTGTACAACGCTGTTAGCAACGACGCAACAACAGGCAAGAATTAACGCGTAAGTCTCTGACATGCCACAATAAGAAACAATTAAACAAAATCAAAGGCACAAGCAATACACACACTGAAATAAAATGACTGCAACATACTGAAAATTTCTGGGATACAACGCATAGCGCCAAAATTTTCTCAGTGCAGCATAGTCTCACTTGGAAAAAGAAAGAAAAACGCGAGTCTTTCCCTCAAGACAACGCACTACCTACCTCACAAAAGCGCCATGGTTCGCGATCCTGGCCAAGAGGTGCCAACTGCAGGCCGTCGCTCGCTTTAATCATAAATATATCTCTGACTGATGCTAAATATTATTCTCTTTTTATCTTTACATAGAGAGAAGTGTTATGTTCTCAATAACCTTCAAACCGTGAGCTGATCCCTTAATTCTTTATATATGGAATTAGTGAATTTGTTCATTGCACTTTGTTGCCTATGCCTGCGGTCACTTTCAGAACTCAAATTAATTAATTTAATAAGACTGAACCTTAAATTGCTGGGGTACCCACGTACCACCACAAAAAAATTAAAAAAAATGAATAGTTGAGGGAGTATGAATGAGAACAGTGGCGTATTTAAGTTTACAAAGTAATGGCAAGTTTTATTGATACTTTATATCTACAACGAGCTCATAAACCTTACACAAAAGTGACAAACACAAATCAGGAAAGGGATGGTATCCGATTGGCAAAGCATACATTGGGGTGGAAGCCAAGAGGAAAAGCATGAATCTGACAGTTATCATTCATATTCGGAAAACTTTGGTGACCATACAAACTTATGGTGTTTAGGTTATTTTCCACGAGAACTGTAGCATTCATCCAGATATGACAATGAATCGTCGTTGTGGTGCAACAGAGGACAATCTGGTTCATACAAAAATGGTATCTTCGTTTACAATAGCTTTTAGACAGTACTTCAAAGTTTTCAGGAAATACGGTAACAAAATTCACCCCCCAAACTTGGATAGGTTCCTATATTCTTTACCACCAAGTTGACCACTTGGACCAAAATGGCACTTCTTTGCATCTATTTAGAAAATGAATCGACAGCGAGGACGCGCTCAATAGTGAGAGTTTGCCAAAGTGTAAATGATTTCTATTTAGAAACTTTGTCAGCCTACTGGTCGCAGGCTACATAAGATCGGGTAAAACATTACGTTATAATGTTATGAAACTTTCAATAGTCTGATTTATCTACCACAGGATAATACTTTGAGGACACGGTACGCAGAAATCAGTACTTATCAAACCCATACAGTCCATCAAAGCTAATTCGCATTTGTTTAACAAAGTTATTTACACATTTGAGACACGCAATTTCGCTGGCAGATGTCAAGATTATTTAGAAGCATTTCAATCAGTACTTCAGGAATTGGAATTGGACAGTAACAACGGTTTATAGAGAAAACATAATAACAATCACAACAAAAACTATGATACGCACGATGCTTTAGTAATGTGTGAAAACAAAAACTATAGTAACTCGCATAATAAACACAACCACAGAAACAATTGCAGGCGAGGTAACCGACATCTTCCGTATGACGTACAATTCTCGCTGTTGAATAATAATTATTGTGACAAGTACTTTCCAGAGCTCTGAGTGTTAATCACAGTAACAGACATCACAGGAATTATGGTTATGAAAAGAGGTCTGATCGTAATTATCACCACAAACAAAATAATCACAGACACTACTCTAACTCAGATGGTAATGATGCAAATTCTCACGCCTGCGATTCAGTTAGATCAAATTCGCAAAATACAGGTCACAGAAACAATTATTTAGTTAGCAACCAACACAGTCAAAACCAACACAGTCACAGTAATCAACATCATAATTCACAGTGACCAAATTTTTGAAGGGTAAGCCCAATGCCACTGGTAGAAATAATTGAAGTGAGATCATCAAATTCACAAGATAATCAACGCCGAGGAAGCAATACCAGACAATGACTCCCGACTCTGGCAGCAAACAACACTTTGGATCACACAAAACACTCCGCAGCCGAAACTTTTAATTTGAAGACATTAGAGACATTTTACTGGAAGAGACTGATGACAACCAAAACTCCATATTACATTCAGTAACAAAGATTTCAGTAGGAAACAGCGCTGTTTCCGCTTTCCTTGATTCTGGCAGTCCCACTTCTGTGGTCACTGACATCGCATTCGACAAATTTATAACAGATTGTCGACTTTACATAAGATTAAAATGAAAGAAGCGCTTTGGGGAAAAAAGTGTTGATTTTGTGTCAAGTTTTCGATGAATTTCTCGATTGCTCCTCTCTTTCCCACTGAGATAATATTAGAAGTAGCTTTCATAAGCAAATACAAAGACGTTTTGAATTTCGCTGACGCTGAAGTATGAACGGAAGTGGAAGGCACTCCTTTAGGCAAAGCTGCTGCCAAAACAGTATCCAAAACCTTTTGCTAATGATTTTCTACGAGAAGTTGGTCACACTGGTAACATCATTTCCGGCAATGGTCCACAATTTCGCTCTAATATTTGGCTACCCACTTCACGACATCATAAAATTAGACCTGTTTTTATTTCACTCTATCGGCCTCAATACAATACCTCAGAACGCACTATGCGAGAAATTAAGAAACAGTGTAGAATATATTGCCGTCGTCAGCAACAGAGTTTGGACAAACACATTCACACATTTCAAGAGGTTCTCAATGAGTTATAACACGATGTTACGTCATTATTTCCGTTACCTATACTCAAAAATCAACAACCACCGGATCGTATGAGGAAGTAATAGATATAGCGCTGTACCACATTAAGCAGGCTGCAGAAACAAGACAGAGATCTCAACAAGAAAAGGTAAACACCAAAATGCTATAGGTTGGACAGAAAATTCTGATTAAATATCATACTTTATCTTGTAAAAGAAAGCAACTTATGCACAAAAATTTTTCTTGTATGTAGGGGACCTTATAGGATTGTAGAACTGTACTCGCCAATGTTGTGGAAACAAATTATTCAGGCACTTAAGAGCAGGGAACTTGATCATATATCGAATATGAAACCTTATATAGAATAATTCTATTTACTAAAGTTGTACCGAGATGATAGAACTACATGTCACCTGTTTCTAAAATATTTCATGCATTAGCGATTAACAGGGCTATGGCACGGCATGCCAGAGAGACTCCCGTCGTGTGGCGGGCAACTTTTGAGAAGAATCAGGCGACTATCGTCGCGCAACAAACTTCATCTATCGCGCAACAAATTGAGCGATCTGCTACGAACTTCCAAATTTCATCTAGAATCCGAATAAGAACAGATGATCTCTAATAAAATGGACATCGATAGCATGGCTTTTTAAACCAGTTGTGAGAGGACGCACAGGTTATCAGAAGTGTGCTGTTCACTTGAGAAATGTTTTTGGCTACAAACAGTGATGAAAATACAGAGACATATAATATTTTCTACCACTTTTGGTGAAATATACAAGCTGTTAGGATGGTTCAAATGGTTTAAATGGCTGTGAGCACTATGGGACTTAACTTCTGAGGTCATTAGTCCCCTAGAACTTAGAACTACTTAAACCTACCTATCCTAAGGACATCACACACATCCATGCCCGAGGCAGGATTCGAACCTACGACCGTAGCGGTCGCGCGACTCCAGACTGTAGCGCCTAGAACCGCTCGGCAACTTCGGCCGGCTGTTAGGATGATAACTGTGTTGTCCAGAGAAGAGAGTAGTAGGTATTTTGATGTAAGAAGTTCTTCAGGATCTTGTGTGAGGTAGTGAAGTCGTGTTTACTAAAGTTTTTATAGCTATGAGGTGTTGTTTATGTGGAAACAAGTGGTGGAAAATAGAGCAGGGAATTGTTATTTGAAGCGTATATTGAGCCGAAGACAACGATTATGATTAATGTTGTAATACGTTAATGAGATTTATGTTATTTAGGTACACAAGATGCTAATTATCAGATTTATGACGCATACTGTAATAGAACGAAGTAAAAATGTAAATGTCGTGTGATTAGGGCCTCCCGACGGGTAGACGGTTCGCCGGGTGCAAGTCTTTCCATTTGACGCCACGTCGGAGACTTGCGTGTCGCTGGGGATGAAATGATGATGATTAGGACAACGCAACACCCAGTTCCTGAGCGGAGAGAATCTCCGACCCAGCAGGGAATCGAATTCGGGCCCTTAGGATTGACATTCTGTGTGGACCACTCAGCTACAGGGGGCGGACATACAACGAGGTAATGATTATGAAGACTAACGTAGAGAGAGAGTAAGTGAGTAATGGTTAGGCCATAGGGACCCTATTTCTTATTATAGCCAGTTTTTATGCCAAGTGGATGCATTTCGTGTTTATAAGCGTTAAGCCGGCCGGGGTGGCCGAGCGGTTCTAGGGGCTGCAATCTGTAACCGCGCGACCACTACGGTCGCAGGTTCGAATCCAGCCTCGGGCATGGATGTGTGTGATGCCCTTAGGTTGGTTAGGTTTAAGTAGTTCGAAGTTCTGGGGGAGTGATGACCTCAGAAGTTAAGTCCCATAGTGCTCAGAGTCATTTGAATATAAGCGTTAATGGTACGTTTTTGAAAAGACAATAGTGACTTGAGACAACACAGTTATTTCTTTGATGTGGAGGAAATGATTATCTGATGTAAATAATTCGCCCTTTAACGAAACATACTCTCATTTTTTTCGTCGGAACAACACAACATGTAACAGCTATGCAAATTTTACAGTAATTCGAGAAGTGTACGTTTTTGTCTCCATTTGTGCATGAAAAATGTTTTGCAAAGATCTGATTGCTACTCTGTAGTGTGACACACTCTTTTCACATATGATAACTCAGTGAACTTTTAGTGATTTGTTTTTGTGGTAGTGTCTATTTTTATGTTTATACTGATGAATGACAGTTTTTCTGATTTGTATATAGCTACACGCATACAAAATTTAACTTCTACTGAATTCTCTAGAACTAATCTGCCTCTTCTTTGTTGAACAGATGAGCTTTACATATGTATAAAATGATGTCACAACAATATTGTCCATCAGTCCAGGTGTTTCGGAAATTTTGGAAGTAAAGATGGAATTCATGGCTCGCGAGGTGAGACATGATAGACAATATACTTAGAAAGAGGGAAAAAAAGAGAAATGAATATATACTAATAATTGTGACACTGGACACTGCAGACTGCCTTCTTGTATTTACATGTGATGTAACATAATAACATATACTGCTTTAGCTTAAGAAATTTTGAGGTTGATATACCTTTTACACTTATGTCATTTATTGAGTTTCTTTATAGTGCATATTGTCTGTATAGATTGTTGCTAGAGGATTCAGCACCATTAGTATAATAACTATGTCAAGAAAGATGTGTAAGAAGTCATGAAAGATTTGTAAGGAGGAAACGAAGAGAAAAAAGGTAAGAAAGGAAGTCGTACAACATGTACATAAATGAGCAAAGAAGCGGCTACAAAGCTGCATTAAAGATGATATGATCAGGTAGGGTAAATATCAGATGAAATATGATTAGATAGAGCAAATATGATGAACTCTTGATTAGGACAAAGATGAGAAATGGTTAGGCAGGGAAATTATTTATTTATTTATTATTAATTCCTGTAACTCCTTACGAGGAGCATAGGGCTGCAACAAAGGATCGTCATCTTTTTGTGTCTTCTGCTAGAGTTTTCACTTCTTCCCATCCTATCCTTTGCTGTTGACCTTCTGCTTCAGCTGATCGTCTCCGACATTTTGGGCCTGCCTCGTCTCCATCGTCCCTGCGGGGTGCAATATAGTGCTTCCTGCGCAATATGTTTGTTTGGTCTCCTAAGTGTATGTCATCACCACGCTGGCGTACGCCTTTGCCAGCTCACCGGTCGACACTAGGAAACATGTGTAGCAGGCGCTGAACTAAGCGCGGCTATGACAAGAGAAGACGAAGACCCGCCCCCAGGCTACGCGCCGATAACGCCCCTTGCGCAGCGTGCAAACAGGCCGAAGCCGCAGACCGAACTGCCTCAAAATAAGTACCTCAGTAAGTCGCATCGGGACTCAGTTCGCATTGCACCTCCATACGTAGCACTGTGCTCTAGTCTTCCACAGTGATAGTCGTCGCCTCGCACCTTAGCTATCTGTGGAGGAACGTTGCTCATTGTCCATAGTTATGATAGGGACACAGACAATATTCAAGAATTAGTATATGTTATTTCATTGCTGTTGACTTCAGACTGAACATCACCGAAGTACTCAATTGGTTCCTGTAATAAAGCGTATTTTAACCATGTGCGCATTTTGTGTTTTAATGAGAGGAAACTGGCCACACACCTATCATACCACCCTCTCCTCATCCGGCTAGGAACCACAAAACATTACAAGAGGCACACAACCCACAACAAGTGGGAACGAGTCTGATCAGCACGTTTTATTTGCTTTTCATGTGTTCTATGGTGAAGCAGGGGAGCTGTCGTTGCAGTGATTCTATTTGCTAATTTGTTCTTGTTATTGCATATATCACAGGAGGAGAGTTGCAGAAGGAATCTCTTTCTGTTTCAGAAGCTTTGCACACTACTTTTCTACTCGCCTTTTCATATTTTGCTGTAATTCGTTAGTGTTAGAATGGCTACCCCTTCCACTGCACCCCCTGCCCCTGCGCCTTAAGTAAAAGCCGCAATAGACCTACCGTCAGTGGTGTACCGACTTACAGGGTTTCACAACTCAGTGTAGTTGTGGCAACTTTTATAGTGACATGGTCATCCGCGATGCGATTACGTCCCTGATAGCAGAATTAAAGACCAGATTCTCAGTTACTCAGATCCTTCGCTCCATCAAGTGTTGCAAATATTAGAACACTTCGACTGCGGCGCCATAACCGGCGACAAATTTGATCGGGTTCCGACATGTCGGGTCGAGTCGACTCCTGCCCGTGTCCGGCCCACTCAGCCGCCTCAACGAGCTCGCACACAGACTCGCAGACAGCCTAGCAAACACGTGGTCAGGCCTGTACATCTTGTGGAGTCTCGCCATCACTGTTCTGCTCGCCATAAACCGCAAGATTGCCCGTCGCGCAGCGCGACATGTTACTCATTTGGAAAGAAAGGCCACGTCCAGGCAGTTTGCTTGCAACGACAAAAGAACGTCAATTCTGGCCGCTCTCGCCACAACACGTCTCTTGTTCATTCCGTGAATGCCGTGTTTTCAAAACAGACCACACGTTCTAGCAGTAATTCAAGTAAGGTTGTGACCTCATCTCGCTCCAGTACAGTGCGACGCCATTCCAACAAACTATTTGTAACACTGCAAATTGCTGGCCGTCGTATTGACTTTCAATTGGACACAGGTGTTTCTGTAACTTTGCATAATTGTGTCACGTACGAACGATTCGGCTGACAACGCCTCTCAAAATCTAGCACGTACCTCATTGCATACAACAGATAGGAAATCACAGTAATTGTACAGTGTAAGTTACCTGCCACTTACAAATCTCACACTACGGCAGTGAAATTTACCGTGTTGCAACAAGAGGGAGTGAAAAGATTTTTGGCTTAAATTCGTTTGACTTGTTTGGTTTTAGCGTCCAAGACATACACACATTCAGTGACTGCTTTTAATGCAAAAGACTGTGTAGCAAGTTTGATTAAGAAATTTCCTGAACTCTTTTCTGATGGACTTGGAAAAGCTAAAAATTTTGTAACGCACATTATCCTGAAAGACAATGCACAGCCTAAGTTTTTCCGGGCTCGGCTCATTCCGATCGCTTTACGAGGTAAAATTGCCAGTGAATGAAAAGAATTGCAAGACAATGGTGTGATTGCACGAAGACAAGCTAGTCAGTCGGCAAGTCCATTGGTTTTGATTCCCAAGCCTTCTAGTCGCATTCGCTTTTGTGTTGAATTCAAAACTACCGTCAATCCACAGATCATAATTGACACCTATCCATTGCCTCGCCCTGAGGAACCTATGGACAGGCTTGGCGCAAGCCATTGCTCTTTTACGACAGATACTTCTTTGATACTTATTTGCAAATACCACTAGACGAAGAATCACAGGAAGTGTTTGTTGTTAATACACACTTAGGCCTGTCCAATTACGAGTATTTGCGTTTGCCCTTCGCAGTGCCTCCGCACCCGCCATTTTTCAACGTTACTTGGAACAGCTGACTGCTGCCATTCTGTTAGAACAACCTTAGGGATATTGTTGTCTCACGTCAACGCCAAACGAACACATTGCCAGTTTTGTACTCTTTCTCGACTGTTGTAACTTGCAAGACTCAAGTGTCGTCTCGAATTTTTTTTTTTTTTTAACAGACAGAATTACAGTACTTAGGACATGTGATAAACAGCCAGGGTGTGCATCCCCCCAATCTCATTTGCTTGCAATCCGTTCCCTGCCTATTCAAAAATGGCTCTGAACACTATGTGACTTAACTTCTAAGGTCATCAGTCCCCTAGAACTTAGAATTACTTGAACCTAACTAACCTAAGGACATCACACACATCCATGCCCGAGGCAGGATTCGAACCTGCGACCGTAGCGGTCGCGCGGTTCCAGACTGTAGCGCTTAGAACCGCTCGGCCACCCCGGCTTACCTGCCTATTCCTCGCAATGTATCTGAGCTGTAGCTAGTGCTAGGCACGTTGATATACCACATTCCTTTTACTCCGACGCTTCACAGATCATGGCTCCATTGCATTGCTTGGGTCAGAAAAATGTGCATTTCGTGTGGACCAAAGAGTGTCACGACGCAGTTCAGAAACTCAAAAATGACTTGCTAAGTGACAGATGTTTAGTACATTTTGACCCTGCCAAATCGGTCATTTTTAAAATAGACGCTTACTGTTATGGAACTGGTGCACAAGACAGGAAGTTCGAAATTTGTGGTAAGTTCCAATGGAACCAAACTGCTTAGGTCATCGGTCCCTAGGCCTACACACTAATTACTCTAACTTAAACTAACTTACGCTAAGGAACACACACACACACACGAGGGAGGACTCGAACCTACGACGGGGGGAGCCGCGCGGACCGTGGCAAGGCACCTCTGACCACGTGGCTACCCGGCTCGGCTGCACAAGAGGTATCTACTGCTTTTGCCTCACAGTTGTCAACTCAAACACATTGCAATTATTCACAGATCGAAAAAGCTCTCGATATTGTATATGGTGTGACAAAGTACCATTACTGTCTGTTTGGTGGCAAATTCTATTTAGTGACAGATCACAAGCCTTTCCAGTCTCTGTTTCATCCGTCCAGGCCGGTTCCCATACATACTGCGCAAAAGCTGCAGCGTCGTGCTCTGCTTGTATCCCAGTATCAGTGCGGAATACTGTGCAGACCTACGCTAAAGAACGGCAGTGCTGACGCTCTTGCCTGCCTTCCGATCGGCCCCGACTCTGACTGGGCTCCTTGCCATATCGATGCGCACGTCTCTGAATTGCTGCAATCTTTTCCAACGAATTACAGAAACAGTGCGCAGGCCACGGAGGCGGACCCTGATCTGAAGATTCTGTTGCATTACATACGTACGTCTTGGCCTCGCTCATTGAACAGTGTTCAGAACACAGTAGTACGCCGATACTTTGCTCGTCGGCATAACCATTCAGTAAAACGAGGTGCCATCTTAGTACACTCTGACACTGGACAATCGCGTACGCTGTGTTGCAAAATGATGTGTTACAGCTGCTTCACCAATGACACAGGGGAACTGTTCGCACTAAACAGTTAGCGTGCCGGCGCTGCACTTGGCAGGGCATGGAAGCCCACAGTGAACAGATGACGTCACACTGTCGCGCATGCGCGGGAAAACCAATCCGCTCCTCCGCAGACTTTCTGAACTTGGTCTAAGACTCAATCGCCATGGCAAAGAGTTCACATAGGCTTTGCAGGACCATTTTGGAACACTGGTTGTTTCATAGTGGTAAACTCTTTTAGCAAGTTCCCATACATGGTGCCTATGAACTTGACCATACCACGTAGCACCATTCAATTTTTTTGCACTGAAGGATTGCCTGAAGTCATTCTTATGGCGTGTTTTAGGTCGCAGTAAATAGTCTACAGACCTGCAAACTACTCGTAAAACACCAAATAATGCAGTACGCTAATGTGCAGAAACGCAAACAACTCTTAAATTATCAAAAGATAATGCACGTGATGATGGTCGAAGTAGAGAGGATATAAAATGTAGACTGGCAATGGCAAGGAAAGCGTTTCTGAAGAAGAGAAATTTGTTAACATCCAGTATTGATTTAAGTGTCAGGAAGTCGTTTCTGAAAGTATTTGTATGGAGTGTAGCCATGTATGGAAGTGAAACATGGACGATAAATAGTTTGGACAAGAAGAGAATAGAAGCTTTCGAAATGTGGTGCTACAGAAGAATGCTGAAGATTAGATGGGTAGATCACATAACTAATGAGGAAGTATTGAATAGGATTGGGGAGAAGAGAAGTTTGTGGCACAATTTGACCAGAAGAAGGGATCGGTTGGTAGGACATGTTCTGAGGCATCAAGGGATCACCAATTTAGTATTGGAGTGCAGCGTGGAGGGTAAAAATCGTAGAGGGAGACCAAGAGATGAATACACTAAGCAGATTCAGAAGGATGTAGGTTGCAGTAGGTACTGGGAGATGAAAAAGCTTGCACAGGATAGAGTAGCATGGAGAGCTGCATCAAACCAGTCTCAGGACTGAAGACCACAACAACAACAATGCACGTGTAAAGCTATGCAACACTTAAACAGCTGAAAATAATGCACTGCACAATCAATTATTGCATGTAAGGAAAAAAGCTTTCGAACTATCGTCAACCGTGATGTATCAGTGAACTGGCCCCCAAAAGAACTCCAAGACGCACATGCTGGGCAGCGCACTCGCACCAGTCCATATGCGAGATACCTCTGGAGCGCACACGAGTGTTTACCATTCCTGGCGCAATACCTCTCTACTTGTTCCATTGTTTCCCAGATCAGCACAGGGTGCATTGTTCCTAGTGATCCTAATGGGACATGCGAGCTACGTCTAGCCGTGCATGCGTTCACCTGCCCAGCATGGCTGACGCACCGCCGAAAAATGTTTCTCGCAGTGCCTCACCATCACCGGCACATCTAAAAGGCTCTCAGTGTTATACTGGCATCACATGGCTATGTAAATAAGACCCAAGTCGACCTCTCGGAAATCGTAAAGTGTCGCAGAAATAGTTAACGGTCGCTATTGTAGGAGCTTTCGTCATGTTCAGCTTGTCCGCGTGGATATTCTTGTCCTTACATAACCTGTTTACGAAAACAGCCCAGAATAATGCCGAATGCATGCTGTTAACCACAGAACTTCAGATTGGATATCATTGAAGTTAAGTCCAGAATTGGTTCTTCTGATAAAGTGTATTTTAACCACATGTGCATTTTACGTGTAGTGAGAGGAAACCAGCCACCCATCTATCACACAACCCTTTCCTCATCCAGCCAGGAACCACAAAACAGTAGAAGAACACACAGCCACAACACTAAACATCTCCACTTCCTGCTTCTTGTTTGCATCTCAATTGGCTTGTGGCTGATTCTTTCCCAGAGTGTTCCGTTAGAGATGACATTTGGCCACCATGCCCCTAAGATGTTCCTCAGATATCTGTTGATGAACGTCTGCAGCTTATAAGCTACTTTGCCACTTTCCATGTTTCACATCCATACAGAAGCACACATTTTATATAACTTCTGTTGTGGATTGGCAAGAGAGCCAACCCACTATGAGAGGAAGCCGAAAGGCACGCGTTTTAGCTCAAGCAGGCTGGCGTGAGATCTGGAACAGGTCAAGGAAATGAGATTAGCAAAAAAAGGACGTAGCTGTGGAATAATTAACTTTAATACATAAATGGTGAACATCGCTCTTGACGGTACATGTTTTACAGCATCAATAGTAACTGGTAATGGCGCCTTGCTAGGTCGTAGCAAATGACGTAGCTGAAGGCTATGCTAACTATCGTCTCGGCAAATGAGAGCGTATTTTGTCAGTGAACCATCGCTAGCAAAGTCGGCTAGGAAGTCTCTCTAGACCTGCCGTGTGGCGGCGCTCGGTCTGCAATCACTGATAGTGGCGACACGCGGGTCCGACGTATATTAACGGACCGCGGCCGATTTAATGGCTACCACCTAGCAAGTGTGGTGTCTGGCGGTGACACCACAACTTCCAAATATTCACAATTTGGTCCTCAATGTAGGACAAGGGAGCTAAATAATATGAACTTCTAAGAATGTATGAAATATATGGCAGAAAGAACCAAAACAATGAAGTAAATAGTTATATTTGTTGGAAGTTAGATGAAATTATGGGTAAAATGACTAAGAGGTGCAGGAACTAGAGGATGAAGTGTAACTAGATAGCATTCTAATTACTGACATTAGGTGTAATAATAGACCGATGTTTGACTGACTGCAAAAAGTACTCTTTGATGTGAACCTTGGTTACTCCCTGATCCATGTTTTCCTTAATTGTATATTCGTGTTCTCCTTATCTACGTGTGACCACTATCCTCATGTATGTATTTATTATGTGTGACCACTACTTTACTCCCCATACTTTTGGGTATTTTACTGATGAACATAAATATGTACTTATTTGAATCGATTTAGAATTTTTTGTAGGTCATTCTATACACACATAATAATTATTTCTTACCGTACCTATTACTGTAACCGTTTAGCGTGATTCACTTGCCTGATACTTCTGTAATTCATTAATGTAGAACCATGATGCTACTTTTTACTGTCCTTTTTATAGACACACAAATCTGTTGTTGCTACTACACTACATGTGTCAATATGTACAAATATGTAAAATCTTGTTGCTCCTGTCTTAGTGCAGGTAATTGTTTATTTTAAATGTTACAAATTGTAATATGATATCCTTTCTTCCAGGAGTGCTAGTCCTGCAAGGTTCGCAGGAGAGCTTATGTGAGGTTTGGAAAGTAGGAGGTACTGGCAGAAGTAAAGCTGTGAGGACGGGGCGTGAGTCGTGCTTGAGTAGCTCAGACGATGGAGCACTTGTTCGCGAATGGCAAAGGTCCCGCGTTCGAGTCTCGCTCCGACACACAGTTTAATCTGCCAGGAAGTTTCAGTCTGAATACTGTTTGGAAATTTTATTAAAAATCAGTAATCTAGCTGAGCCGCTGCCCGCTTGCTTTGCTGTCGTGCTTTTGAGAAATCTGTGAGGACATGAGGTAAGTGACAGTTTTGATTAGGGTCAGATAATTGTTTTACTTCAGTTGCGCATTTAATATAAGTACAAGTTGTATTCAGACCAGTTCCAGTCAAATTCAGATTAGGTTCTGTTTAGTCGAAGGTCAGCATACGATTTAAGTTGGGTAATAGTTTGTGGGTTCATAATTTTGGTAATACGTAGACTTTTTATAGAATGAGAGGTAAATATGGGCTCAGTTTGATAAAGGAACACATTGTGGGGAAATTACGGTACTTACACAATTCGCTATGATGTCAAACAATGGAAAATTCTGGATGGAATGTAACAATAGTATGGGAAGGAAAGTTGTTGCTCACCATATAGTGGAGAGGCTGAGTTGCAGACAGACACAACAAAAAGATTTTGGCACTTAAAGCTTTCGGCCAATGGCCTTTGTCAACGATAGACACACACAAACGCCACTCACATACACGATTGCAGTCTCAGGCAACTGAAAATGTGGTTTCAGATGGGCAGTCTGCATACTTCCCATATTTATTTGGTTGAGAGAACACCGATTGTGATGTTTTTTGTATGCATCTAGCGGGTAAAAGACGGGTGAAGACACGTTTGCTGATTCTCTAGACACGAAAAATTATAAGGATGATTTGGAATCACTTATATCATCGACAGCGGTATTCGATAGTGGAATTATGAGTTTTCTCCACTTGTTTTTGAGTTTTCAATTAAAGGTCTTCGCCCATGAGATAAGTTTCTCGTTCTCTGTGGTTTACAGCACCTTCCACTTCGCTCCAAAGCAAACCAGGTCGGGGCGTTTGTGCCTAGGGGAACCGACTCAGCCTTTGTTTAACAGTTTGGAGAGTGACCTCGACCCACTGGAGGGTGCTCATGTCGGGACTCTGTGTGTGTGTGTGTGTAGTCCATGTGCTTATGCTTTCTGTCTTTGCGGTATATGTGCGAGAGTATGATGGTTGATAGCTATATGCAGGATGCAGAAGTGGTGATTTTGTATGGCGGAGGATACGAACTGTGTGTTTACTGCACCAATACGGTATGTGGTGATATATAGCCAGGTTGGAGATCGGTTGCATGCTGAAGTATTCAAGCTTCCGTCGTCAGTGGCAGAGTAGTGTAACTGAGGAAGTGTCTTTTCATATCTGACGATCTGTAGACTACTTCTGCAGGGCTTAACTGTCAGTGCAATATGGCTTTCTGTACAAAGTAGTTTTGCCGCTGAAAGTCTCATCTGCCGGAAAAAGAGGTGAACAGTGCTCCCTCACCGGCAGCATCAGTAATTATGTGGGTAAATTCAGTAAGAGCCAATCAGAATGCTCCATTCTTTCACAAGACATCCTTTGTTCTGGGACATAGGAACCTCTGCAGACTGGGTCAAACAAAATGGGGGCAAGGTATCTACGGAAAGTTCTGAGAGTAAGTGATGTGTTGTTTGTCCAAGTGTACAAATCAATTTCAAGTGGAGCACCCATCTCTGGCGGGATGCTAGCCCTCATACGCCGTAGGACATCTCCAGGCCAGTAACATGTGACAGATGGCGTGGCTCGTTAGGACCATCAGGACGAATGCATTCGGCGTTATTCTGGGCTATTTTGTAAACAGGTTCTATTAAGACAAGAATTTCCATGTGGACATCACGGAAGCTCCTACAACAACAAAAGCGACTGTTAAGTATTTCTGTGGCACTTTACTGTTTCTGGATAGAGACTGATATGAAATGGATAGGCTGTCTAGTCAGGATTGCTGAGAAGAATGCATCCTGTGTTATTCTGGGTGTTTTCGTTAACAGTTTCAGAAAGCATTGCAAAATATTTCTAAAGCGTATATAGAGGGGAACTTGGCTGTTATTTACATAGACCTGAGATATCAATATAACATTGACAACCTTTTAGTTGCGTCTAAGAGGGTGAGACGTATAGCTAAACTTCTCGCTGGACTCGCAGGTAAAAAGGCTATGTGTCATCACCCCAGCAACGGTAAACACTTGTGCAGCCAGATGGGTCTCGCCAGTGGTACAGGCTGGACTGGCGTACATGCCCAACACATCCGGTCATCATTCCGGCTTGGATCTCCGTAGAGAGCAGTTTGCTGATACGTCACAGTCGAATTTCTTAACGATAGTTCGAAAGCATTTTTACATTCAATGCGTGTTCGTGCACCGCATTATTTGAGGTGTTTAAGTGCTGTGAGTGTGTTGAAGAGCATTATACATGCATTATTTTCCCAGTTTTACGAGTAGTGAACGTGTCTGTTGCATCATTTTGTTAACATGTCTGTAGCGTGTGCAGTGCATACGTCAGCATGTTTGGAGAGCGTTTTACGCGCATTATTTTGACAATTTACGACTTGTTTGCGTGTCTGTACATCGGCATACTGCGTTATTTCGGTAATTTCCTAGCAATTAGCAGGTCTGCAGGCTATGTTTTGTGACCCCAAGCACGTGAGGGCGAATGTTTGGGTCAGAGTAATAAATAAGCTATGTTGAAATCCATACCTAAGGAAATTGTTCCTACTTGCAACTGGAATAAATAAGGTACACTCCTCCAGCTGCTGGACACAGACTGAGTCCTTTTCCCACCAATTCCAAGGAAGAGGTGGTGGTGAGGCGATTTAGGTTAGTGGAGGCAGCCCAAGTGACCTGTTTTCCCACCAAAGCTTTCTTTTCATTTTCTGGCAGAGGTTGGGATTGGGGGGGGGAGTGGGGAGGGGGTATGGGAGGGAGTTAGGTTAGTGGAAGTAGCCCAATTGACGTATTTCCTCGCCAAAATTTGAACTTGCAGCCATAACGTCATTGGTATGTTGCCACACCTATCGCCGCCATCTTGAATAAATTTATCAATAATGCAACGTGGGGTCACACGAACTTTGTCCCACTACTCACGAATTCGAATAGTCGTTTTGTTGCCTATGCTTCCAATGATTTTAGGAATTCGGATTGAAAGTTTTCTATCACTTCTAGCTTATTTGATCTTACATTGTCCGAAGTCCTTTTACATTCTGATTCTAATACTGAACTCCATATATCTTCCCTATCGACTCCTGTCGCTTCTTCTATCACGTCATCGGACAAGTTCTTCTGCTCACAGCGGCCTTCAGTGCACTGTTTCCCCCTATCTGCACTCTCTTCTCTGCAGTTGACAGTGGTACTACCATTGCACTCTTAATGCTACCACACTTGGTTTTAATTTCACCGAAAGTTTTTTTTACATTTCTGTATGCTGAGTCAGTCCCACCGACCATCTTTTCTTCCTCGATTTCTTCACGTTTACCATGCAACCGTTTCACCTTAAGTTCCCTGCACTTCATCTTTATTTCAATCTTAGGTGACTTGTGTTTCTGTACTCATTTCCCTGAACATTTTTGTACTTGCTTCTTTCGTTGATCAACCGAAGTATTTCTTCTGTTACCTATGGTTTCCTCTCGTGTTGCCCCATTTAGAGATGTGTTTTACTCTCCTAATGAGCTTCGAGTGAGCTATTTAATATTGCAGTATCTATAGCCTCTGAGAAATACAAATGCATCTCTTCATTTCTAATTATTTTCGTATCCCACTTCTTTGCACGACGATTTTTCCTGCTTAATCTCTTGAATTTCAGCGTACTATGCATCATCACTAAATTGTGATCTGGGTATATATCTGCTCCTGTGCACGCCTTACAGTCCAATATCTGATTTGGGAATCTCTGTCTAACCACGATGTAATCTAACTGTAATCTTCCCGTATCCCTCGATCTTTCAAATATAGCTTCTCCTCTCGTGGTTATTCAACAGAGTATACGCTATTACTCGTTGAATTTTACTGCAGAACTCGATTAGTCTTTCCCCTCTTTCATTCATCCTACTAACACCATATTCTCCCATAACGCTTTCTTCTACTCCTTCTCCTACAACTGCATTCCAATCCCCCACGACTATTAGATTTTCATCTCTCTTTACATATTGAATCACCCATTCAGTAGCCTCATATACTTTCTGTCTCCTCGTTTTCATGTATACATGAAGTATTGTTGTTGGTGTTGATTTTTTCCTGACTCTGATGAGAACAACACCACCACCGAACTGTTCACAGTAACTCGCTCTCTGCGCTACTTTCCTATTGACAACTAGTCCTACTGCTGACAGATGATTTTCCTTTGCTGCTGATAGTGTTCTTTAGTTGTCTGACCAGAAATCCTTGTCTCCTTTCCATTTCACTTTATTGGCCCCCACTGCGTCCAACACTATTGGGTAATGTGCGTAAAATTGTGGAACATATGGAAAAATAAGAGTGCCTACATATCCGCGTGGGTGCGGTGTCTGCTAATGGCGAAATATTGAATTGTTACTAACAAATAAACCATGAGTGACGTAATTAACAAATAAACACAGCCTATAAATTCTCCTTATGGTGCCTACACATGAGCCATACAGCAACGATAAACAATTCGTACACGTGCTGCACTATGATTAGCGGAGACGTCAGGAATAGGGGGTGGATCTTGTGCAATTGGATAAAATAAGACAAATGTGGGAAATACTTATAACTGTCAATTACCCAGTAAAAATGCGAAAATGGGTGGATAATACGAAGAAATATGTAAAATGTGGATAGATACACAAAACTGTGTAAGAATAAGTCTCTCCCTTTGCCTCGAATGATGTAATACTAGATTGTTATTAAGAAGTAGCCATAGCCTGGCAGTCAAGAGAAATGACTTAACATAATTTGTTACGAGCAAATACTCACAGCGCGGTCGTCTCCCTGTCCCGCACAGATCCTGGGTGAAATGCACCCAGCACAGTGAGTCAGTGATGAAATATGAAGATGAGGAGGGGGAGGAAGGGATGCTTGAACCTCATTGGTTCTCTGGGTTTCCATCCATTTTATTGTGCTTCCATATGCTAAGAGCCGTTCCCGCCATTTTTATGCCAGGTGACCCCTGTAACGCAACTGGTTATGGGTGACCCTGTGTGTAAGTCACGCAAGTGGGTAGCGTGGGTAGCGTGACTCTGGAAGTGAATGTCTTACCAGCAACGCGCACTCTCTCTGTACCGGTACTGGCCACCTGCTGCCCTGGACAAAGGGACGGACAGGTAGCAGCACAGGAATACGTGCCACTCAAAGTGGAAAAAGTAGAGAGAGAACTCAACGCGCAGAAAAGTGCCTAACATACCACCGGTTAAGGAGTAGTTAAAAATGGTTTAAATACCTTTGAATACCTTGCCTTCGGTGTCCCTCGACGACTGCATACATGAGCTAAAATATGCTTGTTCAATAAATACAGGAGACCATAATGGATTTCACTACAATGATGTAGGCCACAACTGAAGTCAAGTAAGTACGTAGATTTATCAACTTCAAAACCTGTATCTTATGAGCTCATCATCAATCTTCGCTGTAATAAGCCTCGTTGTTACTGCTACAGCTAACCGATGGTAGCACATACTGAACTGGCGATAGTAAATAGTCCAAATAGAAATGCGTGTGTGAGGTCCATTGCATTGTTCAACACTAATTCTCAACCAAGTACGAATGTAAAGTCACCTATCATTCTGCCTTTTGCGATATTAAATCAAACTGTTTGACACTCCGAAATAATCCGTCACTGCACTGTCGTAATATGCTGTCTTAGACAATTTCCAGCACACGAGTTGCTCTATTGTAAATCCAAACCTGAATCATGCACCAAGAACTTATCTCAACAGTACGCACAGATCTGTCCTCTAGTGGGTCCAACACTCATCTGCCCTAACAATACTCGAGGCCGAGTATATATACTCTTCCTACAATGTGCTACTGGTTATAATAATGCAAAACATAATTTATAATATGAAATGGTTTAAAAACATTATCAAACGCTCTATAATATTCTCTACTTTGCTAGAACAAGTTTATGAAATTTTCTTAACACATAAAAATCACATTAATATTGAAATTGCAGAAATAAGTATTCTAACAATGCTAAACGATCAATTATCTTTATTTTGTTAGTTAGCCTCGAGATGATGAGAACGAAATATATTATTATTTTATCTAAACTTTTTTCATATATTAGTTTCCTCAATCTTTGATTGTTTATGGTACAAAGGGTATTGTAACTACTATTGTTTGGTATTGCTATTATTCTCCTAAAAGCCTTTTTCCTATTCTCGAAATGTAACTAAATTTAATTATAGCTGTAGACATGAGTATTGATCTAGTAATACATAACGCAGGGGTGGTAACCATAAGCCTGGAATGTTACAAGTGGCAGCTAAACTTGCCTCCTGTGCCTTGTATCAACAGGTATGTCGTTAAATCTCAATGATACAGCGGGTATATAGTCCGTCGCACCCCAGTAATCAAGATAACTGGTGGTAAAATATTGGGCCGTTACTGCGCAATGGAAGAGGCTGTCCTTACATCTTTGTACTTACTAAATTGGGAATGTCAGCGAGTATCTCTTTAGGGCCACAATTTTCCCATAAAGGGATCATAAAATTAAACATAAACATTTCCGCGTATGTGCCAGAGGGAAACTGAAACAGATTGTGCCGTACTTACTGCTGTTGTCAAGACACTGTTTCGACAAATTAAATAGAGAAATTTGAACAAATAATAAATAAGATTAGACACGATGCAACAGGTAATGTTTCTTCCGAATTAATCACAGGAATGCAATGACACAACGGAATGCTTAAGACAATTTAATTCCTGGTATTGAAAGGATAACATCGGTTGGAAGGAGAAAAAAAGCGCGACTGTAGGCGAAGCAGCGCGCACCTGATGGGAAACGTACACACTGACGACATCACTTTTGGGTATTGGTCAAAACAAACGAAAAATGTAAGCGACTGAAGAATTTGACAAAGAAGTTTATGCACGTGTACCATCGAAAGTTTCGAATGATAGGTAAGTCCCAAGCGAATGCACGTAGAGTGGGATGTCCAAAGAGTAAGAAAGACTGTGGCCTCAGAAATGTCATCGGTCTGAATAATTTTTGAAAAAATGATAACAGAACGTCACCCTTTGGCGAGCTCAAAGTGCAGTGAATGAGTGTTTTCAAAATATAAGAAATGTTCGATTTCTCCCATAGAGAGCGACCAACAGGGCATTCTCATTTTCTCAAGCGCCACCACAACAGTACTAGCGTTCCAGATGCGCCCTCTTGACGTGCCCCGCGAGGGAATGTAGCGGCAACGTCATTCAGGTCCAGCACCCGGAGTACCTGGCCGAAATTACCGATAACAGTGCCAGTGAGAAAATGAGCAGACAGCAGTTGTGTGAAGCCCGCACCATCGTAACAAGAAATCTGTCTCCATCAAACAAAACTACGCCACTACCAAACAGTCGTTCTCCCAAAAGCACTTTACGCAGTTGAAACATCCGTCTTCGTTGATAGTCAGCGTCAATCCCATGGAATTGAATGGAAAACATTAGGACTTAAGTTCTAAGATTATATGGATACCCTAAAGTTCAGAAGAATTGTGCTCCCTGATGGAACAGTTTACTTCCATTGCTAGGGAAGGACATCTGAAAATTTATGGACACATGAAAGTCGACGTCAACGTGGCCCCATATCGAAGGAATCAGTGCAGGAGAGCGGGTGGATAAATCACGCAACGGCGCTCACGGCAAGCTGGCTGAGAAGGTGACCTGCAGCTCCCTCCCAGCGGTCCGTCGAGTGTGCCTGTGTGTCACGTGGGTGTGTGAGTCGCTGTCAAGAGTGCCGGGAAGCTGCAACCCGATGCCGGTGCACAGCCTGTTCCTCTCAAACAGCACCCAATCCGATTTGGGTTAACTGTGGAAGTAACTGTAGCAGATCAGCAGCTGAGCTCCAGCTCACAATGTTCCCTAACAAATCACAAACCTGATGATCTTCTGTCCCAGGCGACGGACTTGGTCTCTTCTGCAGGTTTTTCGTAGCCCGACAAGAAATTGGTTTACGAAAGGAACAGCGGGGGAAGCCACAGACAGCGAAAGTCGGGGTAATCTGGCGGATCACACTTTAGGAAACGAACACATAAAGTCACAAGTATTCATACATCGCTACTCACGGAACATAGTCGCTGGGCGAGCATATTCGCTGTAGGACAAGTTGAAAACACACAAGATCACTTACAAACCCGTCTTCAGCATGAAGACCGATCCCCAGAGTGAACACAGAAATGAAACAGTAGGCACCACTATAATCAGTGAAACTAAGCACGGGCCACGCTAACAGCAACACGGGGCCGTCAGAACAGCTCAGTACGCTGCATGCCGGGTGCGCAGCGCCAGTGTCTTGTGGTACAGACGTAGCACTAACGCAGTCGCGACCATCGTAATTACGGAGTATTTCAGAAATAGCACGAGTGGTTTCCGGACGGCTAAACCTGTGCACTTCCCAGGGCAAAGGGAAGCACTGGCCATTAAATACCGGTAACTGCCGTACATTGAACTTGGCAATGTTGGCTCCTCTAGAAACTGCACGGGATGGGGCTGGACAGCTGCTCTCCAGGTTATTTAAAGTCTCGGTCGATGAGCTACAGTGCACCTCCGCGATACGCGAAAAGGTCCTCGTAGCCAACCTAAGAGGTGTGGAGCCATTACCGCTGTTGTGGCCGCCTAGAATAGTAAAGTTCCGCGCCTGACCCCTGGCGTTGGGTGCCCTGAGTTAGCGAGAATTGTCAAAAGGCGGGATAACCGTGTATGCCTCTGCTGCCGAGTGGCTCCAGCGACGATTTGAAATAATGACCGCAGCATCAAGCTAGACGTCACCATCTTGGGCGTTGGTTCAAATGGCTCTGAGCACTATGGGACTTAACATCTGAGGTCATCAGTCCCCTAGAACTTAGAACTACTTAAACCTAACTAACCTAAAGACATCACACACATCCATGCCCGATGCTGGATTCGAACCTGCGACCGTACCGGTCGCGTGGTTCCAGACTGTAGCGCCTAGAACCGCTCGGCCACACCGACCGGCTATTGGGCGTTGTCTATGTTAACTAAACGGAGAATGTGAAAGGGTCCTATAGACCCGTTTCATTATCATTTTATTTGCTTTCCAGCGCACTTTGCATCCTACAAAGCAATTCGGGTGTTTTCGCTGCTAAACTTCGTACCAGAGAAGACTGAGCTATGATTCAATCTAGCCGTAGCCTATTTCTTTCTGCAATTTGCAATCATCATATGGTTGTTACGTTGCTTCTTTTCAGACTTGCAAATGCGTCTATAACGCCATTATAAGTCTTCCCAACTCACGACTATGATTCCATAAAATGTTTGTCCCTTGTTCTCCTATTCGAAACTCTCTGGCATGCGTGAGTGAATGAATGTGGGTGTGTTTCATTTTGCTGTACGGTCGTTTAGTCGGCTGAGGAGAATCAGCGGTAGTCTTATAGAAAGGCCAAGCCTAGTAGTTTACAGGTGGGCAAAGAGGTTTGTTCCCCTTGTGTGAAAGTTACCGGCGTTAGGTTGGTGGCGGAAGCCTCATCTCTGCCCTTTCCTGGCCACGGGGTCGTCTGGGAGAAGTTTCAGTGTGACCGGGAAGTCTGCTTCCAGCTCTCCGAGAGTCTGCAGCCGAGGTCTCTTCAAAGATGGGTGAGCTGATTTAACCGCGTGGCGCGTTGTCTCATAGCGAGAGGGCAGCTTTTAGTTTTTGGGCTCACGTTTTCTCTTAAAAATTGTTTTGCTGGGTCGCTGTGAGGATGCTTTTGCAGACTTTCGGTTTGATTCCTAATGCAAACTTTGGTTCCTAAGAAGAACGTAGCACAAAGGTGTTGCATATCTTGAAGCGGTCTCACGTAGGAAGTGCGCCATCGGTTCAGTGTGAATGTTTGTGTGCCTGCGACTGCGTGTGTGTAGATTCTAATCTTTTCCAAATCTTGATAATTTTGGTCTCTTTGTGAATTTTCTTTGTTTCATAACTATATGTCCGTTAGAAACCATCCACGTGGGTTAATCTTATTTTGTTATTACACTTCGTCTATTCAAATGTGTCGTCTGTAAAATATTAATTGTTCGCGGCTGCGTGGTTTAATGTTGCTAAAATTCGGCCACGGTACGTAGAAATTGTGTCTCCACAAACCAAGTGGCCACACGAGTTAACTGTGAGCCTAACTCTCCTGTGGTCCTAGAGTTTACTTATTGTTCTGATTTTGGAGTATTAAATATATCCTGTCCGGACTATTCAATTGTGTTTGTGGTTTGTGATTTGGAGTTACGCACCTACGCACATACACTACTGGCCATTAAAACTGCTACAACACGATGATGACGTGCTACAGACACGAAATTTAACCGACAGGAAGAAGGTGCTGTGATATGGTGGTGGTGGTGGTTGTTAGTGTTTAACGTCCCGTCGACAACGAGGTCATTAGAGACGGAGCGCAAGCTCGGGTCAGGGAAGGATTGGGAAGGAAATCGGCCGTGCCCTTTCAAAGGAACCATCCCGGCATTTGCCTGAAACGATTTAGGGAAATCACGGAAAACCTAAATCAGGATGGCCGCAGACGGGATTGAACCGTCGTCCTCCCAAATGCGAGTCCAGTGTGCTAACCACTGCGCCACCTCGCTCGGTCTGTGATATGCAAATGATTTGCTTTTCAGAGCATTCACACAAGGTTTGCGCCGGTGGCGACACATACAATGTGCTGACATGAGGAAAGTTTCCAACCGATTTCTCATACACAAACAGAAGTTGACCGGCGTTGCCTCGTGAAACGTTGTTGTGATGCCTCGCGTAAGGAGGAGAAATGCGTACCATCACGTTTACGACTTTGATAAAGGTCGGATTGTAGCCTATCGCGATTGCGGTTTATCGTATCGCGACACTGCTGGTCGCGTTGGTAGAGATCCAATGACTGTTGGCAGAATATGGAATCGGTGGGTTCAGCAGGGTAATGCAGAACGCCGTGCTGGATCCCGATGGCCTCGTATCACTAGCAGTCGAGATGACAAGCATCTTATCCGCATGGCTGTTAAGGATCGTACAGCCACGTCTCGATCCCTGAGTCAACAGATGGGGATGTTTGCAAGACAACAACCATCTGCAGGAACAGTTCGACGACGCTTGCAGCAGCATGGACTATCAGCTCGGAGACCGTGGCTGCGGTTACCCTTGATGCTGCATCACAGACAGGAGCGCCTGCGATGGTGTACCCAACGACGAACCTGGCTGGATGCACGAATGGCAAAACGTCATTTTTTCGGATGAATCCAGGTACTGTTTACAACATCATGATGATCGCGTCCGTTGTAATGTTGTTGCTTTAATTTCTTCTGAAAGCGGTGCTGATAGACAATAAAAGAGGGTTAAAAGCTGTGAGCTGTCTGGGGAAGTTAACCTTGCATTACTGAGCAACTGTTTCACCAGGTATCCAGTCTAGCTTACCAAATTCCCAACCAGACTAACATTAATTATAATCTTTCAATAGTCATACGACAACCGGTGATATATATATATATATATATATATATATATATATATATATATATATATATATATATATAAAAGAGAATTTAAATAAAAAGAAATAAATCAGTTTATATTTGGAAATTTATTTTAACATTGATCATTGAAATTTCAGCATATTAAACTTGATTCATAACTAAACTGGTGCCTCATTTAGGATTGTGAAAATGTGAGTTTGTAATCTTACAGAACACATCAAATATGGAGCCAAGATTGGGAGACTGCATACAAGACTGCATTCATAAAATAACACACGAAGAACGTTGAAACATATGCAAGAGGAAATTAACCACAACCAACCGATTCAATTTTCACCCAAAGAAGTTACGTTCGTAGCGCAATCCTGTCCGTCATGTAATTACCACACACTGGTATTCTAAATTCATACTAATTCTCTGTGAAATCTTCCCCAAAGAATAGCTGAGGGCTACTTTGATGATTACACCACATGCTTCACGTGGTCAACTTGGTTTACACAAAGAGTGTAACTCCACAGTAATTTTGATAATTAAAATAAATTAGATCGAAAAGCAATTTACAAAAGAAAAGCCTCGAAATGGCTACTATCGTCTTACTATTAACCTGATGGGTCAAACAATTGTATAAGCATGTGGTACTGGTCTCACAAAGTACACCCCACGTGGGTTGAACATAAAGAAAAGTTGCTATATTGAAAATTATTGTCAAGACGACACGTTATAATCTCACGCACATTCGCATTTAAGATTGATGATCTTAGTTAGAGTTACTGATCAACACATGGTTCCACTTTACTCACAAAGTAGTGACAAAGCAACTACCGGAAGATATTCTGAACTGTACACTCGAATCACACTGCGTTGCAATTTAAGATAACATTAGATATTTTAGAGCTAAACCTGAAATAAAGGTGATTAAATTTTCAGTTAGGCTGAACTTAAGAAATCCATTGTCCTACGGACTTAGCAGACACGCGCTTAGCCGGAGATCTTACCACTTCAGACGCTCGCCGTGGACAGACTGCCCTGGGCCCCTACCGAGCGTGCTTAACAGATGCAAACGAAAGTGACCAGAGAGGCATCTTCCTATACCAACATGACAAGGGACGGACAGGACCATACTAAGAATAGAAACCTCTCTGCGTTTAGAAAGCGTAGCTACCTGTTCTGACGTTGGTCCTACTGTTCTCTAGCAGACAGGCGTGTCTGCTACCATCTAGCATGCAACTAGAAATACATTTGCTCATTCATCCTCTCACACAGAAGGGAAGGGGGATGACAGTATCTTACCATATACAGTATATAAAAGAAAGCGGATGTAGGTTCCGTATGAGACTGTGTGACATGAATTACATATAAACTGTGTTTTAAGGTGTAGTAGTGTGACAGATCGTTCTTGTTTATGTGTAAAAGTAACACGTTCCACTACTCAGTCTCCTCCCAGATAGTCAGAAACGCCACAGTAAATTTAGAGGAGGAATTTATGCCGTAAATGACAACAGATTTAAGAAATTAATATGAAAGGAATCCAACAGAGACCTTTCATAACCCCAACGCTCCGGGAAAAGACTGTGCAGGGAATTTTCTGGCCATGCTAGGACATTCTCAAGCAGGCTTCTCACACCCAGCTGAAACCAAAAATGTAAAGAAAAGGCAAAAGGTCACCAGCTACTTGCTAAAACACAATAATTTCAACACATCTTTAGAATCTACCAATTTAAAAGAGAAAAAAACAATCTGTGACACCTAATTAAAAGATAGTGTAGACCTAATTCGGTCACCAAGTAAAAACAATGGTCCCTGTGTCATTAATATGAAAACAATTTCTGGTTGTTACCCTTATGGAGTTCACCAGTATTTGCTCATTGCAAAAGCCAACTGATCACAGCAAAATTTATGACTGTTTATTAACAAGTAAAATTTATGAAAATAGCAAAGGTGCCACAGCAATTAAAAAAGAACATGAAAATAACATCAGTATTATAAAGCAGGACATTAAAAAATGATAAGTGAAAAAACATGGTTTACAAAGTGGTTATCGCAAAAAATTCTATATCTTATAAAACTAATAATTTGTAGAACTAAAATAACCTTGTGGCACTAATTTAATCACTCTACTACATTTCAGTTAGTTAGCAAACAATGATCACTGTGTCATTATACTGAAACTACAATTAATTATGTGATTGTTACCCTTAAGGGGTTCCTCACTATAAATATGCCCCATGCAAAGGCTAATCGATCACAGACCAATGAGAATGAATAGCTATCTGACTGATGAACGAAGCAATGCCACAGGAATGAATTTACGAAAGAAAACATCGCAAATTTAATACATCACACAAAAAGAAACATTGATAAATAAAACAGCTTTGAAAGTTCAATAGTCACGTCTAAAAAAACACCAAAAAATAAAACACCTCTAAAATACAAGTCAGTCTAATAAAAAAACACCAATAAATCGAACCCCTGCAAAATACACGATCAAAGTTTATCTGAAAGAACACACATATATGCATTGGACTAAGAACGGTATAATCACTGTTCGCTGGCACACTCAGTAGTTCCATTGTTCCGAGGCACAATATTAGGGGAGGGGGGGGGGGGTTCGTCGCCACAGCTGTCAGTAGGGTTTTTTTGTCAATCTGTTGCGTGCAATCCCGGCGTCTCTGCCCTCTCATGAAGTTTCTCTTGGTGGCCCGTGAAACATACATTTCGATTTGGTTCCATGTTGGTGTTATCAAATTTGTGCGGTGTTCTCGTTTGACATGCCCGGTTGATACTCCTGGGCAAGGATGACACTTAATGACTCTTCTTTGTGCCACACTTAGCGACCAGAGAACATCGAACCATGATTTACTGTTGCTTGACAGTGGGCATCCGTCAGGAAATGTTGATAGGCGTCGTTGAAGTCTGCCAATTTCTCTGGACAGTATGTGTCAAAATGCTCCACGCCCCTTGTCTTGTTAAATTCTTGAGTTATCCTCAATTGGCTCGGCGGTATAATATTCCTGGGCAAAGATGACACTTAGTGGCTCTTCTTAGTGCCATTCTTAGCAATCAGAGAACACCGAACCATGATTTACTGTCTCTTGACAATGGGCTTCCGCCAAGAATTGTTGATAGTCGTCGTTGACGTCTGCAAGTCTCTCTGGACAGTACCTGTCAAAAGGCTCCGCACCCCTTTATCCCCTGTCTTCTGTCGTTTCACCGCAGTCGTCTCGTCACGGTTGCGTGCGAGTGGTGCGTTGCCAGCAGATGGATTTCCATGCAGTGAACTGCTCGGCCATCTCAGGTCATCGCCTCCACAAAAGGTCGCACTGGTGCGGCCGGCCATTAGCTCCGGGTCCAAGGGAAAGTGTTTGCCCCGCAGCCCTTCTTTTGTTGGCGAGTGTGCTCCAGAAGTGGCCCGGCTGACAGTGTGTCCTGCTGGGAAACCTGCCTGTTTACAACTAGTCCTCCTCCTCTCTGCTCCCGCTGTCTCGTAAAAGTTTAGCCGTTTCATTTTCACGTTCTCAACTCCATTCACAGAAATTGTTCATCATAGTTATGTGATTACAAAATGTCATACATAATACCACTTAGTATTGTCTTTCACAATTTTTTTAGAACAAAAGTGAGACTTAATTTTTTTTAATAACAAGTTTGATGAATCGACAATATAAAAGTAAAAGTTAAATGACTTGACAACATAAAAAATAAAAGTGAAATGACTTGACAGTATAAAAATAAAAATTAAATGAACTGACAATATAATATCTAAATCTACATCACTAATGTGGTTCACTTGCGTTTTAAGAAATCAAATGCTACTTATTAATTCACTAAAATGAATAGGATTATGCCTTGTGTAAGTATAGGTCAGGGCAGCATAGGGTTCACATGTTATTTACACACACACATGCACACCTGTTGACTATTCTACAAACTAACTACCCATAAACATGAATTACTCAAAATAATACTTCAATCCACTACTAGTTAATCCAACAGGCTACTTCAATGCTACTTAAACACAGTGTTTATACCACTACAACATTGTTCTAATTCGTCCTCTTCTTGACACTCGCAGCATATGTCTTGTCACATGATAAATATGGAGAAACTTTCCTTAAACATACATAGCAAAAAGAACAATGGTTATTTGCACGCCAAAACATTTATACCAGTTGACACACCTGATAAGAGACTCGCAATTATACATTTATCATAATCATATGTTCACACATAAAACAGTAAGACAATTTCATCTAAGATTACGTTATCACGAGAATTAATCACACAGATGACTCTGAGAAGAGTAAAAATATTTTCATCCTACAGGTTATAATACATTTTCTTACCCATTTTGCTCCAATTTCGTTCCTTCTTTAAGTTACCTTTCACTTCCAAATCAGTTATTTCGCCTGTGGTGGTTATTCTGGATTCATTTCTCATGAACGGCAAAATTGTGGTCTCCTCTATTATGTAAAACAGTTTCATCTTAACATATTGAACTTACAACTGACACAAAAGATCCGAATCCTCCTGTAATTTAAATGACAAATTTCAAATAACTTCCGGGAATTCAGCCAGGTAACACTTTCAGCGACCGCCGATATTTCGGCGGGAGAACACCCCGCCATTTTCAAGGCAAACTGCCTTTGAAAGTTGTATACGCCAGGAGAAACTGGGACGGACAGGACCATACTAAGAATAGAAACCTCTCTGTGTTTAGAAAGCGTAGTTACCTGTTCTGACGTTGGTCCTACTGTTCTCTAGCAGGCAGGCTTGTCTGCTACCATCAAGCATGCAAATAGAAATACATTTGCTCATTCATCCTCTCACTCAGAAGGGAAGGGGGATGACAGTATCTTATCATATACCATATATAAAGGAAAGTGGATGTAGGTTCCGTATGAGTCTGTGTGACATGAATTACATATAAACTGTGTTTTAAAGTGTAGTAGTGTGACAGATCGTTCTTGTTTATGTGTAAAAGTAACACGTTTCACTGCTCAGTCTCCTCCCAGATAGATTTAGAAGTGGAATGAAGGCCGTAAATGACAACAGATTTAATAAATTAACATGAAAGGAATCCAACAGAGACCTTTCATAGTATGTGTGCTGTATGAATATTTTAAAATAGAAGAAGTCTGAGAAAGGAATCTTAAAAACAGGATTCGATAATACGATTGTTTAACCAATGGCTTCCCAATATACGCTAATATGTTAATATTGATGATATATGTCTTTTTTGTTCTTTATAGCTGAGTAAGTAAAGTGCTGTCTGTGGATTTCGTAAGGAGATTGATTCCCTTCAAGGTGAAAGAAGAGTTGTGGTTTGTGTAATTTACGTGGCCCAGAAATGGTATTATAGCAGTCAAATGACGAGCAGTTTTCCAGCAAACGGAGAATGGAACAGAAATATGGATCCTTTCTGTAGTCTTGATTGATGTTGAGCCAGAGGCTGAAAAATTATTCTGCGTTAATACCTGTCCTAGAAAAGTGACGTTTATGTGTTTTGCTGGTGCTGTGAGCATTACAGCTTACTGTTTTCGATGGTGCTGGATGCACTGCAGCCTATATGAGTTGAACTGAAGAAATGTCTCTCTTGAAGTTAGAGGAAGATTAAATAATTTTGATTATGGGACCGAAGGAAAGCTTGGTTTAATGTAATAAGGATGAAGCAAAACATTTGTCATTTAAACTGCAGGAGGATTCGGCTCTTTTGTGCCTGTTGTAAGTTCAATATGTTAAGATGAAACTGTTTTACAGAATAGAGGAGACCACAATTTTGCCATTCATGAGAAATGAAACCAGAATGACCACCATAGGCGAAATACCTGCTTTGAAAGCGAAAGGTAACTTAAAGAAGGAACGAAATGGGTAAGAAAATGTAGTATAACCTGTATAATGCAAATATTTTTACCTTCTTAGAGTCATCTGTGTGATTCATTCTTGTGATAACGTAATCTTAGATGAAATTGTTTTACTGTTATATGTATGAACATATGATTATGATAAATGTATAATTGTGAGTCTCTTATCAGGTGTGCCAACTAGTATAAATGTTTTGGCGTGCAAATAACCATTGTTCTTTTTACTATGTATGTTTAAGGAAAGTTTCTCCATATTTATCATGTGACAAGACATATGCTGCGAGCATCAAGAAGAGGACGAATTAGAACAATGTTGTAGTGGTATAAAAACTGTGAAGTAGAATTGAAGTAGCTTGTTGGATTAACTAGTAGTGGACTGAAGTAGAATTTTGAGTAATACATGTTTATGGGTAGTTAGTTTATAGTATAGCCAACAGGTGTGCATGTGTGTGTGTGTGTGTGTGTAAGTAACATGTGAACCCTATGCTGCCCTGACCTATACTTACACAAGGCATAATCCTATTCATTTTAGTGAATTAATAAGTAGCATTTGATTTCTTAAATCGCAAGTGAACCACATTAGTGATGTGGATTTAGATATTATATTGTCAGTTCATTTAATTTTTATTTTTGTACTGTCAAGTCATTTCACTTTTATTTTTTATATTGTCAAGCCACTTAACTTTTATTTTTATATTGGCGATTCATCTAACTTTTTATTTAAAAAAAATTAAGTCTCATTTTTGTTCTTAAAAATTGTGAAAGACAATACTAAGTGGTATTATGTATGAAATTTTGTAATCACATAACTATGATGAAAAATTTCTGTGAATGCAGTTGAGAACGTGAAAGCGAACCGGCTAAACTCTTACGAGACAGCGGCAGCAGCAAGGAGGAGGACTAGTTGTAATCAGGCGGGTTTCCCAGCAGGACACACTGTCAACCGGGCCACTTTGGGAGCGTGGCCGACAACAAAAGAAGGGTATGGGACAAACACTTACCCTTGCACCTGGAGCTAATGGCCGGCCGCACCAGTGCGACCCTTCGTGGAGGCAATGACCTGAGATGGCCAAGCGGTCCACCGCGCGGAAATCCATCTGCTGGCAACTCACCACACGCATGCGACAGTGACGAGACAGCTGCGGTGAAACGACAGAAGACAGGGGATAAAGGGGCGTGGAGCCTTTTGACACATACTGTCCAGTGAAACTGGCAGACTTCAATGACGCCTATCAACATTTCCTGGCAGATGCCCACTGTCAAGTGACAGTAAATCGTAGTTCGATGTTCTCTGGTAGCTAAGTGTGGCACAAAGAAGAGCCATTAAGTGTCGTCCTTGCTCAGGAATATCAACCTGGCGTGTCAAACGGGGATACCGCACGAATTTGACAACACAAACATGGAACCAAATCGAGATGAACGTGACACAGGCCACTAAGAGAAATTTCATGAGAGGGCAGAGACGCCAGGATTGCTCACAACAGATGGACAAAAATCCCTACTGACAGCTGCGGCGACGAACCCCCCCCCCCCCCCATATTGTGCCTCGGGACAATGGAACTACTGAGTATGCCAGTGAACAGTGATTATACGGTTCTTAGTCCAATGCATATACGTGTGTTCTTTCAGAGAAACTTTGATCGTGTATTTTGCAGGGGTTCGATTTATTGGTGTTTTTTTTATTAGACTGACTCTTGTATTTTACAGGTGTTTTATTTATTGGTGTTTTTTTTAGACGTGACTATTGAATTTTCAGAGCTGTTTTATTTATCAATGTTTCTTTTTGTGTGATATATTAGATATGTGATGTTTTGTTTCATAAATTCATTCCTGTGGCATTGCTTCGTTCATCAGTCAGATAGCTATTCATTCTCATTGGACTGTGATCGATTAGCCTTTGCATGGGGCATATTTATAGTGAGGAATCCCTTAAGGGTAACAATCACATAATTAATTGTAGTTGCAGTATAATGACACAGTGATCATTGTTTGCTAACTAACTGAAATGTAGTAGAGTGATTAAATTAGTGCCACAAAGTTATTTTAGTTCTACAAATTATTAGTTTTATAAGATATAGAATTTTTTGCGATAACCACTTTGTAAACCATGTTTTTTCTCTTATCATTTTTTAATGTTCTGCTTTATAATACTGATGTTATTTTCATGTTCTTTTTTAATTGCTGTGGCACCTTTGCTATTTTCATAAATTTTACTTGTTAATAAACAGTCATAAATTTTGCTGTGATCAGTTGGCTTTTGCAATGAGCAAATACTGGTGAACTCCATAAGGGTAACAACCAGAAATTGTTTTCATATTAATGACACAGGGACCATTGTTTTTACTTGGTGACCGAATTAGGTCTACACTATCTTTTAATTAGGTGTCACAGATTGTTTTTTTCTCTTTTAAATTGGTAGATTCTAAAGATGTGTTGAAATTATTGTGTTTTAGCAAGTAGCTGGTGACCTTTTGCCTTTTCTTTACATTTTTGGTTTCAGCTGGGTGTGAGAAGCCTGCTTGGGAATGTCCTAGCATGGCCAGAAAATTCCCTGCACAGTCTTTTCCCGGAGCGTTGGATTCTTTTCAAGTTAATTTCTTAAATCTGTTGTCATTTACGGCATACATTCCACTTCTAGATTTACTTACCGCTTTCAGAACAAATTAATGCAACAATATTACAACTATAGTAAGAGATCCTCATTTATACTAACAGATATAGAATAGTAATAGAAAGATAGTAGCACTGAAAGCAGAAAATCGGAGACAAGGCTACTAACAGCTGGGGACCTGGGTTGGCCAGACCCATAATACCCACAGATCGGATTTTCCCCTGAGTTTCGCATTAATTCAACGCAGATCTTGCTTCCCTCAGGAGCGACTCTTTTCAATTTACCCAAAAGAAAGCCATAAACATCACTTCAATCAATCACATAGAAACATCTTTATCATTATTTTTACCAACATGTTATTCAAAATGCATTTATCACAAATGTAAACTAATCAATTGTTTCTCTTCACCGTCCTCTCTACTCCTCACTGTCCATTCTACTCAATGTATGGTTTTACGTTTGACACATGGTGTAGCCCTTTTGATTTCTTTGATCGAAGAGTTTCAGCTTCTATGGCGTTTTCGTGGGGAATCTTCCTTATCTGATACGGGCCGTTAAAGAGATTAAAAAATTTCTTGCAGACACCTGACCGTTTGTTAGACAGCTTGTGTGAACTTTTTGTCCTACATGAAACACTGTTTTTCTCACGTTTTTCTTATACGCCTTGACTCTGGCTTCTGCTGCACGCTTGATGTTGCGTAAAGGTAAGTCAACAATTGCGTTCCGGCGTAGTCTCGGCTCTTGTGGCCAAGGCACCACCTCTTTGATTTTGCTCGGAGGCTCCTTGTTTTTTAGCACAGTAATTGGCGGAAGCTTTGTTGGCGTATTAGGCAACTCATTAATTATGTTCTGAAATCCTTTTAGGTGTATGTCCCACGATCGGTGATCACGACTGCAATATAACCTACATTATTTTCCTAATTCACGCATAATACACTCACTGGGGTTCGAGCTGGGGTGAAATAGATATATATATATATATATATATATATATATATATATATATATATATATATATATATATATATATAGGTTTAATTCTTCTCCTGCGAAGCATCCGCTGCGAGTATTGCGATCTGAATTGTGGTCCATTATCCGAGATAACCCTTTTCACACGCCCAACTTCATGCAGAAACTGCTTTGCAAATGCAGATGCCACTGCCCTTCCTGTGGCTCGCCTCAACGGAGTCAGACACACAAACTTGGGGGTTAGCTCCACCGCTACGAAAACATATGCAAAACCTGCTTTAGATCGTATTAGTGGCCCAAATAGATCCACGGCCGCGAGGTCACAAAGTTTGCTTGGTATTATCGGGTGCAATGATGCAGCATACGTCACCGTGGCCGCCTTTGCTCGCTGACAAGGTACGCACACTCTAAGTACACAACGAATACGCCGTAGCATGTTATTAAAATAGCATGTCTCCTTCAGTTTTTCACAACATTTCTGTGCTCCGAAGTGGCCATAACTCAAATGTGTGTACCATATAATTTTGTTTACGAGTTCCTCCGGAATCACCAAGACCCATCTGGAGTCGTCTGGGGCTCATTTCTTGAATAGTATTCTATTGCGCACTAAGTAGTACTGGCGTATTCCTACATTCTCCTTGTCCTCCCACTTCTTCTTTATATCTTTCAATACTGCGTCCTTATCCTGTTCGTCCGCTATACTCCCTAAAGAGGTGGTAACAAAGTTCTCGAACGCTACATTCTGTAAGTATAGGATGCTAAAATTATTTTCACCGAGTTCCCCTTCTTCCGTGTGAACCAAACCTATAGGAATGCGCGATAAAGCGTCAGCAATTACATTTTTCTGTCCCGTAATGTATTCTACAGTGAAATTATATTCCTGTAGGTATAGTGCCCAGCGTCCTAGTCTCCCATGCGTGATTTTTGTGCTCATAAGAAATTGGACTGCACGATGGTCAGTGTAACCCTGGTGGTCCTCCCAAATAAGAAATACCTAAATTTTGAGAATGTCCAAACTATCGCCAGTGCTTCGAGATCTGTCACGGATTAATTTTTTTCGCATTGAGAGAGCACCCTTCTCCCAAACGAGATTCTTTTCCAAGTTGTAATATCATCCTTTCCTTCCATTTGAAACAGTACCGCACCTAATCCTGACAAGGAACTGTCCGTCATTAAACAGAATTCTTGTGTCAGGTCGGGATGCACGAGGGTGGGAGCCTCTACCAGTGCCTTTTTCAATTTATAAAATTCATCCTGTGCCTCTTCATCCCAGACCCACAAAGCTTCTTCCCTGTTAGTCCACATAGACGGGGTGTACCAAGTACACTAAAATTTATAAATCGCTTATAAAAATTACACAGGCCTAACAATGCTCGCAACTGTTTTTTATTTGTCGGCACAGCGCACTCCGCTATCGCCGCAATTTTCTCCGGGTCAGGTTGTATTCCATTTGCTGAGACACTATGGCCTAAGAATTTTATGTTCTCTCGTCCGAACTGTGACTTATCTAAGTTGACTGTTACATCTGCCTTCTCAGAAACAACCAGTACTCTGTTCAGAACGTCATTATGATCCTCCCACGACTTTTCCGCAATTAATATGTCGTCCACGTAAATTGTCACTCGCTGCTTCAAAACATCAGGCAAAATGGTATTTAATCCCCTTATAAAAGCAGCTGATGAGACGTTTAGTCCGAACGGGAGACTCCGGAATTGGAAACAATTTCCATAACACAGGAACGCTGTATATAATCTGCAAGATGGGTGTAGCACGATTTGCCAAAAACTCGAACGGAGGTCGACAGATGATAGTACCTTTATCCCGTGGAAACGTTGTAAGAGTTCCTCAAGGCTCTCAGGCCTGTCCGTTTCCGACATAATAATTGTGTTTATCTGTCTCGAGTCTAGTACCAAACGAACCGAGTTGTCGCGGTTTGGTACGACAAGCAAGGGTGAGTTGTACGAGTTTACTGCCTGCTCAATTATTCCGTGTTCTAACATCTTGTTTATTTCCTTCTCCACCTGGGCTTTGTACGCCACGGGAATAGGGTATGGTCCAACAGAAAACTTCTGATGGTCAAGTACTCTGAATTGGTAAGTAAAACCCTTAATCGCCCCCGGAGTCTCAGAAAATACCCGTTCATGATTCCTAAGCTTTTTTTTTTGGTCATCAGTCTACTGACTGGTTTGATGCGGCCCGCCACGAATTCCTTTCTTGTGCTAACCTCTTCATCTCAGAGTTGCACTTGCAACCTACGTCCTCAATTATTTGCTTGACGTATTCCAATCTCTGTCTTCCTCTACAGTTTTTGCCCTCTACAGTTCCCTCTAGTACCATGGAAGTCATTCCCTCATGTCTTAGCAGATGTCCTATCATCCTGTCCCTTCTCCTTATCAGTGTTTTCCACATATTCCTTTCCTCTCCGATTCTGCGTAGAACCTCCTCATTCCTTACTTTATCAGTCCACCTAATTTTCAACATTCGTCTATAGCACCACATTTCAAATGCTTCGATTCTCTTCTGTTCCGGTTTTCCCGCAGTCCATGTTTCACTACCATACAATGCTGTACTCCAGACGTACATCCTCAGAAATTTCTTCCTCAAATTAAGCCCGGTATTTGATATTGGTAGACTTCTCTTGCCAGAAACGCCTTTTTTGCCATAGCGAGTCTGCTTTTGATGTCCTCCATGCTCCATCCGTCATTGGTTATTTTACTGCCTAGGTAGCAGAATTCCTTAACTTCATTGACATCGTGACCATCAATCCTGATGTTTAGTTTCTCGCTGTTCTCATTTCTACTACTTCTCATTACCTTCGTCTTTCTCTGATTTACTCTCAAACCATACTGTGTACTCATTAGACTGTTCATTCCGTTCAGCAGATCATTTAATTCTTCTTCACTTTAACTCAGGATAGCAATGTCATCAGCGAATCGTATCAATGATATCGTTTCACCTTGTATTTTAATTCCACTCCTGAACCTTTCTTTTATTTCCATCATTGCTTACTCGATGTACAGATTGAAGAGTAGGGACGAAAGGCTACAGCCTTGTCTTACCCCTTCTTAATACGAGCACTTCGTTCTTCATCGTCCACTCTTATTATTCCCTCTTGGTTGTTGTACATATTGTATAAGACCCGTCTCTCCCTATAGCTTACCCCTACTTTTTTCAGAATCTCGAACAGCTTGCACCATTTTATATTGTCGAACGCTTTTTCCAGGTCGACAAATCCTATGAAAGTGTCTTGATTTTTCTTTAGCCTTGCTTCCATTATTAGCCGTAACGTCAGAATTGCCTCTCTCGTCCCTTTGCTTTTCCTAAAGCCAAACTGATCGGCGCCTAGCACATTCTCAATTTTCTTTTCCATTCTTCTGTATATTATTCTTGTAAGCAGCTTCGATCCATGAGCTGTTAAGCTGATTGTGCGATAATTCTCGCACTTGTCAGCTCTTGCCGTCTTCGGAATTGTGTGGATGATGCTTTTCCGAAAGTCAGATGGTATATCGCCAGACTCATATATTCTACACACCAACGTGAATAGTCGTTTTGTTGCCACTTCCCCCAATGATTTTAGAAATTCTGATGGAATGTTATCTATCCCTTCTGCCTTATTTGACCGTAAGTCCTCCAAAGCTCTTTTAAATTCCGATTCTAATACTGGATCCCCTATCTCTTCTAAATCGACTCCTGTTTCTTCTTCTATTACATCAGACAAATCTTCACCCTCATAGAGGCTTTAAATGTATTCTTTCCATCTATCTGCTCTCTCCTCTGCATTTAACAGTGGAATTCCCGTTGCACTCTTAATGTTACCACCGTTGCTTTTAATGTCACCAAAGGTTGTTTTGACTTTCCTGTATGCTGAGTCTGTCCTTCCGACAATCATATCTTTTTCGATGTCTTCACATTTTTCCTGCAGCCATTTCGTCTTAGCACCCCTGCACTTCCTATTTATTTCATTCCTCAGCGACTTGTATTTCTGTATTCCTGAATTTCCCGTAACATGTTTGTACTTCCTCCTTTCATCAATCAACTGAAGTATTTCTTCTGTTACCCATGGTTTCTTCGCAGCTACCTTCTTTATACCTATGTTTTCCTTCCCAGCTTCTGTGATGGCCCTTTTTAGAGATGTCCATTGCTCTTCAACTGTACTGCCTACTGCGCTATTCCTTATTGCTGTATCTATAGCGTTAGAGAACTTCAAACGTATCTCGTCATTCCTTAGTACTTCCGCATCCCACTTCTTTGCGTATTGATTCTTCCTGACTAATGTCTTGAACTTCAGCCTACTCTTCATCACTACTATATTGTGATCTCAGTCTATATCTGCTCCTGGGTACGCCTTACAATCCAGTATCTGATTTCGGAATCTCTATCTGACCATGATGTAATCTAATTGAAATCTTCCCGTATCTCCCGGCCTTTTCCAAGTATACCTCCTCCTCTTGTGATTCTTGAACAGGGTATTCGCTATTACTAGCTGAAACTTGTTACAGAACTCAATTAGTCTTTCTCCTCTTTCATTCCTTGTCCCAAGCCCATATTCTCCTGTAACCTTTTCTTCTACTCCTTCCCCTACAACTGCATTCCAGTCGCCCATGACTATTAGATTTGCGTCCCACTTTACATACCGCATTACCCTTTCAGTACCCTCATACACTTTCTCTATCTGTTCATCTTCAGCTTGCGACGTCGGCATGTATACCTGAACTATCGTTGTCGGTGTTGGTCTGCTGTCGATTCTGATTAGAACAACCCGGTCACTGAACTGTTCACAGTAACACACCCTCTGCCCACTTCACTTCAATGACCCCTACTATATCTAGATTGAGCCTTTGCATTTCCCTTTTCAGATTTTCTAGTTTCCCTACCACGTTCAAGCTTCTGACATTCCACGTCCCGACTCGTAGAACGTTATCCTTTCGTTGATTATTCAATCTTTTTCTCATGGTAACCTCCCCCTTGGCAGTCCCCTCCTGGAGATCCGAATGGGGAACTATTCCGGAATCTTTTGCCAATGGAGAGATCATCATGACACTTCTTCTAATACAGGCCACATGTCCTGTGGATGCAATGGGTGGAGGATACAATTTCTCCTTTTCCCTGTCCGTGGTTCTGACACCCGCGATGCTCTTTCTCAGCGCATTAGCAAAAACATCTTTCCCCTGCTCACCAGACGTAGAGCACGACTCACTTACATAGTTCACGAGTAGCTCCAGTCTGGGTTGCGACTCGGTTTGAGCTTGAAATTTTAGGCAACTAATTTCTGACTCGGCACGTAATATGCATTCATCAAATACTAAATTAACTGGCTGATCCCGAACTTGAACTGTCATTACTCCTCCACCCATGTCAATTACTGCAATGTGGGCATTCATGAAGTCATTTCCTAAAATCATTGCCACATTCAGCATTGGGAGCACAAAGAAGTTGTACTCAAACTCTCTTCCCTGGCAGGTAAAATCAAGCAGAGTCTGCCTTCGGATTTCTACGCTCTTACCGTAAATTGCGCCCTTCACCTTTATTCCTCTCACTTGAAAAACGGGAAAGACCCAGTCCCTTCGCATTTTTGAAATGCTGCCTCGCTCACTATGGAGAAAGGGCTTCCAGTGTCAATGACACACTTAAAACATATTTCGTTTACTGCAACTGTCACGACTGGATTTATTCCCGAAATTTTAGCACTCGTAGTTTCTTGCAACAAATCCTCTCTAATATCTTCCCTCTCTATATACCCTATGCACTCATTTGCCATGTCGCTCATTTGTTCCGATTGGGCGCCTTCTGCGCTGATCATTTGTCATTGCCGTTTTTGTTCATTTCCATTTGCTGGATTATGTCTAGGGATAGCCGGCCGAATTTCAACATCATGAGGTGCTCCGCCTACAGTCCTATTCCCACCGTGTTCACCGTAGTATCGATTCTGGTTGCCGTAACTGCTGCGTTCACAATCTTGTCCACGTCCTCGATCATTTCCGATGTTCCACCTGTGTTCGCGACAGTTACCCCAGTTTCTATACGGCCGGTCCCGATTATTGTTCCGTTCGCGACGCTACGACCAGTCACGCCGTTGATTAGTACTACGGCCACGACTGCGATCGCGCTGCTGTGCCCCGTAATAAGTTTGTGCCTGATTAGGCGGGCATTCTGCTGTATTATATTCCAACTCTTGGAGAAGTGTCTTAAACGTTTCCACGTTCTCTTTGCATCGTCCCACAAGAATGACTTGGCGCAAGTGCATCGGCAATTTGGTGATGCACATCCTAATTAGTTCCGCTGGCCCGTATGGGTCATATAAAGATTGATTTTCCTGCAGCATGTGGTCAAATAGGCGTGCTGGGCTGCCGAAACCAGACTGGTTCCAATTTTGCAGCATAATTATGCCATGCTTGACCCTATCTTGTGTCGCTTCCGACCAATAGGCGGACAGAAAGGCTTGTCGAAACTCCTGAGTGGAGTTGCAGTGACGCCCTGCCAAGCTCATGCGAATCGCCGGTTCGCCTTCCAAATAGCCACACATATATTCTATCTTATGTGAACTTGCCCAGTCGGGGGGAAGACAGAATTCAAATTGCTCGAGCCATGCTCATGGATGTATTCCTTTTTGCGAACCTCGAAATATCTCAAACTTTCTCACCGTAAGCAAATGTTTGAAATAAAATCCCCGCATTTCCTCCCGGCGAGGCCCTTGAATGTTTCTATTTTTCTCGTGTCTGCCCCTCAAAATACATTCTTCCCTGTCGTCAAAATCTCCCTCGTGGCTGAAGTCCCTCTCTGCACTGTTCGTACAGCTATTTTTAGTGCTATTGGCGAGTTTGGAATCACACCCAATGCGGCTTTCCAGATGCGCCACGCGTTCTTGCAATTCGAATGTTACAGCTTTGTGTCGCCTGTTCACTTCGAACTGTCCCTTCTGAAATCTAAGAAGCGAACGCACTTCTTCGGTCTCTGCGACCGCTACCGGTGTAGTATAGTTATCGCTCTCCGTCACCTTCATCGTGCCTACGATGTCCGCTAATGCCGCAATATTATCATGTATTTGTCTGTTATCCTCCGCCCCAGTCTGCTTCAATTGTTCTACTTGCTGTTCGAGTGCATGAATCGCTTGACTGTTGACCGCTACTGTGTTGCTAACGGACGCGGGACAATGCGTTTCCACCTCCTGGACCCTGGAAAGTACCTGCTGGTATTCTCTTTGCCATTTTTCTCTCAGCACTTGGAAATTCCTAAGTAGCTGTTCTTCGCTCTCTTTCGATTCCACATCGCGACTCCGCTTTCCCTGTTCTCAGGCTTGCAGACGGGCATCGATTTGTTCAAATGTACGGCCTAATTCTTTCATAATATCGCTTTTTATTTCACTTGCCAGATTGTTTATTCTATTTTTTTCTCCTATTTATAGTAGGAGGCAAATTAATTTCTGGCTCTGCTGTGAGCCCGTTCGTCCTGTTTTGCATTTCCTCTGAAGTATTCCCCATCGCATTTTCGGAACCGTCCGACGCGTTAATATTCGAAATCAAATTATCCCCTTGGTCCATGTTGCTTAAGTTGTTGGAACGCCTACTTTTAGCTTGGTTACGTGTCTGCATTCGTTCAATTTATACCCGGTACGCAACACACTAATCAGAATAAATGTATCCCCCAAAAATTACGACAGTCACACGAAAGGTACCCAACCTAGTACGCACTTTTTCACACGCAAAACAAATTTATATCTTTGATCGAAGTCAGTGCAATTTACAAGCGAGAAAAAAAACACATACATACAAAACACACAAATATAGAAAAAAAAACAAGACAAACAACACAACGCCGCTAAACAACGCCGTGAATCTTTTGAAAGTCTGCTCAGAAACAACGCAGAAGTTGTTTGAGCGCTACAGGGGAAAAAATTAAGATTATACAACGCTCGTAATCTAACGTTTCAGAGATTCCAGAGTCTAGCGGAATCACAGAACAGGGTCGCCATGTGTAATGTTGTTGCTTTAATTTCTTCTGAAAGCGGTGCTGATAGACAATAAAGCGGGTTAAAGTTGTGAGCTGTCTGGGGAAGTTAACCTTGCATTACTGAGTAACTGTTTCACCAGGTATCCGGTTTAGCTTACCAAATTCCCAGCCAGACTAACATTAATTATAATCTTTTAATAGTCACATGACAACCAGTGATATATATATATATATATATATATATATATATATATATATATATATATATATAAAAGAGAATTTAAATAAAGAGAAATAAATCAGTTTATATTTGGAAATTTATTTTAACATTGATCATTGAAATTTCAGCATATTAAACTGGATTCATAACTAAACTGGTGCCTTATTTAGGATTGTGAAAATGTGAGATTGTAATCTTACAGAACACATCAAATATGGAGCCAAGATTGGGAGACTGCGTACAACACTGCATTCATAAAATAACACACGAAGAACGTTGAAACATATGCAACAGGAAATTAACCACTTCCAACCGAATCAATTTTCACCCAAAGAAGTTACGTTCGTAGCGCAATCCTGTCCGTCATGTAATTACCACACACTGGTATGCTAAATTCATACTAACTCTAAGTGAAATTTTCCCGAAAAGAATAGCTGAGGGCTACTTTGATGCTTACACCACATGCTTCACGTTGTCAACTTGGTTTACACGAAGAGTGTAACTCCACAATAATTTTGATAGTTAAAATAAATTAGATCTAAAAGCAATTTACAAAAGAAAAACCTCGAACTGGTTACTAATGTCTTACTATTAAGCTGATGGGTCAAACAATTGTATAAGCACGTGGTACTGGTCTCACAAAGTACACCCCACGTGGGTTGAACATAAAGAAAAGTTGCTATATTGAAAAATATTGTCAAGACGAGACGTTATAATCTCACGCCCATTCGCATTTAAGATTGATGATCTTAGTTAGAGTTACTGATCAACACGTGGTTCCACTTTACACACAAAGTAGTGACAAAGCAACTACTGGAAGATATTCTGAACTGTACACTCGAATCACACTGCGTTGCAATTTAAGATAACATTAGATATTTTAGAGCTAAACCTGAAATAAAGGTGATTAAATTTTCAGTTAGGCTGAACTTAAGAAATCCATTGTCCTACGGACTTAGCAGACACGCGCTTAGCTGGAGATCTTACCACTTCAGACGCTCGCCGCGGACAGACTGACCTGGGCTGCTACCGAGCGTGCTTAACAGATACGAACGGAAGTGACCAGAGGGGCAGCTTCCTATACCAACATGACAAGGGACGGACAGGACCATACTAAGAATAGAAACCTCTCTGCTTTTAGAAAGCGTAGCTACCTGTTTCGACGTTGGTCCTACTGTTCTCTAGCAGACAGGCTTGTCTGCTACCATCAAGCATGCAACTAGAAATACATTTGCTCATTCATCCTCTCACACAGAAGGGAAGGGGGATGACAGTATCTTATCATATACCGTATATAAAAGAAAGCGGATGTAGGTTCCGTATGAGACTGTGTGACACGAATTACATATTAACTGTGTTTTAAAGTGTAGTAGTGTGACAGATCGTTCTTGTTTATGTGTAAAAGTAAAACGTTTCACTGCTCAGTCTCTTCCCAGATATTCAGAAACACCACAGGAAATTTAGAGGAGGAATGTATGCCGTAAATGACAACAGATTTAAGAAATTGACATGAAAGAAATCCAACAGAGACCTTTCACCGTGTTTGGCGACACTGTGGTGAACGCACAGTGGAAGCGTGTATTCGTCATCGCCATACTGGCGTATCACCCGGCTTGATGGTACGGGGTGCCATTGGTTACACGTCTCGGTCACCTCTTGTTCGCATTGACGACACTTTGAACAGTGGACGTTACATTTCAGATTTGTTACGCCCCGTGGCTCTACCCTTTATTCGATTTCTGCAAAACCCTACATTTCAGCAGAATAATGCACGACCGCATGTTGCAGGTCCTGTACGGGCCTTTCTGGATACAGAAAACGTTCGACTTCTGCCCTGGCCAGCACATTCTCCAGATCTCTCACCAATTGATAGCGTCTGGTCAATGGTGGCCGAGCAACTGGCTCGTCACAATACGCCAGTCACTACTCTTGATGAACTGTGGTATCGTGTTGAAGCTGCATGGGCAGCAGTACCTGTGCACGCCATCCGAGCTCTGTTTGACTCAATGCCCAGGCGTATCAAGGCCAGAGGTGGTTGTTCTGGGTACTGATTTCTCAGGTTCTATGCACCCAGATTGCGTGAAAATGTAATCACATGCCAGTTCTAGTATTTGTCCAATGAATACCCGTTTATCATCTGCATTTCTTCTTGTTATAGCAATTTTAATGGCCAGTAGTATATATGTGGCCCTCGTTGAGACTGTTTCTCCAAACAGAGATTCAACTTTAAATGCAACCGTGATATTCAGATTTGCTCTTTTATTTAATCATTTCCCAACACAGCGGAACAAACCTACCACCTTCGGTGCATGTTGGTGTTGGGGCCGTCCTTGCTGTTCTTGAGTGAATGTTGGTCTGAATGCGAGTTTTAAACCTTTCCCGTGCCCCTGTAATTACGACCGCGGTTCCAAATTAAGAGATTCTGTTGTGAATTGTATAGCGTTCCACAAGCAATCGTATGCAGTTATGATTCAACAGTAGTTATATATGAGACCTGAGTTTCTCCTGGCGTATACAACTTTCAAATAACTTCCGGGAATTCAGCCAGGTAACACTTTCAGCGACCGCCGATATTTCGGCGGGAGAACACCCCGCCATTTCCAAGGAAACTGCAATGAACAGGCGGCGTACATGCAAATTTAATACCTCGGTTCTCCGACAGAAGCAGGAAAGTCATCTTTGGTGGCACTAGTGTTCAGTGTGTGTGTGTGTGTGTGTTATCTTTCCTGCTTCTGTCGGAGAACCGAGGTATTAAATTTGCATGTACGCCGCCTGTTCGCTGCAGTTTGCCTTGAAAATGGCGGGGTGTTCTCCCGCCGAAATATCGGCGGTCGCTGAAAGTGTAACCTGGCTGAATTCCCGGAAGTTATTTGAAAGCAGTTATATAGATGTCTTATATCAATTGTTTAGAAATAAATAATTTTGATTCAAGTCTTACCCGATGCAGCGATGTTACGTCTCCCTTACCTGTCCCATGCACCTTGTAGTTTCCTTGTTAGCCCATCCATAGCATTTTCATACGCACAGGTCCAATAATTACGGTTCACTTTTATTTAAAACTCTTTAGAATAGATCTTGTTTTCGGAATGGTGCTGCAAGCTGCTCTTATACACTGTGTTTGCGCCCTTTTTTACTTTATTTTAGCATTTGATGCATGTGGACAATCCCTGGCTCATGTTAATAATTACGTCCCGCTTCTTATGAGTGACATTACAACGAATGTTCTTTCATGAGCTTTTTGCTTATGACTAAATAAATTAATTTTCCAACTCAGTCGAACCTCTTGTTTGTCTTCTGGCTAGAGTTGGTGGCGACCCAAGCATTTCCATCTGCGTATGGCTCTCTTAGCCTCCAGGATATGGCGCAGGCCTCCTCCCATTTTATAAACACCACTTACGTGCACGTCACTTACAAATTCTAAAATTATCCTGTCCCCTTTAATAGATGGTCCTTTACATAGATATTACCTCGACAGTGTCTGTAGACATGGGAAAACTAATTTAGTGGTCAGAGTTTGAAAATACCGCAATAGTTGGAAGGTTCTTTTATTTAACATACGATCGGTTTCGGGCTCTTATACGCCCATCATCAGGTGTCTTATTGGAAACAGCAAGAGACGGGAGGTAATTTTTACAAGCAGCAGTACACTTAAAAAGAAAAAAATTCATAAAAAATTAAAAAACATCTGAAAACCGCGGGTCGGGGTAGGTGCTATGAAACCTAAGTCAATGCCAAAGAGACACCAGACAGTACTACCGACGACTACCTGGGTACAGAAATATGCAAAGAATACCAGGACACGTCTTACACTGGGTGCTGTGACCCCGAGCCCCGCGGTGGACGAGTGCAAGTCGCGGTGTGCTACCAGCGAGCGCAGAGCATGGAGTAGCGGACGCCGAGGAGGAAGCGAATTGGTAAACCAGATTGGCAAAAGTACTGCTAGCTAATGGCGGGAACAAGAGCGCGGGGCCACTGGACCGGCCGTTCGCAATTTGAGTAAGTGATTTACATTTACAATGAAGAATGAATAAAAAAGAAACATTACATGGAAAATTACATGAAAAACATTAAAAGTGCATTATGCGTGGTAAAGGAACATGTTGAACAGGAGAGTAGAGAACTGAGTGGAAACTGTGGCATAAAATTTATGTATGAACCGTAAAATCTAATGAAACTTTTCCCTTTACGCGAGTGGCATTCAAGTTTTTAGTTTAGTGGGGATATATATGTTTGTAATTTAGTGGTATGAATTCAATTTTTAGATTCAGAAGGATGTAGGTTGCAGTAGGTACTGGGAGATGAAGCTTGCACAGGATAGAGTAGCATGGAGAGCTGCATCAAACCAGTCTCTGGACTGAAGACAACAACAACAATGACAAGAATTCAATGTTCAAGTTTGATGAACTGTGCATTGGTTATTCGACTGGTCAGAGTTAGATATCAGTTTAGTCGCAATTTTACATGGAGTTCTAGTCTGTGATTTAATAGAATACTTTTATTTCTCTCTCTTGTTTTGTGGTGAGGACTCGTCCGGAGAGACGCCGTGGCGTCGCCGAGTGCTGGCAGAAGTCACTGCGTCACAAGACTCTCGTCACCCACCGGAGGTGGGCACATGGACGGACGCACGGCGACTCGCGGTGAGTCAACTGACAAAGTGTTGTTCATCGCGAACGGGACCCGCGACCAGTACAAGCAGTGTGGAAACTCTAGTAGGCATCTGGGAAGCCTCAAGGGAGGTGCTGTTGGCGCACTGGCGACTGCACGGACGCGCAAACAGCATATCCGCTTTCGTGCATTCACGACCAAACAACTAAAACACGGATGGGCAATAAAAAGACGACAGACCCACTGTCGCAGGATGTAGTTTTGGGAAGATAAGGAAAAGAAAAATGACGCTATGCAGTGGTCCTAGCGCTCTTCAAACCAAATAATAAGAATAAAAATATGCACTCGAGATATGGGGAAGCAAAATGGATCAAAGTTATCATTGATGTGCCTTTTTCACGGATGCTTAATCTAGTATATTTGGTTATACGTATCTCTACGAGGCATTGTAGTGGATCAAGCACATTTTATGAAGAGGCCAAATATTTGCTCAGAGCGGCAGTGTGAATATTTTCAGATATATCAACTATGGTGAGGTAATAAGTTTTATACAAACGTTAACAAACTGCTCATGCTTCAAATTGGCCATAGGTAAACGAGGTCATAAAATAAGTTTTCGTGTCCCAAGTGACTGAAAGCGACGACAGGACTGGCAGGAAGTGAAGTAATCGGGAGTGTGTAAAATGTTTTGTTTTTAATAAATTCTACATCTACATCTACATCCATACTCCGCAAGCCACCTGACGGTGTGTGGCGGAGGGTACCTTGAGTACCTCTATCGGTTCTCCCTTCTATTCCATTCTCGTATTGTTCGTGGAAAGAAAGATTGTCAGTATGCCTCTGTGTAGGCTCTGATCTCTCTGATCTTATTCTCATGGTCTCTTCGCGAGACATACGTAGGAGGGAGCAATATATTGCTTGTCTCCTGGGTTAAGGTATGTCCTCGAAATTTCAACAAAAGCCAGCACCGAGCTACTGAGCGTCTCTCTTGCAGAGTCTTCCACTGGACTTCATCTATCATCTCCGTAACCCTTTCGCGATTACTAAATGATCGTGTAACGAAGCACGCTGCTCTCTGTTGGATCGTCTCTATCTCTTCTATCAACCCTATCTGGTACGGATCGCACACTGCTGAGCAGTATTCAAGCAGTGGGCGAACAAGCGAACTGTAACCTACTTCCTTTGTTTTGCGACTGCATTTCCTTAGGATTCTTCCAATGAATCTCAATGTGGCACCTGCTTTACCGGCGATTAATTTTATATAGTCATTCCATTTTAAATCAGTCCTAATACCTAGTCCCAGATAATTTATGGAATTAACTGCTTCCAGTTGTTCACCTGCTATATTGTAGCTAAATGATAAGGGATCTATCTTTCTATGTATTCGCAGCACATTACACTTGTCTACATTGAGATTCAATTACCATTCCCTGCACCATGCGTCTATTCGCTGCAGATCCTCCTGCATTTCAGTACAATTTTCCATTCTTACAACCTCTCGATACACCACAGCATCATCCGCAAAAAGCCTCAGGGAACTTCCGATGACATCCACAAGGTCATTTATGTATATTGTGAATAGCGACGGTCCTACGACACTCCCCTGCGGCACACCTCAAATCACTATTACTTCGGAAGACTTCTCCCATTGAGAATGACATGCTGCGTTCTGTTATCTAGGAACTCTTCAATCCAATCACACAATTGGTCTGCTAGTCCATATGCTCTTACTTTGTTCATTAAACGACTTTGGGGAACTGTATGAAACGCCTTGTGGAAGTCAAGTCTTGAGTCTGGTGGACGAATATTACCTGGGAACCCGAGTCTATGGCCCTCTGAGTCTCGTGGACGAATAGCGCTAGCTGGGTTTCACACCATCGTCTTTTTGGAAATCCATGCTTATTCCTACAGAGTAGATTTCTAGTCCCCAGAAAAGTCATTATACTCGAACATAATACGTGTTCCAAAATTCTACAACAGATCGACGTTAGAGATATAGGTCTATAGTTCCGCATATCTGTTCGACGTCACTTCTTGAAAACGGGGATGACCTGTGCCCTTTTCCAATCTTTTGGAACGCTACGCTCTTCTAGAGACCTACGGTACACCGCAGCAAGAAGGGGGGCAAGTTTCTTCGGGTACTCTGTGTACAATCTAACTGGTGGCTGTAGAAACCAAAAGCGCCGTATGTCTCAGATGGGAAGCTCGCAACCTACGCTAGCGACACGTGGGGCTTAGTGCGGAAGCGATCGCCAGAGAACGTGTGTGGCCGGCGGCAGCCGCTCGCCGCCCCCCGCCGCCAGCTTCGCCGCCCACGGCCCCTCCGCCGAACGGCGACCCAGTCCGAGGCGGAACGGCGTGCAGAGGGATGCGCAGGCGAGGCGCAGGTCACGTGCGGCCGGCCGGCCTCTGACGTCACGGCCGCGGCCTTGGCTGGATGGAGCCCGCGACTCTGCCGGGACGCAGCTGCGTTTGCGCGGGACCAGCTGGCCGCACTTGCGCAAACACGGCGCCGCTCCACTACCTGTTGCATTAGCACAGTCCCCGCCCTCGCTTCTGCCAATCTGTCTGCAGTCAGATACTTCACAGTAAATGAATCCAACAGCTAGATGACAACTAAAAAATTAGATTTCAGTTGTCATTGCAAAGGAGCTGTTAAAAATATACTCGTATCGAGCCAAATGGCTGGGAGTCGGTGCCAGTACAAGTGATTTGAGGCAGAGGAAAAGTTTTACGGTACGGGATTGTAAAACAAATGACAGAAATAAGACAACTACCTGCAACTGGAACAAAACCATAATCAGTCTCCCTTGCGAGGAAGAGGGCAGGCGAGACACGAGAACGTATAGACACTGCAGCCTTCTAGATCGATTGTGCTTTCTCTTACCAAATATTGCGCTCCTGTGGCGACTAGAAACAGTCGTCTCAGCAAGATTGCCATCCAGCTGAACGACACTATGAGAACTGTCAGTGCCACACTAAAATTAACGACTTGTTCGTCCCTTACTTAATATAACACACCAAGTGTCAGACATAGGTCGTGATCGGAGAGTGGAGTGAGGTATCCATCGCATCAGCTCCTAGAAAGTCTCCAACTACTAAAATTGTTCCCCGCCCTGCACAGACCGGGCTCGAACCTAGGAAGCCCCCGTGTGTTCTCAATAATCTCCGACAGCTTACTGCTTCCGTAACTTCTTATTACTTTCTTCGACTTACTCTCAATCCATATTCTGTACTCATTAGGCTGTTGATTCCATTCGACAAATACTGTATTTCTTCTCCACTTCCACTGAGGATTGCAGGGTCATAGGGGAATCTTACCACTGATATCAATTCACTTCGAATTTTAATCCCAGTCTTGAACCTTCCTTGTATTTCCGTCATTCGATGTGTAGTAGACAGTAGTGACGGACTACACCCATGCCTTACAGCCTTCTTAATCCCAGTACTTCGTTTTCTGGACCCCACTCTTACTGCCTAGGTAGAAAGACTGGTTCTTGTAAACACTGTATATTACTCGTGTTTCCCTAAAGCTAGCCCCGGTTTTTCTCCAGAATTTCTACCCTCTTGCACCATTTTACATTGTCGAGCACTTCCCGTAATGAATTTAGGAATTCCGATTGAATTTTAACTACCCCTAGTGCCTTATTTGATCTTACGTTGTCCAAAGCTCTTTCAAATTCTGATTATGGTACTGGATCCCCTATCTCTTCCCTATCGACTTCCGTTTCTTCTTCTATCACGTCATGAGCCAAGTTTCTGCCTTATGGAAGTCTTCAGTGTACTCTTTCCACCTATCCGCTCTCTCCTCTGCAGTTAACACTAGAGTTCGCATTGCACTGTTAATGCTCCTGCCTTGTTCTTCCGACAATCATTTCATTTTAGATTTATTCATATTTTTCATGCAGCCTTGTTTGTCTTAACGTCCCTACACTTCCTCGTTCTTTCATTCCCTGAACATTGTTGTACCTCTTTCTTTCGTCAATCACCTGAAGTATTCCTCTTATTACTTATGACCTCAGCAGTTGAGTCCCATAGTGCTCAGAGCCATTCCTTTTATTTCCATAGTTTCTTTGCTGTTACCTTCCTCATGCCTATGTTTTTCTTTACAACTTCTATGATTGTTTTTTCTTTAGAGGTGTCCATTCTTCTTCAGCTGAACTGTTTACTGATTCATTCATTATCGCAGTATGTATAGCCTCAGAGAACTGCAAGCTTATCCCTTCATTCCTTAGCATTTCTGTATCTCGATTCTTTGCACATTGATTCTCACTGTCTAATCTCTTAAAACTCAGCCTACTCTTCATAATTCTAACTTGTGATCTGAATCCATATCTGCTCCTGGCTACGGGCTACAATCCAACATACGACTTCGGAATCGCTGCCTGACCTTGATGTAATGTAACAAATCTTCCCACAAATCCTGACATTTTTCAAGTGTATCTCGTCCTCTTGCGATTCTTGAACAGAGCACTCGCTATTACTAGGTAAAATACATCGCAGAACTCAATTAGTCTTTCTCCTCTCTCATTCCTATTGTCAAGCCCATATTCTGCCGTAACCATTTCTTCTATTCCTTCTACCAGAACGGATTCAAATCACCCACTTTCTCTTTAAGTACTGAATTACCCTTCGGTATCCTCCTATATTTTCTCTGTCTCTTTATCTTCTGTTGCGACTTGGGTAAGTGTATGTGAACAATTGTTGTAGGTGCTGGTTGGAGTCGATTCTGATGAGAACAACAGTTAAAATTTTTCTCTGCTGTTGATATTACCCTACCATCTAAGCAGAGGTTCTTGTCTTCTTTCCATTTCATTTCAATGACCCCCAGTATATCGAAACAGAGCCTTACCGTTTCCCTTTTCAGGTTTTCTAGCTTCCCAGCCACGTCCCAACTTCTGCTTCCGCACACCGACCCTAGAACGATATCCTTTCGTTGGTTATTCGATCTTTTTCTCATGGTCATCTCCCCCTTGGCAGTTCCCTCCCGCAAATCCGAATGGGGGACTATTCCGGAATCTTTTGCCAATGGCGAGATCATCATGGCACTTTTCAATCGCAGGTCACATGTCCTGTGGATTTGTTCTTTAATACAGTGGTTTCCATTGCCTTCTGCATCCTCACATCTAGTATGCAGGTACACATGAAATTACACTAATCATGATATTTACGAACAATTAGTACACATCTGATGTCAGCTTACAAACCTAAACAGCAACACATGGTGCAAGAACTCGAAAGGCTAGTTATCGGGCATGAAAATAGCCCACGGCACCATACATGCTGTTCATCACGGAACAGCTGTAAATATGGGACGATTTAGTCTCAGGTAGCTTCTAAGGATTCTAGCTTATTTATGGTATTCGATGAGACTGACGTGAGTTCTCTTTTTATTCAGCGATTCATACTTCATAACTTCACAGTGAATAATTTTCAGTCAAGAGTCTTTTATGGTCGATATGTGCGCCACAGAGGTGCTGAGCATTGTCGTTGGCAGTGTGACAAAAAAATGGCTCTGAGCACTATAGGACTTAACATCTGTCCCCTAGAACTTAGAACAACTTAAACCTAACTAACCTAAGGACATCACACACATCCATGCCCGAGGCAGGATTCGAACCTGCGACCGCAGCGGTCGCGCGGTTCCAGACTGAAGCGCCTAGAACCGCTCGGCCACCACGGCCGGCCTGAATCTTTCAGCAATTTAAGTTTCTTTCACCGTCCCCTTACAAAAGTTTTTTTTTTCTAATCGTGTGTCAGCGCATTGCACTTAGCAGAACACAGTTGCTCAGGTTTAAAGTATGCTGTACTTAGCATAGTTGCTTTTCCTTGCATTGCTCTTGGTCTAAGGTTTCCTTCAGCTGGTTCGCTGCTGAGCTGCATTTTAACATTCACCACTTCAAAAGAGTACCGAGTTTCTGTTGCTACAACGTATGTCACGAATGTTTCCTAGAGCCAGACGAACATCACTGTTAGGACACAATAAGATTATTTAGACTCAAGCATTGCATTTCAAAATTATCATCAGGGTGGTTCAGTCAAACTTCAGTTCAGATCTCATTTCTCTTGTCAGGCATTCTTACTCCATCAGTGCTGCGGTACATGTTCACGTCCGTGACAGTCAGTGTTAGGCATTTTACTTGCTAAGTTTTGTTACGTAAATTTGCAGGGGATTTCCACAGAAGCATTTTCGTCTCATATTTCGCAGGTCGCTCGTGAACAGGCTAAATTAAAGACTAAGATATTTTGGCTCAACAAGTATGGACTCAAAATTGGCGGAATCGATACATGACTGACACCCGTCTATTTTTTATTAGATTAGATTCAGGTTTCATTCAATAGATCCAAAAAAATGAGATGATTCTCGTGGCTGTGGAACATGTCAGAAAGTATAACATAAAGACATAAGACATTTGAATATAATACTTACTACCCTGATAATTTGTCAGTAGATTGTCGAAATAGTTGAATACAATGTGGTAAACTGGAACAGCTAATATTTACAGAATTAGCACGCTGTCAGAATGAAACACTGTTGTGGTGTCACCGCCAGACACCACACTTGCTAGGTGGTAGCCTTTAAATCGGCCGCGGTCCGTTAGTATACGTCGGACCCGCGTGTCGCCACTATCAGTGATTGCAGACCGAGCGCCGCCACACGGCAGGTCTATAGACACTTCCTAGCACTCGTCCCAGTTGTACAGCCGACTTTGCTAGCAATGGTTCACTGACAAATTACGCTCTCATTTGCCGAGACGGTAGTTAGCATAGCCTTCAGCTACGTCATTTGCTACGACCTAGCAAGGCGCCATTACCAGTTACTATTGATGCTGTAAAACCTGTACCGTCAAGAGCTATGTTCACCAATATGGATTAAAGTTAAGTATTCCAGAAGATACGTACGTCTTTTTACTAGTCTCATTTCCGTATCCTGTTCCAGACCTCACGCCAGCCTGCGTGAGCTTAAACGCGTGCCTTTCGGCTTCCTCATAGTGGCTTGGCTGTCTTGCCAAGCCACAACAACTGTTATGCACTATTAATAAATTTATCATACACAAAATACCTAATCTTGACTGTTGTGACCGAGTGCTGCCAAAACTGAAATCTAACAGACAAAAAAATGGTTCAAATGGCTCTGAGCACTATGGGACTTAACATCTGAGGTCATCAGTCCCCTAGAACTTAGAACTACTTCAACCTAACTAACCTAAGGACATCACACACATCCATGCCCGAGGCCGGATTTGAACCTGCGCAAGTAGCGGTCACGCGGCTCCAGACTGAAGCGCCTAGAACCGCTCGGACACACCGGCCGGCTCTAACAGACATTTTTAGTTAAGCTGGCTTAGCAGTCTGTGTAAAGATATTCGTCTATAGAGTAGAAGGAGTCTACAGAGTAGAAGGAGACCGCAAATGCGTGTTTTCCTAGAAATCGACGAAAGAAAATCTTTTGTCTTCCACATATGTACTCATAAAGTAAATGTTGGGCAACGAAAGCGCCATTGGCTTAGCGAGCAACGCATCTGGCTGGAAAGCAGACAACTTGTGTTTTATTCAAAGTATATTTATATTTTCCCGTTTCGAAATTGATAGTACTGCGAGGATTAATAAGGTAAGTAAATCAATCAATTTCTCAAACTACTGGATTAGTAAATAATTAAAACTATAATCCTGGTCGCTTTAAAATGGCTCTTTCACTCACTCCGTGTAGTGTCCTCCATTTCCTTTCGAACAACTAGACACGTGGTACTTTCCGTACAAAAGTTCGAAGCAAATGTACGCACGGCACGAAGAACGTCTAATGATGCAACCTTCTCGCGGTTACATCGTTCCTTTCGAAGATTCGGCGTAAAACAAACTCGGTTTCTGTTTAAAAATTATTAATTCTTTTCCGGGAATTAATTTTGGATCATGCCATGAACACGACAACATTTCCTCAAAAACCGCTGCAGAATGCTGGTCATGAATTATGCCGTGAATCATTACTGCACCCACACGGTTCGGCAATTCCCGAGGATTTCAAGAGGCAGATTGCGAAACTTTCTAACTTTCCGATAAAAATAAACATCTGACGGCTGGCACACGGGTGAGCAGTTTGGCGGTATTACACCCACCATGCAAGTCGGTAGAGCCCCGTGATCTATAAACATGCTATCATACTTCCAACCTTGAAATCCAACGTCAGACAACACGTATTATGAGCAACGTATGGTTCTAGAATTTTCTCTGGATAAGTGTTGTAAATTTGATTCGTCAATTTACCGGATTTAGAGCAAGTGACAGAAGCATTTTTCATGGAGTCGGTTAAACCAATGATCTTTTCTGTAGCGCGAGGACCAAATTAATCACTAGCTTCTTATAAGCGCAGTAAATTCTAAGCAACGACTGTCCAGACGCTGTGACTGAACGCTGCATCGCATTCGAATGCGTTATTTTGTGCATGCTATCACCACTCGCAGTTAGAGTTCGCTTTTGTCCCTTGGGTGATAACGTACGGCGAATGGTGGTCTCCGCAGCACTCTACTCGAAATTGTTTTCGTAGAACGAGAGTCAAACTTTTAGTATTTCGATAATCCAAGTCATTTGAGAAATTTATTTGCCTACGTTGTTTTATTCCTTATTGATTTACTTACCTACTCCTGTCAAAAAAAAAAGGAAATGAAAAGAAAAATATTTGGGAAGTCGTCTGCTTCCCAGGCATATGCCTCGATAGCTGCGCAGTCGACGCTTTCGTTACCAACGTTTATCTTATGGATACACAAGCGCAGTCAAAAAAGTTTCTTTGCTCGATTGGTAGAAAAATATGCGTTTGCGGACCCCATACATGATGATGGAAAGTGTTCGGTTTTCAGTTATGTATCGATCTCGTCAATTTTGAGTGGATTGTGCGTCATGAACTGCAGGGGTTGTGTTCTCAAATATACGGGGGTGTTGGGCCATGGCAGATTAAAACTGTGTGCCAGACCGAGACTCGAACTCCGGACCTTTGCCTTTCGCGGGCAAGTGCTCTACTATATGAGCTCTCCAAGCACGACTCACGACCCGTCCTCACAGCTTCATTTCTGTCAGTACCTCGTCTCCTACCTTCCAAACTTGGCAGAAGCTCTTCTGCGAACCTTGCAGAATTACCCTCCTGGAAGAAAGGATATTGCGAGACATGGCTTAGCCACAGAGTGGGGGATGTTTCCATAATGAGAATTTTTCATTTTCCGACGTGAGACATTTCTAGCTTTTTACAACCCTTAGCGGTAACAGTACCGACTTTTCCTCGTGAGTGATAAAAGGTAAATATTTATATTGTAATATTTCAAAGTTTATCCAAAGAAAATTCCGCACTGGCTGTATCAATGATTTTTATTAAATCTGCGACCGGTTTCGCACCACTTATCGGTGCATCCTCAGGAAATATATGCTACTTTTAACATGGTAACGTTGAACATTGTACTATAGCCACTCCCCACCATTCACGTCCAATATACCGTCATCTGGTGAAAGCGGTAGTTAAAATTTAAAAATCTTTTTTTTTTAATTTTTTTAAATGATGGTAGCGCCAATGACCGTTCAAGCTGAGAGGAGCCATTGATGTAGACAGTGCGGAATTTTCTTTGGAAAAATGTCGAAGTTTTGCTGTGGTTGCCCGCCCTACAGAACAACATTTTTCGAAGTTGTTACGACAATAATATTTCATGAATTTTCACGCAAATACGTTCGACGAAGAACTAGGCGGTACCGATGACTGCAGTGACACACGCGACCGCCGGAGGAGCTGCAACGCCGCATCGCACCGTCGGCGTGGGAGGACGCGCGCCTCGCGTCCCGAGTGGGGCGGGGTGCGTGCCTGCCGCGACGGCGCGCCGTACTCCATCTCAGCGCCAGGATTTCACCCGGAACAAGTCCCGCCCATTCACCCCCCTCCGTGCCTATCCTTAGTGTAAGGCCCTCCCCTAAACAGCCGCAAGTTCCGCAGACTGGAAGCTACATCAAAGTTGTTACCGTCACAATCCAACACACCTTACACTGTGATGAAATTCACTAATGACAAGAAATTTAAGTTTTTCTGGATAGTAATATGACATGAATCTGCATTATTAAAGAAATAAAAATATTTATAGAGAATTGAAAGCATCGCCAGGAATAGAAAAGAAAAAACAACGCGATGTTCATTAAGGGCAATAAGGGCAAATTCTCATTAACTAATTCACTTATTATAATACGTTTATTTGAGGGAAACAACAGAGCAAACATACAATGCCAAAACAATGGTCTTGAATCTGTCATGTCGGTAGTAAAGCCACGGATCAAGTCGAGTAACTCTGTTGTCTAATATCAACGTTATATAGAAATAAGTCAAAGCCGTTTTGTTTATGTAGACTCTCATAGTAGCTCACGAAAATTAAAAATATAAGAATGCCATAAAGTAGAAATGCGTAATGAAAGCACTAAGATATTTGCTTATATGACATATTTCTTTAGTATTTGCATGCGTAATGGGTGAATTTTAACTTGGAAATTCTTCAAATCCCATATTTGCGCATCATAAACGAGGTTATAAAGAATTATAGCTGTTTCTATGTGATTAGCGTCCTATATGTTGTTGCAAACGTCTCAGGAAAATTATCTGTCGTTATTCTTTGTCCTGTCCGTTTTTAACCAAAAGATTTATTAATTTCCTAAATGTCACTCAAACCATTTTTTAAAAATAATAATGATGATGTGTATGATGGTCACAGAGCAGTTATGGAGGAAATAAATGCTGCAATGTTTCACGGCTGTAAAACGTCCTTCACGCTGTGCTAACTCTTCTTCCACCCCTAAAACTTTTCAGCAAAACTATTCAGTGAATAACACGCAAAAACAGCTTGGATCGATCTAGGAAAAACAAAGTAATTGTGATGCCCTCTGGAAGTATAGTGAACTTTGGTGCTTGTTTTACATACACTGTCTGAGTTCCGAAACTTAAGTGTCAAGTATACTGTGGTTTCTCTTTCTCCAAGCAAATTATTCTTTGAGGGTATGTTTTTCCTGTTTTAGCTTTGGGTGCTTTTTCTCATATAGAAGTATGTTTATTCATAGGCTATTCATCGGAATACTGAGTTCTCGTATTTAAAGAATTCAGTGCTAAATTGTTTTCTCTTATGTTTGCTGTGGAAGTACCTGGCGCAGCTGAGGCAAATTGCGTACGTTTTTTGTAACGTGTCTTTTAATTATCTGGCAAAATTTGAGACCTAGCAAGATATTAATTTACGATTCACTCCAAGTGCAGCCGAACGCCGTAAACCACGTGGGTCAACTGAAACGATGCCCAGGCGCCGAACAAAGACCGGGGAAACCGGGGGTGAGTGGGCGGGACTTGTTCCGGGCGAAATCCTGGCGCTAACGATTCCTACGCGCCGTCCCGTCTCGCAGGCCACGCGGACGCCGAGGTATGGCGAACTCCGACACCCACGCACTCAACCCACACCCGCGCGACACTCGACCGAGGCGAGCAACCGTATAGCGAAACGATAAGCCGCTTTGCCGATAGGGCACGAACCCTGTGGAATTGCGACGCGGTCTCGTGGACGTTGTCCCCCGTACATCGGGCATAACACGATCGCGTCGCAAAGAACTGGCATTCAAATCTGATTTCTGAATCAAATCCCTGCTGCTGCTGTTGCTGCTTAATCTTTCCTCAGCTACAGAATGTTACCTGTTTGATGCGGTCGTGCTGAGCGCTAATCATTTTCGTATCTAAGTAGGCCAGTTTCACGTGTGTTGCATTTGGTCTCCGTGACGCCCTAATTTTAATGCCGAGCGACGTAGTTCGCTTTGTGTTAAACCATGACCCACATGTGTCACACTCAGAAACAACAAGCACGCAAGCACCGAGTGTATGCGTCAGCGAGTGCAGGACACCTGCGCACACATCGGCACCGACGTAAAACAGCAACGACTGCGCCGCGGCGGTGTGACTTGGTTTTTGTGTATGTAGTCTGTGTAGATTTTTAATCTTAAACACCGTAATGCATAGTTATACTAACACATCTGAAATTATGTTGCCGGCCGTTCTGGCCGTGCGATTCTAGGCGCTTCAGTCCGGAACCGCGCGACTGCTACGGTCGCAGGTTCGAATCCTATGTGATGTCCTTAGGTTACTTAGGTTTACGTAGTTCTAAGTTCTAGGGGAGTGATGACCTCAGATGTTAAGTCACATAGTGCTCAGAGCCATTAGAACCATTTTTTGAAATTATGTTAAAACATCACGTGCCATATTCGTGCGAATTCATGTGCAGCATTCGGTCTACATCCGCATCTACATCTACATCCATACTCCGAAAGCCACCTGGCGGTGTGTGGCGGAGGTTACTTTGAGTACCTCTATCGGTTCTCCCTTCTATTCCAGTCTCGTATTGTTCGTGGAAAGAAAGATTGTCGATATGCCTGTGTGTGGGCTCTAATCTCTCTGATTTTATTCTAATGGTCTCTTTGCGAGATACACGTAGGAGGGAGCAATATACTGCTTGTCTCCTCGGTGAAGGTATGTTCTCGAAACTTCAACAAAAGCCAGCACTGAGCTACTGAGTGTTTCTCCTGCAGAGTCTTCCACTGGAGTTTATCTATCATCTCCGTAACGCCTTAGCGATTACTAAATGATCCTGTAACGAAGCGCGCTGCTCTCCGTTGGATCTTCTCTATCTCTTCTATCAACCCTATCTGGTACGGATGCCACACTGCTGAGCAGTATTCAAGCAATGGGCGAAGAAGTGTATTGTAACCTACTTCCTTTGTTTTCGGATTGCATTTCCTTAGGACTCTTCCTATGAATCTCAGTCTGGCATCTGCTTTACCGACGATCAACTTTATTTGATCATTCCATTTTAAATCACTCCCAATGACTACTCCCAGATAATTTATGGAATTAACTGCTTCCAGTTGTTGACCTGCTATATTGTAGCTAAATGTTAAAGGATCTTCCTTTCTACGTATACGCAGCACATTACACTTGTCCACATTGAGATTCAATTGCCATTCCCTGCACCAAGCGTCAATTCGTTGCAGATCCTCCTGCATTTCAGTACAATTTTCCATTGTTACAACCTCTCGATATACCACAGCATCATCCGCAAAAAGCCTTAGCGAACTTCCGATGTTATCCACAAGGTAATTTATATATAATGCGAATAGCAACGGTCCTACGACACTGCCCTGCGGCACACCTGAAATCACTCTTACTTCGGAAGACTTCTCTCCACTGAGAATGACATGCTGCGTTCTGTTGTATAGGAACTCTTCAATCCCATCACACAATTTGTCTGATAGTCCATATGCTCTTACTTTGTTCATTAAACGACTGTGGGAAACTGTATCAAACGCCTTGCGGGAGTCAAGAAACCCGAGTCTATGGCCCTCTGATTCTCGTGGACGAATAGCGCGAGCTGGGTTTCACACGATCGTCTTTTTCGAAACCCATGCTGATTTCTACAGAGTAGACTTCTAGTCTAGTTCTTGAATATGGATAACAGACTAAAGTAAAGTAGCAAATAAGCAAATAAGTGTGCGGTGTGCGTTGGGCATATCCACGGCAGTGGCGCCGCGCTGTACTGCAGCAGGCAGCAGGCAGCTGCCGTGTGGTGCACAGCGGCAGGGGGAGGGGGGGGGGGGAGGCGGGTGCACACCAGTTCCAGCGAGTGTCACGGTCGTGTTGCACGACCCGTGTCCGTGACTGAACGAGGTGTGACTATGTTAGGAGACTGTGAGGAAGCAAACCATCTCTCATTGGGCGTAAAGGATTCGGCGGTACCATTAAATATCTTTTTGTGGTAGACACAAGCAACGGTCCAGATTTCATACATTGCGAGAAATATTGTACATTGGCGATCAAAAGTATCTTTCGTCGATAAGTGGCTGGAATCGCAGCTCTGGGCAGCCCTCTTACTCTTCTTGATCGAACCTGTCAGGAAACGTGCTCATTACTTCCGACGCTGCCGCGATAGACTTGCCTGGAAAGCTGTATCGACAGTATAAATGATATGGGAAGGTGTCTTCTTAGCAATGTATTAGTTAGCACAGCTCTCTAGGTATGTCGGTATGGCGGAACCAAATCTCAAAAGCAACTGCCATCTCGGAGGTAGCTGCGAAATCAACAGGAGAGCGTACACGCGGGTAATGTACTGCTGCCGATCAGCGCCGAGGCACTTTAGATATCAGCGTGAAGAGCGCACTTACTTCAGCTTCGTAAGTGGGCAGAAAGTTGGATGTCTCAATCATTCTGGTAACTGTCCCGCGACGCTTCCCCGCTTCTGGTTTCCGACGCCACCTCAGCTCCATGCAGCGTACCTGAAAAGACTTGACGGCTTTGTTCCTCGCCGAGTTCAGGCATTGCCGACTCCAGAGGTGGTGTTACCAGGCACTTGCGTGACGTCAGTCTCTCGGAGGCGTCTACTTCGTGGCCGGCGTGTTCAGTAGCAGCTCAGTTGGACGACAGGTGTAAAGAAAGAAACGACGTGCTCGCCACCTAGGTAATGCGAACAAGCTGAAAGCTGCGGGGAACGATTGAAAGAGGTCAAAACACAAGTCGGTGAGATAGATGAGAAGCTTCATAAAAAATGGCTCTGAGCGCTATGGGACTTAACTTCTGAGATCATCAATCCCCTATAACTTAGAACTACTTAAACCTAACTAACCTAAGTACATCACACACATCCATGCCCGAGACAGGATTCGAACCTGCGACCGTAGCGGTAGCGCGGTTCCAGACTGAAGCGCCTAGAACCGCTCGTCCGGCCGGCTCATAAAAAAACTAAAAATTTACAGCACCTTTCTTGAGACATTAGATAACAGGGCCAACGAGTCTCAAACAAAGATCACTCTCCTCGAAAAGGAATTCGACGCGGCACTTTACGGCAAATCGTTAACACCCGAGACTCCTGCCTACGTCGGGTATTCAAAGTGTCGAACGATGATGTCAGACACACTGAGAAAGAGATGGCACATGAAGCAGGGTATAAAATTAAAATATTTTTGCATAATGGCAACGAAGTAACAAGACACGTAGTAGCAATACGAAACGATGAAGTATTCCTAAGCATTCGGAGTTTTAGGAAATTCAGTCCTACTGGGAAACCGTTTCCAGTCCACTCCTTCCATCAGTTTAAAGCATTGTTCCTCAATGAGGGGGCAAGCAGCGACGAAACCGCTTCGTCCTGTAGATAATAGAAGGCCGTGCAGGAACATGATGCTTCCGTATCAGCCAGAATTGCAGAAAAACTGGATCGGGCTCATAGCTGAAACTCGAAGAAATTATTTAAAAACTATTATGAATGAAATCTGTAGCTGGACGGAGCAGTCAAAATTAGTGGTGCAACAAAAATTACTAACACAAAACGACTACGACACAGAGGCAATTAAATCGGCGTTAGGACAACTGAGTGCTCTGTACCAGTATCGAAGAGATGGCGGACCCTACCAACAAAACGAACTTCGACAGAGAGATCGCGAATATGGAAGGCTACGTTGACTAGTATCGCGGTCGAGATAATGAAGGATCGTTGGTGGGAAAACGACAACTGTGAGCTGCCCCGACGAGAAGTCAGTGAGGAAAACTACAGACTGCTCTTCATGGGGGCCGATTAGGGACCAACGTTGATGCCGATATGGGTAGCGGACAATAATACCAGTTTTAGGATGGCTTATGACGGAAAACTTAAGAAAATCATAGTGAAACGATACAACTGGTTCTAGAGGTTGATGTCTATTACATTAAATCTGACATATTAGTTGACTGGTAGTTTTATCAATAACATTTCGCAGAAATTAGTCTATACAACAAATGGCTGGAATGGGTACAAAAATACAAACCGTTATAGTATGTGGCATTACGGGTCTGCACAGACCAAGAACAAAATGATTAAGTAAGAAATCTTAGTCGCTGAGGGAACAAATGGCGAGGACCTAGACATTTCAGCACAAACAGTACCACGACTGAGTGGGGTTAATGGCTGCCAGAGCAGAACGCCAGTCTAAATTTTGAGAAACGTTGTCTGACGTTCAGGAAACCCCTCAAAGCGGATCCAGACGTCGGATTGGTTAGCAGGCCCGTTCCTTCCGACATGTGACACCATGAAGGCAGATGCAGCTGCTTTACACAGAAAACATAGAATTGGCTGTAAATAGGAAATTTGTCGTATTTAGACAGAGGAGGAAGGAAGCCATGGACATCTCCGTCGAAGTGTGGATGAGGCAAAAAAAGATATTTTCTTACAAACCAGGACTCCTGAGTAACCCAGAGAGTACGTTGTAGGTAAAGGAGAACGAGTCATTCTTCGTAAAGTCATAACCGCGTTGGGTTGGGCTGTTTGGGGGAAGAGACCAAACAGCGAGGTCATCGGTCCCATCGGATTAGGGAAGGACGGGGAAGAAAGTCGGCCGTGCCCTTTCAAAGTGCTGCGGCGCGGTTTCTTCCGTCCCTTTGCGACGAACCTGCACCTTCCTGTCAACATTGTCTCAGCAGATCATCAGTAGGGAAGCCGAGCGAAACCTACTGCACGTCGACGTGAACCAGGCTGCAATTAAAATTAAAATCACTAACCTACGTTTCGGGAGAAAGTTTTCACACGAAATGAAAGTTTGGAAATCTTGTCCTTAATTAATATATTCTGAAACTTAGGTGAAATATATCACTGCCAAGCCCGTGCTCGTCTTAACACAGTCACTCGTAATCCCTTTCACTCACGTTAACAAGTTTATGGTGTTGGATTTCCCGAAAACGTAATAGCTACAAAAATACGGATTGTTTTTGGTTGAGAATGCTCAAAAAATATTAAGCCTGTCGGTACCTACTGCAGTCACAGTCTTTAGCCACCGACCTGCTCAATAAGCCACGCGGAATATATGTCTTTTCTCGTCACAAAATTCACTTAAAAATCCCGAAATTTCTACACATCCATCGGAATAATTATGCCGTCACTTTATAACAGTTTTGATGTATGAAACACTGCTAGATCCGGCAACTTACCATTTCCATCTGAACTACTGCTACACACGTCCAAACTGTTTCATGGCTAGGCTCCGACTCCTCTCTAGAATAAGTCTTCTCTCCCAGCAGAGAAAGGGGCCGGAAGAATATTGCTTTACCATTGGTCAGTTTACTCAACAGCCAATAGCAAAGCAACATTCTCCCGCGTCAGTCCGCGCTTTTCATCAATAACCAATCGCAAAATAGTAAACCTAACGACTGCACTTTTTACCGACGTAATTATCTAATATGCTGAAGTTTTGTTTATGCATAAAGTTATTTATTATTGTTATTTATACCTGAATTAACTTTCTCTTTACCATAAACTTACTTCACAAATATATTCTACAAAAATCCCCTTTGTCCACATCCATACTTCTTCGAAATGGTCCCACACTAAATCCCACTACATAACTCGTTAAGCAATTATCTTCATATTAACCTTAAACCGCACTCACACATCATTCATACTGCTAAAACACATTTATAGCATTTTACACTCACAAAAGGACATAATAACACTTTATGAAAATACTACAACAGTTTATGAAAAATAATCTATTACTTTAGTGCACTCTAGTGGGCACAATCGAAACTAAATCACAGTCCCCTATCCAATACTGTCCTCTATCGGCTGATAAATAAACTACGTGCGCGTCCAGTATCGCGTCACTATCTGTCACTATCCAGCTCTGAGACACACCTCCCATTAAACCGCCTCCAAGGCAGGATCGGAATAGGGCGCTACGCCTCATAAGGAACCATCCCGGCATTTGCCTGGAGCGATTTAGGGAAATCACGGAAAACCTAAATCAGGATGGTCGGGCGCGGGATTGAACCGTCCTCATATCCGGTCCCACTATCGAAGCGCGAGTCAGTTGATAGTGAAACGCTTGACATGTTGGAATAGAAATAATTGAGAGACCAACCAGTGAGTATACCTGTTTCTGAGAAGAAGTGCGGTAATGTGAAGTTAGTGAACAAACTGACGCTGTCACGGAAGAAAGAAGTAGACCAGGTACCTATGGTGAACAACCCACCGGCCACCGGTCTCCACTCCACCTGAACGATTCTTGAAGATGCCCGAGCTCCGGGTCCTGTACTGTACTGTACCTTACAGTGCACTCAGCGCCTACCCGAGACCGCCCGTTTGTGAGACGTAGAAGGCGAGGAAAGAGGAGACGAGCAGGACGCTTCTGCTCCACGTGTTTTGATACCTTGTTCAATAACACAGATGTTTTACGGAACAAATAGTATGTAATATGAGTACGTAACATATCATCCTCACGAACATACAGTGCGCGCCGGCTCGAAAAATGACACAATTCAAAAATACAGTACTTTAAACAAATCGACGTAAAGAACTCTATAAAAATTCCGTGTAAGTATTTTTGACAGTAAATTTTTGTATATTCTATAGATAGGGACATGCTGTTCTGATCTCGTTGATCCTGAGGTCTTATATCGTAATTACACTACTGGCCATTAAAATTGCTATTGTTGTGGATTGGCAGGAGAGCCAACCTAGGAATACTATAGGAAGCCGAAAGGCACGCGTTTTAGCTCACGCAGGCTGGCGTGAGGTCTGGAACAGGACAGGGAAATTAGACTTTAGTAAAACGGACGTAGCTGATGGAATACTTAACTTTAATCCATTAATGGTGAACGTCGGTCTGACGGTACATGCATCACAAGATCAATAGCAACTGATAATGGCGCCTTGCTAGGTCGTAGCAAATGACGTAGCTGAAGGCTATGCTAACTATCGTCTCGGCAAATGAGAGCGTATTTTGTCAGTGAACCATCGCTAGCAAAGTCGGTTGTACAACTGGGGCGAGTGCTAGGAACTGTCTCTAGACCTGCCGTGTGGCGGCGCTCGGTCTGCAATCACTGATAGTGGCGACACGCGGGTCCGACGTATACTAACGGCCGCGGCCGATTTAAAGGCTACCACCTAACAAGTGTGGTGTCTGGCGGTGACACCACATTCCTCCCCCGCAAATCGGCGTACGGTTGTGGCATAATGCTTCCGCCCGCCGTGGGGAGGACCCCATGTTGACGTATGCGACAAGGTGGGGAGCCTAATAACAGGCGAGGCTGTGCCACCCGCACCCTGCCATTCGGACCGCGGGGAGCTAGGAAACGCCTGAAAACCTGTTCCAGGGTGCACGCCAACATCCGGTGTATGCGCCCGCAGAGAGACAGGAGGGGCGGAAGGGTCGACCTCCAACGGATCGGGGCACCCGACGGGCGAAGACGACATATGGTCCGGAGCGGGCAAGGGTTCCATGTCGGAGGACAACCGGTCACGGGAAGCGATCGGCGGCGCGTGACCAAGGGAGGCGGCCGGCGGTGGCAGCGACGCGTCCACTGCGGGCGTCGCCGGCGGGAGAACAGGCGGCGGCGGTGGCGCGTCGTCATGGGGCAAAACGGAAGGCACCGTCGGTAACACCTGGGGCTGAGGCGAGCCAGTAGATGGGTCCCCAGGGCGCTGACCGGACGGCGCCGTCGCTGAAAGCAGACGGGGAGCGGCTGATCCCGTGCGACGACAGAGGCGCAGCTGGTTGAGATGCCGGCGCACCTCACCAGAGGCCCCCAAAACCACATACATAGCGCGTCCGAGGCAGCGAAGAATGCGCCCTGCGAGCCAACGCCGTGAACCTCGGTAGTGACGATAGTAGACAACGTCGCCTGGAGCAAAAGCAGGTGTCTGCCGCAGCACAGGAACCTGATGCGGCGAATGTAGCAAAGACATCAAGGTTCGATGAGGACGACCGTGGAGCAACTCAGCGGGCGAGCGACCATCTCGGGGCTGAGAGCGATACGAGGACAAAAAGAGCAATAACGCGTCCTCCCGTGAATGCGACTCTTTTAACTTCAACATCTGTGACTAGAAAGTCCTGACCAATCGTTCAGCGGCACCGTTTGACTGTGGCGTAAACGGCGCGGACGTCAGATGTTGAATACCATTGGCCTTGCAGAATGACTGAAATTCTGCGGACATGAATTGTGGACCATTGTCTGAAGCAATAGTCTGTGGAAGACCTTCAATGCAAAAGATAGCAGATAACGCTTGGATGGTGGCAGATGACGTCGTGGAAGACATCCGGACAACAAAAGGAAAATTACTGAATGAATCTACCACAACCAACCATCGAGCGTTCCAGAATGGACCAGCAAAATCGATGTGCAAGCGTTGCCGAGGGGAAGCGGCTTTTGGCCATGCAAAGAATTTCCGCGGTGGGGCTGATTGCTGTTCGGCACACACCATGCAAGAAGAGCACATATTCGTAATCGCGGCATCGATTCCGAACCAAGTACAGTGCTGACGAGCAAGTTGTTTCATTCTCACTATACCCCAATGTCCTTGGTGGAGAAGCTGTAAGACAGAGGCCTGTAACGAACGTGGTACCACGACCCTGAACGCAACAGAACGCAACAGCAAAACACCACGTCGAACAAAAAGTCTCTCCTTGTGAGCAAAAAATCGGCGAACCAACGGATCCTCGATCTGTGACTTTGACAAGGGCCATTGCGTGGCATCAAAACGCAGAACGGTAGCAAGGACAGGGTCAGCAGCTGTGGCTGTAGCTTCACGACGAAAATCAATCGGAAACGATTCGACCACGTCATCGGTTTCCGCATCAATGAACATGCAAGCAAGTTCGGAGGAATCGAATGCGCTATCCTCAGCAACAGGCAAACTGGACAACGCATGGGCGTTTCCGTGCTTAGCAGTGGACCGATACAAGATATCGTAGTGGTACTGCGAGAGGAAAATAGACCAGCGAATGAATTTCTGCGCTGTACGTGGAGGTACAGGCTTGTTCGGATGAAAAAGCGATGTCAAAGGTTTGTGGTCTGTGATGATGGCAAAGTGACGACCATACAAGAAATCATGAAACTTTGTAACACCAAATACGAGAGAAAATGCTTCTTTCTCGATCTGTGAATAATTTCTTTGCGCAGACGAGAGCAATTTGGACGCAAAGGCAATAGGGCGATCGTGCGATCCATCTTTGTGCGCAAGCACAGCACCGATCCCGAAATCCGATGCATCCACCATCAACAAAAGGTGTTTCTGGGGATCGAATGGCGTAAGGCAAGTATTGGAAAGCATCGCCGATTTCAACTGGCGAAAGGCGCGTTCGCATTCCGTCGTCTAGACGAACGGAACACCTTTACGGCGTAAGCGATGAAGCGGAGCTGAAATGGAAGAGGCGTGGCGCACATATTTATGGTAATAGTTGATTTTTCCCAGCACACTCCGTAGCTGCTTCAAATTTTGCGGCGAAGGCAAGTCTTGTATGGCACGGAGGTGCTCGGGACTGGGATGTATGCCTTGGGCATTGAGTACATGGCCCAGGTAGGGCAAGTCCCGAGCAAAAAACACACATTTGTCCTTCCTCAAGCGAAGACCATTTTGTCGCAAGACCTGAAATAATGTTCGGAGATTGGCTAAATGTTCTTCTTCCGTCTTTCCGGAGATCACAATATCGTCCAGATAGTTTGCAGCAGTAAGGACCGACGCACAAACAGTTTGTAGAGATTGCTGAAACAATGCAGGGGCGGATGCACACCCGAATGGCAGTCGTTTGAATCGATACAAACCAAGATGCGTGTTAACCACCAAAACGCGCTGGGATTCTTCGTCCATCTGTATTTTCAAGGACGCATCTGCTAGGTCCAACTTCGAAAAATAATTACCCGGGCACAGTCTGTCAAAAAGATCTTCCGGGCGGGGTAAAGGCAAAGTTGCAATCACGAGTTGTGGATTCACTGTTGCCTTGAAGTCCACACAAAGTCTCAATTTTCCGGAAGGTTTTGGCAAAAATACTAAGGGTGATGCCGAGAGAGAAGCCTGCACACGTTCAATTGCTACTGTTGTGGATTGGCAGGAGAGCCAACCCAGGAATACTAGAGGAAGCCGAAAGGCAGTCGTTTTAGCTCACGCAGGCTGGCCTGAGGTCTGGAACAGGACAGGGGAATTAGACTTTAGTAAAACGGGCGTAGCTGGTGGAATACTTAACTTTAATCCATTAATGGTGAACGTCGGTCTGACGGTACATGCATCACAAGAGCAATAGCAACTGATAATGGCGCCTTGCTAGGTCGTAGCAAATGACGTAGCTGAAGGCTATGCTAACTATCGTCTCGGCAAATGAGAGCGTATTTTGTCAGTGAACCATCGCTAGCAAAATCGGTTGTACAACTGGGTCGAGTGCTAGGAAGTCTCTCTAGACTAGACCTGCCGTGTGGCGGCGCTCGGTCTGCAATCACTGATTCGCTAGCGAAGTCGGTTGTACAACTGGGGCGAGTGCTAGGAAGTCTCTCTAGACTAGACCTGCCGTGTGGCGGCGCTCGGTCTGCAATCACTGATAGTGGCGACACGCGGGTCCGACGTATACTAACGGACCGCGGCCGATTTAAAGGCTACCACCTAGCAATGTGGTGTCTGGCGGTGACACCACAGCTACACCAAGAAGAAATGCAGATGATAAACCGGTATTCATTGGACAAATACAGGGCTATTAAAAAATGATTGAAGCGATTTCATAAATTCACTGTAGCTCCATTCATTGACATATGGTCACGACACACTACAGATACGTAGAAAAACTCATAAAGTTTTGTTCGGCTGAAGCCGCACTTCAGGTTTCTGCCGCCAGAGCGCTCGAGAGCGCAGTGAGACAAAACGGCGACAGGAGCCGAGAAAGCGTATGTCGTGCTTGAAATGCACTCACATCAGTCAGTCATAACAGTGCAACGACACTTCAGGACGAAGTTCAACAAAGAATTACCAACTGCTAACTCCATTCGGCGATGGTATGCGTAGTTTAAAGCTTCTGGATGCCTCTGTAAGGGGAAATTAACGGGTCGGCTTGCAGTGAGCGAAGAAACGGTTGAGCGCGTGCGGGCAAGTTTCACGCGTAGCCCGCGGAAGTCGACGAATAAAGCAAGCAGGGAGCTAAACGTACCACAGCCGACGGTTTGGAAAATCTTACGGAAAAGGCTAAAGCAGAAGCCTTACCGTTTACAATTGCCACAAGCCCTGACACCCGATGACAAAGTCAAACGCTTTGAATTTTCGGCGCGGTTGCAACAGCTCATGGAAGAGGATGCGTTCAGTGCGAAACTTGTTTTCAGTGATGAAGCAACTTTTTTTCTTAATGGTGAAGTGAATAGACACAATGTCCGAATCTGGGCGGTAGAGAATCCTCACGCATTCGTGCAGCAAATTCGCAATTCACCAAAAGTTAACGTGTTTTGTGCAATCTCACGGTTTAAAGTTTACGGCCCCTTTTTCTTCTGCGAAAAGAAGTTACAGGACACGTGTATCTGGACATGCTGAAAAATTGGATCATGCCACAACTGGAGACCGACAGCGCCGACTCCATCTTTCAAAAGGATGGTGCTCCACCGCACTTCCATCATGATGTTCGGCATTTCTTAAACAGGAGATTGGAAAACCGATGGATCGGTCGTGGTGGAGATCATGATCAGCAATTCATGTCATGGCCTCCACGCTCTCCCGACTTAACCCCATGCGATTTCTTTCTGTGGGGTTATGTGAAAGATTCAGTGTTTAAGCCTCCTCTACCAAGAAACGTGCCAGAACAGCGAGCTCGCATCAACGATGCTTTCGAACTCATTGATGGGGAAATGCTGCGCCGAGTGTGGGAGGAACTTGATTAGCGGCTTGATGTCTGCCGAATCACTAAAGAGGCACATATCGAACATTTGTGAATGCCTAAAAAAACTTTTTGAGTTTTTGTATGTGTGTGCAAAGCATTGTGAAAATATCTCAAATAATAAAGTTATTGTAGAGCTGTGAAATCACTTCAATCATTTGTAATAACCCTGTATATTATACTAGAAATGACATGTGATTACATTTTCATGCAGTTTGGGTGCGTAGATCCTGAGAAATCAGTACCCAGAACAACCACCTCTGACCGTAATAATGGCCTTGATACGCCTGGGCATTGAGTTGTAACGTTGTTGCGTTGATTTTCTATGAAAGCGGTGCTGATAGTCAATAAAAGCGGGTTAAAAGCTGTGAGCTATCTGAGGAAGTTAACCTTGCATTACTGCGCAACTGTTTCACCAAGTATCCAGTCTAACTTACCAAATTCCCAACCAGACTACCATTAATTATAATCTTTTAATAGTCATACGACAACCGGAGATATATATATATATATATATATATATATATATATATATATATATATATATATATATATATATATATATATATATATGAAAATTTAAATAAAAAGAAACAAATCAGTTTATATTTGGAAATTTATTTTAACATTGATCATCGAAATTTCAGCATATTAAACTTGATTCATAACTAAACTGGTGCCTTATTTCGGATTGTGAAAATGTGAGATTGTAAACTTACGGAACACATCAAATATGGAGCCAAGATTGGGAGACTGCATACAAGACTGCATTCATAAAATAACACACGAAGAACGTTGAAACATACGCAAGAGGAAATTAACCACAACCAACCGAATCAATTTTCACCCAAAGAAGTTATGTTCGTAGCGCAATCCTGTCCATCATGTAATTACCACACACTGGTATACTAAATTCATACTAACTCTCTGTGAAATCTCCCCGAAAAGAATGGCTGAGGGCTACTTTGATGATTACACCACATGCTTCACGTGGTCAACTTGGTTTACACAAAGAGTATAACTCCACAATAATTTTGATAATTAAAATAAATTAGATCGAAAAGCAATTTACAAAAGAAAAACCTCAAACTGGTTACTAACGTCTTACTATTAACCTGATGGGTCAAACATTTGTATAAGCACGTGGTGCTGGTCTCACAAAGTACGTCCCATGTGGGTTGAACATAAAGGAAAGTTGCTATATTGAAAATATTGTCAAGACGAGACGTTATAATCTCACAAGCATTCGCATTTAAGATTGATGATCTTAGTTAGAGTTACTGATCAACACGTGGTTCTACTTTACTCACAAAGTAGTGACAAAGCAACTACCGGAAGATATTCTGAACTTCACACTCGAAATACACTGCGTTGCAATTTAAGATAACATTAGATATTTTAGAGCTAAACCTGAAATAAAGGTGATTAAATTTTCAGTTAGGCTGAACTTAAGAAATCCATTGTCCTACGGACTTAGCAGACAAGCGCTTAGCCGGAGATCTTACAACTTCAGACGCTCGCCGCGGACAGACTAACGTGGTCGCTTCCTGAGGGTGGCTCACAAATACAAACGGAAGTGGCCAGAGAGGCAGCTTCCTATACCAACATGACAAGGGACGGACAGGACCATACTAAGGATAGAAACCTCTCTGCTTTTAGAAAGCGTAGCTACCTGTTCCGACGTTGGTCCTACTGTTCTCTAGCAGACAGGCTTGTCTGCTACCATCCAGCATGCAACTAGAAATACATTTGGTCATTCATCCTCTCACACAGAAGGGAAGGGGGATGACAGTATCTTATCATATACAGTATATAAAAGAAAGCGGATGTAGGTTCCGTATGAGACTGTGTGACATGAATTACATATAAACTGTGTTTTAAAGTGTAGTAGTGTGACAGATCGTTCTTGTTTATGTGTAAAAGTAACACGTTTCACTGCTCAGTCTCCTCCCAGATAGTCAGAAACACCACAGTAAATTTAGAAGAGGAATTTATGCCGTAAATGACAACAGATTTAAGAAATTAACATGAAAGGAATCCAACAGAGACCTTTCAGAGTCAAACAGAGCTTGGATGGCGTGTACAGGTACAGCTGCCCATGCAGCTTCAACACAATACCATAGTTCATCAAGAGTAGTGACGCGTATTGTGACGAGCCAGTTGCTCGGCCACCATTGACCAGATGTTTTCAATTGGTGAGAGATCTGGAGAATGTGCTGGCCAGGGCAGCAGTCGAACATTTTCGTATCCAGAAAGGCCCATACAGGACCTACAACATGCGATCGTGCATTATCCTGCTGAAAAGTAGGGTTTCGCAGGGATCGAATGAAGGGTAGAGCCACGAGTCGTAACACTTCTGAAATGTAACGTCCACTGTTCAAGGTGCCGTCAGTCCAAACACGAGGTGACCGAAACGTGTAACCAATGACACCCTATACCATCACGTCGGGTGATACGCCAGTACGGCGATGACGAATACACGCTTCCAATGTGCGTTCACTGCGATGTCGCCAAAGACGAAAGCGACCATCATGATGCTGTAAACAGAACCTGGATTCATACGAAAAAATGACGTTGTGCCATTCGTGCACCCAGGTTTGTCGTTGAGTAGACCATCGCATGCGCTCCTGTGTGTGATGAAGCATCAAGGGTAACCGCAGCCATGGTCTCCGAGCTGATAGTCCATGCTGCTGCAAAAGTCGTCGAACTGTTTGTGCAGATGGTTGTTGTCTTGCATACGTCCCCATCTGTTGACTCAGGGATCGAGACGTGGCTGCACGATCCGTTCCAGCCATGCGGATAAGATGCCTGTCATCTCCACTGCTAGTGATACGAGGCCATTGGATCCAGAACGGCGTTCCGTATTACCCTCCAAAAACCCCCCGATTCCATATTCTGCTAACAGTTATTGGATCTCGACCAACGCGAGCAGCAATGTCGCGACCGCTACGGTCGCAGTTTCGAATCCCGCCTCGGGCATGGATGTGTGTGATGTCCTTAGGTTATTTAGGTTTAAGTAGTTCTAAGTTCTAGGGGACTGATGACCTCAGAAGTTAAGTCCCATAGTGCTCAGTGCCATTTTTTGAGCAATGTCGCGATACGATAAACCGCAATCGCGATAGGCTACAATCCGACCTTTATCAAAGTCGGAAACGTGATGGTACGCATTTCTCCTCCTTACACGAGGCATCACAACAACGTTTCACCAGGCAACGCCGGTCAACTGCTGTTTGTGTATGAGAAATCGGTTGGAAACTTTCCTCATGTCAGCAAGTTGTAGGTGTCGTCACCGGCGCCAGCCTTGTGTGAATGCTCTGAAAAGCTAATCATTTGCATATCACAGCAACTTCTTCCTGCCGGTTAATTTTCACGTCTGTAGCACGTCATCTTCGTGGTGTAGCAATTTTAATGGCTAGTAGTGTATTAATTTTTCTTTGAGATGTGTCACCTTTCTTGTTTTTCTATAAACTTTTTGTTTTTGTTATGATCCCTCATGTAGTACCTTCGCCATTTTTCTTTTATTTACTGTAATATAATACAGCATTAGTAGTAATTAAGTTAGAATAAAAAATGAAAAATAAGTTGAAATTGTTTTATTAAAAATGCAAAGTCATAAATTATGAAAAAGGAATACACTTTACGAAAACATAGAATCATAAATAGGGTTATGTGATGTAGGAATTTTTTCCGCTATATTTTCTTTATACGAGGGTTGACCGAAAAGTAAGGCCTCTTCAATAGTTGGCAGCATTGGTATGCAGCAGGTACTCGCTTGTTCCGTAGCCTCTTCTATACATTTCCAGTTGGCGGGAAGCCTTAGCAGTAGTAGTAGTAGAGGGGTTTTGGGGGCGCACGACAGCAAGGTCTTCAGCGCGGAAGCCTTAGCACAGAACGGTTGTGATGTTACAGTGTAAAGTATGGAACCCTGCGCAGACGGTCGATCAGTGCGATTTAAGCAACGTGCAGTCATTGAATCCTTGACAGCAAAAGGTGTCACCCCAAAGGAGATTCATCAGAGAATGATATCAGTTTATGATGATTGTGTGGATGTGAGTACTGTGCGTCGTTGGGCGAGTAAGTTTAAAGATTCTGAGGCGGGAACATCTGACCTGCGTGACAAACAAAGAGTTGGACGTCCTGTGACAGCAACCACCGAATTTCACAAGCAAAATGTTGACAGATTGATTCAGGACGATCGTCGTATCACTCAGAGAGAAAAAAAAATGGTTCAAATGGCTCTGAGCACTATAGGACTCAACTGCTGAGGTCATTAGTCCCCTAGAACTTAGAACTAGTTAAACCTAACTAACCTAAGGACATCACAAACATCCATGCCCGAGGCAGGATTCGAACCTGCGACCGTAGCGGTCTTGCGGTTCCAGACTGCAGCGCCTTTAACCGCACGGCCACTTCGGCCGGCCGCAAAGAGAAATTAGCAAGCGTAATCGGCACTTCACAAGAACGTGTGGGTCACATTATTGCTTTACTTGGCTATCGGAAGATCTTTGCACGATGGGTACCCCGGATGCTGACTGAAATGAAAGCGCACAGACTTGAAATTTGTCATGAACTCCTCTCGCGTTACGAGAATGATTTAGCACCGTCTGACAGCCATCTGTTCCAAATAATGAAAGACGATCTGCGGGGACAACTTTATGCTTCTGATGAAGACGTTGAGAGAACTGTGGTTGCGGAAACAGTGTCGACTTCTTCCGTGACGGTTTCAGAAAACTTGTTCATCGTTGGCAGAAACGTATCCAATGTGGAAAAGTGAATGTTGGTAATTAAAGATCACAATCTAAGGATTATTTCTGAGTTTGATTTATTAAAATATTTCCATCCAAACCCAATTAGCGAAGGCGGAGGCACTGCTTTTCATTCAATCCTTGTAGCAGAAATTTTCTTTTTTTTTTTTTTTTTTCTTCTCCGCTGCAACGCACGAAATTTCTAAATATTTACAACAGCTATGATCGTCAAAACAGTGTCTGGTAGTTCACACACGCATGTAGGGAGTCTGAAGGACATTGTAATCTAAGGTCCAGACGCTATATAAACACAGACACAGCGATAATCAGTGATTCTAAAAA